>NC_080085.1:80197588-80890095 GCF_949987535.1 Balaenoptera acutorostrata
TTCTCTTTCTGACTTACTTCACTCTGTATGACAGACTCTAACTCCATCCACCTCATTACAAATACCTCCATTTCATTTCTTTTGATGGCTGAGTAATATTCCATTGTATATATGTGCCACATCTTCTTTATCCATTCATCTGTCGATGGACATTTAGGTTGCTTCCATGTCCTGGCTATTGTAAATAGAGCTGCAATGAACATTTTGGTACATGACTCTTTTTGACCTATGGTTTTCTCAGGGTATATGCCCAGTAGTGGGATTGCTGGGTCGTATGGTAGTTCTATTTGTAGTTTTTTAAGGAACCTCCATACTGTTCTCCATAGTGGCTGTATCAATTTACATTCCCACCAACAGTGCAAGAGTGTTCCCTTTCCTCCACACCCTCTCCAGCATTTATTGTTTCTAGATTTTTTGATGATGGCCATTCTGACCGGTGTGAGATGATATCTCATTGTAGTTTTGATTTGCATTTCTCTAATGATTAATGATGTTGAGCATTCTTTCATGTGTCTGTAGGCCATCTGTATATCTTCTTTGGAGAAATGTCTATTTAGATCTTCTGCCCATTTTTGGATTGGGTTGTTTGTTTTTTTGTTATTGAGCTGCATGAGCTGCTTGTAAATCTTGGAGATTAATCCTTTGTCAGTTGCCTCTTCAATAAGTGGTGCTGGGAAAATTGGACAGGAACATGTAAAAGTATGAAATTAGAACACTCCCTGACACCATGCACAAAAATAAACTCAAAATGGATTAAAGACCTAAGTGTAAGGGCAGACACTATCAAACTCTTAGAGGAAAACATAGGCAGAACACTCTATGACATACATCACAGCAAGATTCTTTCTGACCCATCTCCCAGAGAAATGGAAATAAGAACACAAATAAACAAATGGGACCTAATGAAACTGAAAAGCTTTTGCACAGCAAAGGAAACCATAATCAAACTTTAACTTCCATCATCTGGGAAATTTCAGAATGCATTCTGCAATGTGTTTTGGGAGCTAAGAAGCACAGAAATTATCCTCATCACCATTACCAAATAATTGTGAAATCATAGCATCAGAAGGCACTGCAAGAAGTTATCTAGATCTCTAGACAACTCTATGCCTCCTAGTTTTTCACTCCTTGCAGAATCAATCAACACCTACCCACGACTTTCATATCAGATGTCTAGGCGACCTGGGACTTGAGCTACTCAAAAGTCACTAACCTTTTGTAAGGAGTTACTTACTAAAGCAAAGCTTGCTAATAGGGAGAGTTATCAAAATCCACAGTCAAGATAGGTCAAAATTGCAAGCTCTCTCAGTGTGTTGCCTGCAGATACTTCCCTGTAACATTGTTGTAAGAGAGATTGTTAGCGTTGTGCTAAATAAATTATATATGAGCGTCACAAAATTTTTCTATAACACAAACACACACCCCTCCCCTTGGTTTTTACCACTCTACTAGGAATAAATATATATTCTCTGCTATGGTGGGAGAAAATACCTTTCATGTAAGAATCCTTTACCTGCTAATTAAGAATCAAGTAATTCCTTGAATGTTTCCACCAAGTATAAAAATATACAGCTTTATCTGGCTGTGTTAGCAGATTGATAAAGCAGAATCCTTTGCTGCAAAGTAACAGATTCATCTGATTTGTGCTAAAGGAGTAAGTTGAATTTCACCAGTATATGAAGAATAGGTTATACCCTACTCTGTGCAGACACAATGAGAGCAAGCCTTGATGTCTAACTGAATCATTTAATCTTAGCCAATTTTATCTGAGGGACTTGAGGTCTAATTACCTAGATCCTTGATCTGTATGTAAACTATAAATTATAATACCTATATATGATGGATACTGAGTGCACAGTTCATGGCACATAGGCATTGAATAAAAAAATTGCTATTCATTTTATGTTCATTATCATCACAGTAGGCAAAAAAATGTTATGACAAACTTTATTTTTATTTTTTTGTGTATGTGATAATTTTAAAAAGTGGCTGTTACTCCTTTTTCTAGCTCTTACCTCTTTCTCACGCTCATTAGTTCTAACCCCAAAGCTAACAGAGTCATTTTGATTAATCATGAAAACATTGCTTTAAGACCCCCTTACTATTAGTTGAAATAAAAATATCAAAGCATACAACTTTCCAATCTGAGAATTTGAGTTATAAAATCAAGTGATTTAAATTGATACAGACAAAACAAAACTTCCTAAGCTGCTAAAACTGTGGAGTTGAACCTTGGCCTTAGTTTTGTAAATCAAACAATTGGAAACCTTTCAGTAGGTTTGACTTTTGTATGATCAACTAGATGCTTTTAGAAGAAAAAAAATATATTTTTCTATTTGCTTCATTTTATGATCCAAATACATGCTCATGAAGTAGATGTGTTCTACATAGCAATAGGTCATAGAGACATTGATCAGAGTGCAGGAAATAGGAAAAAATAGAGCATCTAACTGCATATTTATATACACAAAGTAAATGAGAACTTGATTATGAGAATGGGGGGGAAAGTGATATCATTTTAGACTTTACAAATCTCTTTGATTTAATTTTGTATGAGTCACTGTATTTTATCCTTGACAGATAATAACCCAATCACATCTCTTTTATTATCCTGAGAGGCCTCAGGATTTGGGATATTAAAAATAGAGAAAGCATAAAAAACCTGGTAAGTAGATGCAAACCCCCTAATGGTTTAGCTGGTCATTTTTTTTCTCTTTCCTGTCTGAGACACAGAGATGCAACTATATGCATTATCAAAAAATTAAATCAAAAATTAAAACATCGGGGAGTCTGAATGTCTGCTTCCAGTGACACAACACTTAGTCAATATTGTTTGGTTTTGCTTAGGGAGCCTGTGTTTCCCTGCACTTTGTAACCATCTCTGCGTTAAATTACACCTAAAATAGAAAGAGACCATATGAAAGGAATGTTTGGTAAAGTGAGCAATGCATCTTGGAACCTCCTTCTCAAGTTCTATTTAATCTGATCATCAATAAAATATACACTATGCATCTTTATTCTTAATCATCACTCACTCTCCTCCTCCATCTCTACTTCCAATTGATGTTTTACTATACTTTTTAAAGGAAACACAGCTGTTATGATTGATGAAGGTAAAAAGATTTTCAGTTACATTGAAAATAACAGGACTTCCCTGTTGGCACAGTGGTTAAGAATCCGCCTGCCAATGCAGGGGACACAGGCTCCATCCCTGGTCCAGGAATATCTCACATGCCACAGAGCAACTAAGTCCTTGTGCTCTAGATCCCACGTGCCGCAACTACTGAGCCCACGTGCCATAACTACTGAGCCCACGTGCTGCAACTACTGAAGCCTGCATGACTGGAGCCCGTGCTCTGCAACAAGAGAAGCCACCTCAATGAGAAGTCTGCACACCACAATGAAGAGTAGCCCCCACTCTCCACAACTAGAGAAAACCTGCGCACAGCAAGAAAGACAGAACGCAGCCAAAAATAAATAAATAAATTTATTTTTTTAAAAAAGAAAATAACATATAAATGCAGAAAGTTTAAATGATTCTTAAAGCAGGATTTATGATTTCAATTGGGAAAGAAATAACAAAGTAACAATGTCAAGGTGACAACTGAGTAAAAATTTTTTAACCTAAGGGGTGCTTGAACAACATTAAAAAATATTCAAACAAAAAGTTCAATCTCCATCTGACTTGTGATTTTTAGTGGAGCAAACCACTAATCCCCAAATAAAGAAGAGGCACTGCTTAGCATTTGGAAATGTATTGGCTGCCTCATTTATCTATGTGTTTACAGTTAGCATCATTCCACGATGTTTTCATAAAAAAGAGGAAGAGGAATATTGTCATGACCTTTGCACCCAAAATAAATATTTCTGGGGATCAGTCTGACCAGAATAGTGAAATAGTGAATGACTTTCACTACCCTTTTTTAAAATATATGCAATATATATATGAACTGCACTTGAATTCCTGTTCAGTCATTAAAATCTGACATCAAGAGGTAGAATCTTTCCCCTTAGTTCACGAGTTCTTTCTGGATAACTGACCTGCCGTACAGATTTCCAGTGATTAACCAATGAAAGAGGAAAAGAGACGTCACAACTATTTATCTCTGTTATCAAAGAAGAAAGACAAATTCTCCTCGATTGTACTTCAGCTGAATAAACTTTATTTTGGCATTTTCCTCCCTCCCTCCACTCATATTTTCCTTGCTTCCTTCCTTCCTTCCTTGCTTCCTTCCTGCCTTCAGCACTTATTGAGTACCTCCTTGATATCAAGCATTGTGACAGGAGAAGGAGGAATAAGCAATGGGGAGCCAAAATGAGCACAGTGTTTCATGTAGCTGACCATCTTGTTAGGGGAAATGACATTAATAAAATTATCACGCCAATAAATATAAAATTAGAGCTGTGAAAACTGGTATGAAGGAGAGCAAGATAGTGTTGTGGGAACATATAATAGGAATTTAACCTAGTCAGGAAGCCCAGGGAAGGTTTCCTCAAGGAAATTTTACTGGAGTCCAGAAACAAAGGAGAAGTACAAGTTAAATAGGTAAAGAAGAGAAGGGATATTCAGAAGAGTGCAAACCCAGCGAAGGAGAGAACCTGACTTAGAGGGGCCAGGGTGAAGGAAGCCATGAAGTACAGTACTTAACTATAAAGAACAGCTGGTGGAATATATAAAGAGTTAGGGGAAATATACTGAAGTGAAAACTGAGTCTAAAATAGATGTGAAACACAACACAATAATTTAAAAATCAGTTTTATAAAATCAATCTTAGTAATTATTTGTGCAAATATTTTAACATTTGCATTTCATTGTTATTGAACCATTTCTGTGATTATGCATGATTATTCAATAAATACTGTCTAGACAGTGTGAGCCATCTGTTTAAAATTAAAGGTTGGATAGATATTCCTAACTTATCAACTAAATGTTTCATTTTCATACATACACATTCACACGCACACACACCACACACATTCATATGTTGATTTAGGAGATGAGTAACAGGTTTTATAATTATTTCCATGGTATTACTTGTTAATTAATTATCTATCCAATATCCCTTGCTCTTGTGCTATTTCTATTCCAACTTTCCAATTAAAACAATGTTAAAGAATGTGTAAGTAAACAAATATATTTATTGGCAGCTTAAACTTGTCCTAATTAGCATGAAGAAATACAGTTGTTATAGCTTTTGAATAAAATGGTAAATTAATTTGAGTTAAAAACATATGATAGATCCTTGGAGTGGTAGGCATGTAAAACGTAAAACCTTAAATGCAAATTTATAATTTGATTCCAGTCTCACTTTGCAACTTTCCTATTGAGTGCTTGGAAGAACAGCTTCTAGAAGCCTCTGAGGACTCTCTTCCCTCTAAGGGTTGATATAAGAGAGGACTGCAGAATGTGATGGTTTTCCTTACTGTAATCTAGCTGGTTCTTTTCTTTGCATCCCTCTGGGCTTGAGAGTCACAGCTTAAATCCTTCATGTTATTAGACAGTGCCTTGAACATGAAATAATCATCTGTCTAAGGGTTTATAATCATATTTAACAATGACTGAATTCAATCACAACTAACCACAAGATCTTTTTGATATTGGGATGTCTTAATGCTCAGCTTCATTTTTCGATTTGATTTATAAATACAGAAGTGTATTTTACCCCATTTCATTGATTTATTATTTTCTGATAGCCCCATGTTCATGTTGTAGATGGTTTCATGTAAAAGCGCCAGTGGATGGGTATTAATTCTTATTAGATTTTGGATTTACCACATTTCAAAGGAAATGACATGTTGATCAAAGCAGAAACAAAGTCGCCTTTTAGTCCCTAGCATAATAACTAAAAGTATCCTTCTCCTTGAAACACTAAGTTCTGAATCATATCCAAAGGAAAATAAATTATAGACTAAAAACTTCTACAAATAAGATTCAAAATATTTTCCCAGATAAATTATTAAATTGAAAGCTAGCTGGAATAGATGGCTGCCAGACATGTAAGAAGGAGAAAAGGAAATCTAACCATAGAAAGGAAATGTTTAACCAAGGTCTAATTTGCAAGACTAGAAAAGAAAGCCCTAATGCTACAGAAACAACAGGCCAAAAGGTTCTCAGTCAAAATCTATTCCAATTCACAAAATATGTTTTAATCAAGGCAGTTGACTTGAAGTTTAAATATTACTCTAAATCTTCCAGGTTTTTATAGCCATAGATAGGCTATATTCTCCACTACATGAACCTGTCTTTTTATTTTAATATCAATCTTTTAGTTTATGGCTCCCAAGATAAAGAAAAATTTGGACTCTTTAAATGAGAGAAATAATGAGAAAATTATAGTTTGGAGAATATTTTTTAAATATAGCTGATTATGAATTTGTAGGACTGGGTGATTATCTTGCCAGATACATTACTTTGATAGTGTAAACACTACATAGATCATATGTCTGTAAAGAATTTAGTTTTAAAATTGTTATTATTCTTATTTTTTAATGTAATTTAATGATATTATTTTGTTGGCTTACATACCAGTATAATGCATTGTCTGTTTTACTTTTTTTGCTTAAAAGTGCATAATGTATATATTTTGCTGATATCAAATGTTTTGGTGTACAAAGCTCCAACTCCAGAGGAGAGAGTGTATCTATAGAGCAACACAATTATTAAATTTGGAATGATTATTTTCATTTTCTCTTTTTTTTTTAGTAGGGAGAAATTCAGGCAGGCTATTTGCTGTCTACACATATATAGATGCTATTTTGAAGTGTTTGTATTGTATAACAGATTAGGAAACTGATGCTCCCATATCAAGAAATTAATATCCATGGTGCAAATTCCAAAAGTCATTTAAACTTGCATGTAAATATGATATTCTTTGTATTTTTGGAGTTTTTAATACTTCAAAGAACATGGAAATGTGATCTAAACACTCAAATTAGGGAGAACTAGAGAACTAAAGAGTAAATTCTCAAAGAAAGTAATACTTCTAGTTATCTCTTATTGTGTTGTACCAGAGTTAAAAATCTATCTGTTTTCTATGTTAAACCATAAGCTCCTTGAGGATAAGAGTCATATCATATTCATCTTTGAACCTAGAAGCTCATGGTAGTAAATTCGTTAACATCAAAATTTAACTTCACAACCCATCCCAATCTGCTCCTTAGTTTGATAGGAAACATTGACATAAGTCCAGCCAATCCTTCTTGTTTTCTTTTTGCTTATTCTCTCTCCATTAAAATTTCCCATAAACAGAGAAAGGGCAAGAATTAATTACATATTTTGGTTCAAATATCAAATATCAGCTGAGCCAATATGAAAAAAATAACTGCAAATACTCCTTTCTAACTCCTGTTGAGGAGCAGTCTCAGGCAGAATAAGATATTTGACACAACTAACTACTCTTTTTTTGTCTTAAGCTGTCTCTTTTTTTAGGCTTCCTTGATAACACATTGCCCTGGCTCTTTTCCTGTGTTTTACCATTTGAGGAGTGGTTTCTGTCCTTTACTGGTTGCCTTTTTTTTCTATTTAATGCAAGCATTCTTTAGGGTTTTATCTTCAATCCTTTTATCTTACTATCCCTAGATAAATTCATTCACTATTAGTGCTTCAATTACAATCAATATGCTAACAACTCAAAAATCTTAATCCTTCCTCCTCCCAGATCTTGCCTCTGAGATTAAGATGAACAAAACCAACTTCAATGGGACATTTTCACTTGGATGTCCTAAAGGTTTCTCAAGGTTAAAATAACCAAAATTAATTTCATCATCATAACTTCCTTCCCTAGACCTGTGTTTTCCTGTATCTCATATCCTGATTAATGTCTCACTATGTCAAGTCAGACACTTAGGAATCATTTCCAATATCTACCTCAACCTCCACATACCCAACTGATTCAACATCCTTCACATTGTATATGTCTTCTCTTCTCCATCCTCAGCACCTTAGGTCAGGGCTTCGCATTCTTTTGTCTAGATAATTGAAATAATTTCCTAACTGGTTTTCCCAGATCCAATTTTGCACCTATCCAGTGATTTTTATTTGTCTGTCAAAGTAATCTATATATAATGTCCATCTGAAAATGTCATTTTCCAGCTTAAAATTTTTCAAAAACTCCCTCCATGACGCTTCTCCTGATCTAAGCTTGTGGTAGAAATAACCACTCCTGTCCTTGGAATATCCACTATCATTTTACTATTTAAAAAAAAGAATTATTGTTGTTGGTATATCTCTCTCCTCCACTGGACTGTAATAACTTTATGTTTAGAGACCCTGCCTTGTTTTTCGATTTTGTATCTCCCAGAGAACAGTACTTGGCAAAGCAGTTACTCAATAAATGTTTGACAATAATGTAAATGAAAGAAACAAAAATATAGTGATACCAAAATACGCATTAAAAACAATGGATGCAGGCTTAAGCACACCATTCGCTCATATCTTAAAGATCTGCTAGTATAAGCAAAACAATAAGCAGTATGCTATTTTGAAAAACAACTTAAAATGTACTATATGGTATAAAAGAGCACAAGCTACTGTACACACTGGCCAGCTAGAAGGTGAACACCAGTAATGGCTATAGCTGATGTGAAAACTGGTATTGTACTTTAATTTCTAATAGGCAGAAATTGTTGCTGACTCCATTTTATACCTTAACTTTTGTTTCCACTTGTTGACATGAGTTGGGGACTTTTCAATCAGAATTATTTTATATTCTCTGATTGATTTCTCTAGATTGGAAACCAATGTAAATAGAAAATTCAAACATGTATGTGAGAAAATTAATTCAGTATAAATAAGCTAATATAAAACCTACAAGTAAGCCAGTTATTTTACATAGAATAAATCATGCTAAACTGACTATTTTCTATTTTTCATCCCCCATAAATTCGATGCTGATTATGGGGAACCTGAGGAAACATGCTGTATTAGTAAGAAGTAGGAATAAGAAACTGAAGATTGTTTTAGAAAATGAAATCAGAACACACTAACCTGATCAGGTCTTCACAATCAAACTGAGCGGATATTGCTCTTCCTCTAGGTGTAAATTCCACTTTCATTTTAGTTATGACCTAAGCCAAAACATGCATTTGGCTTAAAATGATAATACTACTCTCAACATACTCTCCTTGCTTTGAGAAAATACTTGGGAGGAAGTTTAAGAAAATAATTATAAGTTATACTTGCTTATTAGCTTATGATAATTAGTGGTATTCTTAGAAATCTATTTTAAATGTAAACTGTAACATGCTCTCAGATTATCCCAAATGAAATATTAAATTGCTACTATAATTCCAAGGTGTTTCCTTATAGCTTTCTGAAGTGAACATGTGTTTAGCCAATATGTTGTCACTTAAAGACTTTCATTAAACTAGGATATTTTGAAGGCCATAAGACACTCTATTAATTATAATTATATTTGTATGTTATCCATACATGATTTATAATTATTAGAATGATGCCAGCATGTTCTAGAATGTTTTTAAAAGAGGTCATTTTATTTCCTGTATTTCATATCTTAGCTTGCATTGTTTCTTATTTTGGGGGGCATAGCTGCATGTCATAAGAACATGGAGGTTTTTTTTTTTTTTTTAAGCCTAAACTTTAGTGGGCACCAGATAGTGCTTGGGGAGAGAAGAAAGATGGGATGCAGGAAGAAAAAAACTGGAGGAAGGAAGTTTGTTTAATGAGATGCCACTGGAATATTACAATGGAGATGTGCAGTTGGAAGTAAGAATGTATATGATTTGGAATTCTGTAGTGAGTTCAGATACAAACTTTGGAGTTATAGGCATAGAAGTGAGGTGTAGACATGGGCATATCTGTGGTTATCCAGGAAGAGGCTAAGGAGTCAAAAGAGCAGGAGGTAAGGCTGGGTCTCTGAACATCATCAATATTTTAGGGATGTACGTGCAGAAGTACTTGAAAAGAGAGTAAGATTTTTTAAAAAGCCAGAGCAGTAGAGGAAAACCAGGAGAAAAGGGTATCAGAGAAGCTGAGGAAGGACAGTCTCAAGAAGGAGACAGTGGCCCAAGAGTCTCAAACATCAAAGAGATATGAAATAAGAAAAAGAAAGTGACTGATGCCTTTGAGAATAATGAGCACTTTGGTAAATTAGGAAGACTTCTTTCAAAGGAATGTTAGGGTTTTTGGGGAATCCAGATGGTTGTATGTAGGGGACAATTGGCAGCAACTAAATAGAGGCAGTAAATATAGACTGCTCTTGTGATGACTGTTAGTTATAATGAAACAGCTTGATGGTTAGAGAGATTTATGTTATTGACAAAGGATATAAAGAAGGTATCTGATGGAACAAGTTCTTTAGAGAAGCAAAAGGGGAGAAATTAGCCATGTGGGGAAGAAAAGAACCCCTCTTCCATTTGAATTATGAGTAAGAAAGAAAAGAATACATGGATATGAAGAAACATAGGAGGCAGGAAGGAAGAAGGTTGTAGGAATTTTTGCCTTGTGGCTTCAAATTCCTCAGTGCAGTGAGAGGCTGTCTTCTGTTGAGACTTAAAGGAGAAGGCGGAATGATAGATTTGAGGGGAAAAAAACGTAAGTCTGGAATAGACAATGGAGAGCACTGGAAAGGAATCTCAGCGTTTACTATCTTTTTGGTGTCAGAATTACTGAAAAGTGTTGTGTACCAATCTAAACTTGGAGACTATAAATTCACTGTAACTTCCACGTAAATAGTTATATGTCACTCCTTCAAGATCCAAATCAAATGGTTCCTCCACTATAAAAATTCCTCTGACTTAAGTAAGCAGAGTTTAGCAGTCGTCTTACACTAAACCTAAAAATATATCTCTATAATTGCACATAGAACAATATATTATGAGTATAGGTTATCTGTGTTGCATACTGCTCCCCAACCAGATAGTGAGGTCCTTGAAAGTATGGCTGTATTTTGGATTACAATATATTAAATATCAATAAATGTTTGTTGAATGAGTAAATGAGTAATCATTAATCTTTCTGGGGCAGTGCATATGCAAATGTGTATTTACAGTATAATCATTAATAGTGCTCTCAAAATCCCCTCCCTGCAGTTGCTCCAGCCCAAGTACACTGATTACATAGCTTGGCTCTGTCAAAATGTGTCCAGTGTAATCTGGAGAAGAATATAATTTTGTTAGAGAGTATAGTAGATTAACTAATCTGAGATGTTTAAATTCCTGATTTAGAAACTCAGAAAAGAACCACATATTATAAAACAAGAGATTACAGTGCACAGGTAATTCTCTATATAATTTTAAAATTATAATCTCTCCTTTTCATATTTTATCTTAAGGGGATTAACTTGCTAATGTACATCCTACTGGTCAATCTATTAAAGTTCATAACCAAAAACAATGAATGATTAATTTAAGTGGCTTGTACTGGAAATAATTTTTTTGGAAAATATCCCATTGTTATGGCTTGTCAAACAATCCAATATACAAACAGACTTATTCCAGTCTCAGGAATACACAGCAAGTGTGATGCACAGGACTGCAGCACAGTCCATGTGATTTCACTTATTAACTAGAATGCTAGCAGTCTGTTGGGAAAATAAGGCATGTTTTAATGATGTGTTATATAATAAAGTTTTATCATGTAAAACATTTTAACCCAAATTAGGTCATTTATTTCTTTTAATAGCAGCTTAAATCTACTCATTCACATTGTGCAGACAATAGTTACTCCTTTCTCACAATCATTTTGCAGTCTTTTTTAGCATATGTGACTGATAGAGGGTGAATCGATTTTCAAGCATGGATTAGCATGCTTTTTCTGTAAAAATCTGGGTGATAATAGAAGAGTTATTTTAAAAATCACAGTGACATTTCCCATGTTAACAATGATGCCTATTATTTTTTATGCTAAAGGATTCTTTAGCAGCCTCGTGATTAAAAAGCTAGCTTTTTGTTCAAAGGGATTGTCAATTAATAATTTACTGTACTTACCAGTCCTTTTCAGCTGATGATATACTGCTAAATAAATATTTCATATAAATTCTACATTGAAAGTTATAAGAATAAAAGGCATTGATCCTGTATCAGATCTCATGGGCTTCTGTTAATTTTAAGGACATCCCCCATCTTGTCTACTCACTCCCCAATATACACACACTTTCCTGGAAGTTCCATTTAGAATATGAATAATCCTCAATTTTCAAACTTACAAGAGAACATATTCTTACTGCTGTATTATATGACAGGAAAGGAAGAACTTCTATACTTTGACATTTAGCTTCATGTAATAGTGTACCCTATCAAAGAGCATTGAAATGCTATTTATGTTCTGGGTTTCAAATATACTTTCGCTTATGAGGTTATCTTTCCCTTTGAAAAATTCCAGTTTGCTCTCCAATGGAAAATGCAAATCATCTGTTTGAAAATATACATCATGTTGGTTTTAGGAGGGTAAAAAGGAAGTTTCAGTTAGAAACAAAAGAGGGGGAGGTGGCTTATGCAGAATTTTTTGTAAGAATATTGCACATATTTAACTGTGAGCAAGCTTCAAGGTCCATACACTATAAGTGTAACAGAGAGATGTTTTCCTTTATATGACTAACCACCGTTTATTCATTCATTTACAAGTATTTATGAGCACCTACTCTGTGCATGACATTGTCATAAGCACTGGGGAAAGAGGAGTGAACAAATAGAAAAGAGCTCCCTCATGGAGCTCACATACTTGTGAGGGAGGATAGAATATAAACAAAATAAATAAGTAAATTATATACCATGTTAGAAGGGATAAGTGTTAAGAGAAAAATGAAGCAGGAAAGAGGAATGGGTGGGATTTGTAATTTTATATAGGATGGTCAGAGAAAAGCTGACTGAGATGGCGATATCTGAGCAATGATCTGGAGGCAATAGAGTGAAACATATGGATATCTGGGAAAAGATCATTCCTACCAGAAGGAAAAGCAAATACAACAGTTCTGAGCTTGACTGTGGAAAAATAAAGAGGGAGATGATATTGATGGAGTGGAATGAGCAAAGGAGAAGGTGAAGTCAGAGAAGTAAGGGATTCGGATTGCATAGAGCCTCGTAGGACATTGGCTTTCACCCTTACTGAGATGGGAAGCCACTGGAGGATTTTAAGCAGAGGATGCTATGGTTTGGATGTTTGTGTCTCCCTGAAACTCACATGTTTGGAATCCTTATGCCCAATGTGTGGGTACAAGAAGGTTGGGCCTTTGTGAGGAGATTAGGTTATGAGAGTGGAGCCCTCATATGAATGGAATTCGTGCCCTTAAAAAATGGATCTCAGAGTTCCCTAGCCCCTTCCACCATGTAAGGATATAATCTTGAAGAGCACCCTTACTTGACCATGCTGGCATCCTGATATCGAACTTCCAGCCTCCAGAACTGTAAAAAATGTCTGTTGTTTATAAGCTACTCAGTCTGTGGAATTTTGTTACAGCAACCCAAACAGACTAAGACAGAGGGGTAACATGATTTGATATGCCCCAAATGATAAAAGCAAAAGCTAGAAAACTTACTAGTTGAAGCATATTTCCTATGTTTCCCATCCTCAGTGTTATCTCTCTGTCTTTTCAGTAAAATTGAAATCTCTGTTCATATCCCTGTTGGGATGGTCACTATTTTTTTTCTTCCCACTGCTTTTCTGTAATTGTATTTATGTTGTATGTGAGCACCATAGACAAATTAAACACAAATGCATAATAACACACTATTAAAATTATGAATTCAAATTTTATAATGATGAGCAAAAGGCTCATATTACTATGATGCTCATTATTGTGTGGTCACAGGCTTTTGTAGAATTCAGCCTTGTATAGAATGGAATTCAATTTCTCTTCAAACTTTATCATCAGCAGTGTGGATAAGTGATGCCATAAGGCATAAAGACCTTTTTTCTTATTACCAGAAATTTTAAAATTTCCCCATTTTAGAAGGTGAAGAAAAAGGAAAGATTTCTGCCAGTTCTGAGTTATTTTGAAATGTAAGTGTTTTAATGTAAGCTCCATGATTAACACCAAATTAAGGTAAATTGTGTGGGAAGTTTACCTTTGCTGATGTCAAAAAGATTTTCTTCAGGATTTGGTTAATGGGATAGTACTATGCTTGGGCTGCACTATGACAGCTACTTTTAAAGATTTTTTAAAAATAAACTGTTATATTTTTCAAGAACCACCAGAAGAGTAAAAAAAAAAAATACTGAAAGACTTGAAGATGTAACATGGGATTATCTTTCACTTTTGTTTTTCGTTATTAATATCAACATTCAGAATAGTCACATTGTATAGAGCCTTATAGGACTTTGGCTTTTACCCTTATTGAGATGGGAAGGCATTGAAGGATTTCAAGCAGTGGAGTAATGTGTATACATATTAAATGTGCATATCAGGGTTGAATTGAAAAAAAAATTTAAAAAGAGAGAAAGATCCAGGCACTACTGTATGCTTATGTGTGAGATAAATAGCTAAAACTACAACAGTAGATGGAAAAAAATTTCAGGAAGGCATGTTTTGACAAGAATGGGGGCTCTGATCTGAGTGGAAAGACCTAAAAGAAAGAAGAAAAAGAAAGGAATCCACTTAAGGATGAATTAAGTCCTGAATACAAACATTTTAAGACTTATTTTCCTGAGGCAATACTTTTATTAATCTAGTCTCTGGTTTAAAAAAAAATCCAGTGTGCCAAAACTGATACTCTTCTGTTAAAGCTGATGTCTACCATAAACTTATTAATTTAATTTAAATCCACAGAAAAGAAGGAATGCATGCTGCAAATTAAATGATGCTACAAATATAATCTCATGTTTCAATAAACAAGCCCGGCCTATTCTTACATTTGGCAATCAGAGTTGGGTAGACAGAGGTGGACAGGTAAACAGTTAAGTCAATTAAGTCACCAGCTCTTATCAACTTCCTTGTTCTATCTAGCCAGGTCATTTTCTTCATGGACTTTGTCAACTACTCTTTCCAGGTCTCACTGTGCATGGCTGACAACTCATTATCAAAACTCCTTCAATATACTACTAGGATTCTTGTTTTTTGAATTTTTAAGGAAGAGACTCCATACAACTCAGTATCAACAAAGCAATCTGATTTAAAAATGGAATTCACCTCTTCTCATGGGCACACCAAAATTACAACTATTTACAGAACAACCATCAATGAAAAAGACTGGAACCTATCAGGAAATATCTTCTATGATTAAGATATAAAGAAGGAACCACAATGAGACAGGTAGGAGGGGCAGAGATGTGATATAGTCAAGTCCCATACCCATGGGTAGGTGGTCCACAAATGAGAGAATAATTACAATTGTAAAGGTTCTCCACAGGGAGTGGGGGTCTGAGCTCTACATCATGCTCCCCAGCCCAGTGGTCCTGAGCCAGGAAGATGAGCCCCTAAAATGTTTGGCTTTGAAGGCCAGCAGGGCTTACATTTGGGAGACTCAGAGGACCGTGGGGAATAGAGAATCCATTCTTAAAGGATGCACACAAAAGTTCACAGGCTCTGGGACCTTGAGCAGAAACTAATTTGAAAGAAGCCTTGGTCAGACCTACCTGTTGAACTTAGAGAGTCTCCCAGAGATGCAGGAGGCAACTGGAGCTCACCCTAGGAACATAGATATTGGCAGCAGCCATTTTGGGGAGCTTTTTCTACCATGTGGACACTGGTGTTGGTGAGCACCATTTTGGAATCCTCCCTCTACCTTATTAGCCCCAAGACCCATCCCTGCATTGGCATAACAGCTTGTAAGCACAAGTATTGGGATGCCTCAAGACAAGCAAATAACTGGGCTGAGACACAGCCCCATCAACCAGCAGAGAGCCTGATTTAAGACCTCCCTGAGCCCACAGCTGCCCCTGGACACAGCCATGCCCATCAGAGAGGCCAGGACCTGGCCCCACACACCAGTGTACAGGCACTAGAGCTAAGACTCCCCAGGGCCCTGCAACCAGACCCCAGGACATGACTCTGCCTACCAGTGGGCTGGCATTAGCTCCAGGACCTGTCTTCACCCACCAGTGAGCCAGAACTGCCTTGAGGCCCTCCAGGGTTCTGCAGCCAGATGCCTCCTGACCTGGTCCCACCAACCAGCAGCCAGCAGTCACTGCACAAGGCAGGGTCTAGCAATCAACTGTTTGTCTACCAAACAACCCACAGTAGTCAGCATAACACAACACATGGGCACACACAGCCCACAGAGGTGTTAAGCCTAGAGCATATAGCTCTGGTGACGAGATGGGAGTCCACTACTGGGGTGCATAGGAGGTCTCCAACTTATCCAAGGTTGGGAAACGTAACTAACTTACCAGATACATAGAAATAAAAACAACAAGTTAGGCAAAAAGAGGTGACAGAGGAACATGTTCCAAACAAATGAATAAGATAAAACCCCAGAAGAAGAACTAAGTGAAGTGGAGATAGCTAATCTACCTGAGAAAGAGTTCAGGGTAATGATCGTAAAGATGATCAAAGAACTCAGGAGAATGGATGCACAGAGCAAGAAGTTAGAAGTTTTTAACAAAGAGTTAGAAAATATTAAGAACAACCAAAGATGAAGAATACAATAACTGAAATGAAAAATACACTAGAAGGAATCAACAGTAAGCTAAATGATAAAGAGGAACAAACCAGCTAGCTGGAAGACAGAGTAGTGAAAATCACTGAAGCTGAACAGAAAAAAGGAAAAAGAATGAAAAGAAATAAGGACAGCTTAAGAGATCTCTGAGACAACATCAAACATGCTAAGATTCATATTATAGGGGACCCAGAAGGAGAAGCAAGAGAAAGGGGCAAAGAGCATATTTGAAAACATAATAGCTGAAAACTTCCCTAATCTAGGAAAGGAAACAGAAATCCAATTCCAGGAAGCACAGAGAGTCCCAAACAGGATCAAACCAAAGAGGAATACACCAAGACACACTGTAATTAAAATGGCAAAATTTAAAGATAAAGAGAGAATATTAAAAGCATCAAGGGAAAAGCAACAGGTTACATGCAAGGGAACTCCCATAAAGCTATCAGCTGATTTTTCAGCAGAAACTCCGCAGGCCAGAAGAGAGTAGCATAATATAGTTAAAGTGTTGAAAAGGAATAACCTACAACTAAGAATAATCTAATTGGCAAGGCTCTTATTCAAAATTGATGGAGAGATCAAAAGTATTACAGACAAGCAAAAGCAAAAAGAGCAAAACACCAACAAACCAGCTTGACAAGAAATGTGAAAGGTACTTACCTAAGCTAAAAAGAAAAAGCCGCAACTAGAAACATAAAAATTAGGAAAGGAAAAAGCTCATCCAGTAGAGGCAAATATACAGTAAATGTAGAAAATCAACTACATACAAAGCTGGTAGGAAGGTTAAAAGACAAAAGTAATAAAATCATCTATGTCCAGAATAAGCAGTTAAGGGATTCACAAAATAATTAGATGTAAAATAGGATGTCGAAATGAGTAACTGTGAGGGGAGGAGAGTACAAATACAAGGTTGTTAAAATGCACTTGAAATTAAGAGATCAACAAAACAATCATATATATATATATAGAGAGAGAGATTGCTATATATAAAACTCATGGTAACCACAAACCAAACATCTATAATAGATACACACACAAAAATGAGAAAGGAATCCAAATATAACACAAAAGATAATCATCAAATCACAAGAGAACAAAAGAAGAGAAAAGGAACAAAAAAACTACAAAAACAACCTCCTCAAAACTAATAAAATGGCAATAAGAACATATATATCAATAATTACTTTAAATGTAAATGAACTAAATTCTCTAATCAAAAGACAAACCAGCTGATGAGATACAAAAACAAGGCCCATGTATATGCTGCCTACAAGGGACTCAATTCAGATTGATAGATGTATTCCACGCAAATGGAAATCAAAGGAAAGCTGGGATAGCAATATTTATATCAGACAATACCAACTTTAAGACAAAGACTGTTACAAGAGACAAGAAGGACATTACATAATGATCAAGGGATCAATCCAAGAAGAAACCATAACAATTGTAAACATATATGCACTCAGCATAGAAGCACCTAAATACATAAAGCAGATATTAACAGACATAAAGGGAAAAATTGACAGCAACACAATAATACTAGGGAACATTAACACACTGCTTACATCAATGGACAAATCATCTAAAGAGAAAGTCAATAAGGAAACATTGGCCTTAAATGACACATTAGACCAGATGGACTCAATAGATATACATAAAAGGGTCAAATCATCAGGAAGATTTAACAATTCAAGTGCATGTGGAACATTTTCCAGAATAGATCACACTGTAGGCCATAAAACAAGCCTTGGTAAATTTAAGAAAATTGAAATCATCTCAAGCAACTTTTCTGACCACAATGCTATGAGACTAGAAATCAACTAGAAGGAAAAAAATAGCCCCCACAGACACATGGAGGCTAAACAAATATGCTACTAAACAACCAATGGATCACTGAAGAAATCAAAGAGGAAATAAAAAAATACCTGAGGAGAAATGAAAACTAAAACACAAAAATCCAAAATCTGTGTGATGCAGCAAAAGCAGTTCTAAGAGGGAAGTTTATAGGGATATCTCAGGAAACAGGAAAAATCTCAAATAAACAACCTAACCTTATGCCTAAAGTAACTAGAAAAAGAAGAACAAACAAAGCCCAGTGTTAGTAGAAGGAAAGAAATCCTAGTGGTCACAGCAGAAATAAATGAAGTAGAAAGTAAAGGAAAAAAATCAATGAAACTAAGAACTGGTTATTTGGAAAGATAAAATCAATAAGCCTTTAGCCAGAGTCATCAAGAAAAAGAGATAGAGGACCCAAATCAATAAAACCAGAAATTAAAAAGGAGAAATTACAGACACAACAGAAATACAAAAGAGAATAATAGATTACTACAAACAACTATATGCCAATAAAATGGACAACCTAGAAAAAGTAGACAAATTCCTAGAAATGTCAAATCTCCCAAGACTGAACCAGAAAGAAATAGAAAATAGGAACAGGTGAATTATCAGTAATAAAATTGAATCAGTAATTTAAAAAGAAAACTCCCAACAAGCAAAAGTCCAGGACCCAATGCCTTCATAATGAATTCTACCAAACAATGTGGAGTTAATACCTATCCTGAAACTATACCAAAAAATTGTAGAGGAAAGATCGCTTTGGAACACCTTCTATGAGACCAGGATCACCCTGACAACAAAATCAGAAAAAGATACCACAGAAAAAGAAAATTACTGGCCACTGTCACTGGTGACCATGGATGCAAAAACCTTCAAAAAAATATTAGCAAACTGAATCCAACAAGACATGAAAAAGGTCATACACTGTGATCAAGTGGGACTTATCCCATTGATGCAAGGTTGGTTCAATATCCACAAATCAATGTGATGTATCACATTAACAAATTGAAGAATAAAAACCATATGATTATCTCAATGGATGCAGAAAAAGCTTTTAACAAAATTCAACATCGATTTATGACTAAAAAGAACTCTCCAGAATGTGGGTATAGAGGGAACATACCTCAATGTAATAAAGGCCATATGTGATAAGCCCACAGGTAACATCATAATCTATGGTGAAAAGCTGAAAGCACTACCTCTAAGATAAGGAGCAAGACTAGGATGCCCATTCTCTCCACTTTCACTCAGCATAGTATTGGAACCTACAGATTCAATGCAATCCCTATCAAAATGCCAATGGCATTTTCCACAGAAATAGAACAAATAATTTTAAAATTTGTATGGAAACAGAAAAGATCTGGGTTAGCCAAAACAATCTTGAGAAAGAAGGACAGAACTGGAGGAATCATGTTCCCTGACTTCAAACTATACTACAAAGCTACAGTAATTAAAAAACATGGTGCTGGCACAAAACAGACACATAGATCAACGGAACGGAATAGTGAGCCTGGAAATAAACCCACACACCTATGGTCAATTAATCTACGACAAAGGAGGCAAGAATATACAATGGAGAAAAGACAGTTTCTTCAAAAAGTGGTGCTGGGAAAACTAGACAGCTACATGTAAAAGGATGAAAATAAAACATTTTCTCAAACCATATTCAAAAATAAACTCAAAATGGATTAAAGACCTAAATGTAAGACTGGAAACCATAAAACTAGTAAAGAACACAGGCAGAACACTCCGTGACATAAATCCTAGCAATATTTTTTTGGATATGTCTCCTGAGGGGACCTAATTAAACTTAAAAGCTTTTGCACAGCAAAGGAAACCACTGACAAAATGAAAAGACAACCTACTGAATGGGAGAAAATATTTGCAAATGATATGACTGATCAGGGGTTGATATCCAATATATATATATATATAAATTCATACATGTCAATATCAAAAAAAAAAACAAAACAAAACACAAACAACCCTTTGAAAGATGCACTGAAGACCTGAATAGACATTTTTCCAAATAAGACATACAGATGGCCAACAGGTACATGAAAAGATGCTCAACATTGCTAATCATCAGAGAAATGCAAATCAAAACCACAATGAGATAACACCTCACACCTGCCAGAGTGGAGATCATAAAAAGGACAACAAATAATTGGGTATATATCTGAAGAAAATGAAAACATCAAAAAGATACATCCACCCCAATGTTCATAGCAATATTATTTACAATAGCCAAATATGTAAGCAACCTAAGTGTCCATCAACAGATGAATGGATAAACAAGATGTGTTGTGTGTGTGTGTATATATATATATATATATATATATATATACACACATATGAATGCTACTCTGCCATAAAAATAGAATGAAATTTTGCCATTTGCCCCAAGATGAATGGACTTGTATGGTATTTTTGCTTAGTGAAATAATCAGACAAGAAAATGCAAGCACTGTATGTCATCACTTATATGCAGTATCTAAAAAATAAAACATACTAGTGAATATATCAAAAGAGAAAAAGACTCCCAGATATAGAAAACAAGCTAGTGGCTACCAGTGGGAAGAGGGAAAAGGCAGGGGCAAGATAGGGGTAAATGATTAAGTGGTACAAACTACTATGTATAAAATAAATAAGCTACAATGATTTATTGTACAGCACAAGGAATATAGGTAATAAAATAACTATAAATGTAGTATAATCTTTAAAAATTGTGAATTGTACACTTGAAATTTTTTAATATTGTAAATCAACTATACCTCAATTTAAAAAAAAAATGTGCAGAGGTCCTGAATAGGCAGTTTTCCAAAGAAGACATACAGATCACTAACAGGCACGTGAAATGATGTTCAATATCACTAACCATGAGGGAAATGCAAAGAAAAACCACAATGAGGTATCACCTCAAAACTGGCAGAATGGCTATCAACAAAAAATAAGATATAACAAATGTTGACAAGGATGTGGAGAAAATGGAGCCCTCATACACTGTTGATAGGGATGTAAATTGGTACAGCCCAAGAGGCTTGTCTGCTCACCCCCTGGGACGGGTTGGGGCTGGGAGCTGAGGCTTGGGCTTTGGAGGACAGATCCCAGGGGGAGGACTGGGGTTGGCTGTGTGAACACAGCCTGAAGGGGGCTAGTGTGTCACAGCTAGCAGGGAGGGAGTCTGGGAAAATGTCTGGAACTGCCTAAAAGGCAAGAGACCATTATTTTGGGGTGCCCAAGAAGAGGAGATTCAGAGCACTGCCTAAACGAGCTTCAGAGATGGGTGCAAACCGTGGCTATCAGCACGGACACCAGAGACGGGCATGAAACACTAAGGATGTTGCTGTAGACACCAAGAAGCTGGTGTGTAACCACAGGTCACTACCCACACCTCAACTCCGTGAGCCTGTGCAGCCTGCCACTGCCAGGGTCCTGTGATACAGGGACAAGTTCCCCTGGAGAAAACATGGAGGGCCTCAGGCTGTTGCAAGTCACACCAGCCTCTGCTGCCACAGGCTCATCCCTCATTCTGTACCCCTCCCTCACCCCAGTCTGAGTGAGCCAGAGCCACCTAATCATCTGCTACTTTACCACCTCCTGTCCGGGTGGGGAACAGATGCCCTCAGGCGACCTACACACAGAGGCAGGGCCAGATCCAAACCTGAATCCCAGGAGCTGTGCGAACAAAGAAGAGAAAGGTAATTTCTCCCAGCAGCCTCAGGAGCAGCAGATTAAATATCCACATTCAAATTGATGTACCCTGCATCTGTGGAATACCTGAATAGACAACGAATCATCCCAAAATTGAAGCGGTGGACTTTGGGAGGAACTATAGACTTGGGGTTTGCTTTCTACAACTAATTTGTTTCTGGTTTTATGTTTATCTTAGTTTGGTATTTAGAGCTTATAATCATTGGAAGATTTCTTTATTGATTTGGTTGCTCTCATCTTTTATATATATATATTTTTTTCCTTTTTCTCTTTTTGTTGGTATGTATGTGCATGCTTCTTTGTGTGATTTTGTCTGTATAGTTTTGCTTTACCATTTGTCCTAGGGTTCTGGCTGTCCATTTTATTTTTTATTTTTATTGTTCTTAGTAGAGTTTTTTGCATTTGTTATAATTGGTGGATTTGTGTTTTGGTTTGGTTGCTCTCTTCTTTCTTTCTCTCTTTCTTTTTTTTAAATTACTTTTTATTTTTTATTTTTAATACTTTTTCTCTATGTTAATAACTTTATTTTATTTATTTTTTCTTTCTGTCTATCTTATTTTTTCTCTCTTTTCTTCTGAGCCGTGTGGTTGACAGGCTCTTGGTGCTCTGGCCAATGTCACGCCTGAGCCTCTGAGGTGGGAGAGCCGAGTTCAGGACATTGGTCCACCATAGATCTCCCAGCACCATGTAATATCAAATGATGAAAGCTCTCCCAGAGATCTCCATCTCATTGTTAAGACCCAGCTCCACTCAACGACAAGCAAGATACAGTGCTGGACACCCTATGCCAAACAACTACGAAGACAGAAACACAACCCCACCCATTAGAAGAGAGGCTGTGCAAAATCATAATAAGTTCACAGACACCACAAAACACACCATTGGACGTGGTACTTCCCACAAGAAAGACAAGATATAGCCTCATCTACCAGAACACAGGCACCAGTCCCCTCCACCAGGAAGCCTACGCAACCCACTGAATCAACCTCACCCACTGGGGACAGACACCAAAAACAACGGGAAATACAAACCTGCAGCCTGTGAAAAGGATATCCCAAACACAGTAAGTTAAGCAAAATGAGAAGACAGAGAAATACACAGCAGATGAAGGAGCAAGATAAAAAGCCACCATACCAAACAAATGAAGAGGAAATAGGCAGTCTACCTGAAAAAGAATTCACAGTAATGATAGTAAAGATGATCCAAAATCTTGGAAATAGAATGGAGAAAATACAAGAAATATTTAACAAGGACCTAGAAGAACTAAAGAGCAAACAAACAATGATGAACAACACAATAAATGAAATTAAAAATCCTCTAGAAGGGATCAAAAGCAGAATAACTGAAGCAGAATAACAGATAAGTGACCAAGAACATAAAGTAGTGGAAATAACTACCACAGCAGAATAAAGAAAAAAGAATGAAAACCATTGGGGAGAGTCTCAGAGACCTCTGGGACAACATTAAATGCACCAACATTCGAATTATAGGGGTCCCAGAAGAAGAAGAGAAAAAGAAAGGGACTGAGAAAATATTTGAAGAGATTATAGTTGAAAACTTCCCTAATAAGAGAAAGGAAATACTTAACCAATTCAAGGAAGCACAAAGAGTCCCATACAAGATAAATCTAAGGAGAAACATGCCAAGACACATATTAATCAAACTATCAAAAATTAAATACAGAGAAAAAATATTGAAAGTAGCAAGGGAAAAACAACAAATAACATAAAAGGGAATCCCCATAAGGTTAACAGCTGATCTTTCAGCAGAAATTCTGCAAGCCAGAAGGGAGTGGCAGGACATATTTAAAGTGAAGAAAGGGGAAAACCTACAACCAAGATTACTCTACCCAGCAAGGATCTCACTCAGATTTGGTGGAGAAATTAGAACCTTTAGAGACAAGCAAAAGCTAAGAGAGTTCAGCACCACCAAACCAGCTCTACAACAAATGTTAAAGGAACTTCTCTAGGCCGGAAACATAAGAGAAGGAAAAGACCTACCAAAACAAACCCAAAACAATTAAGAAAATGGTAATAGGAACATATATATCGATGACTAACTTAAATGTAAATGGATTAAATGCTCCAACCAAAAGACATAGACTGGCTGAATCGTTACAAAAACAAGACCCATATATATGCTGTCTACAAGAGACCCACTTCAGACCTAGGAACACATACAGACTGAAAGTGAGGGGATGGAAAAAGATATTCCATGCAAATGGAAATCAAAATTAAGCTAGAGTAGCAAATCTCATATCAGACAAAATAGACTTTAAAATAAAGACTATTACAAGAGACAAAGAAGGACACTACTAAATCAACAAGGAATCAATCCAAGAAGAAGATATAACAACTGTAAATATTTATGCTCCCAATATAGGAGCACCTCAATATATAAGGCAAATGCTAACAGCCATAAACTGGGAAATCACAGTAACACAAAAATAGCAGGGAATGTTAACACCTCACTTTCACCAATGGACAGATAATCCAAATTGCAAATAAATAAGGAAACCCAAGCTTTAAATGATACATTAAACAGGAGGGACTTAATTGATATTTATAGGACATTCAGCCAAAAACAACAGATTACACTTTCTCTCAAGTGCTCATGGAACTTTCTCCAGGATAGATCATATCTTGGGTCACAAATCAAACCTTGGTAAATTTAAGAAAATTGAAATCGTATCAAGTATCTTTTCTGAACACAACACTATGAAACTAGATATCAGTTACAAGAAACAATCTGTGAAAAATACAAACAGAAGGAGGCTAAACAATACACTACTAAATAACCAAGACATCACTGAAGAAATCAAAGAGGAAATCAAAAAATACCTAGAAACAAATGACAATGAAAACACAATGACCCAAAACCTGTGGGATGCAGCAAAAGCAGTTCTAAGAGGGAAGTTTATAGCAATACAATCCTACCTCAAGAAACAAGAAACATCTCAAATAAACAATCTCACCTTACACCTAAAGCAATTAGAGAAAGAAGAACAAAAAAGCTATAGTTAGCAGAAGGAAAGAAATCATAAAGATCAGATCAGAAATAAATGAAAAAGAAATGAAGGAAATGATAGCAAAGATCAATAAAACTAAAAGATGGTTCTTTGAGAAGGTAAACAAAATTGATATACCATTAGCCAGACTCATCAAGAAGAAAAGAGAGGACTCAAAACAATAGAATTAGAAATGAAAAAGAAGTAACAACTGACACTGCAGAAATACAAAGGATCATGAAAGCAACTATATGCCAATAAAAAGGACAACCTGGAAGAAATGGACATATTCTTAGAAAAGCACAACTTTCTGAGAGTGAACCAGGAAGAAAGAGAAAATATAAACAGATGAATCACAAGCACTGAAATTGAAACTGTGATTAAAAATCTTCCAACAAATAAAAGCCCAGGACCGGATGGCTTCACAGGCGAATTCTATCAAACATTTAGAGAAGAGCCAACACCTATCCTTCTCAAACACTTCCAAAATATAGTAGAGGGAGGAACACTACCAAACTCATTCTATGAGGCCACCATCACCCTGATACCAAAACCAAAGATGCCACAAAGAAAGAAAACTACAGGCTAATATCACTGATGAACTTAGATGCAAAAATCCTCAACAAAATACTAGCAAACAGAATCCAACAGCACATGAAAAGGATCATACAATGTGATCAAGTGGGGCATATCCCAGGAATTCAAGGATTCTTCAATATATGCAAATCAATCAGTGTGATAAACCATATTAACAAATTGAAGGAGAAAAACCATATGATCACCTCAATAGATGCAGAAAAAGGTTTCGATTAAATTCAACACCCATTTATGATAAAAACCCTCAAGAAAGTAGGCATAGACGGAACTTACCTCAACATAATAAAAGTCATATATGACAAACCCACAGCCAACATCGTTCTCAGTGGTGAAAAACTGAAACCATTTCCTCTAAGATCAGGAAAAAGACAAGGTTGCCCACTCTCACCACTATTCTTCTACATAGTTTGGAAGTTTTAGCCACACCAATCAGAGAAGAAAAAGACATACAAGGTATCCAAATCGGAAAAGAAGAAATAAAACTGTCACTGTTTGCAGATGACATGATACTATACATAGAGTATCTTAAAGATGTTACCAGAAAACTACTAGAGCTAATCAATGCATTTGGTAGAGTAGCAGGATACAAAATTAATGCACAGAAATCTCTTGCATTCCTATACACTAATGATGAAAAATCTGAAAGAGAAACTAAAGAAACGCTTCCATTTACCCTTGCAACAAAAAGAATATGATACCTAGGAATAAACCTACCTAAGGAGACAAAAGACCTGTATGCAGAAAACTATAAGACAATGATGAAAGAAATTAAAGACGATACAAACAGATGGAGAGATATACCATGTTCTTGGATTGGAAGAATCAACATTGTGAAAATGTTTATACTACCCAAAGCAATCTACAGATTCAATGTAATTCCTACCAAACTACCAATGGCATATTTCATAAAACTAGAACAAAACATTTCACAATTTGTATGGAAGCAACAAAGACCCCGAATAGCCAAAGCAATCTTGGGAAAGGAAAACTGAAGCAGGAGAAATCAGGCTCCCTGACTTCAGACTATACTACAAAGCTACAGTAATCAAGACAATATGGTACTGGCACAAAAACAGAAATATAGATCAATAGAACAGGATAGAAAGTCCAGAGATAAACCCACGCACATATGGTCACCTTATATTTGATAAAGGAGGCAAGAATATACGATGGTGAAAAGGCAGCCTCTTCAATAAGTGGTGCTGGGAAAACTGGACAGCTACATGTAAAAGAATGAAATTAGAACACTCCCTAACACCATACACAAAAATAAACTCAAAATGGATTAAAGACCTAAATGTGGGCTTCCCTGGTGGTGCAGTTGTTGAGAATCTGCCTGCCAATGCAGGGGACACGAGTTCGAGCCCTGGTCTGGGAAGATCCCACATGCCGCGGAGCAACTAAGCCCGTGAGCCACAATTGCTGAGCCTGCACATCTGGAGCCTGTGCTCCGCAACGGGAGAGGCCACGATAGTGAGAGGCCCGTGCACCGCGATGAAGAGTGGTCCCCACTTGCCGCAACTAGAGAAAGCCCTCACACAGAAACGAAGACCCAACACAGCCATAAATAAATAAATAAATAAATAAAATTTAAAAAAAAAGACCTAAATGTAAGGCCAGACACTATCAAACTCTTAGAGCAAAACATAGGCAGAATACTCTATGACATCAATCACAGCAAGATCCTTTTTGATCCACCTGATAGAGAAATGGAAATAAAAACAAAGGGGACCTAATGAAACTTAAAATCTTTGGCACAGCAAAGGAACCCATAAACAAGATGAAAAGACAACCCTCAGAATGGGAGAAAATATTTGCCAATGAAGCAACTGACAAAGGATTAATCTACAAAATATACAAGCAGCTCATGCATCTCAATATCAAAAAAACAAACAACCCAATTCAAAAAAGGGCAGAAGAACTAAATAGACATTTTTCCAAAGAAGATATACAGATTGCCCACAAGCACATGAAAAGATACTCACCATCACTAATCATTAGAGAAATGCAAATCAAAACTACAGTGAGGTATCACCCCACACTGGTCAGGATGTCCATCATCAAAAAAATCTACAAACAATAAATGCTGGAGAGGGTGTGGGGAAAAGGGAACCCTCTTGCACTGTTGGTGGGAATGTAAATTGGTACAGCCACTATGGAGAACAGCACTGAGGTTCCTTAAAAACTAAAAATAGTACTACCGTACCACCCAGCAATCCCACTACTGGCCATATACACTGAGAAAACCATAATTCTAAAAGGGTCATGTACCACAATGTTTATTACAGCTCTATTTACAATAGTCAGGCCATGGAAGCAACCTAAGTGTCCATTAAGAGATGAATGGATAAAGAAGATGTGGCACTTATATACAATGGAATACTACTCAGCCATAAAAAGAAACGAAATTGAGTTATATGTAGTGAGGTGGATGGACCTAGAGACTGTCATACAGAGTGAAGTAAGTCAGAAAGAGAAAAACAAATAACGTATGCTAACACAATTATATGGAATCTAAAAAAAAAAAAAAGTTTCTGAAGAACCTAGGGGCAGGACAGAAATAAAGACACATATAAAGAGAATGGACTTGAGGATACGGGGAGGGGGAAGGGTAAGCTGGGATGAAGTGAGAGAGTGGCATGGACATATATACACTACCAAATGTAAAACAGGTAGCTGGTGAGAAGCAGCCACATAGTACAGGGAGATCAGCTCAGTGCTTTGTGTCCACCTAGAGGGGTGGGATAGAGAGGGTGGGAGGGAGACGCAAGAGGGAGGAGATATGGGCATATATGTATATGCATAGCTGATCCACTGTGTTATACAGCAGAAACTAACACACCATTCTAAAGCAATTATAAGCCAGTAAAGTTGTTAAAAAAATAAAATAAAAAGAAAGCTCCAATAAAAAAATAGCTCAATTAAAAAATGAAAGTGATCCCTCAAAATGAAACAATAATGATAGAGTTTCAGAAAATTTTAAAAGCTATGAGGTAGAATTTTTACGGCCAGAAGGTCCTTAACTGTGCCTCCAAATTCACACAGAACCAGTTCAGCAGTGTGATGTGTATGAACTTATGCTGTAGAGTCAAACAGATGTGTATTTGAATCCAGGCTCCATCATGTACTTTGTGACCTTCAATTTATTTAACCTCTGTTTTACTCAACAGTATAATTGGGATGCCAATAGGTTGTGTCTATAGGCTTTCAATTGGTATTAAAAGTAACTGTATATAAATCCCAGGCACATGTCTTGTTAGTCATTATTAACCTTATGATTAGTTTTTCACCAGAAATTTCAATTCTACCAGATTTTATACTGTATATTTTCTTCTACCCAGGGCCTACTTATAAAGTGCTTTGTGATCTTGAAGTGTTTCAAACAGCACCTGGAACACTGCAAGTGTTAAGTACTATTTAAGTGTCTGCAAAATAAATAAATAAAATAAGCTGTCTTGTATAGGAAAGCGTTGAAGTTTAGGGGGTATCCCTGGACCAATCTTTCTCTTCTATTATTATAGTAGAATATTGACCTCATTGCCAAAGGGCTTTGAAGAAGGTAAGGGATCAGATCTTTACTCTACTCTGATTTGTTTCCCTGCTTCAAACCTTCTTCCTGAACTACTTGATCTTATACTACTATTGCAAAAACTTTCAGAGGTGCAGTCATTTTAGGAAAAATGAGTATATACAGCTAGAACAAGTTAAGAGACTGAGCTATTTGAGAACAGGGACCATGTCGACTTCTCTTTTTATGCCTAGGGCTGAAGCATTGCTTGATAAATGAATTATCACCACAATGAACGAACGAATAAATAAATGAATGAATGAATGAAATAGGAAAAGGACTCAGTTTTGAACAGATAAGAGTATTGTAGCAAGTTTATGGATAATGGAACTTTTTGCAAATGAATTATTACATGCTCTATTGCTCAAAGCAGCTTCATTCTACTGGACCTTTTTTTTTAAGTAAATAGAAACAGTATGAATATAACTGATTTCTAAACTACCAGGTATAAAATTAATAAGTTACAAAGATGTAATGTACAGCATAGGGAATATAGTCAATATTTTGTAACTTTATATGGAGTATAATCTATAAAAAGATCGAATTGCTATGTTGTACACCTGAAACTAATATATAAGTCAACTATACCTCAAAGAAATAATGGATTATCTTATTTATAATATCTTCAATTTAATTAATATGCTAATGATGATTCTAAGAAAGCTGCTGCATCATCTCTTTACATTGACACTACTCAAGTCAAAAAGATAGTTTGTATATGATCGGTAATACTAGGATGTGTCATAGAGTCTAAAGAACTTCCTGCTATACTGTATATCTTATTTTGATTTTTCCCCAATGCCTAAGAGTCCCTAGCACATAGTTGTTTTAAAAAAAATGTTTATTGAATGAAAAATATTAAATTATAATAAGACCTAAATATCAAAATAAAATAGCCTTAAGAATATCCAATAAAGTATAGGCTATGGGCCAGTTATTTGTCTTTTGAAATACACTATGTAAATATCTCATTCAAAGGTGTTAAAAGGTATAATTAAACATAGTAACATATTGGCTTATTATGCTACAGAATTGTAAGAGAAAACACATTCCTTTAATTACAGTGTTTAAATATTATTCTTTTTTAAACACTGCTCCCATTCAAGGGAACATTCATCCTTAAAAATAATACTTTTTGTCAATTTTATTTTTCCTCTGTTTTCACATAAAAACAGGAAATATTTTGCTATTTCCTACCAGGAATAATAATAGAAGATTCTAGGTTTAAGTAATATTCTCCATCTCTCATGTATCTTTATAATTCACATTTCACAAGTGTACTTCTCTTGTATTAACACTTTGAAGGGCTTCAAAGAAGGTACCCCTTCCAACTAGAAATTAGTGGAGAATACTGTCCTATACTCTGATTCATGATATTATGAATTTCCTTGAAAAAAGTCACCATTTATATGTATACGTATAGCTGATTCACTTTACTGTACAGTAGAAACTAACAAAACATTGTAAAGCAACTATACTCCAATAAAAATTTTTAAAAAGTCACCATTTTTTGGTGGGCTAGCATTTCAAATGGTGTACTTTTCTTTTTTTTTTCCTTTTTTAATAGTAAGCATTTGTCTTTATACTACAAATTGTTCAAAATAGTGTTTTCTCTCATATTATAGTGCTTTCCCACTAGGTAGAACCAGAAGTTATAGTCCCACACCCTAAGGGTGACTGACTTATTTCAAAAGCTCCACTAAACAGAAAGCTTTCAAATTTGTTTCATGTTGTCTACTGGAAATGACAAGAAAGGGAATATTTTGAGCCTAATGTTCAAATAAGTCACTCAGCTTTTCACATATCTCTTGTGGATGATGCTGTTCATTTTATTTCATAAATTATACAATGCCAAAAAGTAAGAGAACTTCTCAAAGTATTTTTCTCTTATGGGAGACTAGTTGATAAAGTATGACATAACTATAATATTGTGCCTTCTTCCAAGGTAAAGATTTCCACAGTAGTTTTCATATAAAGCATCCTAGAGCTAAGTCGCACTTAGTCAATTATGTGGCAACTTCTAATGGTGAGAGAAACAAACTTCGTAGCAGTAATATAGTGGCAGCAGCAGCAAATAAATAGGGTATGAAGAAATTAAAATGGAAAGAATGATATATGCTTCTTGAAGAAGTTTAAACTTATTGCCTATACTTGGACTCAGATATTTGTTGCTTGATTAACTGGATAAATGGCTTGCTCTCATGGACTTTGTAAAAACATGGTAAATGTTGACTTAAGTGTTTGAAATTGCATCATAAGCTACATTAAATTTTAAAATACTAAAGGACGGTAGTAGTATCAGAAATTAGTGCCTTTCACCTTTTTAAAATTTGCATTTTATCTTATATTTAAATTGCATTTATTTATTTATTTATTTATTTTTGCTAAAGGTTGATCTTATAGCTAATTAGCTAATTTTGGCAAGGAAGATAGGGTGCTGGGTCCTGAATCTTAGCTCTGATTTCCCAGGTTAAGGCATGTGGTACTTCATATAAATACCAGCATAGAATAACTGCACTCCAGCTACTTATTAGGGAAGATCATCTTGAGCTCTATTGTTCAATACTATAAAAAACTTCAGGTGAGAAACTTATACATTATTTAGGTAGTATTGTCTGAAGAATATGCTGTCCATCCATTCCTCAAGATGTGGTCAGTTCTGCCATAACATTTTTTTGAAGACATGAATTTGTTCCAACACAATTGGTATATTAAGGAACAATTTGGGCATTAAGAGAATTTCACATTTGATTATAGTCCAAAAGTCATTAGGTGAACACAGAAAACTGTGCCCAGTGTAAAAATACATAAGCACACACCTCATAAATCGATCAGCTACTTTAGTTCGCCACATGTATCATCCTACAATATTTTGTTTTGGCATTCTTTTGCAATTGTGAACATCTTTATATTTTAAAAAATCAACTTCCACAGCATGGATAAGTGTCTTAGTTCAAAAACACCAAGCAGTGCATGAAAAGGAAAAATTTAAGTATTGAGGAGAAGTTTGAAATTATAAAGTGTTTAGAAAGAAAATAACTGAAAGAACATGTGATGTCTTCCAAGCAACAGTGAGAAAGGAATCCACTTTGTCACCCGTCAGTGACTAAGTGCAAAAACAAAAGAAATGTCTATGCTGTGTGGTATAATAGAAAATATATTTGGTTTTTGTCCAAGATTCCTGGCACAGGGCTCCTAAGACCCTTGGGATTTACTGAGTAATAGTAATGTCTTTTGTTATTCATAATGAGCTCTTCTTGATCACAGCTGAGTTTATGTTAGTGAAGTGACTTAGAATGAGGTCCCTAGATAGTCTCAAGATGGTTCAGGTCGCCAGAAAGACCAAGTGATTCGAGGGTTGGAATTTTCAGCCCCAGTCCTTGACTTTGGGGTGCAGGGAGGACTGGAGATCGTGCTCTATAAGAACTCTTGAACAATGAGATTCAAGAAGCTTCTAGGTTGATGAACAAATCAAAGTGTTAAAAGGGTAGTGCACTCAAAGAGGGCATGGAAGCTGCACTCCACACAGCCCCAAACCTTCCTAAGCATTCTTCCATTTAGCAGTTCCTGAGTTGTATCCTTTATAATAAACCAGTAAAGTGTGTTCCTGAGTTCTGGGAGCTATTCTAACAAATTGTCAAACCTGAGGATGGGGTCATGGGAACCCCCTAATTATAGTAGGTCAGTCAGAAGTATGGCTGGTCCCTACGACTTATCACTGGCATCAGAAGTGGGGAAGGTCTTATGGGATCTGATTCTAACTCTAGGTAGTGTCAGAATTGAATTGAATTGTTGGACCCCCAGTTAGTGTTGGAGAATCACAGAATTGGTTGTTGGTATGGAAAAAAAAACATACAGGCTGGAAAAACTTCAAGTACTGCTATAGAGTCAGGAACAACAAGGCCTAAAGAAACTGAGAAAGTGAAAAATATTATCAAGTGTATAATAGACCAAAAAACACAAAAACTGGGAATAAATTTTCTCACAAAGAGAACAGACTATCTATACACAACAGCCTTAAATAGAAATCATCAAATCCTGCAGATGTGACTTCTTTTAATCTTCGTGGTGGCTACCTTAGTGGTTTCAAGCATATCTACAATTCTCAAAGCCTTTAGCTGTCAGACAAAGCCATGAGTGCAGATGAGAAATCTACAAAATAATTTCCAGCAGTGATACATAAGTTAATCTATACAGTAGATCAAATTTTCAGTTTTGGATAAATGAGTATTATAAACTCATGCTTTAAAGAGCTACAGGAAGGGTTTGAAGAACTCTTAAATGCTGAGCAACATGGCCAGGATGTAAGACTGGAAAAGATTTTTAGCTGTGGTGTTTGGCAACAGTTCCAAACTCAGTAAAATGAGTCATACCCATCAAAATCTGATGCTACAACTTTCCATGTGATTTCAGATAATCCCTCCATGCAACCTCACAATGACTCACAAGCTGCAACTCTTCTGAAACCCATTTCCACAAGAAAACTTCAGATCTTTTTCAAGGTAAAGTGCCATATTTATTGTAGCATTTATGTATTTTATATTTTAACCATTTAACATATGTAAAACTGTGCTACCATATTTATTAAGTTCCTATTATTTGTTTGTTTTTTTTAATGTGTCATTAACAAAGTGTTTGAACGTTGTGCCCCCAACCCTATTTTTTGCCATAAGCCCTGCGATTTATACTGTGCAATTTTGAAAACTGTGGTGATTTTTAGGGTACAATAAGTCCTGTGATACCAGAACTGACTATACTTTAAAATCTATCCCTAGAGGAAGCCAGATAACCAGAGAGCTGTGTGATGGAGCCAAACCATTTTGATTTCTCAAATAATTGCTTTCTCCAAATGGCTCTTCAGCATTAGGTAATCAGCTACATTATAAGAAACTATCATCTGAAACTCATCGTTCTACTTACTGTGAGAATGTTGGTGGGTATGGTGTTCACTACATTACACAGTATTCTCTTTATGGTGACCCACAAAAGGAATTTCACTCGGCCTCAGGCCCAGGAAGAGTTATGCTTCTCTTGAAAAACTACTTTGCTTTTATTTTTATGTATACCGAGACTTTCAAGGGAGTGTCTTAATAGAACTCAGTGAATACTCTTAAATGAATAAATGTGTCTTTTAAACTAACTGTGTTTCCTTCTCCACTTCGGCTGTTAAAATACAGAGTCAAATTTGTGAATGTCTTCTAGCAAGTGTACAGGACTTCATAGCACATATTTTGTTACTGCATTGTATCTTTTCTATGCTATTTTCCTTTAGTACAGATGTTATTACTCCGCTATTTTTTAATTTTATTTTATCTTGTATCTACATTTAAACTAATCTAACTCTATCTTAAACAAGCTGAAGTATACTAAAATGGAGTAGTAATAATAATAATAATAAGTACTAGGACTAAGGTATGAATCTATTCTCTGAAAAAAAAGGACAATTTACATAAAGTTTCAAAACATAAAACAATACTAAAACAGATAGACGTATGAAAAAGCATATAGAGTAGAATGTCAAGGGTAAAATCTAGATAGTGTGTATGCAAGTATTGATTATATAATTCATTCAGATTTGCTGAATGTTTGAAATATTTCATAAAATTTTTGGAAAAATATTATAAAATTACTTAGTAATGCATATATGTGTATTAAAAGGATAAATATTGTTTATTGATGCTAAATGTTAATTCAGCATAGGAGTTACTTCATGTTGGTAGGTACAGAGGAAATATATTCAGTAAGAGGCTTACAGAGAGGGTGCTTCCAGTAGTTTTGTACATTTTTATTTTTTTAAGCTGGGTGGTGGACTAGAGGAAAATCTTGATGGAAAAGGGGAACTGAACAGAAACAAAGTCATAATTTGGAATACATGGAAGGGAGTGTGAAGGGCATTCCCCAATAGGGATATTTACCCATGGAAACAATATGATTTTTTTCCAAGACTACATGTCTTAGATATAGTAAGGTACTACTGTATGCATGTGTGGACATCATTTTAACGTGTTAAAGGCAATTCCTCTGGTCTCAGTCTTAGATGAAAGGACCTAGTAAACCACAGAGGGAGTTAATAAAGGAATCTACCTCTTTTCTATTATCTTTCTCAAATGTTCAACTTATATTACAATGGGGTGATTTGCAGGAAGAAAATCATTGCTTTTGGCCCATCCTCAAAACCAAAAACATCATTAAAATATTCTGAGCTGAGCTCATAATAAAGGTTTCTCACTTGTATATTTCAACTATAACTAATCATTGGCTTAAACTTTACTTGAAAATTTGTGTAATTACTGACAGTCTAAATAAGTAGCACTCTGACTAATGAACAAGTTACAAGTCTATTAAGAAATCTTATTTTCATAGATACTGCAGATGCAGCAGCAGAAATCTGCTAGAGGAGACTAAGGCTAACAATCCTTCTGAGGTATTTCTGAACTGACATTTTATTGGATTACAATTGCACAAATTGTGCCAAGTTCACTAGGATTAAGCCACAAGAGAGAACAGTTTATTTACTTATTTTGTTCCTAAGTGATTCCTGAGAAGGAGAATAAAATCTTAAACCAGAGTAAATATAGGCTTTTCAGATCATGTATGTAACAACTGGAAATCATGAGTATTTTCTCTCCTTACTCTCTCACACACAGTAACTATGCCCAGTAACTTGAAACGGGGATAAATTAAAATATTTTTCATATAAATAATGTAGTCTAATGTGACTAAGAGTGAAAACATAAAAAGGAAAGAGTGATTGGTCTGAAACCTTTAATATTAACCCATATTTCAAAGTCCTTGGCCAGCAATTTAAGTACACATGACAAGCATTCTAATCACTATGCTACCAATTTCTTTTAAAGTTAAAAATTCCTCACTGTACTTTATAGCATATTTTACTATGTGTACTTAGGAACTAGACAAGACTGACTAAACTGATTTTCTCTCTGACCTTTACTACTGTAGAATCAAAACAATTTAGCCCATTTTTAAGTCATTTGAAAACACTGTAAACATTATTCAAGAGGCTTAGCCCTGGCCTCAACCATGACCTTCGAAGCTGATAGGGAACAACCACAAAAAAAGCCCGTTTTAACCATTTAAAAGAAAGAGAAAAACATGTCTCTCATCCTCTTGAAACAGAAAGGGATACTTCCATACATTTAAATTTTTTTACTATTTTGAGGCAAAATTATTTTGTTCTGCTGAGATAACCCAATCTCAGACCAAGTTATTGAATAAAACAAAAGCCTAAGCTTCTGAAATACACTTTGGGTAAGGCAATTGCCATAAATTACTTAAAAATACGTATGGCAACAAAGGGCTAAAGGTTAATTAATAAATCATTAGAAACATTTGACCATATCTAGTCTACAGATGAACAACACTAAATTATGGAACAGTGTTTCATTTTTAACTGGTATTATAATCGTTAAGGTCAATGGAAATTCTAAAGCATCAGTGTCTTAAAATGAATTTCCTATCACTTATAACTAGAAACCAGAAAATCACCCTTCACCATTATCAAAGTACAAGTATTTAAATTGAAGACATTCATATATCAAGCCATTAAACGTTTATCCCCTGAAAACACACAAGCTGTGGTAGGCAGAATAATGGCCTCCCGAATATGCCCACATCCAAACAATGGAACCTGGGAATGTTTCCTTACATGGCAAAAGGGATTTTGCAATGTGATCTTAATAGGAGAACATTATCCTGAATTATCTGAGTGAGCTCAGTGTAATCACAAGGGTCCCTAAGGAGGCAGGACGGTCAGAGATAGATACAGGGATGCTAGTACGGAAGCAGAGGTCAGATTGATGTGGGACCACATGCGAGAAATGTAGGTGGCCTTCAGAAACTGGAAAAGTCAAGGAAATTGATTCTCCCCTAGGTTCTCCAGAAGGAATACAGCCCTACCAACACCTTGGTTTCATCTTAGTGAAACTTTTTTTCTGTCTTATTATCTCTAGAACTGTAAGATAATAAATACATTTGTGTTGTTTAAGGCAGTAAATTTGTGGTAATTTGTTACAGCAGAATAGAAAATTAATACATGAGCACAGATATTTACCACAAAATGTTTTTTACTTTGGATTTCTGATGTCACAGACAGTATTTATGTGGAAAAAATATAACCTCAGTAGCAATAATCGACGTGCCTCAAAACTGCATAACCAATGATAATGATGATGAAAATAATAATTAATAAAAATATTGGATAGTCATTTAATGGTTTTCTATATGCACACATAAACTCAATTCATTCACACCTAGTTATACATGGGACATATGTGATAAACAAGATCAACATCCCAATTTCTGGATGGTCCAAGCAACAGATCCCATGAATGTATCCTTGTCCCACCACACAACTCCCAATGCCCCACCCCCCCAGTTAAATGTTTTCAATTTGAATCCATTAGTGCCTTTAGAAACCTTAAACAAACAAACAAAAACAACAAAAATATGTATATATATGGGGGAGCACTCTGTTCTATATGAATTGAAATAAAAATAATATTAACATCAAGATTAAGAGAGGGAAGCCCAACACATTTCTGGATTTATCCCATGATGACTATTTCAGTATTTTAGATAAAATACTAAATATCCATTTTCTAAAAATAAAGCAAACAAAGTAACAACTACAACAAAAAGCAACAACAACATGTGCCCCCTGCCTTTATGGACAACACTGTTCTCTTAAGTATTGAATATAACATTCAGTATCTTGATGTCTCTAAAAATCAAATTGATTACATTTGTAAAATAAAGATAAGATATAGTTATCAACATGAGTTAGCTAATAGAATTGAACTGGGTATCCCCCTAAATTCCCACTGAAAGTGTAATACATCTTTGATGCATTTGAATGAAATTATATTCAGTACAAGATCTACATTTTAAAATTCAATCCAAAGATTTGAATTGCTGAGATTAATGCAAGAGTGAATAATTTAAATCAGGATTTTACCACAGTGTTTTACAGTTAATCAATATCTACACAAATGTGACACAGTGATACATCACAAGCATATAATTAAACCTGAGATTTTTTTCAAATAATGATAATGACTTAACATTTGTTGAATTTTTACGCAGTGTCAGGCACTGGAGTAAGCAATGTAATGCATTATTTTATTTAATGAAGATACAATTACTCTCCACACTTTACCAATGAGGAAACTAAGAAACAGTAAGGACAAGAGGCAGTATTCTAGCCTAGGTCTATCTTATGCCCAAGCTTTTGTTCTTAACCACCTTGATGTAATACATCCTGCACTATTTCTGGTAGGTTTGGGTGACCCATTTAAAATTTTATCTATTTTCACAGTTATCAGTAACATACAGTAGTAAGTTTCTTGACCATAGAGTTGTATTCCAGAAATATAATACATCTAGAAATAACTCTTAATAGGTTGAATTTATATTGTAAATAAGAAAATACTGAGAATTTCTGATTTTTGATAGCTGTAGTAATAAATATATACATAATGTTGAGAATAAGAGTCAAAAAATTAAATTTCTTCAGTGATAATTTTTACTCTGTAAGGACTGTACAGAATAGAGACCAAATAATCAACTTAACCATACTATGATTAAACATAGAAATCCAGTTTTACATAATCAAGATCAAATGCAATTAATTTAATTAAGATTCTGAACACTAGTTTTTTATTTTTTATATTCATTAGCATCCTGTTTGAGTCTTGGTGTTACAGAACAAAAGCTTTCTGGTGAGATATAGTAGATGTAAAAATATTTACATAAATTTTCATATAGAGTGTGAATTGATTAAGGCTTTCTTTCACTGATAAAATACTTTAGTGTTATATTTAATACCATTATCATTACTACAAATATCTAACATTCATTGAGTGCTTACTAAGTGATTGGAATAGGCATTTTATATGCATTATGTCATTTAATGCTGACAATAACCCTGACACAAATACAACCATTATCTCCATTTGAAGAGAAGGAAACTAAGGACAAGTTATTTGTCTGATAAGAGCTGGAATCAGAGCGTGAAACCTGGCCTTTCTCTTATGCTCTTAAGCATTCTGCTCTATTGTCTCAATTCAGTTTAGCTAGTACTTACAATGGATAAACATTTGTGATCTCAGTTCTGGTGGCTCCAGGATACACAAAAAAAGAATTGCATACTGCCCCTGTTCTTGAGGTTATGAGTTGGTATATTCCTCATAATTTCCCTGGGAAAGGCCTATGAGCCTATATCATGTATTTGTTGGTTTCTCTTTTTTTACACCATGGTAAATTCAGTCTTTGCTCTCCTTTACTTGCTGAAAGATATTTTACTTTTTAAAAAATTATGCTTCTAGGATGCTATTTGGCAGTTGCCAACATAACAAAATTTAGGTTACTTTTTTTTTAACATATTTATTGGAGTATAATTACTTTACAGTGGTGTGTTAGTTTCTGCTTTATAACAAAGTGAATCAGCTATACATATGCAACATATATCCCCATATCTCCTCCCTCTTGTGCCTCCCTCCCACCCTCCAAATCCCACACCTCTAGGTGGACACAAAGCACCGAGCTGCTCTCCCAATGCTATGTGGCTCCTTCCCACTAGTGATCTTTTTACATTTGGTAGTGTATATATGTCCATACCACTCTCTCACTCCGTCCCAGCTTACCCTTCCCCCTACCCGTGTCCTCAAGTCCATTCTCTATGTCTGCGTCTTTATTCCTGTCCTGCCCTTAGGTTCTTCAGAATCTTTTTTTTTTTTTTAGATTCCATATATATGTGTTAGCATATGGTATTTGTTTTTCTCTTTCTGACTTACTTCACTCTGTCTGACAGTCTCTAGGTCCATCCACCTCACCACAAATACCTCCATTTCATTTCTTTGTATGGCTGAGTAATATTCCAATGTATATTTGTGCCACATCTTCTTTATCCATTCGTCTGTCGATGGACACTTAGGTTGCTTCCATGTCCTGGCTATTGTAAATAGAGCTGCAATGAACATTGTGGTACATGACTCTTTTTGAATTATGGTTTTCTCAGGGTATATGCCCAGTAGTGGAATTGCTGGGTCGTATGGTAGTTCTATTTTTAGTTTTTTAAATAACCTCCAAACTGTTCTCCATAGTGGCTGTATCAATTTATATTCCCAACAACAGTGAAAGAGGGTTCCCTTTTCTCCACACCCTCTCCAGCATTTAGTGTTTGTAGATTGTTTGATGATGGCCATTCTGACAGGTGTGAGGTGATACCTCATTGTACATTTGATTTACATTTCTCTAATGATTAGTGACACAGAGCATCCTTTCATGTGTTTGTTGGCAATCTGTATATCTTCTTTGGAGAAGTATCTATTTAGGTCTTCTGGCAATTTTTGGATTCGGTTGTTTGTTTTTTTGATATTGAGCTGCATGATCTGCTTGTAAATTTTGGAGATTAATCCTTTGTCAGTTGCTTCATTTGCAAGTATTTTCTCCCATTCTGAGGGTTGTCTTTCATCTTGCTTATGGTTTCCTTTGCTATGCAAAAGCTTTTAAGTTTCACTAGATCCCATTTATTTATTTTTGGTTTTATTTCCATTTCTATAGATGGGTCAAAAAGAATCTTTCTGTGATTTACGTCATAGAGTGTTCTGCCTATGTTTTCCTTTAAGAGTTTTATAGTGTCTGGCCTTACATTAGGTTTTTAATCCATTTTGAGTTTATTTTTGTGTATGGTGTTAGGGAGTGTTCTAATTTCATTCTTTTATATGTAGCTGTAGAGTTTTCCCAGCACCAATTATTGAAGAGGCTGTCTTTCCTCCATTGTATATTCCTGCCTCCTTTGTCAAACATAAGGTGACCATATGTGCGTGGGTTTATCTCTGGGCTTTTCATCCTGCTCCATTGATCTATATTTCTGTTTTTGTGCCAGTACCATACTGTCTTGATTACTGTAGCTTTGTAATATATGCTGAAGACTTGGAGCCTGATTCCTCCAGCTCCGTTTTCCTTTCTCATGATTGCTTTGGCTGTTCGGGGTCTTTGGTGTTTCCATACAAATTGTGAAATTTTTTGTTCAAGTTCTGTGATAAATGCCATTGGTAGTTTGATAGGGTTTGCACTGAAACTGTAGATTGCTTTGGGTAGTAGAGTCATTTTCACAATGTTGCTTCTTCCAATCCAGGAACATGGTATATCTCTCCATCTGTTTGTATCAAATTTAATTTCTTTCATCGGTGTCTTATAATTTTCTGCATACAGGACTTTTGTCTCCTTAGGTAGGTTTATTCCTAGGTATTTTATTCTTTTTGTTGCAAGGGAAAATGGGAGTGTTTCTTTAATTTCTCTTTCAGAATTTTCATCATTAGTGTATAGGAATGCAAGAGATTTCTGTACATTAATTTTGTATCCTGCTACTCTACCAAATTCATTGATTAGCTCCAGTAGTTTTCTGGCAGCATCTTTAGGATTCTCTATGTATAGTATCATGTCATCTGCAAACAGTGACAGTTTTATTTCTTCATTTTGATTTGGATTCCTTGTATTTCTTTTTCTTCTCTGATTGCTGTGGCTAAAACTTCCAAAACTATGTTGAATAATAGAGGTGAGAGTGGGCAACCTTGGCTTGTTCCTGATCTTAGTGGAAATGGGTTCAGTTTCACCATTGAGAATGATGTTTGCTGTGGGTTTGTCATGTATGGCCTTTATTATGTTGAGGTAAGTTCCCTCTATGCCTACTTTCTGGGGTTTTTTTCATAATAATTGGGTGTTGAATTTTGTCAAAACCTTTTTCTGCATCTATTGAGATGATCATATGGTTTTACTCCTTCAATTTTTTAATATGGTTTATCACAGTGATTGATTTGCATATATTAAAGAATCCTTGTATTCCTGGGATAAAACCCACATGATCATGGTGTATTGTGCTTTTAATGTGCTGTTGGATTGTGTTTGCTAGTATTTTGTTGAGGATTTTTGCATCTATGTTCATCATTGATATTGGCCTGTAGTTTTCTTGCTTTGTGACATCTTTGTCTGGTTTTGGTATCAGGGTGATGGTGGCCTCATAGAATGAGTTTGGGAGTGTTCCTCCCTCTGCTATATTTTGGAAGAGTTTGAGAAGGATAGATGTTAGCTCTTCTCTAACTGTTTGATTGAATTCGCCTGTGAAGCCATCTGGTCCTGGAGTTTTGTTTGTTGGAAGGTTTTTAATCACAGTCTCAATTTCAGTGCTTGTGATTGGTCTGTTTATATTTTCTATTTCTTCCTGGTTCAATCTCAGAAGCTGTGTTTGTCTAAGAATGTGTCCGTTTCTTCCAGGTCGTCCATTTTATTGGCATATAGTTGCTTGTAGTAATCTCTCATGATCCTTTGTATTTCTGCAGTGTCAGTTGTTACTTCTCCTTTTTCATTTCTAATTCTGTTGATTTGAGTCTTCTCCCTTTTTTTCTTGATGAGTCTGGCTAATGGTTTAGCAATTTTCTTTATCTTCTCAAAGAATCAGGTTTTAGTTTTACTGATCTTTGCTATTGTTTCCTTCATTTCTTTTTCATCTACTTCTGATCTGATTTGTATGATTTCTTTCCTTCTGCTAACTATGGCTTTTTTTGTTCTTCTTTCTCTAATTGCTTTAGGTGTAAGGTGAGATTGCTTATTTGAGATGTTTCTTGTTTCTTGAGGTGGGGTTATATTGCTATAAACTTCCCTCTTAGAACTGCTTTTGCTGGATTCCATTGGTTTTGGGTCGTCGTGTTTTCATTGTCATTTGTTTCTAGGTATTTTTTGATTTCCTCTTTGATTTCTTCAGTGATGTCTTGGTTATTTAGTAGTGTATTGTTTAGTCTCCATGTGTTTGTATTTTTTACAGATTTTTTCCTGTAATTGATATCTAGTCTCATAGCGTTTTGGTCAGAAAAGTTACTTCATACTATTTCAATTTTCTTAAATTTACCAAGGCTTGACTTGTGACCCAAGCTAAGATCTATCCTGGAGAATGTTCCATGAGCACTTGAGAAGAAAGTGTATTCTGTTGTTTTTTGATGGAATGTCTATAAATATCAATTAATTCCATCTTGTTTAATGTATCATATGAAGCTTGTGTTTCCTTTTTTATTTTCATTTTGCATGATCTTCCATTGGTGAAAGTGGAGTGTTAACGTCCTCTACTATGATTGTGTTACTGTTGATTTTCCCTTTTATGGCTGTTCGCATTTGCCTTATGTATTGAGGTGCTCCTATGTTTGGTGCATTAATATTAACATTTGTTATATCTTCTTCTTGGATCAATCCCTTGATGATTATGTAGTGTCCTTCTTTGTCTCTTGCAATAGTCTTTATTTTAAAGTTTATTTTGTCTGATATGAGAACTGCTACTCCAGCTTTCTTTTGATTTCCATTTGCATGGAATATCTTTTTCCATACCCTCACTTTCAGTCTGTATCTGTCCCTAGGTCTGAAGTGGGTCTCTTGTAGACAGCGTATGTATGGGTCTTGTTTTTGTATCCATTCAGCCAGTCTATGTCTTTTGGTTGGAGCATTTAATCCATTTACATTTAAGGTAATTATCGATATGTATGTTCCTCTTGCCATTTTCTTAATTCTTTGGGGTTTGTTATTGTAGGTCTTTTCCTTTTCTTGTGTTTCCGGCCTAGAGAAGTTCCTTTAGCATTTGTTGTAAAGCTGGTTTGGTGGTGCTGAATTCTCTTACGTTTTGCTTGTATGTAAAGGTTTTAATATCTCCGTTACATCTGAATGAGATCCTTGCTGGGTAGAGCAATCCTGGTTGTAGGTTTTTCCTTTCATCAGTTTAAATATATCCTGCCACTCCCTTCTGGCTTTCAGAGTTTCTGCTGAAAGATCAGCTGTTAACCTTATGGGGATTCCTTTGTATGTTAGTTGTTGCTCTTTTCTTGCTGCTTTTAATATTTTTTCTTTGTATTTAATTTTTGGTAGTTTAATTAATATGTGTCTTGGCATGTTTCTCCTTGGATTTATCCCATGTGGGACTCTCTGTGTTTCCTGGACTTGATTGACTATTTCCTTACCCACATTAGGGAAGTTTTCAACTCTAATCTCTTCAAGTATTTTCTCAGTCCTTTTTTTTTTTCTCTTCTTCTTCTGGGACCCCTATAATCGAATGTTGGTGCATTTAATGTTGTCCCAGAGTTTTCTGAGACTGTCCTCAATTCTTTTCATTCTTTTTTCTTTATTCTGCTCTGTGATAGTTATTTCCACTCTTTTATCTTCCAGGCCATTATCCGTTCTTCTGCCTCAGTTATTCTGCTATTGAATTCTTCTGGAGAATTTTTTCATTTCATTTATTGTGTTGCTCATCATTGTTTGTTTGCTCCTTAGTTCTTCTAGGTCTTTGTTAAACGTTTCTTGTATTTTCTCCATTCTATTTCCAAGATTTTGGATCATCTTTACTATCATTACTCTGAATTCTTTTCTAGGTAGACTGCCTAGTTCCTCTTCATTTGTTTGGTCTGGTGGGTTTTTACCTTGCTCCTTCATCTGCTGTGTATTTCTCTGTCTCCCCATTTTGCTTAACTAACTGTGTTTGGTGTCTCCTTTTCATAGAGTGCAGGTTCGTAGTTCCCACTGTTTTTGGTGTCTGCCCCCAGTGGATGAGGTTGGTTCAGTGGGTTTTGTAGGCTTCCTGGTGGAGGGGACTGGATATTGTCTTTTTGGTAGGCAGGACTGCATCCTGTGGTGTGTTTTGGGGTGTCTATGATCTTGTTTTGACTTTAGGCAGACTCTCTGCTAATGGGTGGGTTTGTGTTCCTGTCTTGCTAGTTGTTTGGCATAGTGTCTCCAGCACTGTAGCTTGCTGGTTGTTGACTGGAGCGGGGTCTTAGCATTGAGATTGAGATCCCTGGGAGAGCTTTCACCATTCGATATTACATGGGCCTGGGAGGTCTATGGTGGACCAAAGTCCTGTACTCGGCTCTCCCACCTCAGAGGCTCAGGCCTGACACCGGCCAGAGCACCAAGACCCTGTCAACCACATGGCTCAGTAGAAAAGGGAGAAAAAAAGAAAGAAAGAAAAAATAATAAAATAAAATAAAATAAATTTATTAAAATAGATAAAAGTTATTAAAAATAAAAAAAAATTAAAAAGTAATTTAAAAAAAGAAAGAGAGAAAGAAAGAAGAGAGCAACCAAACCAAATAACAAATCCACCAATGATAACAACTGGTAAATACTAAACTAAATAAAAACAAAAAAACAAAAAAACTGATAGTTCAAACTGTAGGCCAAATGGCAAGAACAAAGGTATACACAAAATCACACAAAGAAGCATACACATACACACTCGCCAAAAGGGAAAAAGGAAAAAAAAAACATATATATATATATGTTAAAAAATGGAAGAGAGCAACCAAATCAATAAACAAGTATTCCAATGATAATAAACTCTAAATATTAAACTAAGATAAACATAAAACCAGAACAAATTAGATGCAGAAAGCAAACTCCAATTCTACAGTTGCTCCCAAAGTCCACCACCTCAATTTTGGGATGATTCCTTGTCTATTCAGGTGTTCCACAGATTCAGGGTACATCAAGTTGCTTGTGGAGATTTAATCTGCTGCTCCTGAGGCTGCTTTTGGGAAGTCTGAGGTCTTCTTCCAGCCTTCAGTAGGTGTTCTGTAAGAGTTGTTCCACATGTAGATATATTTTCAATGTATTTGTGGGGAGGAAGGTGATCTCCACGTCTTACTCCTCCGCCGTCTTGAAGGAACCCCAGCAGGTGCATGTGGAGTGCGCTTCTCCTGCAGCCTGGCACAGTGGCTGGGCCAGGTGAGTGGGCTCTGTAAGCCCTGCCCCTTAGTTACTTTTTAGTGCACACATTGCATTGAAAACCTCATGTTTCCATAATTTAATATCTCTCCTTCCATTAATCCCCCTCTCCAGGAAGAGAAATTTTCTCACTTAACCTTCATTTCTGAGATCACTGCCGTCTTGTTTATGCTCTTGCCATTCCAATTAAACTGCTCTACAATTGTCAGTAGTAGCCTAATTGCTAAATATAGTGGACAATTTCATTTTCATTTCTCATTTCACTTAACCTCATCACAGCATGTAATGCTCTGACCACATTCTAATTCTTTAATTATCTCCTATTTTAACTTTGGAGGCAGCATTCTCTCTGTATTCTCTTCTTAAATCTCTAAATACATCTTTTAAAGTTGCTTTATCATCGTCTCCCAAAATGAGGTCCATGAATACCTAGGATTCATGGATAGAGTTTCTGGGGCCCATGAGGTCTCTTCCCTACTAAATCATAAAATATATTAGGATATCTGTTATGTATTCTTATTCTTTTAATTCCAGTATCTAATACAACGTCTGCAACAAAGTTTGGTTCTCAAAACATATTTATCAATGTATGAATGTCACATAAAGCAATATTATACATTGATAAAAATGAAAGCTCCATTATATGTATGTAAATCCTCCAAAACCTTGTAGGTGGGTTTGGAGAATAGAATAAAATCTCAAAGATCCAAATTAAAAAATCAGTGAGCAGTTTTCATGGTAGAATATATAGATTGGACTATTTCATTTAGAAAATATCAAAAACTCTTTATTTTTAGAACTGTGGTAAACACCAAAAATACAAATATTCAAACATATACCCGAGCAGTTTACAATGTAGCTATTGAGGATAGATTAACTGGTGAAACAATAAGAAAAAAATATGATAATATAAACTGTATGCTGAACTATGTGGTGTAGTCTGAAAATATTGTAATATCAATACTTCAGATAAAAGGTAGATATTTAAAAATTGAAGCAGTTAAGGAAGACTCCCTGAACTTGCAATGGAAGTCAATGCATAAAAAGTCAGAGTTAGAGAATTACTAGGGATAGGAATAACATGAGCAAAGTTGCAGAGACAAGAATGAGCAGAGATATTCATGGAAACAATAGGAATTGGTGTAGCTAGAATGAAGCTTGTATATTGTGAATGGGAGAAGGGTTCATCATACCAGCTGACCTCCTGGCTCACCCAGTTTGACCCTTGTCTTCACTGTATTTTATGGCCCATTATGTCAGTCATCTCTTTATATAGACACAAATGTAATTACCTGAGTGTAATTATTCATATCAAAAGTTGTCACAGTATTTTGCAACTTTCCATTTTTTTTTTTTTACTTAATTGCTATCATAAGAAATGAAATAAGTAACCAAAACAATTCTTCTGTCTTCCAGTGTTAAAAAAGAGGTGATATGCTGTTTAAGTATTGGAATTATACCTGGCATATTTAATAAATTTTCTGTTATTCACAGAAATTCTAAAGCTTGTTTTCTGACTTCCAGTGAATACACTGCCAATTATCTTAATGATATGTATTAAATGATTAAAGGCATAGTTACTGTTTTCTATAAAGCAGAGTTCATAACCTCTTACCCTGGGAAGAAAATCTGTACTTGACTTTGGTGTTCACAAGACAAGCAGCAAATATGTTTTGCTCTTTAATGATGTTTTATGCTTGGATTGTAAAGCAAATATTAAGTTGGAACATTGTAAAATTTTCACTTAGTGATGGGAGGAATTTTATACTTAATTTCAAATGCAGAGACCAAAGCACAAGGACATTAGAATCACAGAGGTCTGAGACCAGATTAAATGAAGCCAAAGAATATTGTTCAGAAAATATTTTTAATAATTATTGCTTATCTGACTGAGAAATTTGGAATCAAAGGCACAATGTTGCATTCACTTATCATTTTGCATAGGGAATAATTTTGGAAGTAGAGAGGTCTGGGAGGCTCAGAGTAAAATTTCTAAAGCAACAAAAGATGTACACTTATCATTCTGTCCACTTCTTTATAATTCACAATTATTCACAATTTAGGAAAATATAAAGAAGATGAAATGACAGGAGGAAGAGGGAAAATGCACTATCAAAGTAGAACAAGGAAACTAAGCCTAAGGCAATCTAATTTCAGTGTACCATATCTGAAATAAATTTGGCACATTAAAAGAGGAAACCAGTATTTAAACTTTAATGTATCCATATGGCTAAGAAAGCTTCAATAACGTTATGTTGGGTAACCCAATTTTTAAAAGAAAAAATCAAAAGGGAGTCAGAAATTTTACAGTATTTATAAATTCAGTGGCTGTTACTTCTGAAAAGACACAGGGAGTTTAGTTATTTGGGTATTTGTTTGATGCCATTTAAAGGGTAGCCATTATTCAACAATACCTTGATTCAATTATAGTTAATATTTTTGATTTCCCAAAGCTCTGAATAGCAGTTTTACTTGAAATTGATTCCATAGTTATTTACTAAAAAGGGAAACTCTGGAGCAGACATAATTAAGGTGCCTCAAAATGGAATTTACATCAGCTATTGGCTGATACACTTAAAACTTTAGAGTAATATTATAATTTTTTATTATTCAAGTTTATAAATGAGACAGAAAGAAATTTTTCTATTCTTTCAGATAACAGGAACTCACAGGGGCTACTTTACTGATCAAATTAGTGAATTATTTATCCAAATGATAATTAGGACTGAGCATTTTGTAACTCTAAGGAGATATGCTTATTACTTCAAGCAGAAGCAGTGATTAATTTGCTGATGGCACAGATAATTTTATATTTTAATTTTTCTCAATTTTAATATATAAATTTATACTATTTTGTTTAATTTTAATAAAATAAAATATTAAACACATGATCAGTTTGAGGTGACCCTGGAGCAGTGAATTACTGTAATTTCACTTTATTTTTCCTTTCATTTTACTCCCTGTTGGAACTTTCAATAGAGTGGCATGGACATATATACACTACCAAACGTAAAATAGATAGCTAGTGGGAAGCAACCGCATAGCACAGGGAGATCAGCTCGGTGCTTTGTGACCACCTAGAGGGGTGGGATAGGGAGGGTGGGAGGAAGGGAAATGCAAGAGGGAAGAGATATGGGAACACATGTATATGTATAACTGATTCACTTTGTTATGAAGCAGAAACTAACACACCATTGTAAAGCAATTATACTCCAATAAAGATGTTAAAAAAAAAACCTTTACAAATAAATCAGTCTTATGCTTCATTAGCATTCTTGTAAAGTCTTGGTAGTAAATCAGGATGGTTGAAACTACGAGCTACACAGGGGGTTTCTGTTACATATGGATATGACTTATTCACAAAAAAGTGGCACCAAGAGAATGACAAACGGAGGGGTATTGAGGAAAAGAGGACTATAGTTGGAACCTCTTGCTGACTTCATGGGAATTCTCTATATCTGATACACTCTTGTTTTAAGGGTGTCAGATGAATAGTCAAATCAGTGGAAATTAAATAGGGGCATGGTGTGGGGTTTCCCAAGTACAGTAAGGCCAAAGAACACAGAAAAAGTTGTGGTAGAGTATATGAGAATTAAGGTAAGGGAAACAAGGTAAATAGTCTTCATGTGACAACCCTCTTTCAACAATGTGTATAAACACGTGCATGCACACCCACACATGTATTCCCCTTCTTATCTATACTCATTCTTATATTCAATGTTATGACTGTATTAGAATCAACTTCAGTTATATGTTATCAACTGTTTATTTTATTATTAATCATTTCAAAATAAATTCACTTATCATAATCTAACATCTTGGAAATATATAGCAATATTATTTCCAATAATTATGAAAAACAATTTAAAAACTGGCTATTGCAATGGATGAAGTTGCAGAAAATAATACAACAGCTTGTTAAACTTCTTGGACATATGACATATTGTACATACATCAGCCAATGATCTAGGTAACTTCAGTAAACTCTGGTCATTCAGATGAAATAATATTTAAGATTACATAAAAGTTTTAATTTCAATCCTATTTCTTATCATATTACGCTTACCAAGTCTCAGTTTCCTCATCTTTAAAGTAGAGCTACTAAAATTTCTATATGCCATAGGATAGTTATGAATATCTAATAAAACAGAATAATATGTGTTGGTGTGTTCTTCAAAAAATAATATCTTACATGAATGCTAGTACTTCTGTTAACCCAGTAGCTCTAATTAACCAGGGTTTCTGATTAATGCAGTGGCATATAAATCAGATGACCCTCAAAATGTTCAAGGACTGAGTTTAAGTGATCACATTTATGCTTTACTAGAACACAGTCGTCTCAGGAAAGAGCATTATAACAATCCAAAGCTATCACTTAATATGCAAAAAAGAAAAAAATCTCTAGCAATCTAAATGTATCCACTGTATAGAAAAACATGACATGTATGATCTAGGCCTAGTGTTAAGGGCATAATAGAGAAGTAAGTACATGCGAAGAAGTAAAAAAAAAAATTGATTTTTATTTTTGACTCTGTAATTACATTTGTGAGATTGAGTCTAAGTCAACTCAGCCACAGGCCCTTTTCTTCTATCTCTTCTTTAACTCTCCTAGATCTTTCTCCTTCTGTATCTTCAAGCCTGGAGAAGAGTTAGGGCTGTAATTTATGGAAAGAACAAGAATAAAGTAAAACCATTTCAGCTTCACTTTCCCATATCAATTGATTTCAGCATGTATTGCATTCCCATCAAATGCAAAAACATGAACTTCCTTTTGTAATCTATTTCCCTGGTTTAGAGGTAATCATGATCACTCAATTTTTTGAAAATTCTTTACTTAGCCTACAGAAATGCATTATTTTTTCAAATTATTTGTGCTGTATATAAAACAAAAATTACTAATGAAAATTGATCTTGATTGGCACACCCCACAGTTAGATGTTTTAAAACAAAATGGAAATTGAGACACAAGACAGAAAACCTGAAATTAAGATCTAAGCAATGTCAGGAAATACATTGTTAATGAAGTAAAGTTCCCTAATGGTGTTTTTTCATCAAGAATAATTTTCCTGTTTTGCATGAAACATAGGTTGTGTTTGCTAAAATCATGTCATGATAAATAAGTGAGAGTGGTAATAATTCTGAATATCTGCAAAAAGGAAAATAAAACTTCAATAACTAAGGAGTATTCTAAATATTAAATCAATGGCCCAAGTGTGCATTTTAAAATAAATACAGGGAATAATATATGGCATTTTAATTTTATGTAATTATCATATATACATAAATTAAAGTGTTTATGTATTTCATACACATTTAATGAAAATCATGGTTAAACATGTTTATAGCTGTAAATAATACATTGAGTTGTTTTATGTATTTTATGCAATAAAAAATTTTTAACTAAAAATTACAAATTACTGAATACTTTAAAAACCGAGTGGATGGACTTCCCTGGTGGCACAGTGGTTAAGAATCCACCGGCCAACGCAGGGAACACGGGGTCGAGCCCTGGTCTGGGAAGATCCCACATGCCGCGGAGCAACTAAGCCCATGCACCACAACTACTGAGCCTGCGCTCTAGAGCCCGCGAGCCACAACTACTGAGCTTGCATGCCACAACTACTGAAGCCCACGCACCTAGAGCCCGTGTCCCTCGACAAAGAGAAACCACAGCAATAAGGAGCCCGTGCGCTGCAACTAAAAAGTAGCCCCCGCTTGTCGCAGCTGGAGAAAGCCTGCATGCAGCAGTGAAGACCCACCGTAGCCAAAAATAAATAAGTAAATAAATTAAATAAATGTAAAAATAAGTAAATAAATAAATAACGAGTGGATGACAGAGGACTTAAAATTTTGTTATTGCCTATCAATGTGTATATTCGACTTGAAATTATTAAAGTAAATCTATTTCTATCAGTTGCAAAAAAACCCTTTTCTTCTCTGATGATAAATACAATGCAAAATAGATTTTTAAAGAAAATATTTTACGATTATGAATATATTCTTTGTGACTAAAATAAATTCTAAACACATGGGAGAGAAGAACTGGCTGTAATAGAACCAAGAAAACTGAAGAGAAACCATACTAGAGAATACTTATTCACCAAAAAGATGACGTTTTAAGAGCCAAAATCAGCCTCAGTATAATAAATGACAAATGCCACCAGTCCAAGAATCAGGCATAACTATTGTAAAGGATAGTGGCAAAACTGATGATACATAGGAAATTGAAGCTTACGATCTATTACAATCTTTTGACACAATCAGTTATGAGGTTTGAAATATCTGCTCCTCAGTATAAAGGTAAGTTGGATAGCCTCTCATCTAGCTTACAGTCTAAACTATAAATGGTCTTCTTATACACAAGTAAAATATATAAGATTATTTAAAATAAGAAACGTGCTATTCAACTAAAGAGAATGACCACCTCTTTGAAAAAGTAACCTCTTGTCTCAATACCCATAGACATCTATAAATAATATCTTTATGTAGTCTTATATTATTTAAGAATTTTCTAAAGTAAGGAAAGTATAGGAGGAATCTAGTGTCTCTAGTTGTTAGAATGAATAAAGAAATCTGTCAAGTCCATAAGAGATGGAAATTCAGTCTTCAACACTGAAAATTTATTTCATATATGTTTAAGTAGCCTTTCAAAAGCAAGCTGCAAGTCAAAAAATGGCATCCTGAAATAACCACTTATACTACTGGCAGACACACAGATGCACATGCACACACACAATGTAAAGTGAGAGACTTTTTTAAAAGACACTCAAGTGTGATAATTTTCTAAAATCAAACAGTAATGATAATAGATAATACTTATAGAGCATTTAATATATGTCAAGTATATTTAATCATTTCACATGTACTAATTCACTTAATCCTCACAACAAAACTATGAAATTGGTACTATTATCATGTCCTTTATTAACTGAGAAAAAGCATGCAAAAAAAGTGGGACAGGATTCAAACTGGCAATCTGTTTCTTCATGCCATTTTCTTAAAAGCTATAATACTTTAAGTAAAAAAAAAAAATATTTGGGCAAAAATTCAATAACTGAAACATTTTTTCAATGTTTATAATAAATATCTATAGGAATCACCCTGGGTAAATTATTATAACTATACTCTAAGCATAACTAAAATAATGACTTAATAGATTCAGGTAAATCATTAATCAAGATAATTATTCTCTAAACTTCCAAATCAAGTTAATCTCTAAACTGACCTCATTTTCTGAAAATAGCAAAAGCATAAAGATTCTCTTTTTCTTAATAAAAAGGTGTTTAAATTAAAGGCAACAATGTGGTTCATATGTCACTGAAGACATTTGAAGCTATTTCTTTTTTTTGAGAATTCAGAAGCATATTTCAATGTTGACAGAAATACAAAAACCCATAGTTTGATGCTAAATTTATTTCAAACAACAAATATGCCCCAGTCACACAAGCAAATAATTTATAAGATGACGCTATTTTAAAAGACACTAATTGTTTATTTTCCCCCTAAGTAGGGTCAGCCAAAATGCAATAGATTGAGGACACTGAATAGTCATCTTAATATAGATCCAATCCAAGGCCAAAAAGGGTAAAAGAGTGTGAAATGTATTCTACTCTATACATAAGAAGTCCCCAAATCTGTAATACTGGTTGAGCTTTAGTAATAATTGATCAGTTAAATGTTCAACCAGAAGTTAATGCTGAACTAGTAATATTAATTACACTACAATATATTCATCAAGCTCTTTTTTTTTAGTTTATTTATCTTTGGCTGCATTGGGTCTTCGTTGCTGCACGCAGGCTTTCTCTAGTTGTGGTGAGCGGGGACTACTCTTCAATGCAGTGCACGGGCTTCTCATTGCGGTGGCTTCTCTTGTTGTGGAGCACGGGCTCAAGGCATGCGGGCTTTAGTAGTTGTGGCACATGGGCTCAGTAGTTGTGGTGCATGGGCTCTAGAGTGCAGGCTCAGTAGTTGTGGTGCACGGGCTTAGCTGCACCATGGCATGTGGGATCTTCCCGGACCAGGGCTCAAACCCGTGTCCCCTGCATTGGCAGGCGGATTCTTAACCACTGTGCCACCAGGGAAGCCCCTCATCAAGCTCTTTTTATGTGGCAAGTTCTCTACTAAGTGCTTTACATTTATTAACTCATTTAATTCTTATAAAAATCCTATGAAGTAATTACCATTATCATCCTCACATTAGAGATGAGAACAATCCTAAAGACAGTCTGCTTATTGGTATAATGCATAATGCATTGAAAGAATGCCCACTGTTTGTCTGCTTAGTCTGCTTAGTCTGCTAAGAATTATGACACTTCTCCAAGTCATTCACGTTCCCGAATGAAACAATCTAAATCAAAATTATCCAAACACTCAGACCCTCTGAATCGGCTTTGTGTCCTTACTCAGACCACCAAATCATCCACTCCACCCTGTACATGAGCTCATAATAATTCTACACCCAAAAGAAAATTCGGCAATCACCTGCTTCAGTGCTGACCTCAGTAGTACTTAAGATGCTCTTGAACAACCACAGTTTGTATTGTGCTCATCATATTTATCCCAATTTTCATGTTAGTTCCCACTGCTATCACTCTGGGCCAGGTCTTTCATGGAATAGCCTCAAAAATTATCTTCCTGAATTTAATCTCTTCCATTTTACAATCTGTTCATTCAACAAATATTCATTGAGTACTTACCATATGCTAGGCATTGTAAATACAGTGGTGAACAAAAGAGACATTGATTCTTGCTCTCATAGTGCTTCTAGCCTGAGCATAATGAAAACCTAAAATGGCTCCCCCTGTTTTTGAGTCAATTTCAAACTCCACCATTTTGTATTTAAGGTACTTTAAGATATGGCTCCAAACTATTTTTACATATATCTCTTTCAATACTATCCAACATAAACTGTCTAATATAGGCAGAGACATCTCCACATTCTCCTTCAAATATGAAATTTTCATTCTCAAATATACACCATTTCTTAAGGCATTTCCTCCATATGAATTTCCTTCATTGTCTTCTCCTTGATTACAAAGCACTACTCATCACTCTTTCAATAATAGATCAAATCTCTGCCCTGCCATAAAAATTTCCCTAATTCCTCCGGCTAATGTCTTTCTTCTCTGAACTGCTTGGAACTTAAAATTAACACCAGTGTTTCCAATTATCAGCTGTAAGGGGCATGAAGGAACATCGAGAGTATATCATAGAATACTTGAGACCAAATTATGACTACAGCCCTTCTATCTAAGTTAAAAGAGAAATTCTCAAAAGATTGCATCCCATAGAAATATATGCAAGGTATTGGTGATGTTCTAGTTCTTAGGTTGCAAGATGTGTTAATGGTTGTTCATTTAATCATGAACGTATATATAACATATAATAATGTATAAATATATATTACTTTTATGTAGCAAATATTTCTTTTAAAATGTAATAACATGTCATTATGAAAGAGAAAGAAGATAATAATGAATCTATTCCCTCTGTTCACTCCTTTTTTTTAAACAAATAATAACCTGAAATATCAGGTGCTATATTGGAGGAGCAGAATTCAAAGTGGACCCTGGGACTTACTGCCCTCCATGTGCATAAAACCTGAGACTGTAAATGTAAGGACGTTCACTCTCGATGATCAGATTATTTGGCACAGTTAACTTTAAGATAGGGAGATTATCAAGGTAAGCCTGACAATCACATGAGCCCTTTATTTTTTAATTTATTTTTTTAAATTTAATTTAAATTTAATATATTTATTTTTTGGCTGTGCTGTGTGGCTTATGGGATCTTAGCTCCCCAACCACGGATTGAACCAGGGATCGAACCCAGGCCCTCAGTAGTGAAAGCAGAGTCTTAACCAATGTACTGCCAGGGAATTTCCACATGAGCCCTTTAAAAGCAGAGAATTTTCTCTGGTTTTTTTTTTCCCTAACAGAGGAAGAAGTCAGAAATTTGAAACATGAGAAGGATTCAACATGCTGTTCCTGGAGGTGATAGACCTGAGAAGGAATATGAGTGGCTTATTTAGCTGAGAACTGCCCACAGTGGACAGCTGGGAAAGAAAATAGGGACCTCAGTCTACAACCAAAAGGAACTGCATTCTTCCAACAACCTGAATGAGCTTGAAAGCATGTTTCTCCAGAGCTTCCAGGTGAGGACTGAGCCTGACCAACACCTTGATTTTAGCCTGAGCAGAGAACCCAGACCTGCTGTGCCAGGGTTTATGGAAAACAGTATGGAGGTTCCTTAAAAAACTAAAAATGGAACTACCATAGGACCAAGCAATCCCACTACTGGGCATATACCCTGAGAAAACCATAATTCAAAAAGAGACATGCACCACAATGTTCATTGCAGCACTATTTACAATAGCCAGGACATGGAACCAACCTAAATGTCCATCGACAGATGAATGGATAAAGAAGATGTGGCACATATATACAATGGAATATTACTCAGCCATAAAAAGAAATGAAATTGAGTTATTTGTAGTGAGGTGGATGGACATAGAGTCTGTCATACAGAGTGAAGTAAGTCAGAAAGAGAAAAACAAATACAACATGCTAATGTGTATATATGGAATCTAATTTTTTTTTTAAATTGTACTGATGAACCTAGTTGCAGGGCAGGAATAAAGAGGTAGACATAGAGAATGGATTTGATGACATGGGGTGGGAGGGCGAAGCCAGGACGAAGTGAGAGTAGCATCAACATATATGCACTACCAAATGTAAAATAGTTGGCTGGTGGGAAGCAGCCTCATAGCACAGGGAGATCAGCTCGGTGCTTTGTGACCACCTAGAGGGGTGGGATAGGGAGGGTGGGAGGGAGGCTTAAGGGGGAGGGGATATGGGGATATGTGTATGCATATGGCTGATTCGCTTTGTTGTGCAACAGAAACTAACACAGTATCATGAAGCAATTATTCTCCAGTAAAGATATATTTTAAAAATGAATGTTGCTTTAAGCCCCTAAGTTTGTGGTAATTTGTTATGCAGCAATAGAAAACTAATACACAATCTTTTGCAGGAGAAAAACAAATCTGGAAATATGGGTTAAATTTTTCTAATGTTTGAAAAGCTAAGATCTGAAGAAAAACATTTCTACTTAAATCATGTCTTACTTTTAAAATATTGTCTTCTGAACTGACACATTGGTTTATATGATGTCTGAAATACTCTATTGTAACTTCCACTCCTAAAAACTCTTTTGGAATTTTTACTCTTTTCAAATATATCTGACTTTTGAATACATGCTGAAAATTCTGATTATTCACTTATAAATGCTACAGGATAGGAAAAGTAAAGTAATGGACATTAGCAACACCATACATATGATGTAAGGATACCTCAAAGCACTGAAATATTGTTCATTTCTAGGGCTCATTTCACAGTTCATCCATTGTTATCAGTAAAATTGTATCTCACCAAAAGATATGTTGAAGCCCTAAACCCCAGTACCTCAAAATGTGAGCGAATTTGGAAATAGAGTTATTGCAGTGTAACTATCTAAGTTAAGATGAGTCATATCGGAGTAGGATGGACCCTTAATCTAACTGGTGTCCTTGTGAGAAGAAAAGAGACAGATTCAGAAAGAAGATGGCCACAGGAAGATGGAGGCAGAGATTAGTCTTATGTGGTCACAAGCCAAGGAACACTGGGGCCACCAGAATCTGGAATAGGCAAGGAAGGATCCTCCCCTAGAGGCTTCGGAGGAGCATGGCCTTACCAAGACATTAGTTTTAGACTTCTAGCCTCCATAACTCTGTTATGTTGTTATGTGCTATGGCTTTAAACCACTCAGTTTGCAGTACTTTGTTACAGAAGCACTAGGAAACTAATACAGATTCTTTTACTGGTAAGTGGGATGCTGCTGTGACAAACACCTAAAAATGTGGAGATGGCTTTGGAATTGGGTAATGAGTAGAGGCTAGAAGAATTCTGAAGCATTTGATAGAAAAAAACCTTAATTGCCTTTGAGAGATTGTTGGCAGAAAAATGGACATTACAGACAATTCTGGTGAGGTCTCAGAGAGGAGAGCTGTAAAGAAATCTTTTATTGTCTTAGGGAATTATATAGTGTATATAAAAATTATGTATATATAACTAAATATAGATACTATATAATAATATATATAATTTAACATAGACATGTAATTTTATATAGATCATCTTGTTGCTGGAAATATGAATGTTAAAGGTGCTTCTGTTGAGGTCTTAGATAGAAATGAGGAACCTATTGTTGGACACTAGAGGAAAGGTAATCCTCGTTATAAAGGAGCAGAGAACTTGTCTGAATTATGTTCTACTACTGAGTCCAAAGTAGAACTCGTAAGCAATGAACTTTTGATATTTAGCCAAAAGGACTTCCAAGTAAAATATGGAAGCTGAAACCTGGTTTCTCCTTGGTACTTATAGTAAAATACGGGAGGAAAGAGATAAATTGAGGAAGGAATTGCTTAGCAAAAAGGAACCAGCTCTTGATGATTTGGAAAATTCTCAGCCCATCCAGATGGTGTGCTCTGGAAACAAGACCAAGACTGCGGCTGGATAAACATTTACAAAAGAGTTTAGGCAATGAACTTATGTTACTTATAGAGCCAATCACCCATCTCAGCAACAGCCAGGAAAAAAGATAGAGTTTTCCAAAAGGATTTGTGGAGAACTTTGTGTCTAATGGGGTGGATCCCCATGATATCCACTGAAGACCAACAAATTTTTGAGGATTTTATACTGGCAGAAAAACTGCCAGTCTGAACTGAAATGGACAGAGACAGGATGAATTGAAGGAAGAACAGCTCCAAGGTCAGAGCCATGGATTCAGAGCCTGGGGCTAATGGGACTTAATTAGCCCAAGAGTGTGGGACACCCCTGCCCCAAGCAGGCCCAGATGACTAAGCATCAAGTCATTGATAATATTTCTCAGGAATTGAAATCTAATGAAATTTGTCCTGTTGGGTTTTGGACTTGCTTGGGACCCACAACCTCTTTTTTCTTTCAAGGTCTCCCTTGGGCAATAGGAATGTCTACCCTATGCCTCTCTTACCACTATATTTTGGAAGCAGATGACTTGCTTTCTGGTTTTATAGGCCCTCAGATAGGAATTTTGCTCCAGAAAGAACCATATTCAGTCTCATTCATACCTTACTTAGATGATTTACAAGGTAAAATTTGGAACTTTTTAAGTTGATTATATTTAGATGAGATTTTGGACTTAGAGTTGATGCTAGGATGGGTTACAATTTTGAGGGACTTGGGGATGGGACAAATACATCTTGCACTTGGGAAGGATATGAATTTTAGGGGTACACAGGGTGAGCTGTTGTGGGTTGAATTGTGCCCCTCCCAAAAGATATATTGAAGTCTTCATCCCTAGTACCACAGAATGTGAATTTATTTGAAAATTAGAGTCATTGAGGATTTTAGTCGTTAAGGTAAAATGAGGTCATTCTTGAGTAGAATAGGTCCCTAATCCAGTATGACTGGTGTCCTTATAAGAAGAGGAGAGACAGACACAAAAACTATGTGATGATAGAGACAGATTATATTTACACTTCCACAAGCCACAAAACACTCGGGGTTACCAGAAGCTGGAATAGGCAAGGAAAGATCTCCCCTGAGAGGCTTTGTTGGCCCTGCCAACACCTTGATTTTAGACTTCTACCCTCCAGAACTGTGAGAAAATAAATTGATGTCATTTTAAGCCATTAGTTTGTGGTACTCTGTTATGGCAGCACTAGGAAACTAATACATCATTATGTAAATAATCTGTAAATATAATATGCAAATTTTGATAAAGATTTGACAATTGTTGTCATGTATAGAATCCAAACCTTGTGAAATCATTCATATTTACCATCTTTTACTTACATCACCCTTTGAAATCTACAACAGTTCGATGCTTAGATTATCTTGAAGGAACAGAAAACAACATCATAATGTAATCTATTGCCATTTCACATGTAATAAAGCAAGACGTGATGTTATTGGATTATTTCTTTCCATAGCTGAGTTCAATAAGGATTTTCAGATCTTTGTTATTTGAGGTAAGTAAAGTGAAAACATCTGCTGAGATGACATAAATTAGTTTATGATGCCTTTAACGTTTCATTTCTTATTAATTACTGTTGACCTACAGGATGAAATTTCTGGCTGTTACCGTATATTATAATCTTGCATCACATTTTTAAAATTCAGGATCCAATTTTAACCAAATACATACTGACTTCAAACAAAAATAAAGGTGCAATTTATTATCTGCTCATAGTCTTTCCAAAAAAGTATATAATGAAACATCTCAAAATCAAACTCCAAAATAATGTTAGATGTTGACTGAAATATTGAAGTTAGGCTTTAATTCATTCATTTATTGGATAAGTTATATTTAGGAGTAGAAACTTTTAAAATCTGAGACCTTATCAAAGTTGTCCATTATTCTTGGTTGCCAAATAACTTTGCTCAATATAAATTATAAGTAGATGATAGATAGATAGATAGATGATAGATAGATAGATAGATAGATAGACAGATAGATAGGTGACAGATAGAAAGACAGACTTCATTTAGAATGTTTTGCTAAAGAATTTTATTTTCCTGTGGAAGTAAAAGGGAATACATTAAAGGTAATTACTCTATCATTAATACAACCAGGGACATAATAATATGCATATCTGAAAAGCTAGTCACTTGCCTTCTCCATTGGTCAACCATTATGCATCATAATACTAGGAAGATAACCAGAAACCTTAGTTCTTCAAGAGATTTGGGATGTTGGGGGAGGGAGGAAAAAATTTGGAAGGAAAATACTATTTGAGATAATTCTTACCATAGGCCAAACTGTATAAATGAGTTAGCCATTATTATATATCTCCTTAAGTGATCTTGATAATAATAAATTATATGAGGTATGTGTTATTAATCATCATCTTTGGCTCAAAAAATAATTAACCTGCTCAAGATTATTCCATTATTATGTAGCAGAGTTAGCATTTAAAGCCTGGTCTGCATGCCACGAAAATCTATAATTTTTCAGCTATATTTGATATTCCCTGATAAGAGACAACTTAGTACCTATGTACTTTGACATAAGAAATAACTTCTAGGCAAACATCAGTCCCCAAATAATAGCACTATATACTGTGACATATTGATACATCATAAGTGAACTTGAGTTCTAAATAAAGCTCTGAAACTGCTTAAAAGAGTCAATCAAACCAAATTTTAGGAAAACAATGACTTAATTCTTTGCAGTTTCAAAGGGCATAGAAATATCATGATCCAGGATCATGGGGTCGAAAGTGACATAAAATAAAATAATGATTTATATGGGGCATCTCCCAGGGCTGAGCACAGTTTGTCCTGATCCAAATTATTATACTTAGTAAACTAGTCTCAGCTTCCACACGACTTGACTTTAATAAGCGTACAGATGCGAACTAGATGGTCCTGTCAAGTCTGATGCTGTTTGGTGTTCAAGTATCTTTCAAATTTAGGGATCATCAAATTCTTTTCCATACATTGTGTTCCTTCAGAAAACCTGATTTAGGCAATATTTATTATTTAAAACCTATTCAAATTAGAAAATTCTTAGTCTCTAGAACCTTGAGACACATTTTATAACATTATATAACATGAGTCCCTGCTCTATGGCAATACCTTTAATAGCAATAAATCTCCAGGTTACTTCATAGTTAAAAGAACTATGAATTTACTCTTACCTATAGAAGAAATAGTTGGTTTTCAAATATTTATTCTATTTTTACATTTGTGGAATTGTGTATGATTATATCTTTAATGTTTCTCTGCTACCCAGAAAGTACACATCACAGCTAAAGAAGTGCCAAAAACAAATACTTTCTGATTGCTGAAAACAATCTTCAAGTCATACTATTAATAAAAATAGCCATTTTTAGATAAAGATATTATAAAAACACCAAGAACATATTTCCTAATTTGTTTACCAGAGGACAAAGAAAGACTGAATCATATTTCACAAATAATGTTTATGTCTAATATTTAACAAATTTTAAAGAGTTTGCATTTATTGTAACATTGTTAAATAAAAATATAAAGCTCTAAAATTCCTTAAAAACCTTATGCTTTGCTTGACTTATATATGTCCTTTTTTGTCTATAGAATATATCTACTTATTCTCATATTTTACTTTATTTTTTGTTTTAGATATTCAATTCATGTGGGCTTTTGTGTCATATCTTCCATTTAGGACTAGCTGCAACAAAAGTGACCCTGTAAATGAGATGAAATATCACAGGTGTGTGCATCCGCGTAAGATATATTTAATAAATATGTAAATAAATCAATTTATCTCTCTCCTCAGGCAGAAAAGTTGTATGAATTCATAAGCATTACTTTAAATTCTACTGAGTGCACCAAAAGTATTTCCAGGAAGTACTGGAGAGAAAGTTTAAATTTTATATTTGTCATATGGAATACAATATTGGCATCATCATATACAGTTACTCATTACAAATTCAGAGGCTGCAAGGCAGATCTGAAATCCAGCATTATTTACCATTTCCAGCCAAGTTTCATAAAGCAGAGGCTGAGGGAATGCAATGAAATTCAGAATTATAATATGCCATTCTATTCTAGTCTGACAATTGAGGTAAACATTCTACATGGACTCTCTTCATCTGATTTCTACCGGCAGAATGATATTTGTCTAACCTGATACAACTGGTAGCCTTTCACACTTTGCATCATGTAAAGTATGAAAACATGAGCAATTGTCTGTGAAATTTCCAAGAAAACCAAACTAAATAAGTACAAAACATAGATGAAATTTTTTTTGACTTTGTCTATAAGGTAACAGTGAAGTGAAAACCTGAGAGAAACATATACAAATAAGTAAATATTTTTAACCAAATCCCATGAGTATTTCAAACAATGATATTGATAAGGCACAGATTATCCAGGTATCCAGATGTTTTTCTCAAGTCTTTTTTTTTTCTTTTCTTTTTTTTTTTTTTTTTTACTTTTCTTGGGTAAACATAGTACACATTTTACACAATAGTTTGTGTACTCTAAAAAGCCTCTCGATTATGTAACTTTGATTTTTGCATAAAGTTTCCAGTAATTTAAATACTATATCATAAGTACTTGTAAAATTAAGCCAAGCAAACAAGGAAAAAAAAAACTCTCATATGAAGTGACATTCTATAAAAGAAGAACATATGGATGGCCAAACTGGGTCAGAGTAATTCTCTATCCAATCAAATATTTTCTCTCAGAGAAAAGAATGTCTTAAATGTCACAAATGGCTTCCTGGATATTACCTTCAAAATGTTAAAGAAAAACAATAATAATACCTTATATCTGGATAGTGCTCTATAGTTTGCAATGTCTATTGACATACATATTTACCACAACTCTATGAGATATTTTCCACAACTATAGAAGATTAAAAAAAGACAGATGATAGTTGTAATGGAAATAACTGCCATATTCTTTTATATAAGAGAAAACTAAAAGATCTTGCCTTAGATTTCCAAGGCTAATAAAGGAAATTTAGGCCCACTATCAAAATCTGGTGACTCATATATTTTGACTACTGTACATCCATGGGCTTCCTAGTTCCCTTAAAAACACCTTTTAGATCCATCATCCGTGTAACTATTTAAATGCTTATTTAAACTATATTATGTGTTCTTTTGTACCATTTATTGAGAATAATAAAAGTCTGGTTATTATTATTCTTTATTTAACCTAAGCTTGCCTTTCCCAATCAAATGCATCCAAATTTTAGTACTCTCAAATGTTGTGGAAAAGTTTGCATTCGATTTGGTATGAGTCTATTGATTTTAATCACAACTCTTCTCAAATTTTTCAAAGTAAATTTCAAAGTAATTTCTCAAAGTAATAATCTTTCTAGTCAATCACCAAAAATATTATATTAATTGGTTGCCTAATAAATATTGTTTTAAAATTTACTTGAAAAAATGTATTATCTTTTACTAAATTTAATGCCCATATACTTTAAGAAGCTAATTATTGTAACTGAACATTTTACTGTCTATTTTGTGATACAAAACTGGCCTCCAAGAGGCCAAATAGTAGTAATTTAATCCATAATAAATAATAATACTGAAAACAACTGTGGATGAAGTAAATGTACAACTATGTGTATTAATTATTCAGATGATTTTCTGGGAAATTTTAGCAAGTAATTCAAGCTTGTGTGTAAACAAAAATCTCTTACTATTTTCTCTGAATAATCATTGTACTATTTTCACAAGTAAACCACAAGGGTGAAAGACTATCTGTTAATAGAGGCATTACTGTTGTAAGTTTAAACAAATAAGAAGCACAGACATTTACCTTATTCCCACATCACAGCTCTCAGCTGAAAAAATAATACCATTAAAACACTTAAAGTAGTAGAAGATAATAGCTTCAATGTTGGAAACATATAACTGGTAAAGTTGCTGATAGTTGCTCTTGTCAGAGAACTTCATTTATAAGTAATTTACAAGTTCATAGAATGCTGTTATTTAAAAAGTAGCTTTTCCTGGACTTTCTTAGGGTAAATTCTTAAAAACTGTGAAGAAATTGATCATTCATTAATTCATTACATAAACAGTAATTAACATTTACCTATAATCAAAAAATGAGGCTAGGAGCTTGAAAACCCTGAAGGGCAAAAAGATGCATATAATGTAATACTATAATTCTGTGATAAATACTAGAATAGCATAATATTTAAGAAAACACTATGGTAGCAGATACATGTACACAAAAGACATGTAAAAGAATGGTCACAGCAGCACTGTTTATAATAGAAAATGATTTTAAAAAACCCAAATATCCATAAACAGTAGAGCAGAAAAAGGAACTGAGAATATATTTATACAATGGATTACTATGCAGTCATGGAAAATAATGAACTATACTGCTACACACAGTGATAGATTGAGGACAAATCTCACAAATATAAAATTCAAAAACGAAAAAAAATCCAGACACAAAAGAACATATACAATATAATGCCATTTATATATTTTTAAATATGCAAAAATAATCTTTGGTAATAGAATCCAGAATTGTGGTTATCTTGAAGTAAGACAGGGTGATAGCTGGAGTGTGAGTAGGTAAAGGAGGCTTAACACCATTTTTTGAAGAGACTATTGTTTCACCACTGTTTATTCTTCTTAAAAATTAGTTGACTGTATATGCTTGGCTTTGTTTCTGGGCTTTTGATTCTGTTCCATTTTCTATGTGTCTGTTTTGTGTATGGCCATACCACCCTGAATGCACCTGATCTCGTCTATGTGTCTGTTTTAATGCCAGTACCATACCATTTTGATTACCATGAACTTTGTAATCAGGTAAATGTAATCCTGATTTGAAATCAGGAAGTGTGATGCCTTCTAGTTTGTTCTTCTTTCTCAAGATTCCTTTGGCTTTTCAGGGTCTTTTGTGATTCCATATGAATTTTAGAATTGTTTATTCTATTTCTGTGAAAAATTCCATTGCAATTTTGATAGGAATTACACTGAATCTGTATATTGCTTTCAATAGTATGGTAATTTAAACATTAATTCTTCCAATCCATGAATATGGACTATCTTTCCATTTACATGTGTCACGTTCAATTTCTTTCATCAATGCTTTATAGTTTTCACCCTTGATTAAATTTGTTCTTAATTTTTTTTATTATAGTTAATCATACTGTATTGTATACTGGAAATTTGCTGAGGGGAGATTTCAGGCACTCTTAACACAAAAAAAATGGTAAGTGTGTGAAAAGATAAATATGTTAATAACTTTACTGCAGTAATCAATTCACTACGTATATCAAAAAATCATGTTGTCCTCCTTAAATATATGTAGTTGTTTTTTAAAAAAATAAGATAAAATAAGACACATGTATAAAAAAAGAAAGAGAGCAAAGAATTTTAAAAAAGGAAGCCTGGTTAAGAATATTCCAGGCAGAATAAACACCATCAATTAAGACATGGAGCTATGAAAGCATGTCATAATGTTTGAAAAGTCAAATACCAGTTTCAAAGTACGAGCTCTAAGTCAAAAAGCCGCAGGTCTAAGATCAGGCTGTGCCACTGCCAATAAGACTTGGAAAATTCATTTAGCCTAAGTTTTCTAAGCATTTACCTCTCTTGTCTACAAAATGGAAATTACATTAGTAACTAACTTTTGTGAGTATTTGAACCCAGAGAGAATGTTTCAAAAGCCTGAGCTCTAACCTCCACACAATATGGCCTCTCCCTAGATTATAGAGACTCTGAATTCAATTGTTTAATTAAAGATCTTTGTTTACCTAATATTGTCAATTACTATCGTGCTTTGCTAAAAGTCAAAGGTAAAGCTCCTGCTAGAACTGTTCTTTTAAGTTTGCTGTTAGAATAACACATGTGATCATTTATCCCATTTATTCCATTGTCACTCATGTCTTAGCAAGGAAGAAGCAACCATCACCCCACATTTCCTCTTCCTGGAGGTAATACTTGAATTCCTCACACGTGCTTGCTCTCATGACTCTTCCTTATTATCTTGCAAATTCACAACAATCTAAGACTATAAGGTTCCATTAGTTAATTTCAAATCTCTGCACCAGAAGAACACTAATAGCCGTTGCTCAATCAAAGTGCATTAGCAATTTTGTCAATGTACTTAAAAATAAGTATATGAACAAACAAAACAGATGCAATATCTTGAAATAGTGAAAGTCAGCTAATCTTACATACTGCTAGAAATCCATTTGTCAGCAGTTGCCTACAATTCAAAATATGTGATGAAATAAAATTTTAAAACCTCTCTTGCTATAATTGTATAAGTAAATACTTGTTAATGTGGAAAAATAAGGTATTCACCAGAAAACAAAATATCCAGAAAATATCTTATTATATAATGTGATCAAAGAGAAAGGGGGGGCTTCCCTGGTGGCACAGTGGTTGAGAATCTGCCTGCCAATGCAGGGGACACGGGTTCGAGCCCTGGTCTGGGAAGATCCCACATGCCGCGGAGCAACTGGGCCCATGAGCCACAACTACTGAGCCTGAGCGTCTGGAGCCTCTGCTCCGCAACAAGAGAGGCCGCGATAGTGAGAGGCCCGTGCACCGCGATGAAGAGTGTCCCCCACTCGCCGCAACTGGAGAAAGCCCTCACACAGAAACGAAGACCCAACACAGCCAAAAATAAACATAATAAATAAATAATAAATAAAAATTAAAAAAAAAGAGAAGGGGGGGCAATAGAAATAATCACAGTCTTATAAAGACTGAAGAAATGTTCACTTGTTAAAGAACTTTGTGAAAACAGTAAGGGATACTGTCTTACTGGTTGATTTCATCTAGAAGAACCTGGAGGTAAAGTAGAAATGATTGAAACCTTTTACAAAATCTGACCATGTTTAACCTAGTGTTTGGAACAGTTATGGAAGGGCATGATAGTGGATTGAATGTGGGGTGTTAGAGAAATAGAGGAGTGAAGAATGACTACAAGTTTTGGCATGAACAGCTGGAAACATGGAGTTGCCACACAGGAGGTGAAGAAAACTTGGGAGAAGCAGGTTTGGGGAGGAAATTCAAGAGTTGAAATTGATGGCAAAATAAAAAAGATTATCAAATGCATAGTTTAAGAGAATGTGTCAAAGAAACTGGTGATCACAGGAGGCAAGAAATGGTTCTGAGAGTCAAGGAAAACAAATTAACTTTATTTTTAATTGAGTTACAAGATTAGTAGATCAGAACAATTTTCAAGATGATTTATTACCTTAACTAAAGCAAAAAATGAGACAACTGAAAAAAAATGTGACCTAGATAACAGGGTTAGGGGGATTTCTAACTTGGTAGACAACTGGTCTTAAAACCATATTATTTGATGGGTCATTGACAAAATTGGAGGAAGCTTTCCAGTGGTCTGCCATAAGCTTCTGCACTTGGTTCAGTCTTGTTCAATATAAATAATATAATTTACAGATGACAAAACAGAGAGATATAGTAAATGTATAGATGGCAGAATTGAGATTTTTTTAAATACTCAATAAAAAATACTCAAACAAAATAGCAGACTATGAAGCCCCAAGCTCTTATTCTCCCATTGATACATGAAAAAACAGCAAAAAACTGGCTAAAAAAAACCATGTAGAAGCTTTGGGAAACAAATTTGTCAGGAACCAAGCAAATGCCCAATCAAGAAAAACAGCATTCAAAGCAATAGGAAAATTGATGACACTTTTGCTCTTCCTTATTCTATCCCGTCTCTGATGCAACCTGATCTTGGTCTGGCAAAAGTTCCAGCCCAGTTCTCAGTTCCCTACCTTAAACTGGAAGCAGTAGATCAGACCTTATTTGCAATGGTCTAACCTGTCTGGGGGCTGCCTGAAGGACTGGTCTCTGTTTTGCCTAACTCAGAGCTCAGGTGGAAAGAAGTAACATAACTCAGATCTCAGGCTGGGAAGTAGCAGAAAACAGTGGACACCACTCATAAAAGCAGTAGGGAAGGGACTTCCCTGGTGGTCCAGTGGTTAAGACTCCGTGCTTCCACTGCAGTGGGCATGGTTTGGGCACAGGCTCAAACCCTGGTCGGGGAACTAAGATCCCACATGCTGTGTGGTGTGGCAAAAAAAAACAAAAAAACAAAAAACAAAAAAAACTCAAAGCAGTAGGGAAACTACAGGTCTGCAGGTGCCTGGGCCAAGAGATTATAGAAAGAGTACAATAGACCATCAAAGGCCTTGAGGAGAAGTTGTGGTGAACCTCTTTAGGAAATTAAGACACTTAGAAGAACCTATGTATTCAGGGGAAATGAAGAACCTACACACAGGCCGAAACAAGAAGCATGGTCAAAAAATATCAGAATACACTTTAAGCTTTCACCTTGGGCTAACACCAGGCCTTGTAACCAATGTCCAACTAATTAGTAAAGAACTTCCCCAGCAAATAGCCAATCTGCAAAGATAGGGAGAAATGGCTGTTTTTTTCAAGAGCCAAATTATCAATAGCAACAACAAAAATCTAAAGGCATAAAAAGAAACCGGAACACATGGCCCATTGAAAAAAAAAAAAAAAAACAAAGTAGCAAAAAGCATCTCTGAAGGAACACAAGCATCAGAATTACTAAACAAAGACTTTAAAACAAATGTTTTGAATATTCTCAGAGAGCTAAAGGAAAGCATGGAAAAAGAAGTAAAGAAAATCAGGAAAATGATATATGAACAAAATAAGATATCAGCAAAGAGACTGAAATTATAAGAAAGAACTGAACAAATTCTGGAGATGAGAAATATAAAAACTCAACTGAAAAATTCTCTAGAGTGTTTCAACAACAGACTTGAGAAGGCAGAAGAAATAATCAGCAATCTTGAATACAGGACATTTGAAATTTTACTATGAATAGCAGAAAGAAAAAAAATGAAGTGAACAGAGCCCAAGGGACTTACTGGGTACAATCAGGAGACAAATGTATGCTTAGGGAGTCCTAGAAAGAAAAAAAGAGAGAAAGGGACAGAGAGACCACCTGAAGAAATAATAGTCCAAAATCCCTCAAATCTGAGGAAAGCATAGTTAGAAATCACAAGGAAAATTAGAAAATAACTTGAGATAAATGAAAACAAAAACACAGTCCACCAAAACTTATGAGATACAGTAAAAGCAGTGCTACAAGGGGGATTTATATTTGTAAATGCTTAAATTTAAAAAGAAGAAAAATCAGAAATCAACAACCGAAGTTTATATCTTAAGGAATAAGATTTTAAAAACAAACCATAGCCAAAGCTCACATAAGGAAGGAAATAGCAATCATAAGAGAAAAGATAATTAAAATAGAGAATACTAAACAATACAGAAAATCTATGAAACAAAAAGTTGGATTATTGAAAAGTTCACCAAAATTGGTAAACTTTTAGCTAGATTGCCTAAGAAAAAAAGAGAGATGGAAATTACTAAAATCAGAAAGTTGAGACTATTCACAGTTTTACAGAAATAAAAATATATTATAACATATTACTTTGAACATTTGTACACCAACCAATTAGATAACCTAGATGATATGGACAAATTCTTAGAAACATACCAGCTACCAAGACTGAATCACAAAGAAATAGAAATTTTGAATAGACCTAAATTAGTAAGGAGATTGAATCAGTAATCAAAAACCATCCAACAAAGAAAAGCCTTGGATCAGATTGCTTCAAAGGTAAAATCTACCAAACATTTAAGGAAGAACTAACAACGGTCTTTCTCAAACTCTTCCAACAAACTGAAGAGGAAAAAACACTTCCTAAGTCAGCCTACTGGGGCCAACATTACCTTCAATGAGAGCCAGACAAAGACAATGTTGAAAAGCCTAAAGATTCCACACACACACACACACACACACACACAAACACTGTTAGAACTAATAAACAAATTTAGCAAACTGTTTGATACGAAATCAACACACAAAAAATCAGTTGTGTTTATATGCACTAATAATGAATAATCTAAAGAGGAAATTTTAAAAACAATTCCATTTACAATAGCGTCAAAAGTTATGATACTTATGAATGAACTTAACTAAGGAAGTAAAAGACTTCCTGGAAGTCTACAGTGGAAACTACAAACCACGGTTGAAAGAAATTAAAGAAGACACAAATAAATAGAAAGAAATCTCATGTTCACAGATTCAAAGACTTAACGATAAAATGTCAATAGTACCCAAGGTGATGTATAGATTCAATGCAATCTCTATTAAAATACCAATGATATTTTCTCAGATATATAAAAATCCATCATAAAGTTCATATGGAATCTCAAGGGACCCCAAATAGTCAAAACAAGCTTGAAAAAGAAAATAAAAATGAAGAGTTTTACACGTCCTGATTTCAAAATATACTACAAAGCCATGGTTATCAAAACAGTGTGGTAGTGGCATAATGATAGCTATATAGACAAATGGAATAGAATAGAAACCCAGAAATAAACCCTCACATAAACGGTTAAATGATTTTTGACAAAGCGTGTTGAGACCATGCAATGGGGAAAGGATAGTTTCTTCAACAAATGGTGTTGGAATATGTGATAAGACTGATCTCCAGAATTTATAAAGAACTCCTACAACTTGACAACAAAAAAATCCCAAAACAACCTGCTTAAAAAATGGGCAAAGGACTTGAATAGACATTTCTCCAAAGAAGATATCTAAATGGCCAATAAGCACATAAAAACAAGATGCTCAACATCAATAGTCATCAGGGAAATGCAAATCCAAACCACAATGAGATACCATTTCATACATATTAAAATGCCTATTGAGGAGTCCAACTCCTGGTTAAAAACCAATGTGTGATTTTTCAGGCCTGACCATAGGCAATTACAAAGGCTTTACTTGACAGGCCTCCTGGTGGGGTGGGGGTGGGGAAGCTGTTCTCCCCACACCAGACTTGGGGCACAACCAGTGCATCACAATCTCTGAAGAGTGTTACAGACAAGGTCTCAGTCTCCCCTAGCTAGTCATGTTCTTCACATATTTACATTCCTAGCCCTGGTGCCTTGATTCCTAGGTCTCTTCATCTGAGGACTTCCTCCGAGGTCACCTTCAGGCACCTCTGCCAAGACCTCCTTATGGAGGAAGAGGGGGGAAAACTTGAAGTCACTTTTATCTACTCTGACTCAGTACCCAGTACTAGTCGACTCTTAGCCCTCCCCCTGACCTACCCCCAACCCTAGAGTCCATAAAACTGTTGGAGCCTTTTATCTGGGGCTCTCTCAACAGTGAGAAGAACCCCATGTCTGCACTGATACACCCATGCACTGTTCCACGGGGGAACAAGGGAAGATGGCACTTTTACTGGTTTTAGTGCCTTTCTTATGCTATCACGGTAAGTGATTAAAGGCTTTACTCTTTCATTTTTGGCTTGTTGCTTTAATGGGTTACTGTGACATCTAACAGCTCAGCCCTCACTCACTCTCTCTTTCTCTCTCCCAGCTCAGCATAGCTCCTGACACCTATCATAAAAAAAGAAAGGAAGGAAGGGAGGAAAGAAGGAAGGAAGGAACAGAGGGAGGGAGGGAGGGAGGGAGGGAGAGAGAGCACGCGCGCGCGCGCGCGCGCACGAGAGAGAGAGAGAGAGAGAGAGAGAGAGAGAGAGAGAAAGAAAGAAAGAAAGAAAGAAAGAAAGAAAGAAAGAAAGAGAGAAAGATTATAAGTGTTGACAAGTATATAGAGAAACTGGAACCCTTTGGCATTGCAGGTGGAAATGTAAAATGGTGCAGGTACTATGGAAAATGGTATGAAAATTCCTAAAAATATTAAACAGAATTATATGACCCAATAATTCCACTTCTGGGTATATACCCCAAAAAAGTGAAAGCATGATACAGTACTCATGTTTATATAGTATAGTATCATTATTCACAATAGCCAAAAGGTAGAAACAACCCTGGTGTCCATCAACATTTAAATGGATATGCAAATATGGTATATACATACAATGAATTATTATTAAACATTAAAAACAAATGAAATTTTGACACATTACCACATGAATGAATCTTGAAGACATTATGCTAAGTGAAATAAGCCAGTCAGAAAAGACAAGTATCGTACGATTTGTGTTATATGAATTTCCCAGAATAGTCAAATTCATATAGACGAAAAGTAGAATAGTAGTAACAAGGGGGTGAGGGTGAGAGAAATAGAGAGTTATTATTTAATTGGCACAGAATTTCAGTTGTGGTGATAAAAGTGTTCTGGAGATAGATAGTGGTGATGGTTGTACAACAATGTGAATATAATTAATGCTACTAAACTGTACACCTAAAAATAGTTAAAATGGTAAACGTTATGCCATGTATATTTATTTCACCACAATAAAAAATAACATATGGAAAAAAAGAATACAATACTTAGGGATAAACTTAACCATGTGGTTGAAAGAATTGCACACTGAAAACAACAAAATATTGCTGAAAGAAATTAAACAACATATAAATAAATGGAAAAGCATCCTGTGTTCATGTATGTTTTACCACAATAAAAAATACTCAATATAATGAGACTTAAATGAATAAGGTTAAACTGATCAGGATACAGTAATATATGGTATGGTAAAAAGACAACGCCAAAATCTCACTGGCTTAAAAACAGTAGTTTGTTTTCCCCTCATATTACATACCCTACGTGTCCACTGTGTAGATTTGGGAGGGCTGCTCTGCTCCACAGGGTCCTCACACAGGGACACAGTTTGACTGAGTCTCCACTATCTGGATGGTTGCCATTTACTTTAACTGACACAGGGAGTTATGAGGGAGAACAAGACACACATTTTAAGATCTCTGCTTGGAAGTAATACTTGTAAGTTCTGCTCACATTTTATTGCCTGCTCAAAGCAACTCTAATGGCTACACCTATTTTCAAAGGGGAAGGGAAGTCCAATCTTCAATTATACCTTGAAAGGGAGAAGAATGAGAAATACTAGTGAGTAATTAATAATGTCTTCCACAAAAATAAAATGGAATTATCCTCACATTTGCTGTAGTTATAATTATTGTTGTTATTACCGCATTTACTCTGTATAGTGCTTTAAGCATTTCATACAAATAATCTCCCTTGAACCTAAGAATAACTCATTACTCTTGCTGTACTTACAAAAACACTGCAGGTAATAAAAGTTAAAATGTTTGTTCAAAACTACAATAGGAATGATAATAAAGGACCTTGTCAAGAATACTGGCAGGGAGCACAAGGGAGATATTAAGAAACTAAGGGGCATGTCAGAAGTTTTCACGTCATGCCACATACGTAGCCATTCATTCATAAAGATGGGCCACATGGTCCAAATCAAGAGAGAATAAAATGCGCTGTTCATTCCTGGTGGGATGAGGTAGACTGATTCTGGAAGCATGGAAAATGTTCTGAAAGTGCAGCTAGGGAGAAAAGCACATTCTTTCTACTAATTATACACTACCTTCCACATGTTAATTTTGAGAAAATGCCACTAGTGACTGAAAATTTTTTTGAAAAGGCTTAGGGAACCAAAAATTCAGTTAAGATGAGTATACAGTTAAGGTTGGTATACCTCAGGGCAACATCACCAAAATGTTCAAAACATCTATGAGGGAATTAGTACCAGGAATGGGCATTTTCTCTGAAATATTAAAATTTATGTTAATTATGCTTCAAAGTTTCCCATTCACAATCCTAAAAGTGTTTTTCTTTATTTCCATATGCAGTATTCAACATTACATCTGCTTGTGTCTATATCAGTGTTGTTTTATTATAAAGTTCTAGCTCTATAACTGAATGTCATTCCTTAAGATATTCCCTAAATGGAAAAATGTTCTATTTATTTTATTTCTAGTAAAGGAAAACACATAAAAATTGAATGAAAATCTCATAGAAAAGATTGCTCTATGAAAAAACAGTAGTGGGCACATAGTTAATAACGTCACGGGCACTCGTCACTCAGAAAGATATTAACCCACCTAAACACCTCTGTTCTTCTGACAAACTGCTAAAGAAAAAAAGAAAAAGAAAAAAGAACCTTCCATCAAATTCCCCACTATGGATGGATAAGCAGAAAACCATGTATCTGAGTGACAGACATTCATTCAGGAGCAATACTATAACTGGTTTTATTTTGTTTATGTAACATTTGTACTCAAAGTTTTTAATATTTCATGTTATACTTTATGAAAAATTAAAACGTAGCTTCTTTACCAAAGAAATTAATCCTTCTAAATGGATATTTCCAAATCAGAATATTGCAGCTTTAAATTTTTGTCACTCGTTTTTTTTCTTAATATGTTTGTTTCTATGATTCTATACCTTCTTCACATCGATAGCAATTCCTAGTTTACATTTGATCCTGTATAAGGTAAGTAATTTCTCATGGTTAGATATGCAGAGGTATGGTTCATATAAGGGAGGCTCTAAGTAAAACTGTAAGAATTATCTACCTGTCCTTTCTACATTTCTCTCCAGCAGAGAACTCCCCGCTCTCATTGGGATGAGAAAAAACTCTCCACTCCCTTCACTCCTCACAACCATCCATTCTTAACAAAACCAGCTCACACACGGATCTTATTAAGAATTCCCTGCTGAGGAATTTTAGGCTTAAGATAAAAACTTTACCTTAAGCATTTGGCTCATTCATTTCTTAAAATTTTTTCATGCATATGTATTAAGCATTTTTCTTCTAGGCACTGTGTTAACTATTGTGAGGACAAGTACATTAATCTGATGCTACAACTAAAGTGTGGGCAAGGAGCAGAGGGAGAATGAGGTGAAATTTAATTGTCTCGAGGAATCAAGAAGGTGTTCCCAGAGAAAATGAAATTTAATCTGGGTTTTGATGATGAGTAAGGTTCTCCTGAACCCGAGAAAGCCATTAGGATGTAAAGCATTCTAAAATTTGCTTAACACATTCACTGTACTGAAAGTTGAGGATGGAGCCATTTTTAAGTGTGACAGAGAGTAGATGAGGATAGGGGAGGAGTTATAGCATCCCTCAAAGGATAGCACAATTGTGGCTTTATATTCTATTTGAAGATACTCCTGTTAAGTTATTTTAGGACAAATCTTCGGGAAGCCTGCATAACAGAATGCATTGTTATATGGCTTGGCTTTGTTTCCTATCCCTCAGGTAATTTAAATGGCACAGAGTCAAATGGAAAAAGAAAAAAAATGCCAATTTATATGGGTGTGTTAAGCCATAAGAAGCTACAACATGACTGTTTGAGTTAACAAAAAGCATCAAATAAGCTTCAAGAAAAGTTTAAAGATAAGTAAATGGCAGGCAATTCACTTCAGGAGGGGAAAGAAGGTAACATAAACTGTTTTATCTATGCTATCACTTAAGACCAAGGGGCAGGACTTAGGTCATCATTGACAGTGAATTACTCTAGAAAATAACAAAAACAAAGAACCTTACTTTCTCTAGTATCCCTATACTATACACTGGGGTTCAGCTGCAACTAAACTACACTAAATTTGGCAACTTCTATTGGAGAACTAGAAACAGAGAAGAAAAAGCTTTAAAGAAGGGTATGTCAAGGAATTCAGAGGATGCCAGATTTATATATATATTCAGACTTAAGGAAAGAGCAAGAATAAAATAGGATGTAAATAAATTCTTTGACATTTGAAAAAGATGATGATGATGACTATGACCACAGCTACAATTTAGTGAGCACCAGGCATTGGTTATGCAATTTACATACACTACCTTACTTCAGCTTTACCACATGAAGAAGGTATCTTAAGATCTAATTCACGGATGAGAAATATAGAAATACATTGTATAATGAGTGACAACTACAGAAATATGAGCCTCCTCTATTGTTATGGTCAATACAAAATGTCATAAAAGATACCATATTCTTAACTCAATATTTAAAAAGCCTTTAGACATTTCTCTGAAGAAGACGTACAGAAGGCCAACAGGCACATGAAAAGATGCTCAACACTGCAAATTATTAGAGAAGTGCAAATCAAAACTACAATGAGGTATCACCTCACATCAGTCAGAATGACCATCATCAAAACGTCTGTGGAGAAAAAAGAACCCTCCTACACTGTTGGTGGGAATGTAAATTGGTGCAGCCACTATGGAAAACAGTATGGAGTTTCCTTAGAAAACCAAAAATAGAGTTACCATATGATCCAGTGATCCCACTCATGGGTATATATCCAGAAAAAAACTATAATTCAAAAAGATACATGCACCCCAATGTTCATAGCAGCACTGTTTACAATAGCCAAGACATGGAAACAACCCAAATGTCCATTGACAGATGAATGGATAAAGAAGATGTGGTATATATATACAGTGGAATATTACTCAGCTATTAAAAAGGATGAGATAATGCCATTTGCAGCAACATGGATGGACCTAGAGATTATCATACTAAGTGAAGTAAGTCAGAAAGAGAAAGACCAATACCATATGATATCACTTATATGTGGAATCTAAAATATGACACAAATGAACTTATTTACAAAACAGAAATAGACTCACAGACATAGGAAACAAACTTATGTTTACCAAAGGGGAAAGGTGGGGAGGGATAAATTAGGAGTTTGGGATTAAAATATACACATTACTATATGTAAAATAGATAACCAATAAGGACCTACTGTATAGCACAGGAAACTATACTTAATATCTTGTGAAAACCTATAATGGGAAAGAATCTAAAAAAGAATATATATATTGGGTTGGCCAAAAAGTTCGTTCGATTAGTGAATACGTTGTTCAATAAAGTTCTTAGTGAAAATGAAAAATTTGTTTTTTTACTTAAAGCAGATGAACCCAGTATATACATATGTACACACACAGATATATATGTGTATATATATATATAATATATATATATATATATATATATATATATATATATATATATATAAACTGAATCACTTTGCTGTACAACTAAAACTAACACAACATTGCAAATCAACTATATTTCAATGGAAATTTTAAAAAACCTAGGTACAGGGCTTCCCTGGTGGCGCAGTGGTTGAGAATCTGCCTGCCAATGCAGGGGACACGGGTTCGAGCCCTGGTCTGGGAAGATCCCACATACCACGGAGCAACTGGGCCCGTGAGCCACAATTACTGAGCCTGCGCGTCTGGAGCCTGTGCTCCGCAACAAGAGAGGCCGTGATAGTGAGAAGCCCGCGCACCGCGATGAAGAGATGGCCCCCACTTGCCACAACTAGAGAAAGCCCTCGCACAGAAACGAAGACCCAACACAGCCATAAATAAATAAATAAATAAATAAATAAAGACTTTAAAAAAAAAAAAAAACCTAGGTACAATAAAAGTATTATATTTAATGTTCATAACTCTAAAAATTTTTTTTAAAAATTTAAAGCCTTTATAAGACCTGATTTTAGTAACCGTATATAAACTTATTATTTGTCTTTTATATAAAAAATAAATTCATGGACAAGGGTCAGTAAGATAATGGTAATGAAATCAAATTGTTTTAAATATCCTAGATAAAATAATCTTTCATTTTTACTTTAGTATAGCTAACAAATGCAGACATGACTCTTTTCAGTAAGCTTTATTCCTGTATGATTTTTCTATACCTCCACTTCTTGCACAGCTTTTACATGGCTCCCACAGCAGTGCTTTCCACACTGATATGAAGTGCTGAAATTATTTCTTCTTTTTACAAAACTCAAATATATCATTCTACTGCACAGCTTACCACAGACTCTTCATTCCCTTAAAAGTCTATATTCCTGACTGTGTACTATAATCACATAACTCAGGTAAAGATGAAATATTTTTGTATTTGGACACCTATATTTTTATATACCTACATTAACATGAATGTCTGTGTTATGATGTAGGACATGGGAAGTAAAGCGTTAGAGGGATTTTACCTTTGTTCAACGAATATATTGAGAATTTACAATGTGCAACTTACTATGAAACTCCCTTTTCCCACCTCTTCCCCCAATAAAAAAAGTTTAGTTGTCCCAAGCAGGAAATGAGATTGAGTAGGATAATGAAAGCATACTCACTGATCTTTGTGATCACAGCACTTATCTATGATGTTGCTTCCAAGGTAGAGGGGGTCAATCTTTGAGAAAGCTTTGGATCAGCATCACAGCTTTAGCCAAGGTTGAAATAAAGAAAGAGTATATGGGATCTGGTCTTTTATCTCAATCCATGTAAATAATTATTTCAACTTTTTCTTTCTTAATAACTGAAAAGCATTTATTTCTGTATTCAAACTATGTATATGCTTTACTAATACAGAGATTAATAGAATCATAAGGCTGGATAACACATTCCAGAGGCTCTAATTTGGTAGAGTCATAATAAGAATTAAATTAATTTAGGATAAGAGAGAGGAAAAAAAACCTGAAACCTTAATTCTACAAATAAAATGAAAATCAATTTTTAAAATCTATGAATAGATAGCTTAAAATCATGTAGTATATATTGTAATACATGTCCAGATATTTAACTGAGTACATGTCAAAAATTTTTGGTGCTTGGTGATAAACACACAAACACACACACACACACACACACACACACATTCATACACAGATATTATTACAAAAACTAGGTTCTTTCAAACAATGATTGAACCCAGACTAGCACAATTCATGCCAAAGAAATACAAATTGTAAAATTAATAAACCAGTTTAAATGTTCAAATACTTACACATATGCTTTAGAAGTTATAATTATTTTATCCTTTATTCCCTGAAATAATTCAACAGATAAATTCAAATCATGGTTAATTAAGACAATGTTATATACTTGAAAGATATATTTAATTTAATTGTTCAGTGCTATTTTTCTTATTCATACCTTGAGACCTCTTGTACATTACCCCAGAGGATGAATATGATCAGAGTGATTGTAAATTTCTTTGAAATTTTCACCTAGGGAAGAATGATCCAGAAAGCCAAATAGAAGGACTAAAGTAAAGCCAGACAGAGAACAATTTTTTCCCCTTGATATCTTATATTTGTTCAGAAATACATAACAACATGAACAGAATCCTAGTTATAGGTAAAAATGAAGGCATCTCTTGAAAAATGCTTGAGATGGCTGGGACTAGTTCCAATTTTATTCCCTTCCCCTTTCACAAAATAGATATTCTATTGACTATATTTTTTTTTTCTTTTTTCTCTATCAGTGAGCAAATGGCATAGACACCTGATTTCACCAGAAAATCTATGCAATTGGTGGGGAAATAAAAGATATTCTTCTCTCAGTGCAAATCAAAACTACAATGAGATATCATCTCACACCGGTCAGAATGGCCATCATCAAAAATCTACAAACAATAAATGTCGGAGAGGGTGTGGAGAAAAGGGAACCCTCTTGCACTGTTGGTGGGAATGTAAATTGATACAGCCACTATGGAGAACAGTATGGAGGTTCCTTAAAAAACTAAAAATAGAACTACCATAGGACCCAGCAATCCTACTCCTGGGCATATACCCTGAGAAAACCATAATTCAAAAAGAGTCATGTTCCAAAATGTTCATTGCAGCTCTATTTACAATAGCCAGGACATGGAAGCAACCTAAGTGTCCATGAACAGATGAATGGATAAAGAAGATGTGGCACATATATACAATGGAATATTAGCTATAAAAAGAAACAAAACTGAGTTATTTGTAGTGAGGTGGATGGACCTAGAGTCTGTCATACAGAGTGACGTAAGTCAGAAAGAGAAAAACAAATACCGTATGCTAACACATATATATGGAATCTAAGAAAAAAAAAAGGTCATGAAGAACCTAGGGGCAAGACGGGAATAAAGACACAGACCTACTAGAGAATGGACTTGAGGATATGGGGAGGGGGAAGGGTAAACTGGGACAAAGTGAGAGTGGCTACCAAACGTAAAATAGATAGCTAGTGGGAAGCAGCCGCATAGCACAGGGAGATCAGCTCGGTGCTTTGTGACCACCTAGAGGGGTGGGATAGAGAGGGTGGGAGGGAGGGAGATGCAAGAGGGAAGAGATATGGTAACATTTGTATATGTATAACTGATTCACTTTGTTATAAAGCAGAAACTAACACACCATTGTAAAGCAATTATACTCCAATAAAGATGTTAAAAAATAAAAAATAAATAAATAAATAAAATAAAATTAAAAAAAGATATTGTTCTCTCACACTGGAATAAAGAACACTTACTAGAATTTAAAATAATGATAATGCTTATTGTACTTGACATTGGAATTAGGATTAATATCTGCAGAACATTTTACAATCACAAAGCACATTAATATATATTATCTTATTTGGCTTCTCAGCAAAACTGTGAGGAAATAAATGTTATTCCCAATTTACAAATAAGGTTCAGAATGCCTGCCCCTTATGCCTGAACCTTTTTTTCTAACAGCGATTTGGTTTACTATATGATGGTTACCAAAAGAGAACAGTTGCAATGCTGTATATTAGACATTAAAATGTATATTTCTACTGAATCTATTAAATATCCAAATGCTGCTGTTATTTTTGATAGCATCTTCCATCTAAAACAGTGACTAATTGGTAACTTCTAGTAGGGAATGAGTTACCCTCTAGAGCAAGAACTTCAAATAAACAGCTCTTCATGTACACTATTTTCTCAAACCCTTCTTTAAAGTCAAAGTACCTTGCAAAGAATTTTCCACAAAGGATCTAATATTTTAACAATGAAATGTCTTTTATGCGTCTGCAATAGAAAAACATTGGATACACCTGCTTTGGAGGAATAAGAGCTCCCTTCTCCAGGATGAAGGTGGTAACTGATGAAGGGACATTTGAGAACTCCAAAGCTTGTTCACCTCTTATTTTACATTCATCTCATAAAATTGTGGCAGCTTTCCTAGTGTTACCATCTAGTTTAGTAGTCAAGGACTATGTTTGACAATAAATCATTTTCAAGCCCTTTTTGATATCTCTTCCTTTGCCTGGGCTACAGAATCCTGAAAAAGCAAAAGTAGAATAAACCTCTCTGGGAAGGTGACACATTGTACAGCTGCAGTATATCTAACATACAGACATGCAGGTTACAATAATTCTCCTCAGTGTAACAATTTTAAATGTGCCCTAGTTTAGTGCACTCATCATTTCCTTTACCAAAAAGCAGTTAGAGATAGAGAGATGGAATATGATATTTAAGGATATCCCATACTTTTAATTTTAAGTCTTTGTATAAAACCAAAAGCAATTTTAATAGAAAATACTTCCTGTTTCATCATCCTCTAATTTTTACTACCAAAAAAAAAAAATGTGTCATGATCACTTTGAACATAGTCCCATCCTAGATGTGATGGGGTTTGCAAGAGCCTCTGTACAGACAGTAACGGCCCGCACAGAACTTTCAGTGACTGTACAAATGCACTCACATACTTTTACTAAGAGGAAAGAGAATAAAGGTGACTGTTATTAATAATATTTCTTATGAAGGTTACAAACAGAATGATCACTAATTGTTGGTCACTTACTTTAGTCTCATTCTTTTATGGTCAAGTTAATTTTCTTTCAAGTAAGGAGTTAAAATTGTAAAGATTTGTGAAAGTTACTTGAATTTAACTATTTTTATATTATTAGCATCTGACTGGTACTATATCCTCACATTTAAATAAAACTTTTTTTTTAACTGAAAGGCAGCTTCTCTAACTAGTGAAGTTGTATGTATAATGAGAGGATCAGAGATAAAGATGACAAAAAGAATCTGCATTAATTTTAAGTGATCATTTCTCATTGATGAGTAATCCTCCATGTAAAAATGGCAGGAATCTCTCTACTGTAATAAAAGGTGCAATAGCCTAATAAAAGGTGCAAAATTCTCAATTTATGAGCACTCTGGCCTTAATGTGACAAAAGGATATTATATTAAAATGAAAGTATTAATTACCCAGTATTTTGCAACAGGCAGATCCTTGCCATATAGAGTAACACTGTGAAACAATGGAATGGGTGTCAAAAACATTTTGAAATGGCTGATTATTAGACAAAGTTCTGGACTACCCTACTCTATTCAAAGTCCCCAGGGCCTCTTTGATTTATATAGTGACCTAGTATGTGTACCTCAAACCTGAGATGGAGTGGTTGCTAGAGCAAAGCCCCTTCTACAGCCTCATTCTGCTTATATCTATTGATACTTCCACAGTACTGGAACAACAATGACTGCAAAATGAGCATTTCTGCTATAAGCAATATGTGCACTATTAAGTGAACCTCACGGTCTGCAAAAGCACTCACTTAAAAGAAAAGGTTCTGTGGGGAAAAATATGTTTGAGCAGTCCACTCAAACTCTATGTAAGTTGTGGGAAGCAAACAATTTTTTAAAAATCCTAATAAAATAATAGCACTGATTACAAAAAGATACATTAAACTAATAAATGAAGAACTAAAACAGTAAATGTAAGCTTTTATCTTAAAAGAAAAATGTAATGATAACTTGATGGAAAAGTTGTGAGGGGAGTTGGAGTTCTTGAAACAAGACTAAAATGCACAAAAATGTGGAAAATACATGCAATAAGCACTACCAAGACAGGGCATATGGACATACTGAGCTTAGAGGAAGATGATATCAAGAATGGACATTGGGTGAAGTACAATATGTTTCTGTGATTTGCCATGTTAGGTTGTGTTAGTCTGCTTTAGTTAAGCTGTTGTTACATGGTGGCACAGACCATTAACAACCTAGGAAAAATCGTGAAACAATGGAATGGGAGTCCATGCAAAAATAGCCATAAATGTGGCTATATGACATGCTTTGGCAGATAAAATGTGTTGATGCTTTACTTTCTACCCTGCTCCTTCCCTGTTACAGTAATTGGAGAAACATATCTTGATGTAGAGTTGCCATAAGCAATCTGGAATGCCAAGTCAACACACAAATGCTTCGTGGAGTTGCCTGAACCCACAGGAGAACAGGTGTGAGCAAAGAATAAACTTTTGTTTGTCTTAAGCTACTGAGATCAAGACTTGTTTTTTATCACAGTATAACCCAGCATTTCCTAATAATGCAAGGAAATTGCAGGAAAATTTGAAAATGTTTCCTAAAAGAGGCAGTGATTAACATTTTCAAGAAAAGCCTTTTTCCTCACAATGAGTGTTCTACCTTAGATTTTCCACCTGTTTGCAACTTACTGCACCTAGATATGTTGGTCAGCCACAGACCTCAGAGTCCATGGTAATGTAGACTTTGTGGCATCACAGGAAAAGAGACAATTTATTCTCCTCTGGAATATTACCTCTGCAAGGACTTCAAGGAAATGTCACATACACAAATATAGTCACTGGAATGACACCCTAACTCTTGTGTCTTCCATCATTTTCCCTTCCATAGGAGTAGTGGTGTCTTTCACAAATGACTATACTTGCTCTCAGGAGCTGGAAAGACATCTCAACTAGTTCCTATTGCCTTCATTGCTCTCCTCAAGTCTGGGTGAAGCTCCCACATCAGCAGCTTTGTAAACTATGCTCCATCTGAGGACCTGCCTGTAATTTGTGGTGTCAGACCTCAAACTTGTATGTTAACTAGTAGGGGTTTCAAACTACTGATGATATCAAAGATATTATTTATTTTGAATGTTCTAGTAAATGCCTAAGTTTTCTCTTTGCTATATAGTCACAGTTGGTAGACTAGTACAGTTTGTTTAATATTACTCAAAGGATGAAGGAGCTGACAGCAATCAATGCCATGTATTCAATAAAGGAAGGAAATTGGATTAGACAAATTTAGCAACATATTGTTTCATTTTACAAAAAGGCCTAATTTCCAAGTGCAATGGTTAACAACTGCTATGACAAACCCCAACTAATTCAGTATGAAAATGGTCGCCTGAAACATTTTCCTCAAAGCAAAAGACCTCTCCAACTAATTCAAAAAGTTTAATTTTTGTTCTGAATTCACTGTAACAAAAATTTATTAAAAGGTTACTATGTGCTAAGCACTATGTTAGACCTTGTATATACAAGTTAAATAAGACATTGTTCCTGGCTTTCAAGAAGTACAGTCTAATTGTCTTTTCTGAGTCCCTTAGAACCATTTTCCTTCAAAATAATCCCTCTAGCCACTATCTTACCTGAGTTTGCTCTCCTCCTCTTCTATCTGTGCATGTTTCTATATTGAAGATAAATCTTTCATGGTCAACAGGAGCCTTGAACTGATGTACCCAAGATTTGAAGTCACCGGCATTTCGTTCACTGCAGGTTTGATGACTTGGAGCCCTTTATTCCCTCCAGGAAGATTCAGTGAGTGTTAAAAAGAGGATGTATTCTGTGCTTTTATATCAAATCCTCTGAGAAAGATTAGGCTTATTATTATCCCAACTATAAAAAGAAGACAGGAAATGTGCGGTCATGGTCACAAAGGAAGCCAGTGGCAGAGATTAGGATTAATCTCCGTCATTTCTGCTCCCTAATTAACTAAGATCAAAATGATCTTATTATTCTGCCATGTTCATGCACACTTTTGAGTATTATTTGAAATTCATAACAGCAAGAAACTGATTTTTGCTTAATGCTAATGGAAAATTTGTCCTTTTAAAAATCTTCCATTCCTATAATAAGTTTACCCTGTCAAATAGTTATCTATTAAAATATTATACAAAGTTTATTAGTGTTGTAAATGTAATGAATTAGTACCTAAGAATAGGGGCAAATTGATAATTTACAAATATATGCATCTTAAGGTAAGTAAATAACATGAGGAATTGTTAACACTTTACTCTCAATAGTGTATATTTAGAAAGAAATAAGTATTTGCATGTCAGAATTGATGCAGCAACATCTATTTCAGAATCATTCTCTTTTTTCCTGCTACCAGATGGATCCTACTGTTCATGTTTGAATCTGGGACATTTTAAAAGCCTATCTCCCCTCTCCATCTGACTGAGATCTTTCTGGGTGGGAAGACAAATCTATAAGAACAGTAAGGAATCTTATTTTCTGTCTTTCAAAACACTCTGGGGTAGGTGAACAAAGCAGCAGTTAGGTAGAAACAAATTAGTTCAGGAGACTGAATATTTTTATTACGAATTCTTAAATACAAAAAGGAGAGTTTGTGCTTCTTTTTATAATATATGGAACACATGGAAGTCTTTTTCCCGTATCTTTTCATCTGCCCTGTGCATGCCACTATACTTGTAGGTAAATGTTTACCAGTGAAGTGTCTCACTATATAAGGCTTTGCCCTCCTAAAGAAAAAAATAGCAAAGATAGATACTAATGGAAAAAATAGAATTTTTAAAAATTGGGGGTAGGAATGAAAATACCAGGTTAAATATATTATGCATTCATTGATACTCAAGCAACTTTTAAGCTTACTAGAGTTTTAGAACTGCTGTTTCCCTAGTGACAATGAGTTGAAGAAGAAAAATACCCTTGTAAGACTCCGTGATCCCAATGCAGGGGGCCCGGGTTCAATCCTTGGTCATGGAACTAGATCTCGCATGCTGCAACTAAAGATCTCACATGCCACAACCAAAGATCCAGCACGCCACAGCAAGGATCCCGTGTGCCATAACTAAAGACCCGGTGCAGCCAAACAAATGTAAGAAAAACCACAAAGACTCAAGGACATAACCTTTAATCATGGCTGAATGATGTCCTAGTCATCTAGGTTTTGAAGGAACATCTTTTTCTAAGTGTAAAAAATAATGTCCATCATTTCTCAAGTGAGTGTATTATTGTTGCTCAGAATACTTGACTTTTTTCTGCAGGGTACTGTAAGTCACTACTTTAAGTTCAACTCTCAAGATCCTTTCCTATTACATATTAATAATTGAAATTACAAGGAAAACAAAGAAAGGGTCATTTACTTTTAGTCCTTATCTTGATTCTGTTAGCATTACATTCTTGGTGAGAGGAAAAACTGATTCACTGGTTTGATTCGCTTCTATGATATCTTAGACAGAGATAGAGAGAAAGGGAGATAGAGAGACAGATGGGGGCAGCAGGGGAGGCAGAGAGAGAGAGGATAAGGACAAGATGAATGCACCATAAAATGCAGAATAATGAGAAGACAATTGTCCCTGTGCATCTGCTGTCCTAATACTATTTGGCAGTCTTCTTCATTTTAAATCCTAATTATATGAATGAAATGTGATGTAAATTGTATGCATTTGTTGCCAAATGACTAGAAATTTGCTCATTAAGTGTCAGGTAGAAGAAAACACTTTCTCAGGTGCAGGAAGAAGCAATGCTGTGCAGTCAGTGGACAGAAACATTCAAACAATTATGCACCCTACTGCTCCAAGTCATATTAAAACACTATGTAAACTAATGAAATACTAACAAAATGCTTTAGAAATGTCAAATGGGCTAAATTAACAGCTAACCTTCCAAGTTAAAAAAAATACCGTATCGGGCTTCCCTGGTGGCGCAGTGGTTGAGAGTCTGCCTGCTAATGCAGGGGACACGGGTTCGAGCCCTGGTCTGGGAAGATCCCACATGCCGCGGAGCAACTGGGCCCGTGAGCCGTAACTACTGAGCCTGCGCGTCTGGAGCCTGTGCTCCACATCAAGAAGGGCCGCGATAGTGAGAGGCCCGCGCACCGCGATGAAGAGTGGTCCCCGCTCGCCGCAACTAGAGAAAGCCCTCGCACAGAAACGAAGACCCAACACAGCCAAAAATATAAATAAATAAATAAATAAAATAAAAAGAAATATAGGGCTTCCCTGGTGGCGCAGTGGTTGAGAATCCGCCTGCCAATGCAGGGGACATGGGTTCGAGCCCTGGTCTGGGAGGATCCCACATGCCGCGGAGCAACTGGGCCCGTGAGCCACAATTACTGAGCCTGCGCATCTGGAGCCTGTGCTCCGCAGCAGGAGAGGCCACGATAGTGAGAGGCCCGCGCACCGCGATGAAGAGTGGCCCCCGCTTGCCACAGCTGGAGAAAGCCCTCGCACAGAAACGAAGACCCAACACAGCCATAAATAAATAAATAAATAAATAAATAAATAAATAAATAAAAGAAATATAGTAAGCCCATTACATGTTAACACAGATAGCATATTAAAAAAAAAAATACCATATCATCGATTTGCTCTGTGAGAGTTAAAATGCCACATCTGTTTTTATTCATAGTATGTATAATCAGAATTTTGTATATGAATAATATGCTCTGTATAAACAAACACGTGATAAATGTCTCATTTTTATGGGGCATCTTTCACAAATAACTGAAAAAACTACAAGGGAAAGTTTGGAGCACTTGTAAAAACCTTTATACTTGAATATTTGACACCAAATATCTGTAATTTTCTTTTGGTTTGCAAACATGGCCATGAACCAGCATATAAAGTTTAAAGCTATAGACTTTATAATTTTACAGTTTTGGTTTCTAGTTTTTATTATAAATCTGTCAACTAAATCCTCCTTGCTACTCAAAGTGTGTTCCACAAAACAGTAGCATAAGCATCACCTGTGAAGTTAATAGAAATGCAGAATTTCAGGTCCTATCCCAGATATACAGAATCATAATCAGTATTTTAACAAGGTCCCCTGATGATTATGTGCCCACAAAAGCTGAAAGAGCACAGGGCTAGAGCAGTAAGTTTGGTGTGAGAGAAGAAACAATGAACCTGGTTTAAAGCCTAGCTCTTCTTCTTTCCCCTTTCTAAGCCTCAGTTTCCTCATCTACAAAAAGCAATGCTAATTCTGGCATGGCTATCTCAGAGTTAATATATGGATCAGATTAGCATTTATATGAAAATATTATGAAATGCAAAGCATTAGAATAGATTGAAACAATATGGTTGTTGATCTCCTTAGGCAAGTATTCAAGGGTAGAGGAGTAACACAGAGAGAAAACAGATGGAATTGTGAGTAATTAAATCAAACATATATGTACCAAAAAGCTAAGTGAGGAAGAAAAAAAAGAAGAAAAGCAATTATGTCAAGGAATAAACTGTGAACTAGCATGATGTACACTTTCTAAACAAATGGTAGCTCTTTGTTAACTAAAAAATGATAATGCTGCTGATGATGATAATAAGAGTGAGAACTAAACTTTTTCCTTTGTGTGTTGAAAAATTAACACTGGAGCTGCTTCCCTCTACCGGTCCAAAAATGCTGTAGACAGTCAATTGAGAGGGTTGAAAAAATCGAACAGAATGCTTAGTAACAGGTTAAAAACAAAGACTAGTCAGAGAAACACAAGTAAACTAACCAACCTGTTCCAGTGTGTTAATTTCCTAGGACAGTCATAGCAAATTAACACAAACTTGGTGGTTTAAAACAGCAGATACGTATTTTTACTCAGTTATGGAGGCCAGAAGTCTGACATTAAGGTGTCATCAGGGCTGCATTTCCTCTAAGGGAGAATCCATTCCTTGCCATTTTCAGCCTCTGGGGGCTCCAGGCTTTTCTTTTCTTGTCACTGCATTACTCTTGGCTCTGCCTCCATAGTCACATTGCCTCTTCCTCTTCTGTCTAATGTCCCTCTGCCTCACTCTAAAAAGGACCCTTGTCATTGGATTTAGGACCCACTGGGATAATCCAGGATAAAAACTCCTCTCAAAATCCTTAACTTAATCACTTCTTTTGCCATATAAGGTAATATTTACTCTTACCACATCAAATAATATTCACAGGTTCCTGGAACCAAGGAATGGATCTATCTTTTTGAGGGCCACCATTCAGCCAACAAAACCCAGTTAGCACTGGTTTACAGACAGCAGATTCGTGTTCAATAAAATGATGAAGCATTTTTTGACCTATTTAGCAAAACATTTATTGCCCTTACAACAAACATTTATTAAGTGTTTTACTATGTGCCAGGCATCATCTTAAATTTATATCTACTCTGACTCATTTTATCTTCCCAGCAACTTTATGAAACCTGTATCACTATTATCCCCACTTAAAGATGTGAAAACTGAGCCATGAAGAGGTTAAATAGCTTGTCCAAAGGTCACACAGCTAGTTAGTGGTGGAGGCAGGATTCAAAGGTAGGCAGTCTGGCTCCAGAGCCCACATTCTTGATCAGGGACAATGTGACCTACCTTCATATAACATAGATTTGCATCCATGGGAGTTACATTTGCTCACAAATGCTTTGTTAAATATATATATCAAGGGCAAAAATAAAGACGATGATTTATAAGGTAAGAGGAGAAATGGTACAACATCCCTAAACATTATTTAAAAACTGAAGTGTGTTTTCAACATACTATTAAATGTACTTCATAGATTATGCGTGTTAGGCTGGGTGTGGAAAAATATAAGATTTTTGTAAAAAATGGCTAAACAATATATTCTTAGTAATATTGATACCTGCAGAACAATTAAGGAAGCAAAGTTTTATACACTCCTTGCTTGTTTTAACATGGACTTTCATCTAATGCAGAAAAACTTCAATAATATGGAGAAAAAAACCTGTAAATTGAAGAAAACTACAGATGAGGAGGTTATAAAAAGGTGAATCCCAGGGTAGGGCATTGCATATTCAGACTGTCCTGATGTAATCAGAGACTAAAACTTACAGCAGTCATACTATCAAGATATACAAGAAAAAAATATTCCTGGAGGTTTAAGTTCATTCTCAAGGAATGTATCTTGAGCAAGAAACAGTAAGGCAGAGGAGACAGTAGAGCAGAAAAACACAGGAAAATGGCTAGATGAGACACACTGCTGACCTAGGAAGGGCTATACTATCATAGACTTCTCAGTCTTTAAATAGATATTATCGTTCTTCGTTCTGGATAGCATTGTACTTTGGAAAGTTCAAAGCATTTTTTAGTGATTCTAGTCCATCTCCTCCTCTGCCCCTTCTCCAAACACCACTCAATGTATTTATGCTCCTTTTAACATGATAGACACATTTCTATAAGCATTTATATATAATCAACTGTCTGCTATCTTTAAAAAATTTTTTAATTTTTATTTTATTTATTTTATTAATTTTTATTGGAGTATAGTTGCTTTACAATGATGTGCTACTTTCTGCTGTACAGCAAAGTAAATCAGCTATATGTATACATATATCCCCTCTTTTTTGAATTTCCTTCCCCTTTAGGTCACCATAGAGCACTGAGTAGAGTTTCCTGTGCTATATGGTAGGTTCTCATTAGTTATCTATTTTATACATAGTATCAATAGTGTATATATGTCAATCCCAGTCTCCCAATTCATCCCACCCACCCCGCTTCCTCCTTGGTATCCATACGTTTGTTCTCTACGTCTGTCTGCTATCAAAAATAAAAAACAAAAATCTTTCTTTTGAAACCATGTTTCCGTCTACATTTTGTCCTTTATATTGTCACCTTTCCAGAAAAATATTTTTGTTTGCCATCTGCCTTTCACCACCTACGAATCACTCTTTAACCTACTGAAATTTAGCTAACCACCATCACTACCACGAACAGCACACATACTACCATCACTGAAATCTCTTGTCAAGTCTAACATTGAGCTCTTTCCTGCTAAATCTAAAGAACACTTCTCAGTTCTTACTTTACTTGAATTCTCTGTGACATTCAACACCAGGAATCACTACCTCTTCTGGAAATACCCTCTTTCCTTGCTTTCCATTATAACATTACATTCTGGTTTTTCTCTGACTTCTCTAACACCTCGAGTTTGGCCTCCTTTTTGAGCTCCTCCTACTCTGCACATCCCGTTAAGTATCATTGTTTATCAGGGCTCTAACTGCCTGTTAATCTGGATTCCACAGACCTCGAAGAGCCCAAGGATAATATTCATATGATATGGATGGGGGAGAATTACATCTTTATTTTCACTAACCTCTCAGAGTTGAAGTCAAAAAGGTTAGTATTATCTTTAAAAAATTAAAACACTATGAATAATACATATTACTTTGTCATCAATAGAAATCAGATAATTTTATGTTGCATCACAGTTGTTAACAATATCCCAGAATATTATTTGATGTCCTCATTACTTTGAAATTAAGGTGATTATTAGACCCACTAGATCTTCTGATTTAATGTGTTAATAAAAATACATATTTTTGTTTCTAACAAATGTTTTTTAAATATTTTGATAACTGTTTCAATAAGATTTTTCTGTAATTATATTATTGTATACTAAATTATATATACTAAACATATGATTACATATTATGTGTATGTATATGCATATATATCATATACATTGGTATACACACACAAATATATAATTAAAAAACATTAAAAAGGGGTCCTTTAGGCTTCGCCAGACTGCTGAAGGGGTTAATGGGACAAAAAAGGTTTAGAACCCTTTGCTGTGTCATAAACTATTTTCTCTCCTAGGCTTACACAGTCTCCCAGGGCTATCTCATTTTTTCCCATGGCTTCACTTGGCATCTCTGCACAAATGACTCCCAAATCTCCAGCCCTAATCTCTCCTTTGAACTCCAGATCCACATATCCAACTGCTCACCTCACATCTCCACTTAGATATTTCAAAATATGTCTAAACCTAAAATGATGACCTCCATTCCCCCAAAACATGTTCCTTTTTTGCCTTCCTTATGTCAGTGGACGGTACCACCACCTGTCTAGCTGCCCAGGCCAATAATTTGAGAGTCATATCTAACTCTTCCTAATCCCTATTAAATCTATTATCTAATTCTGTTGATTTGATCTATTAAATATGTCTGAAATCTACTTCCATTCAATCTTATTTCTTCTCCGCTTATATAGGCTATCATTATTTCTCACCTTCACTAATACAACTGATTCTAAGTGGTCTCCCCATCTCCAGCCTTACCCAAGTTAATTCTATTTTCCACGTTGCAGTCAAGGTAATATTTTCAAAACACAAATTCTATAATTTCATTCCTCTTCTTAAAACAGTTAACTGACACTCAAATCTCTGACCTCAACATATTATCATGGCTTTGGGTTATTGCTGTCATCTAATCCCATCCCCATCTAGCTCTCCAGCCTCATTCACCTTCAATTTCCACCGTATACTATGTCTCAGCCATTCTGAAATTATTTAATTCCTTTTCATTTTACTGTGCTTTCTCTAGACCCTCTTTTCTCATGAATTTTCTCCTTCTTCCATCCCTCTCACTCCAACCCTCAGAATGGGAGAAAATGTTTGCAAATGAAGCAACTGACAAAGGATTAATCTCCAAAATTTATAAGCAGCTCATGCAGCTCAATACCAAAAAACAAACAATCCAATACAAAAATGGGCAGAAGACCAAATAGACATTTCTCCGAAGAAGATATACAGATCGCCAACAAACACATGAAATAATGCTCAACATCACTAATCATTAGAGAAATGCAAATCAAAACTACAATGAGGTATCACCTCACACCGGTGAGAATGGCCATCATCAAAAAATCTACAAAACAATAAATGCTGGAGAGGGTGTGGAGAAAAGGAAACCCTCTTGCACTGTTGGTGGGAATGTAAATTGATACAGCCACCATGGGGAACAATATGGAGGTTCCTTCAAAAACTAAAAATAGAACTACCATACGACCCAGCAATCCCACTACTGGGCATATACCCTGAGAAAACCATAATTCAACAGTCATGTACCACAATGTTCATTGCAGCTCTATTTACAATAGCCAGGACATGGAAGCAATCTAAGTGTCCATTGACAGATGAATGGATAAAGAAGATGTGGCACATATATACAATGGAATATTACTCTGCCATAAAAAGAAACGAAATTGAGTTATTAGTAATGAGGTGCATGGACCTAGAGTCTGTCATACAGAGTGACATAAGTCAGAAAGAGAAAAAAAATTCTGTATGCTAACACATATATATGGAATCTAAAAAAAAAAAAAAAAGGTTCTGAAAAACCTAGGGGCAGGACAGGAATAAAGACACAGACCTACTAGAGAATGAACTTGAGGACACGGGGAGGGGAAAGGGTAAGTTGGGACGAAGTGAGAGAGTGGCATGGATATATATACACTACCAAATATAAAATAGATAGCTAGTGGGAAGCAGCCGCATAGCACAGGGAGATCAGCTCTGTGCTTTGTGACCACCTAGAGGGGTGAGATAGGGAGGGTGGGAGGGAAACGCAAGAGGGAGGAGATATGGGGATATATGTATATGTATAGCTGATTCACTTTTTTATAAAGCAGAAACGAACACACCATTGTAAAGCAATTATACTCCAATAAAGATGTTAAAAAAACAAGTAAATGGTGGAACCAGATGTGCATCTATGTAGTCTCACTCTAGAGTCCAAGTTCTCAGCCATTATTGGCAAAACATATAGCTAATATTGACGTAGAATTTGTGACACACCAACATTGTTCTAACTCATGTACATATATCAATCCATTTAATCTCAAAACAATCATCCAACAACTGAATGATATAGGCATAATTAGCACTAATACTCCCTGCACTGCTATGATTTGGGGGAAGGGCAAGAAAGAAGATCCCTTTCCCCCAGGGAACTATTCTTTGTTTAACTAATAGAAGGTAATGCTATCAATTCACATTTGTGAAGCAATTGTATTCAAAGCACCTGAATGAGTAAAGTGACCTCTTTTTGCTCTGTGGCCCAATAATTTAAAATAATAACATTAGCAATATTATTTACTAGTTTTATTTTACATTATAAATCTGATGGTGTATGAAATTGCGCCCAATTTAAGCCCACCACAGGATACATGGTAACAACTTCGAAGCAGCCTTTTAATCACCAGAATGAGTGTTTCAGTGTGTTTTTATATTGCAGGTGCACAATGCATGATGACCCAGTGTAGCTCTGTAAGATGTGATGATGAAAACTTAGCTTCATGTCAAAAGATTCTTGATTGAAAGTCAAAAGTGCTGGCTTTCATTCGCAACCCAACACTAACTAGAGAATATAACTTACCTGGACCTCAGTCTTTGCATCTGCGAAATTAGCATGGTGGACAAGAGTACACATGAGCTCTTTATAATTCTGAACACCTGATTCTGTAAATCCACTAACCACTCACAAAAGGCGGCGTAATTATTTTATAATGCCTCTTCCAGCCAGCTTGACAAAATTAACAAATGGTGGCTTTCTTTTTCCCTGTTCGTTTGACATACAAGGTTAAAACATGAGCATTATTTACTCTTTATCACAGTGTTGAGTAGTAAGGTGATACCTGCTTCTAAAAATCATAACATTGGATAGAAACTCATTTGAAAACATCTATACTATGTCGTGTGCGAGCAGGAAATTACCATAATGATACCAGTAGATAGAGTGGTCACAGAGTATTAATTATGAAGCAGTGTTAATTGAATAATACATGGCAGTTATTAAGAGGAGATTTTCAAAAACTGATATGCTATGACTCACCTGCCAGTCAGTAATGAGTTACTACACTACAGAGCCCAGGTACAAAGAATTGCTGGCACCAGTGACAGGGATGTGTGAAGGCTATCTGGCACCAAAAATCATGGTCTATACAGGGTGTGAGCTAAGACTCATAAAGCATCTACTGGCAGAAAGAGCTATCCAAACAGTTATAAGCCACACATCTGGTAAGCTGTTTTCATAGACCTTGGATGCAAAGCTGATGAGGTCAGGATAAACCTCTTCAGGAGGTCATCCTATAAGATTTGTTCTTTCCTCTTCGAGAATTGTGTAAAATAATAGTAAATATCACATTTCAACAAAATTACTAAACAAGAACAGCTTACCTACCTCCTGAGTGAAGGAGACAATAGAAAAAAATAAAGGGACAAAAGAATCTGTTTTTAGAGCTTCTTACAGGGAAATACAGTTTTAATGAATGTTGGTAAGTACAAAGAAGTCAGTCATGCCATAAACTCAGGAAGCATCAAATTTACTAAGCATTTATTTAGCTCTAGCAAGACCTAAGTGAATGCACTAAAATATTACCATGGTAAAATATAAAACTAAAAAATATATCACAGTTACATGTTTTACTTTTAACAAGAAAAAAAATTCCATTAACATTGACTTATAGTATTCCCCTGAAATATAAAACATCTCTCTCTTCTTAGTTAAAGGTCTTTTAACCAGCAAGGACATAGCCTTATAAAAAAAATTTCCTGATGATGTTATTAGGGAATTTACCTTCTAGCATGGGTTGGGGGTGGGAAACACAAAGAGGACTTCTGGGTTAACAGACCTAAGCAGTTCCAAAAATACATTCTGAAAAATCTTTTAATTAATATAATTTCTTTACTGCACTATTTTTATTTTCCATGCTCTCAGTAGTCACCAAAGGCATTCACAGAAAAAAACATCAATTTAATAAGCTGCTTCCAGAAAGTACTCTTCTTGATGAAAGAAAATAAATTCAAATAAAAGTCAGACAGTACTAGATGTGGAATTGTAGTCTTTTTGCACTGAAAGGGCCTTAAGATCTTCCAGTCATTCCTGGAAATTTTTCGAAAAGAACAATTTTGTTTCTCTGAGCAGTCTGCTCTCTAACACATACCAGCTGCCCAGTTAGGTAAGCCAGTGCAATCAGGGAGAACACAGATGAACAAAATCAACAATAACAAGAAAATCACTGGAAAAAAATGCGTTCCTGTCAGGTAATTCAGATTTCGTAATATGAAAATGTAAATGTGATAGGGCTGCCGATGAAATAGCCTGCAGCCATTTGGCCACAGCCAGAAGATGGCACTGGTGTTTTTACATAAGCAGGCAAACCATGCTTGTTACTCCAAGATTTCTATAGCCATTATTTGGAAGGACATGGTCGCAGTAGTTCTGAACTACTGAATAGTAATACAATGCACAATTTTTACAATGGATAAGCCAGCTAACAGAAGGGAGGAGATTTATGTCATGAAACCTCTCTCCTGTCAATGTATGATTTCCATGGGGAGAAAAGCGGAGCAAGAAATCCCACAAACTAAGCATGACTGACAATGTACTCTTGGCCCTTTGGGCAAGGCCTTTAATTTCTGTCCTTGCCCTTCACTCTTCTCTGTGATACTCTCTTCCCTGTGCTACTGCCACCTTCTTTCTTTTAGCATTCTTTCTTGCCCCAACTGCTAAGGGAAAAATGATTACAGGAAAAATAAAACTATGAGAAATATATAATTTCTCTAATTCTTTACTGTCATAATGTACCCAAATAATTGTGATTGTGTCTCGTTCCTCATTTCTCTCTCTCTCTCTCTCTCACATACACACAGAAAGTTATTTCTAGGACTGAATGTCCTAGAAGGCAGATATATCTCTATGTGTGTTTTTTTTAGCTATATATGATATTTACTACAGAGTTACAACTGCCATATGAAAAAAAAATGATAAATTAATAAGCAGAACTGTTCTAAAACCAAATAAAATTTAGACTTTTGGATGAGATAACAGAGAGGATTATGAATTATAATAATTATAAATATATTTTGGAAATTTCACATACAGAGTATACCTCTTGTGATCCACAGCCACCCATCAGAGTTCAGATATGGAGAATAGAAAGAAAATTTAACCAGAACTTTCTTTTATCAACACACATATGACACCTGCTGATGTTGGCAAGAGCTGTGAATACACATCTAAAAAAAGGATTTGGACCAAAAAAAAAAAAAAAAAAAGGATTTGGTTTACAGTAACTAAAGCTACAGGGAATGAAAAGGCTTTGGTTTAGGCTTACTAAACTACACAGATCACACCTGTGCATGGATTACCTGCTTCCACAGTAAAAATCGTAACAAATAGTGAAACACATTTGAGAGTGTCTAGCATCTTAAGCAAGTTAAGGCAAAAACTGCACATCTTCTGTATTCTTAAGAATCAAAAGTAAATTTTTTTCTTTAGCACCTGAGAATCAGCTGCAACTGAGGCATGACAACATGTTCCAAAATAGCAAATGAGAACTGATAGGTAAAAGGCTTTGCGTAAAACAAATTGAGTGTACATTGAGTGTGCAGTTAATTTCCTGTTATCCACACCAGTGAGTGGGGGCAATCACATAGAAAATTCACAATGGTGGGTATTGAAAAACACATCAATACATCAATATTTGATTTGACATGTCTGGAGCTAGATTTGAATAGGAGCGTATAATCTGACAGACTTGTGAATCTACTGTGAAGAATGTGACTTACCCTCCCTCTTCTGATAATCAAGTCTGGAAAGCTACCAGCTTCCAAATTCTACTTTCATCCTGTCCAAATCATGTGGGAAATTATTATTCAGATCGATACCAAGTAGCCTTGGAAAGCCAACTCTCCAAACTTGCTCTTTTGCCAACTTTCTTAAAGAGAAGAGCAACATGTTTTATCCAAAATGCACTTTCTTCTAGGTTTTTTTCTGTCTGTCTAGAGAGGGAAAAAAATTCTTTATTTATGTCATCATAGTACTTAATTAAACAAGGAATGAAAGAAAATAATCAGTAAGGTTTTGAAAAAAGTACCTTCTTACTCCAAACCAACTTACCCCAAAACAAAAATAACATAAAAGGTATTATTACCTCAAGATCAAGCAGAATAGGAATAAACCTACCTAAGGAGACAAAAGACCTGTATGCAGAAAACTATAAGACACTGATGAAAGAAATTAAAGATGATACAAAGAGATGGAGAGATTTACCATGTTCTTGGATTGGAAGAATCAACATTGTGAAAATGACTCTACTACCCAAAGCAATCTACAGATTCAGTGCAATCCCTATCAAACTACCACTAGCATTTTTCACAGAACTAGAACAAAAAATTTCACAATTTGTATGGAAACACAAAAGACCCTGAATAGCCAAAGCAATCTTGAGAAAGAAAAACAGAGCTGGAGGAATCAGGCTCCTGAACTTCAGACTATACTACAAAGCTACAGTAATCAAGACAGTATGGTACTGGCACAAAAAACAGAAATATAGAACAATGGAACAGGATAGAAAGCCCAGAGATAAACCGATGTACATATGGTCACATTTTTGATAAAGGAGGCAAGATTATACAATGGAGAAAACACAGCCTCTTCAATAAGTGGTGCTGGGAAAATTGGACAGCTACATGTAAAAGAATGAAATTAGAACACTCCCTAACACCATACACAAAAATAAACTCAAAACGGATTAAAGACCTAAATGTAAGGCCAGATACTATAAAACTGTTAGAGAAAAACATAGGCAGAACACTCTATGACATAAAGCACAGCAAGACACTTTTTGACCCACCTCCTAGAGAAATGGAAATAAAAACAAAAATAAACAAATGGGACCTAATGAAACTTAAAAGCTTTTGCACAGCAAAGGAAAACATAAACAAGATTAAAAGGTAACCCTCAGAATGGGAGAAAATGTTTGCAAATGAAGCAATTGACAAAGGATTAATCTCCAAAATATACAAGCAGCTCATGCAGCTCAATACCAGAAAACAAAAAATCCAATCCAAAAATGGGCAGAAGACCTAAATAGACATTTCTCCAAAGAAGATATACAGATTGCCAACAAACACATGAAAGGATGCCCAACATCACTAATCATTAGAGAAATGCAAATCAAAACTACAATAAGGTATCACCTCACACCGGTCAGAATGGCCATCATCAAAAAATCTACAAGCGGGTTTCCCTGGTGGCGCAGTGGTTGGGAGTCTGTCTGCCAATGCAGGGAACATGGGTTCAAGCCCTGGTCTGGGAAGATCCCACATGCTGCAGAGCAACTGGGCCCGTGAGCCACAATTACTGAGCCTGCACGTCTGGAGCCTGTGCTCCGCAACAAGAGAGGCCGCGACAGTGAGAGGCCCGTGCACCGCGATGAAGAGTGGCCCCGCTTGCCACAGCTAGAGAAAGCCCTCGCACAGAAATGAAGACCCAACACAGCCATAAATAAATAAATTAATTAAAAAAAAAAAAAGAAATAACTGGCAGTGGAAAAAAAATCTACAAACAATAAATGCTGGAGAGGGTGTGGAGAAAAGGGAACCCTCTTGCACTGTTGGTGGGAATGTAAATTGATACAGCCACTATGGAGAACAGTATGGAGGTTCATTAAAAAATTAAAAATAGAACTATCATATGACCCAGCAATCCCACTACTAGGATATACCCTGAGAAAACCATAATTCAAAAAGAGTCATGTACCACAATGTTTATTGCAGCTCTATTTACAATAGCCAAGAAATGGAAGCAACCTAAGTGTCCATTGACAGATGAATGGATAAAGAAGATGTGGCACATATATACAATGGAATATTACTCAGCCATAAAAAGAAACAAAATTGAGTTATTTGTAGTGAGGTGGTTGGACCTAGAGTCTGTCATACAGAGTGACGTAAGTCAGAAGGAGAAAAACAAATACCGTATGCTAACACATATTTATGGAATCTAAAAAAAAAAAAGGTTCTGAAGAACCTAGGGGCAGGACAGGAGTAAAGATGCAGACGTAGAGAATGGACTTGAGGACATGGGGAGGGGGAAGGATAAGCTGGGATGAAGTGAGAGAGTGGCATGGACTTATATATACTACCAAATGTAACATAGATAGCTAGTGGGAAGCAGCCGCATAGCACAGGGAGATCAGTTTGGTGCTCTGTGACCACCTAGAGGGGTGGGATAGGGAGGGTGGGAGGGAGATGCAAGAGGGAGGAGATATGGTGATATATATATAGCTGATTCACTTTGTTATAAAGCAGAAACTAACACACTGTTGTAAAGCAATTATACTCCAATAAAGATGTTAAAAAAAAGAATATATCAAGCAGAATAAAAAAAAAAGTTATGGTTAAAAGAGACTATATATTTATACAAGGCATACTCTTCATTTTATGGATGAAGAAATTGCAGACCAGTGAATTTAAGTCCTTAGTAATCCAAATGTGGTCTATGGACCAACAGCAGATGCATCACCTGGTACACTGTTAGAAATGCAGAATTTCAGGCTTTGCCCCAGACCCTCAGAATCACAGCCTGCATTTTTAGCATGATCCCCACCCCAATGATGTGTATACACATTGAAGTTTGAGCAGCACTTGTTAAAAATGCTTCTCCATGATATATTAATCACTTGCCATATACATGTTACCTAATGGAAGTAGTCTTAAACAAACATGTCAGGAAGTTCCTAAATTCGGTCCTTCTTCTTTCCTTCCTTCCTTTTGGAGGAAAAGTGATTCACACATACTTTCTACTTTCACAGTGAATAAACCATCCCCATAAACCAAATTATCTTTGAACTCTGCATCACTCCTTCAGGCCTTTTATATTCAAATTAGTGAATTACTGTTTGAGTGCAAACTGGCATAGCCAGGAGAAATGTTTGGCATTGGAAGAATCTGGTTTATTCCACGGTAAATTCCAGAAACCTTTATTCCCATTCACACTCAGAAGCCATTTCTAGCTTCCTAGTTTCTTCTATTTATTCATCTGCTCTAAAGCCAGGGATAAATAAGCACAGCATATATTTATTCAATTACTGGAAGGCAAGCAAAGAGTCTAGTTCTTCTAAATGTAAATAATGCCTTCAGTTTGTAATGTAGCTATTTTACCATAAAATAAACACCTTGAGGTCACAGTTTAGTTCCTGTTTGTTTTAGATAATAGATGTGAAAGGGATCTGGAGGATAAAAATTAAGTAAATGCAAGCATCATTGTTGATTTCTTGAAAATATGTCAAATTTGGAATCTTAAAATGCTATATTTCTTGAGCATTTAAAAATATCTTAACTGCCCCATTCCTGTCTATCTTTTCCACCTATTTGTGTTTGACAAAATGATATTAATATTTCAATATATTGGCTAAGGAATCTATACTAATTTATGTCTGTATCTGTATCTAAATTTTTTTTAACCTCTCTCTGGCTTACTCACAATCCATGATACCTAATAGAATGACTGAGTTGATCATCACTATTGACTCATTTCTATTACTATTAACACTAATTAAACTAAATAGTTGGCCAATCTAAGAGAGGAAAGAGTTCGAACTAGAGATAATATTAAAACTTGACCACCTTGTGTTATCCAACAGGTTTTTGAAAAAAATCCAATCCTTCCTGGCCTTGCTTAGGCATTTCACATTACTTTCCAACTCTTTCTTGGCATCCTCTCAGCTTACATAATGCTACACTATCTTAGTGTATCTCATACCTTTTGGATCAGTCCTTCATTAACTACTCTTCAGGCTCACCTTCTTCCTTCAACCTCTAAAGTTATATTAATAGGTGTCTTAGTTCATTTGGGCTGCTATAACAAATACCATAGACTGGGTAGCTCTCTGGGGTCTCTTAAAAAGGCACTAATCCCATTCATGAGGGCTCTGCCCTAGGGACTCAGTCACCTCCTAGAGGCTCGACCTCTTAATACCATCACATTGCAGGGTAGGATTTCAACATACAAATTCTGTGGGGATAAATACATGCAGTCTATAGCAATAAATTTTCTCCAGTTCTGCTCTTCCTTCTTTTCAGGTTTCCCCTCGCGGATCTCATTTCGCCATGTGAACCTGAACAAATAACCTAACATCTCTGGGCCTCAGTTTCCTCATATGCAAAATAAAGACAATAACTTACTACCCGATAGGATTATTAAGAGATTTTATTGATAATAAGTTAATACATAGATAGCACTTTGAACAGTACCTGGCACATAGAAAGCATACGAATAATTTCCAAATCTACATCTCCAGCTTTTCTGGTGATTTTTCCAAGCTCCAAACTAACAGATACAGTTTTTTACTGGACACAATTTTATAAATGCCCTGCTTTTTCTCATAACTAATTGAATACAGATGTCAGCGTTTCGTGAAGTCCAGCTCTCTATCCCGAGTTTTCCACTTCTATTAATGTCATCATCATTAACTAGATATATGAACTAAAAGTCTCAGTCAACGTCAACACTTTATATCCTCCCTGATCCAAGTCCTATCAAATCTTTCATCAGTTACCTCCTTTTAATGCCAATTGCTACTATACTAGCTCAGATTCTTTTCTTCTCACCATTGGATTACTACACTAACCTTCTAACAAGACTTTTTTTCTGCACCCTCTCCCACCCTACTCCTAATTCATTATACTAATCATTATCAAACTAATCTCCTGAGGAGTAGTTTCATAAAATCTTTCTTATACTCAACATCCTTCAATAAATCATTGCCTTTTGGCTCCAAAATTGGCGCTCTACTTTTACAATCCTAACTCCTCTGAATTTATAACTTGTTTTGTCACTAATATTGTAATTAACCAATTGTTTTACCTTGTAAATCTCATATTAGTATTTAAAATTTATGGGATCATATCTTAACTGTCCTTATAAAATTATAAGCTTCTTGTGTACAATTATAAAATATTATAATTATATAAAATATTATATAAAATTATATATAATTAAAATTATATAATTAAAATTATATATAATTATATATAAATTATATATAATATATATATAATTATATTGTTATATATATAATTATATAAAATTAAAAATTATATATAATTATATAAAATTATATATTATGTATAATTATAATTATTAATTAATTATATAATATATAATATATAATTATATATAATTATATAAATATTATAATTATATATATTATTTTTTCTCCTATAGTAACTTAATTTAAAATATTATAATTATATATATATATTTAACATATATTATATATATAAAATTATATTATTATATATAAAATTATATAAAATTAAAAATTATATATAATTATATAAAATATTATAATTATATATATTATTTTTTCTCCTATAGCAACTTGCCTTACAATGTACACAATAAATATTAGCCTACTTTATTTTATATTATCACTTGTGCATTTGTAGACTGAAGTTGATTTACCATCTTTAATCTCAAATTAATTGGTAACTATACCTTTACCCTTGACCTTGTAAAGAATAATATCTTACATAACGAACAAATGTATTGTGGTAAGCCATAATTAATCATTGTGGTCACTAATATTTGTGTTAATATTCAAGGGCAGATACTAGACCATTTTAAAGTCCATTTTCAGTGGACTTTCATTTATTTATGGTCAGAAACAGCCTCCTGCTCTCTACTTCAAACACTTCAGTGATATGGTCAGGCTTCTTTCTGCAGCAGACTGAGCCCTTCCTATACTCTAGTCAAATGATTCTCAACCTGGGGCAGTTTTGCCTCTCAGGGGACATTTTGCAACTTCTGGAGATATTTTTGGTTGTCACAACTCGGGTAGGGGAGTACTACTGGCATCTAGTGGAGTAGATGTCAGCTATAATGCTAAATATCTTACTCTGCACAAGAGAGCCCCCCACCATGAGGAATTATCCGGTCCAAAATGTCAATAGTGCCAAGGTTAAGAAACCCTTGTCTGGACACTTTGACCCTAAAAGTTAGTCCCTTCCTTATAGGTCCTTTTTCCTCCTCAGATTCAGCTATTTGCCCTCTATCTGCTGGCTTACTCATGTCCTAGTTCTTAAATCAATCTCATCTTTAGCTAGGAGGGATCCAGTGCTGACTTTATGCCCTGACAAGTAAGTTTTGCTTTATTCTGAAAACCGAGGATCTTCTAATATAGTTTTGATAAATGACTCTATATTTTGTCCTGTGATCTTGAGTACTCCAGTAACTTAAGGGTTAGAGCTTATGTTACTCTTGCTAGTTGTCTTCCTAAGAAAAAGTCTTGCTCCCTAATATCCCATGGCTGGTCTCTGTATTAGCTATCAAACTTCCCTTACTATTGCCTGCTTTTGGATTTTCCAATTTTATTCTCCACCTGTCTGTGGACTTACCTGCTTATCTCTGGGGTTGACACTGTCATTATACCGAAAAAGCCATTCAAAGTAAGCATTCATCATAAAAATCCTGTCAGCTCTACACTTGGGAATAATTCTCTAACATAAATACTATGGTAACACAATGTTACAAATTGTCTTTAGACCAAGTTTATAATAAATTTCATGAGATTAATTGTAATATCTTTATTAACATCTCAGCTTATTTTTCAAATGATGCAGAAGAAAGTAAATGCAGCACTTAGAAAATGTAGATTGGTTTCCATTCACTATCTGACATTTTCTGGATCAGCGTTTCAGTTTTAAAAAATAATGACAATTACTTTGGTATTTCAATTTGGTTGTAACTGAAGGGGAATTTTAGAAAGAAGAAATGGTAAGAATAAGCAAAAAATAAAGGGTGATAAACAAACCAACTCCCTAAAAATCCATTAGCAAAAAGAGCTACAAAATTTTCAAGATCTCAGAAAAATGATTATATGTAGATTTTCTTTGAATTCAAGCACATGCAGTTTTGTTTGAAAGTCACACATAGCTTGTTTAAAGTAGTTTACTATTTTAGCTGTTATGACTGTCCCGCAGTGGTACATCTAAACATTAAAGAATAACACTTCAGAATTTTTTATTTTCTGTTCATCATTTTCTTCACCATGTCATATTAATAATCAATATTTATAGGCCAAACCAAACATAATCCAATATCACATTTCTCTAGAGAGCACTTATTACAGAGATAAAGTATCTTCTCTTAAATGTTGCTACATTTTCCAGTTCTAAACAGTAGTTTAGATGAAATGAAATGGAGACACACACTAAGTAGGTAAATGAGACTGATTCAGAGAGCAAGCCAGTCACTGATTCCCAGAAATAAGGAATGATATTTAAATAGGAATTCATGAGTGGTAAAAGTTTCAGGGCAAGCACTTAACATGTCCGAATATGTGAATGTGTTATTTTAGACCCCGCCTGAGTCCGTCCAGCTTGAGTGCAATATTTTATGTAATGTCACTCCTATGTTAGGATGTATTATAATTTAGATATAATGACTAGTGATCACTACATAACGGAACTACTATTGCCTTTGCCGTAATAACACTTTGTTTATAATAAAATTTGTCTTCATCTAGTCATAGCGCATATGAAACTTCCATTTTCATCCATTTCATTACAGATTATAGCCTTCAGTGAAAAAATTATTATTTTTTCTTTAGAGTGCATTAAGTTATAAAAGTCAGCGGGCTACAACTAGATCTGTACTCTATTCTACTTTAAAACAACAAACAAACTGTTCATAAGTTAAACATGTTTCTAGCCACAGGAATTCATATTTCACGAGTTCATATTGTAGTGGCATTTTTTCAGGAAATTTGAAATCTCTAAATTTGATAAAATATAAATACAATAAAGTACACTAGAAAAGCAAACAAATTCTGTTTATAAGATTTCATGTAATACTACTGTTTTTTAATTTCGTTTGGTTTGATTTATAATTAATAGAGTTAAATGGAATTCTTCTCCAGTTTTATTATTACATGTTAAACTATTGTGTCCCTTTGGGAAAACAGGAATGTCTAGCCTATGAATGCACAAAAAGAAGATGAAATACAAAGTATAAGTTATTTTATAGCTAAGTCCATAGTAGGGTGACAAAGTTGCATTTTTATTGAATTGAAAATATTTCAACAGTATCCTCTCAGCCATGTTTCTACTGTCTGTTTCTTGAAGCATCTGTGTGACGAGTCACAGGAGTTCTGCCCTCCCTTATTTCAGAGGGGTTATTTAGTTACAAGGATTGGATTTTCAGTTTACAAGGTTAGGTATCAAATCTTATACCCTCTGGTCACTCTAGGCACACTGCACTGCCCAACCAAAGCCCTAATGAATTATCACCTCTTTCCAATAAACAGGATGCTAGTTCTAAGAAGCACTTAATGACATTCACAGTTAAAAGTCTTACCTAAAAACCTGTTTATGGAAAAATTAGCCTCATTAACGGGTTTGCCACAAAGTTGCTCTTATGATGTCGTGTGGAAGAGATTACAGGTGAAAAGGGAAGTGAAATTGAAGGGGAAAACAAGCATGAGAACAAACAACCCTCTATATTTGATCGAGTTTTTCAGGTCAGTAGTTGCACTGACAGTTGTCACAATTGCCCCTGAAAGCAATGGTACTTGGAATGAGAATCTAAAAGAAAAACATGTGATAGGCCACCCTTAAGACTTTCTTCTGCTTTTCTGAAAAACTTGGGCATACAACTATAGAGGGAGCTTCCATTAGCTCATAGAGAATCTTCATATGACTTTTTTGAAGGCATTTGTATTGGCTTTCTATTGCTAACATAGCAAATTGCCAGAAACTTAGAGACTTAAAACACCCATTTTTATCTCATAGTTCTATAGGTCAGAAATCCAGGTGGACTTGACTGGGTTCTCTGCTCAGGGTGTCACAAGGCTGAAATCAAAGTGTTGGCAGATCTATATTCTTTTAGTGTAGGTTTTGGGGAAGAATCTGCTTCCAACCTCATTCAGATGGTTGGCAGAATCCAGTTCCTTGTGGTTGTAGGACTGAGGTTTCTGCTCCCTTGTTGGCTGTTGGCTGGGGGCTGCTCTCAGCAACTAATGGCTATTTGCATTCCTTCTCACATGATCCCCTCCATATTCAAAGTCAGAAAGGCATGTTGAATCCCTCATGTTCTTTGGATCTGTCACTTTCCCTTCTGTTTCCAGCAAGAGAAAACTCTTTGCTTTTAAAGGGGTCAGGCCCACCTAGATAATATCTGTATTTTACATTCTACTGACTTGGGACATTTAATTGCATTTGCTAAATCACTTCATGATAGAATCCAGATAAGTGATTGATTGAATAGCTAGGGCATGAAAATCTTGAGCAGAATTCAGGAGTAGAGGGACTTTAAAATTCTGGTTGCCATAGTAATCCATTCTCTAAAAGAAAAAAAAAACGTCTAGAATGCTCAGCTTTAAGCCCCCACTTGCCCTACTTGCAAATCCGTTGTGCTGTGAACAACTGCACAAACATACATAGCAGTCCTGACCTATGGTTTCTAGGGGTCAAGGGTTATTGCCCTTACCCTTTGGCTTCTTTCTTTTCTTAGAACTTTTCCTACCCTGCCCAACCGTATTTACTGAAGAGATCTTATCTTCATAACCTGTCTCCTTCTCACTTTCTCCTAAACTCTAGTCTTTGTTTTCTTGTATTTGAAAAATTTAATCTATTTTGGTAATAATTTGTACATAACTGTTGATCTGGAGTGCATCTCTATGCCTAGTTTATTTCTACCACTGGAGGCATGTTTTTCCCCAATGAACTGCATCATTCAAATGGATCTTCAATCGTTTCTTATTTTAATTTCAACTAAATGAAAAGCCATAAACCCATGAGAGTAGCTTATATTTTTCTTGTTCATTTTTTACTGGCAAAAAAGTAGTTGCTAAATTCCAATATAGACAATGGTCAGTTGAGGAGTATATAATTGCTGCTAAGATTATTAACTGAGATACACTAAATCACATTTCCTTTTGCAAGTGTATTTGTTAAAGAAGCTCTACCATTAATAAGGAATCTGAGGGGACATAATAGAAACAGAGTGCATACAGGAAAGTAACCATGAAAAAATACTTTTAATAGATCTAGTAGAGATTTAGGAAAATCACTTGTTTAAGCACAGTCCTTGAGTCTGAATTGTCTGGGAAATTCATTTACATTTCAAAAGAGTTAAACTAATAGTGGATTGACACCTCATTTAGAAAACATGGAGACTGAATCTCTCTACTGGATAGAAAAGTGGGTAGTAACTTATTCACCTGCAAGCTCTCATAGTAACTGACCAAGAAAACTACTATTTCTATGCAAATATTAGATGATCATAACTCCTCCTCTAACATTAACATTCCTTTATTCCTTAGGGTCACTGTAAATCATAAAAGGGCTTATCACACCCATTTTATAGGGTTTATAAGTCTACTGCAGCAAGGTGCTTTGACATTGTACAGCAGAGGAGCTAGATAATTGAAAACAACGTTGTTGGAACTCTGGCAAGAATGAGTGTTTTCACTAGTTAGCATATGTTTATAAATTAAGGGGCAAAGCAGTTTGTTAGGAAAAAATGCTGACTTGAATTTAGGATGTGTGGATTTTAATTCAAGCTCTTTTATTTAGCCTGAGGTTCAGTTTCTTCATCAATAAAATGGGAAAGTGGGCCTAGATATTTTTAAGATCTCAGTGAGTTCTGAGAGTCTATAGTGACAGCATCATGGACTTCTGATAAGCATTTTGTAAGGGCATGTGCCACATCTGTGTAAATTGCCACTTCCTAGGCAAGCTGTGTTAGAACAAATTATGATCTAAGGCAAACCCCTGCGTGTCAAGAGAACTTAGTTTTCATCCTGTCTCTACCAAAAATGTGGTGTAACTCTGGTGGTTTTATCTCTTTCAACCTCATCTCCTCATCTCTAAAATTGAACTAAGGCTTTCTATAACTACTTAATAGTGTTATTTTCTGAGGATCAAATCAAATAACAGACACGAGGCTGCTTTGAAAAGTTCAAAATCATATATAAATATAGGGAGTAATAAATATATTCCGGCAAGTTATTTTGATGAACAATTTATTCTGCCACTCAGTAAATGGGTGTGCTCATAAATAAGTTATTTAAATCCGCTGGGCCTCAGTTTTCTCAACTGTAAAATGAGGATGGTGGCCTAGATCAGTGATTTTTTTTAAAGTTACTTTTCATTTTTTAGCAGCAGAACTCTGGCTTCATACAAAATATTAAGTGGAACCCCACATATACATCAGAAAAAAAACAGAGCAATTCTAGCTAAGGATGACCAAGGGCCTTTCCCAACAAACTTGCTTCTCATTGCACCTCATACCTTAGGCTTCTAAGGCACCTCCTTGAAGCACTAGGACTCTGAGGAATACAGTGTGAAAACATCTGAAGCAGATGATCATTAATATGTCTTACAGTTTCAAATGCACGTTTAAAATTATGACAACTAAAAAGACCTATTCACTTTTTTAATATAGAAAAATTTTGTATTATCTAAGAACAGAATAGGAAGTAAATCTAATACTTTTATAGCAAATTTTTTTCATTTGTGTTATTTGCCCTTTGATTTTCATATTTTAAAAGACCACAATGTCCTCCCAGTTATGAAACGAAGTTTGCTGTCATAAAATGTATTTACTTTTTCTACTTCATTGGTTAGAGATTAAAGCAGATTATTTTTTCATTTAAAACATCATTAAAAAACAACTACTTCTAGTGTTCTCATCACACAAAGTACCAGTTATTACCAGCTTCGAAAGTGACTGTGAAGTTTGTATACCAGTACTGATGAATTTCATAATAAACACCAAGAAAAGTCAATACCTTATAGAGGTTATTAGACCTATGAAAGACTCAGACCCTGTTATACTGATACATTTCAGAACACAACATTTATTTCTTTCCAAATGACAAAAACTAAGTTTGTGACCATGGAATTATATGGCTGGCATTATGGTGCTCTTCTAAAAAGGGTATCAAAAATAGTTGGTTATAAGTGAGCTAAAAATAGGTAGTGGCACTATTCCAATGAGACATGTAATTAATGAATATGCATCTCCTGTGCACCCAGCACATATACCTCATGAATTCAGAATTCCACTTGAAAGAAGACTTGCATTTGTCTTAAACTTGTGATAAAGTTTACCATAGGAGCAACCACTTAATGGCTATGAGGGAATATTCTGCTATCCAACTAGAAACATAATTTTAAAACTAATTGAAAGCCTATATGTATATCTGAGTCAGGTTAATTTTAGAAAAGAATATGTCTGATGTATTTAAACAAGCATACAAATAGAAATGACAAAGTTGGCACTATAAATTCCTTCATTATTTTTCAAAAACTACTTTGGTAAACAGAATGAACCTGCAAATGTCATTGATCTATTAAATATATTATTTCCTGTGGAGCATTTAATAAAAATATTAAAAATAAGTGTTTGACTTTCAATATCTCCTATGTTGAACATTATTTTTAATCTTAACCGAAACAGAGATTTAAATATGTGGCTTTAATGTCCATGGTTGACTGTCAACAGCCAAAATTGATATGTCACACCATGATCTCCTAGCATGTCAATAATCTGTAAAGTAAAATTGGAATATGGGCGATCACTGAGTTGACCTGCTGAATTACATACACTAGAGTACATGTGAGTTCTCCTTCATGTCTGTAAAAAACATCTCTTAAAACAAAGACAAAAGAAATTAACAAGGCAATTATGATAAAGTAAAATGAGATTCACTTATACTGTGACTATCATCTGAAGTCATTTTTCAAACCAATGTATCAGTCTTCTTGGGGGTGCTACTTAGCAACAAAATAATATAAGACAACATAACATAGAGGTTTGAGGCAAGAAGTGGAAGAAAACTACATGTAACGGATTTTATAAGGGGAATTTTAATTAGGCAGGATGCAATTTAGCTGAAATTGTACTTTGACCATGTAACTGATATTGCTTCTCTTGCACTCATGAATGTTTTGACACATAATAAATACACTCTAGCCCAAATGCCTAGAATTTAAAGAATTGCTACTTAAGTCTATTAATTTGATTTTAATCATTTTAAACATTATATTGCATAATTTTATACATTAAATAAATTAGTGATAATTAAAGAAGTAATTCCTAACACAGTTGGGCCTCAGTTTCTCCCTTGTGATATTTCTTCAATATACAAGTAATTTTCATCTATTTTTTATATATTTTCTCAGTAAGAACATAATTAGCTTATATGTCACCATTTCTCAAAATGAGTTTAACAGAACAGTAGTAAAAAGAAAAGAAAAAAGACAGACTCCACAGGCAATTAATTTGGGGGAATTCTGGGTTAGAAAGTGTTGAACCTATTTCTTTGCTGTAATACATCTCAGAGTCTTTAAAACTAATATTACTTACCAATCCAAGGAACATGCTTTAGAAAACACCATCTAAGTAAATGTATCATTGAGCTAATAAGTATTTAGCAAGGGCTATATGGTTGTCTGAATGAATCTTTAAGGTAGCTTAATAAGCAAACTGATGGATCAGTCTTCAGTCCTATTGCACTTAAAATCACTGAAATGATCAATGAGCCAAAAAATTAATTGCCCACTTTAGATTTGTTGATCCCCCCAATACTAGATTTGGTGGTGCATGACCTCTGATTCAGCACCAAATGTTTTGGAATAGAAAACTTATTAGATCTCCTAGGTTTCCAATTTTGTTTGTGAACATACATACATAGTATTTTAGCAATATCAAGAATTTCTGATCTCTATCTTTATTTTTTGAGTTCCCCCTACCATCCTTCATATTTATTAGTATTATCAACACTTGGACAGTAGATTACTGAATGCTAATTTATGACATTCTCTGTGCATATGAACAAGTACCAGGAGGAAAAGAAAGACAATTCTTTCTCCTGTTGTCATTGTGATTTCAGGAAGTGTTAGCACATTTTTGGCACCCTTCCTTAATAGCCTGTATCTGTTTTAACAAGCCAAGTTAAAGAAGAACCTTATTCTTTCAAACTTAGGATTTGTCGTTATTTTGAGATTCATTAGTTTAATTAGTTAGAGCATTGTGCTAATGAGTCCAAGGCCATGGATTTGAGTCACATGTAGGCCAGTTAATTTTGTACAGAAAAAATATTTTGTTTCCACCCACACTAGGTCCTTTGCCATTAACCAACCCTCTGATGAATGCCTATTTTTTGATCTTAAAGGAAACCTGTCACTGATGCTATTTTTTTTTAAAAAGGAGCAAGCAGGATCATATGCATAGGTGGGCAGCACACTTGTTCGTCATTATTAACTAATAGATCTTCAGCCATTACCTCTAAACACATACTTTACTTAAAGGAACTTTACCAAGGGAGAAAACTCAAGATTTAATCATATTTTTAACAAATGCTCCATTTTAATTGACAAATTTCAAACTGCTCTTTCTCTTATACAAGTATCAACAATTTTTTACTTGAAAAATACTATGTGTAGTATTACAACAAACATAAAAATAATTAAGAGATTCATGGGCTATTATTATCTGCTAAAATCTAATTACTCTATTTTCATAAAAGAATCCCATTCACTTTAATTCAGTCTATAAATTATGATTTCATGTTTCTTCTCAGAGCAGATTGTAAATAATAGCACAGAATCTCAATTGGAGTGGATAAAATCATTGCACTGCTTCCTATCCTTTGTCATTTAAAAATAACAAAAATGACAACTGTTCTGAAGAAAAGTTTTGAAGTTTGACTAATGCTCTTTTGTGTGAAATATAATATACTTAGCAATTCAAAGTGGAAAAAATCTTATCCAAGAGCGGATTGTCATCATAGAACTTGAAAGAAAGATTGATTTGATAGTTTTCTACTTTATGTTCAATACAAAATTCCATTTCATTTGATTTCTCAAGAATTTCATATATCCTTTAAACATGACAGATGATTATATCTGAGAAGAAAAGTGTCCTATGACCGAAAGTCCAAAACTTGAACAAATTTTATAATTTTCAAGATGATAAGGGCACCTCCTCATTCACAGAGCTCCATATTGTACAGATTGCATGTTTTTGGTCCTTTAATTAAAGGACTGAAATCTCTTCCATAAGTGTATGAAGGTTTTGTTTTTATTTTCCCTTTAGTTGCTGATGTGGCTAAGAATCACATTCCAGAAGGCTATAGAAATGATTAAAAACTTTTCAGAATCAAAAATTGAAGTCATTTTTGTACGCTTAAATTAATCCACTCAGTAAAGACCCAAGCCTATAACTTAAATTCTATTTTTAATGATATTTTTTATTTCCTCTGGAAGAATAAAAGGAAAGTATTTTTACATGGATAAATAGGAGGTGAATACTGGTATTGTGGAGTCTGAAGCTTATACACAGGGGGTCTCTTTAACAAAAGGATACAAAATTACTAATACAAAATTTGGTATGAATGAAATATTAATTTATAGACAAAAAAGAATCACAACAAGGAATTCCCTGGTGGTCCAGTGGTTAGGACCTTCACTGCCAAGGGCACGGGTTCAATCCTTGGTCGGGGAACTAAGATCCTGCAAGCAGCGCAGCTCAGCCAAAAATAAAAAATAAAAAAAAAAAGAATCACAACAAATGACAAATTTATAAAAGCTGACATCACAAAAATCGCTATTGCATACATGTATTAATAAACTGCTTGATATATCTCTATGATACGTTTTTTTCGACATTTTCAGCCACATATCATTTGATTATCTCTTCCTATGATGATGATTTTCTAATACCAGGCCTCAGAAAAGGTCTATGCAAGTGAGGGGCCTTAAGCTTAAACTTCATTCGCCTCATAATAAATCTGGCTCTGTTCATATCAGTCATTCGATCACTGTGTGGCTGCTCAAATAGTCTAAACTAGTGACAACCTGCTGTTTCAAAATATCTACCTATCTATCTATCTATCTATCTATCTATCTATCTAATCTATTTAGCTATACATATTTATGTATACACACATACATACACACAAAAAAAACATTAATCCAAAGCATTAATTTTAATTTTGGAATGTACTTGAGGGCAAATGGCTCCCCAGGGAAGATGTAGGTTATATGGCAGGAGGTGGGGTAGAAGGGGGTATTAATTTTCTGCAAATAAATCGAGGTTACCAATCCTTTCTCCCTGCCTCCCTCAATTAATGGGGCTGTACTCAGCATTATATAACTCAACATCTAGATCTTTAAAATACATGTGGGATGGAAAGGCTATTTAAGGAATTAATTTACCTAAAAGTGTGCATTGAATATACAGTTCTTCATTATATATTTGTGTATGAATGAATAAATGAACTAACAAATGAGTTGATGAAAAATACAGCAATCCCCACCTCCCATTTTCTTTTACCTCGATGTCTGCTTTAGGTGTGTAATGAAGTCTAAATCTATTGGAGCATTCAACTACATTAAACTATCTGTGTCAAGTACTCCATTGCTGTGTTTATGTTCGTTATTTCATTTATTCCTCGTAACAATTCTCAAGGTAATTATATTTCTCAATAAACAATTACGGAAATTGGAATTTAGAGAGTTTAAGTAACTTACCAAATGTTCTGCAGCTAGAATGCCATAGAAGCACAAATTGAATCCAAGCTTTCTAGACTCTTAGGTAAAATACACCATAGTTGTTTCTGTTCCCACCATGCCATGCTGTAAAAATATAGCCAAAAAAATTTTAAGAGAGAATGTTAAATTAAAATTGCATTCTGGACAAGTTCCAGAGAAAAATGTAATATATAATGGCAAAAGTTACAATAGAATCTCTCATTATTGTGCTACAATGCACAGATTTCTTCAATTTATACCTTTTCATTTCCATATCCATAAATTGCTCCTCCTATCCCCAGTTTTGAAATGGGGTCTGGTCTGCTTTGGGCAGCAGCACATCAAGGGTTACATGAATGTTAATAGCATGACACCACTATATGCAGAAGGATTAGCCTCATCACGATGGGGCAGACAGGTTTGAAGACCCCAAAAAGGTGTTTCTAAAACTATCTAGCAGCATTTTTCATACTATTTCAAAAGGGTTCCCTGGCTGAATAAACTCTTCATAGGCCCCTGCTGGAGAGTCACCATACATATTTGCATACTAAACACACAGGATGTCCTACTCTAAATAAACTTGTTTCCTCTCTGGGCAGCACCCCACGTCCCCCAACTCCAAACTTGTTCCTTTGCTGCCCTTTAAAGGTCCTCAGACACAGCACACACACCATCACCACCCCTTTCCCTGCTGACTTGTATTTCTACTGCAAACTACATTGCTGGAACTCAGGCCTGGGGAGCTCAAAGTAAAGTGGTTAGGGGTTTGCGAACAGGGTTTGAACATCGATCTGTATCTCTCCACTATTATTAACTGATAACTCCTTTCGTTTCTTTCCAGAGTCTGCTGTATGAAAGTCACTGTGAAGAGAATGCTACTTCAATTCCCTTTTTGCTGTCACTTCCACTTCCCCCCCACCACCAGTCTCCATATGAGCATTTTACCCTGCTGGAGTACTTGCAAAGTTGAAAGAGAAGTTGCATAAAATAAGTTTTTAAAGTAATGATAGGGAAGTTGAAGGAGAATTTTTTAAAAATAATTTTAAAAGGAAAAGGGAACTGTACTGCCTTCCCTCCCTCAGGACCCTGAGGTTGCCTATTCTTCATAGCCCTCCTCCTCTTCCCACTCCTTCTCCTCCTCCTCCTCACATGCTTTGGAGACAAAAGACTATCTTCTAGTTTTTAAATGTCTTTTCATTTATTATTAGTTGAATAGAACTCTAAGCTAATTTTGTTGAGTTTATTGAACTATAATTTATAGCTTCTAATGTAACAATAAAGATACTGTTTATCTGACGTTTTTTCTAGTTAAGACGGCATCTCATGCTGTACTTGTTCTGTAAAGTATAAGAAGCAAGCACTACATTTCAGAGAAAATTTTGATTTGTTATTTTTATACATTGTTAACCCAGAAAAACCTTAGAAGAAGAAGAGACTAGAATGACACAGAATTAAAAACAAAAGTTAATTTAGTACAAGCTATAGCAGTATTTAATTCTCCATGAGATGTAAGTTTAGGATAACAGCTGACAAATACAGTTTAATACTTTCAATATAAGTATGTAATTCTTAAGGTCCTTGACTACATTTGGAGATACACATTGCATTGTCTGTGTCACTAATTGATATATACTTCAAAGTTACCACACATGGTATGTTGCAAAATATTATTGCCTTTTCAGAAATCCATTTGGGCTCCCCACCCCAAGTGATAGTTGTAAAAAGGGGGAAATTTTAATAATTCATAGGACATTTGGAAACCTCTGTCATTTAGCAAGTTTATGACAAAATTAATTTCACTTTTTCTGATATTTTATTTGTAATTTTTCTATGATTGTTACATCCTTATGATTATTTTTGGAGAATAATTTATAATTGCTGGGAGTGGAAGTGTGGGTGTTCAGTAATTCAGTTGCACTCTTCAAGAATAATAACCATCTTTGAATAACATATCATTACTTATTGTGATGAATTGCAAGAGGCTTACCAACAAACATAGCCTACCCACTTCAGCATCTTCCATAGAATAAATGGTCCAAGAATGCAAAACATAAAATGTGAAGCTAGAGTCATAAGTTATTTTCGTATTTATAGGACTTTTCTAAGAAAGATGTCCTGTTGGGAACATGACCCTTAGCCAAGCAGGTAGTATTTCATTGATACTGAGCCTAGGGCACCAGGGAAATGGACCAGTGGAAACTAGGCAGGATGCCAGTGCTCGAACTGAGTATCAGAGCCTGCACACTGGTCCTAGCAGTGGGTACTCAAGTGCCACTCACATAAGTGAGGTAGATGGCTAATTGTACAAACTAGATCACCAGGACTGGACTTGGAGTAAAACCAGATTTATTGGATTCACCACAAGAACACTGAACAGTGGGTCTGAAAAGACATCAAATTTGAAAACCTATCAGATGACAAGATGGAAATTTTTGAAGGATTCTTTGGTATGACATGATTATGTTCAGTCTGAAGGAGAAGCTCCTTTAGTGCTTTGAGCTCCAGCAACAGATCTAGGGAAGATGGAGCCTAATAATGACAATATTCACAGTGGAAGGAATCCAGCAACAATATTTCATTTTCACTGTCAATTTTGTGTACACTATTTTTTCCTTAAAAGGAGACCCTTGTATGTTCCAAACACTTTTCCTTTACTATCTAGCCTGTCAGACAAGATAACCACAATAGGATCAATAGTGTGCCACACTACATCTGTGGTTTCACTTTATTTAGAAGTTAGTCAAGAAAGAGAAATTAATTGAAAGATTCAAGTTTTCTTTTTTTGCGTAAAAGTAAAATGAATCACCATTCTTCACCTTGTGTAACAGGAAATCTAAAAGGAATAGTTGAGACCAGCTGCGTTTTGGCAACTAAGAAGAATTCTTGTTTTTCATATTTTATCCAAAGAAACTGACATTCAGCTAAGTATCAGTAACGATGAGATAAAAACTGTTCAATCTGAAAAGAAAACAGAAACCCTATGTTGATTATCTAAACGCATGTCTAATCACTCAAAATGGGATGTTTGCAGTACCCCAGTCAATGAAAAAGGGCTCAAAATAGCCATCCATTAAACACTATGTTGACTAAACTACAGCCATGGTTGTTAATAAAAAAAAAAAAAAAAAACTTCAAGCAGTTTTCCTACATGTTTCAATGAAATGCACAGTGTATTTGTTATCATACATCAGAAAATATAACTGATTTCACAAACCATACAAAAGTTAAATCTACTTACTTCATAGTCATATCTTATAATAGAAATAAAGAGGCTTAAAAAGTAAAGAAGGCTCAGAAGGGTGTGAGATTAATTCACGATTCTTTAAAAATGTATACTTTTATCAATCCCAATATATTTCTTTGGAAACATTATGTGATTATTTTCATAGGTGTGTGTATTTCCTAAGTTTAGAGCAGTCACTGATGCCTACTTCCTGAAGACATGACCACATAGGAGTTTTGGTAGGATGGAAAAAATTCAATCTCAATGTTAAAAGAAACAACAAAAAGGAATTCTGCTTTCCTCAGCAACCAAAATCTCTTTAACTCTTTCACCTCAGCAGGCAACATCTGGATAACTCAAGTTAAAGCCTGTCCTAAGGAAACAAGAAAAATAGAAACTGTTAATAGCATTCTGATCCTTCTACGCTTTAAAAGACACGATAATTTTCCCTGCTTGCGTGCTTCCATCACAATACAGGCAAATAACACACAGATGAAAAGCCTCATCCAGTACAGTTTGCAACTACTTATCTGTAAAAAAAAAATGAGAGTACAGTAGGAGAAATGCATTCTTTAGTAGGAAACAGCAACCTTGAAGACAACACCACGTACCTTTTTATTCATTTTACTGCATTAATCAGAGCTCAGTGCTTCAGCAAAGTTCAGCTATACACATTAGGCTGTAATTCCCAGGCTCCAATGAAAGAAATTCAGCTGCAGTTTCTGTCCACTGCAAGTGTGTAGCTGCTCAAGCCTAGGGAGAGAGAAAAAAGATCTTAAATGGCATGATTACCAAAAATTTGTCCCACCCCTACTTAATTACAGAGGTTGTTGGAGTCTTTCCTTCATTGAAAGCCCTTTCTTGTGTATTTTTATTTCTTATACTCCCCTCCTTGGGCCTTGGTAGTGTTTTTCTCAGAGCAGGGAACCGTTTCAAACTTTTCCAAATTATTTGCCCAAGTACTATAGCAAACTTCTAATATTTTATTATTTGGGGAATGTTGTAAAGGCCAGTCTCAGGACTAAAAAACACCTTGCAAGTCGTGTCCAGGAAGGAATGGAGAAGTGTTAGTTTCATTTCACAGGTATGCCCTTTTCAAATTCTTATAATCTATAGCAGTGGAGAGGGGGAAGGGTGTTGGAAGACTTTATTCATCCTTCTAAGCTCTCACTAATAGCACCCTCTAGTGTCTCCAATTGAGCTATGCATTTCTGTCATCAGCTAGGCACAGTAAACTACCAGGCTTTCTCCTGTTCCTGTATCTTCTGCAGAAATTAATTTGCCTTATGTGTACCGGCACCAGTTTCAGACTTATTTTCATTTGTGACTTGAATGCCCCAACACTAGAAATATCTACCAATTAAATGTAAAAGTGCCTCACAAATTAGGATAGTAAAAATGCTTGGAATTGAGAAAGTACTTTTAACTCTTCAAAACACTTGCATGCACATTATTATTTTTGTATGTAACAAGTATTGTCCTCCCCACCACCACCACACATGTATGTTTGCCCTTGTTTTTAGAGAGAGAAGTAGAATGGTTTCACTTGAGATAAAGAAAACTAATTCATAACTAAAGCATTCTCTTTGAGCAGTCCCTAACCCATTCAGGTTTATAGTTTTTGTTTTGTATTTTTACTTATCTTTATTTCCTAACTCTTGGAGAGTGACAACTTTTAAACTAAATGCCATGCACTGTGCTGAGCATTTGAGGTGCATTATTTTATTTAAATATCACTACAACAACTTGAGCTAAATAAGATTATTATCCCCATTTTTAGATGAAGAAACTGAAGCTTCTTAGGATAGCTCTCTACAACAGAAGTATAATTCAAGCCACATATATAATTTTAAATTTTCTAGCAACCCACTAAAATATTGAAAATAAGCAGGTTAAATTATTTTAATATTTTATTTAACCGGTTAGTCAAAATATTGTCATTTCATCATGCAATTTGTATAAAATATTAATTATATATTTCATATATGTGTGTGTATATGTACATGTGCTAACTCTTCAAAATAGGGTGTGTATTTTATACTCACAGTGCATCTCAATTTGGGTTACTCAAGTTTCAAGGGCTCAGTAGCACATGTGGCTATTCACTATCTTATACAGCACAGGTCCAGAGATTAATTCGCCCACAGCCACACAACTAGAAAATGCCAGAGCCAGAATTCCAAATTTGGTTTAAAACAAAAGTTCTTTTCTTAATCACTGGGCTTCACTGTCTCCTACTAATTCCAATTGTTGTCAATAGTTAACATTAAATATGAAAAATACCATGGAGAATGTAATTTATCCATTCTTACAGTTTTGTGTCCATACACTAACATACTTTCTCAGTAACAGTGACGATTTATTGATTATAACATTTATGTGCAATGTAGGTGCAAGCTGTTGTGGACAACACAAAGATGATGGAATTTGATGTAAAATAACCGGCACATGATGCATAGTAGTCATTCTCATCCATCCGCAAGACCTGTGCATTCTCCCTCTAGACAGTGTACATGGGAAGGCAAATCACAGTCAGATGGCAGGCTGCTTGATAAGGGGTGTTTCAATGCAAAGGCAACTGAAATCAGAGTATTTGATTAGCTTCATCAATCTCATATCAAGGGTGGTTTTTGCCAGTGAGACGAAAATGTACATGGATAAGAGTTACCAATGCTCATCTCTTTGAGACTTCTTTTACTAAGTCTGCATAGCTTTTCAAGCCTTTCTTCAGATTAACGCATTATTTCTCAGTTTTAGTCAATTCTCACTGGCCTGAGAAAAATCCTAACTCAAAGTATTTTAATTATCTTGTATGAGCCATTCTATAATTATACAATGGCTTTATAGTTTAATCCTCAGATATTGCACATATTTCCATGTTTATAGGGTACACATTACCATAATTTTTTTTTTCTGATCTTAGTAGAACCCTGGTTCAAGTTCCAAATTGGAACACTGAACAAACAAATGCAATAAATATAACAGTTCCTTCATGGCATCTCCTCCAAAAAACAAATTCCTAAAGTTTCCTTTTGTTAATTATAAAGTTTTTGACGTAATGTAAATTCTGAAAATGTGTAATCACACAATCTGAGGACCATATGCTAAGGGTCAGCATAGTGGACTGGAAGTGACATGGGTTTGAATTTCCCAACTCTATACTTTATAGCTATATAACCTTGGGCATTTTACCTAGTCTCTGTGAATCTCTGTTTCCTCATTTGTTAAAAAAAATGAAGCTAATAATACCTATCTCATAGGATGGTTTTGAAGATTAATAGGACAATGTATATAATGCAAATGGTGCATAAAAGGCATTCAGTCAAGGAGTCCTTCTCTCTGTAAGCAAGCAGAGTCCTCATCAGTCCTTTTAGAGTTAGAGCACCAAGCAGAGGGCTTTTGCCAGGTGTCCTGGCTTTTGGTTATTCCGTTGCTCATTGGTGCCATCATCAGACAGAAAAGGAGAAGAGAAAATGGGAACATTTTTTTCATTATTTTCAGATGTGGATTTCTGTCACTTTTATCAACAAACTGAATTTCTCAGATGATTTTCTGGGTTACTTAGTTCAACTAGTAGTCTCCTTGGTCTGTAAGTAATGTTGCTACTCTACGGAGATCATTTTGTATTGGACTAGACACTTAAAATTAAATGTTGTGCTGTATATATAGAAGAATCCAGATTCACTATAAAGCAACCATTTAGCTGAATTTTGGAGTTTCACACTCTGAATGAGAATCCAGAGTCTGCTACTTTTCAGCTCCATGGTCTTGTACAAATTACCTGTCTGTGAGCTTCAGTTTCAGGAACTGTAAAATGTGGATAATAACATTAACCTCATGAGTCTGTCATGATGATAACTTTAAATACTTCATAAGAGTCACTGAATAGTTCTCTCCCCCTGCCTTGGGTTTAGATGGAAATCTTAACACATCAATTAACTGATATCTAATGTGGATGTTATGAATGATTATTAGTGCTCCGAGAGTGCCTCCACAGCATGGCTTTGCCACACTTTCCTGGATCAATCACTGATTTTATTTTCATTGAGTTCCTGCCATCACCTATGACTGAGTCTCATCCAGCAGTGCAAACCCCAAGAGTCAGAGCTGTAAACTGTAACCATTTGACAGCTTCTAATTTCAACTCCAAGACATCTCCCAGCTCCCGAGAAGTGGACAATGCATGTGCTGGATACTGTGAATAATGCAGGCAGAGTTACAGGAGGAGTAAAATGTAATAGTAAACACTTCCTGTGTCCTCTTTCATGCAGACTGCACTGAACTGTGGTGCTAATGTCCCTCCCAGTAGTGGCTGTAGGTGTAAAAAAAAAAAAAAAAAAAAGAAAGAAAGTAAAAGAAGAAAAAAGGCAAGAGGAACAAAAACGGGGGGGGGGGGTGTGAGGATTATCTGAACCAGGGTTTTAACCTTTAAAATTATCAGGAATTGGAAAGAAGGCAGTTACAAAGATGGAGAGGGGCATACTGGGGAAAGAAGTCAGAAAGATTTGTCCTTCAATAAAAAAATAATAATAACTTTCCATGAAGAAACTATTAGATAAAATCAACTCACGATAATTGGCAAAATTTTTCCTTCCTGATGTTCTATCCCTATGCAGATGCATTCCCCCTTCCATTCAGTAGACAAAAATAAAAATGAATACTGTGCTCTTGGCGCCTGAAAACATTATCTACTTTTCCTCCTTTTATTTCAGGAAAGAGAGCCTCCTCCTTCCAAAAACAAAGCAGAGCACTAGAAAGATAAGTTTTTCTATTGGTTAAGCATGGAAAATGGATGGTAAAACCTAAACCTAAAACCCTACACCTTTCTGGAGAGGAATTTAAAGAATTCACCTGGTTCATTCTCCAGCCTCTGGGTAAATTTAAGGACTTGCTCCTTGGAGTAAGAATCAGAGTAGAACAGCTGGAGAGGTTTTGGTTGTTGTTGCTATTTGCTTTTAATCCCATAACAGGGACGGGGGAATTAGCCCTGCTTCTAGATACCCACGACCTTCCGAGCCATAAACCAGCCAGATTGCCCCTGGTCGCTTTAGTGGTCTTGGAAGACCTGGCACCCCGATGCCCGCCCGGGCGTCACCGACTAGGCAGCCGGAGCGTGCTGGCAAGCACCAGTCTTGCGGCTGGGCTCCTCCCTCTCCTGCATCCTTTCCTACCACGGAAACGCACTGTCCACGCCCGCGATGCTGCCCGGTCCCCGGCAGCGAAGCGGCTGGACCCCACTAAAGCAGCCCAAAGCCACCGACCTGCTTACGCTCACTCGTACTTGCAATCTGGGGTAGCCAAATGCTAGATCTCCCCCCTCACCCCCCTCTCCGCCACCCCCAGACAATCAATCTGAAGGCAATCGAGGTACCAGACCCGGCTCACAGTTTAGTGTGATATATGCAGACACAGTCTCTCGGCTCCAACTGCGGCTTTGCCGGGCTCCTGCTCCTACTTCCACTAGTCTGCCTTAAGTATCCTTTGTATAGAAAATGGTGCTGTTGGACGCTTGTTCTCTAGCCGGAGTCAGGGCGGTCAGCGGGATCGCGAGAAAAGCACACATAACAAGAAAAATAAAACTTCCGTAAGATAATTCGAATGAGTTCAACTTAAAGGGAAGCCTAAGAGAGCAGCGAGCGGAGGACCGAGCGGAGCGGGATATGCCCTTGGTTTTGCTCCGCGAAGCGGGAAGCCCTAAAGCGGCGCGTTTTTCCCAGCAGCGGGTCCCGCACGCGAGGGTGCCGCCAGCACGCTTCCTGCCGCCTTCTTGGGGCGGCGAACAGTAACTTCCTGAGCTTACCTCCATTTCTCCCCCGCCCTTCTTCCCCGGTTCCCCGTTAGCCTGGAGGGGCCGCCCCCAGAGCGGTGGGGGATGTCGGGTGCAGGGAGTGGGGACCAGAGGGGGGTACCCAGCAGTTGGTGCTGCGCCATCCCCTCCCAGCAGGCGGCCAGGGCACTGGTTCACTTCTCTCCCCCCACCCGCCTTCCACTCGCTCACCCCCCTTCCTTCCCCCTTCTCCCCCTCTATCGAGTCCCTCCCCCTCGCCATTGAAAAGGGCTGGCTCTGCACTGGCTCCTTGCAGTCGGCGAACTGTCAGGGCGGGAGGAGCCGTGAGCTCGAGCTGCACGCAGCGGCCCGCGCGGCAAAGCAGAAAGCCAGTTGAACAGAGTGCGCAGAGTGGCACTGGCAGCGGCGACCCAGGCAGCCCAGGCAACCCGGGCGGCCCAAACAGCCTCAAAGGAAGCCTTCGCGACTCCAACTGCTCCGCGGACTGCGAGCTGTGGCGGCAAAGCCCCGCTACAGCAGTCGCAGTCTCCGTGGGGCTAGCGGAAGCCTTTTCTCTTTTTTACTTACCACCTCATTTCTACTCTAGTGGCTTGGACAACAAGGTAAGTATCCGGTCCGGGTGCCAGAACAGAGTGCGGCGTGTGAAGCGTGAGTCCCGCACTTACTGCGCGGAGGCTTCCGGCTGCCTGCTCTTGGGGTCTTTTGACTAGGACCACAGAGTGATTTTAGAGACGCTTCCTGTGTCCTCCCTTCCCCCATCTCTTCCCTGGAGATAAGAGAAAGAACAAACCCCGGAGGTGAGTGAAGCTAGAATATCTTTTTGGCACAGCCACCAGTCGGCTTGGCTTGGTTACTTTGCGAAAACTCTCACTTCTGTCAGAAAAGTGTCCGCGCATGAATTTCCCCGACATTGGCCGTGCAAAAAGGTCTTTCACTTTAACGGATACAGCCAGCTTCTGCGAAGCTGAGAGAAACTCTTAAGATTGCAGCAGGGGCTGGGAAAAGATCACACTCCGGATTCTCGGGTTAGCCAGGCGAAGCGGTCTGAGCAGAGGGGTCTGAGCAGAGTCCGGAGCCCAGAGCCCGGCTCGGACTTCCAGGGCGGTCCGGCCCCGCTGCGCTCCCATCTCTGGGGTCTCCGGATCTGGATCCATGCCAGGCTGGCTCTAATCCTTGGGAGCCCGACCCTCGGCTTAGAGAGGAGAGCGCAGCGCGCCACGGAGCGCGCAGGGTCCCCCGTGCAGTTCCGCCTGACGCTCGCCTCCCCGCCCTTCCTTCCCACCCTACTTCTGGGGCTGTGCTCAGCCAGCACCTGCTGGATGTGGAGATGGTAGGGGTGGAAAATTCTGCCTAGCTCTAAAAAAAGGAACGTCTTATAATTGCGTAGCAGAAAAACGGCATCATTTTCTCATTAAAAAAAAAGACTTTCTAAGAGCGTAGCCGAACATAAAGCGGTTGCTCTTTCTCTAAAGAAATGACTTTTAATCCCTTAGCCAAAACCCGCCTACCTATCCCATAAATGAATGACGTGGACTAAGATAGGACCGAAAAACAGAGTATGTGTCCACAAAGGAATTAATTTTTTAAGCGCGTAGCCATAAAACAGCCCCTTTTCGCGATAATGAATGCCTCTTAAGAGAGTCATCGGAAAAGGTGACTTTTTAAAAGCTCGTAGCGGCAAATGGGTCTTTTCTTTAAAGACTTGGAAGAGCGGAGCGGCAGTCTGCCCTCGGTTGGAGACACGACTTGCATGTGCGCGCTTAGCAGCAAACTGACATCCTCCCCTTGCAAAAATAAAGGGGTGTGTGTGTGTGTGTCACTTTCCAAGAGCGTATAGCTCCAACCACTTCCTTTCCTGCCCCAAGGAAAGACTTATAGAGCTCAACAGCAAACGGCGCCTCCGCTTTCAGAATGAATTATTCTGCGCTTCACTGCTTTGGCCTCCTTTGCGGTTTGGGGTGTGGGGCGCTGGGGTGCGCATGTGGAGTGCGTGTGCGCGCGCGTCTGCGGGCGGGCGGTCGAGTCTCCAAGCGGGGTGCCCTTCCAAAATGTTGGCTAGGGGGCTGGGAATCGAAACTTGCGCCACTGCGGCACACACCCACAAAGCAAAGACTTGAGAGAAGAGGGAGGGGCGAGGACAAAAGAATAAATAAAATTAAACTGGGAGGGCCAAACAAAAGCGAGTCCTTGCGTGGAAACATTCCAAGCTTGGGTTTAAACCCCACATAGGAGCCGTTACTGTGCGAAGGAAAGTGTGTGGAAGAAAGTGTTTAAACATCGCGATAGGCGGTGAAGGGGACAGGAAACATGGGGAGGGGGCGAGGGTGTTGGCACCGCTTGCGTGCTCTTAGCGCTGCAACAAGGAAACAACCTGAGGAGCGTGCGAAGAATCCTCAACATTGAGCAAAACACCGGAGAAGGTAGCGGCGGTTTAGACTAAAGCGACTCCTCCCATCCCATGAAAGGTTAAAACAGGTGTGACTCAAGGAAAAAAAGGGTACTTGCGGGCACCTTCTGAACTTGGGGAAGACTAAATGGAATTCCACTCTCAATCTTGTTTGAAACAATCACGGCGGGAAATCTCAGCCTCAGGGCTATCCTTTCCTGGGCGAGTTGGGGGACATTTGAAAGCAAGTCGAAGTAATAGTATTTGTATGTGTTTCCCCCTTTCTTGCCTTTGTCTGGTTCGTCGGAGGAAGCGCGGACGGTGTGCGGGCGGTTCTGACGAATGAACCCAGAGATGGACGCGCTAAGGTCTAAAGATACCTTCCTCCCTCCGCTAAAATAAGAATTGCCGCGCGCAGCTCACGCGGGCTGAATCCGGCCGCCACCGCGCTGCGCCTGCCAAGCGGCGAGGGAGCGCCTCCGCCAGCGAGGCCCGAGAACCTCGTTCTCCAGTCGCCTTCGCATGGGCAGCCCCTCCTTCTGGCAATGATGTCAGCCCCGGAGCGGCTCGGCGGGCGGAGAGGAGGCCGAGCGGCTGGTCCCCGCCTGTGCGCAGCCGCCCTCGCTTCTCTCGGCCTCCTTCCCGCGCTCTCGCTCTCGGCCCCTCCTTCCCGCTCACTCGCTCCCCACAGGCGCGCCGAGGCGGCCGGGGCGGGGGAGGTTACTGCGGTCCCGGCCGCGGCCGGTTTTGAACCCGGAATCTGATACAGATGTAGGGTCTTCCCGCACTCGTTCCTTCCTTGTCCCTGTCCCCCACGACCCTCCCCCGCCCCAGTCTTTCCTGTTTTCAGCTTGCACCTTCACTATTCACTATGAATCTACTTATTTAGCGGCATTCTAGAGGGCAAGTTCTTCAGATGAAATAATAGTTACCAGTGTTAAATTTCCGCTGTTTTCTCTCCTCCCTGGATTATAAGGAAGGGGGATGTGAAGACCGGTATCCTTAAAATCCTGTGGCTGTCTCTTTGCTTTCAATAGAGCAAGCTCCCTAGAAGGCGAAGAGTGTCGTCTTCCCAGTGAAATGGTGAAGTGTGGGAGGGGGACGATTGGAGGCGCTGGCACAGGGTGGAGAGTCCCCTTAAGTGAGAGAAGGGACTGAAAATTGGAAGTTACGAAAGGCTCTAGGAGCTGCTGCCGCAGGGGCAGGCCACCGTCCTCTTTATTATAAGGCTGCGCAGTCACTTCTAGAGACCGGCGCGCCAAATTGGGAAGATTCAGAAACGGGATTTTACAAGACGGAAGCCCGCTGCGGCTTCCTTTCTGAGTTTGCACTTCTCCCTTTAAAGGAGCAACCCCCTGCTTCCCCGAATTAGAGGCTAATCCGTTTTCCCTGATTGCGGACAATTTTTTTCTTTAGCTCTGGGAGAAGGACCGCAGCGCGCAGTTGGAGAAGGTTGCACAGGGCAAGAGGGAGGGGACGGAGGCAGCGTGTGTGGAGGCGTCTGAGCCTCGGAACTGAGTTTCCTTCCCAAGGAAATTATCTTCAGAGAGGATCACAACAAACTGCTTACCTACTGACTGTATTTTGGTTTGGAGGCAGGTAGGAGATTTGGGGGAAAGGGAGCAGGAACAAAGAATTCTTCCGTTTTGTAAATCTGGGGTTTTGTTTTCTTCCCTTGGATGGAAGGCTTCCCTTACATGTTATATCAGCAAAGGCAGCAAACTTAGAGTTGCTATGCGTTTGAAATACAGGAATGGGAAGGAAACTCAGACCAAGCATAAAAGCGCATTCATTTTTTAGAGTTCAATCATTTGCTAAGGTTTGAAAGGAGCCTTTTTTTTTTAATCACCTGAATGCGATTCTGATGGATGCCCAAGCAATGTTGGGTTTTGGCAACTGGGAGGCCTGGCAGAAGGAATTGCAGTTTTCACATTATTTCTTCTCTTTGTATTCAAAACTTTATGTTCTTTGAAAGATAGAAATTCCTGATAGAGAGCTTCCAGACTGCTGGTGGCAGGAAGAAATCTGGTAAGGGATTTAGAAAGCAGAAAATTCTCCTTTTCTCTGTGCAAGCAGTCCACAACAGCCTTTAGTCAGGATTTACAAGGTTCTTGGCGAAGAGAGGGGAGGCGTGCGGACAAGGAGACTTTATATAAACCACTGGTTTAAGCTAAATTGACAAAATATGTATGGCTGCCACATTTTCTACTAGTAGCAAGGGGAATTATTCAGGAGATGAAATTTTGAAATCTAATTTTCTCCAATAATCTTGCTTCACGTATTTTAAAGGAGGGTCATCTGTTTATTTATTCACCAAAGAATCTGCAAACATTAATTACTCACCTACTGTGCCAGACAATGTACTAGGCTACAAGAATGCAAAAGAGAATGTGAAAAGGTAGCTCCAGCTTCTGTGAGCCAGGAGACTCTGACAAATTTATGATACAATGTGATTAATGCTCTAATTGAACATAATGGAGGGAGGAATTAATTTTTGCTAAGAGGTTGAAAAAAGATTCATAAAGAAGGTGTCTCTCTGGCTTTGAAAAATAGGCATTTGTAGGCAGTGGCTAGCCAGGAGGTAGACCTGGAAGAGCCTGATACAGACTTAAGTAAGGAAAGGGCGGGTGGGGGTGGGGCTTGATGTCCCACTGTGGAGTTAGGGGGTTTGTGTGTGTATTTTGTAGGCATAGTCCACTTTGAAGATTTTTAAAGCAGATATGTTAAAAACAACAACAACAAAACAGAGTGAGAAAATTAGGCAGTAGGTGGCACACAATAGAAACATTTTTGTTGTTGTCTTTAAATGTGTGTTTGAATAAACTAATGCATTGGAATAGAGAGTTGAGGCAAATAAGTAGAGAAGAGACTGTAACATCCAGAAAAGAGGACAAATGAATGAAGAGGGCCTAAGGTAAATCAGTAAAACTAAGAAAGAAAGGAACGGCATTTTCGAAAAGAGAATTTCTCTTTAGTCATAATCATCTCTATAGTTTTATCTTTAGGCTCATCTCACCTTTCACACCCAACCTTCCAAATTCCCCATCTTCCACCATCAGAGTAAACTCCTTCAGCCACTTGGAAGCACACTTATGCCCACGCACTCCATTTTCCACACACCTCCCTGCATCATCTCCGTGCCCTATATCATCTCTCCCATCCTTACCCACTTCAGCTCTTTATCTACCAACCATCAGAGTCCCTTAATCTTGGCTTTTTCCTCCTCTTGAGGCCCTGGCAAACACCTCTATCTCTATTCTTTTTCCTTCTCCCGTCAGTCTTCCCTCGCTGCTTCTTCCCCACATTACCTACCTAGGTAATTTCTCCACTCATCCCCATTTTACTTCTTTCTTCCCACTAGCTACCTTGGACTCTCTTCCCCTTCAGTGACCTCAAAGATGTTTTTTAAAAAAAGGAACCATGGAACCTCTACTTTAAACTTACAGATTTGTCAAATTTTCCTCACCAGAAGATTTCTTGCTGTCTGTGTGTGTCTTTTGCTGTTTTATTTCAAACAAGATTTATAGTGGAATTCCTTGGATTTCTTATATTTTTTATCATGCCTGCAAATATCTGTTTTCCTTTGGTTACAGCTAGGGATTTAAATATTGTACTTTGAGGAATATTTTCAACTTTTCTGAATTTCTCACCACACACTCCTGAAACTGTTTATCTGCATCCCATTCTTTCTGGTGTGTCCTCTTCCCATGGGTCATTATTTCTATGTTTTCAGTGAAAATTTCTTTCTCATTTTTATTCCCCCTCCTTTTTGCTTTGTGGAATTGTCATAGTGGCTCAAATTTAAATATTTTGAGAGGGTGTCCGCCTCAGACAGATCTCTCCTAACACACACACACGCACACACACACACACAAAGGACTTTAAGGCCTTTGTCAAAGCATGTTCATACGAACATACACAGTTACTATGCCAATCTTCAGAGGCAAAGGAACCCGTGCTTTTTACTGCATTCGTAGAAAGTTATTTTTGTGTGTATGGGAAATGGGCAATTCTCAAATTGTCCATATCTCCACAGGCACTGAGGTTGGCTCAGCATCACTGGGAATTGGGGAGGTAAGAAAGAGTATGCCATAAAAATAGATGATACATTCTTTCATCAATGACATATGTAAGTTTTACCTTTGTGAAAAATAAAATTTATAAGTACATTTAATTGGATTGACTATAACATTCCAAATTACATGTCATTGTCTGAGCAGAGTTCTATTATCTGAAGACTTTATTGATCATTCAGTATCCAGAATGAAGAAAACTAGGTAAGATGCCTTGATATTCCAGACTGGCTTGCATTGTTTAAATTAATCTAATCCTATTTGAAAAGGTGTCATTTTTCAATAGAAGTTCATCTCGAAGGCATCATCCCCAAAATGTGTTCATCTTTTGTTAAGAGAAAACATCAAATAACTTGTATGTCATGGTCCCTCAATATTTATGCTCTGTGCAACATTAATTGTAAAACACAGGTTTATCACATGGAGAAAGCTATTTTAGGGTGAAAAGTGTCTTGAGATTTGGTTACATCTGTAGAAAGACTGCATTCTCATTATCAAACAGTAAAAATAAATTGGATAAAGAGTCTTTTTCAATTACGGTTTTTGAATTAGAAGAGTGACTTGGCAGAAATCATAAATGCTTCTATTATCTTTTACACTCTAAACATCCTCAACTGATCAAGGATTTTAAACTGCCCTTTTAATTGACTTTAATGTGTTAAGCATCAAATCAGTATAATAAATTTTGAATCTAAGGGTGACAATGGCTATAGTTGTCATTTCCAGCCCAGATCTGAAAGAATGATTTTTTTCTACCTAATCTGCTCATCTTGAATATGTAGATTTGGGAAAACAAAAAGAGGAAAGGCAAAAGAAAGAAGAGAATAAATTCTAGGAGAGGATTTTTCTCTCTCAATAAAAACTATATTAATCTTACATATCCTTTAGCATGACAATAAAACTAATTTCCTGATGGATTTTAATTAAACTATATGAAAATTCATTTCTTTTTAAATCTTCAAGTGATTAGAATGCAAATCAAGATTGTACTGATTTTTACAATTCATTTATTGTCATCATATGAAATGAAAACATAACATTAAATTTTCTGCCACCCTCTTGTTTCAATTCATTCTTCTAGTTTAATTTATGCAGTATCCTATATTTTATATAATTTTAAAAGTAAATATTTTAGTCTCATAAAAAACTTTGAATAGAAAAAGAAAGCATGGTTGTACCTATTTTTTCAGTGGGGAAACTGAAGGTCAGACAGGTGAAATCCTATCTCTAAGGCTTTCCAGTTAGTAAGAGGGGAAGCCTATACAGGACTTTTGGCTTCCAAACCAGGGCTTTTCCCAACAACTGCCTTGCCTTGCATATCTTTGAGTATATTTCCTCAAAGTTCTGAATATAAAAAAAAAAAAAAAAAGAAAACAAAAAAGAATCCTTCTTGGATTAAAAAATAAAAATTTCAAAGACAAGTATATTCAAATATATCTAAATAAGTCTATCTTTTAACTGTTTACTTGTGTCATATTCTCCTCCTCTTACTAACCCTGTAAATATTATATAATAAAATAGTAAGACTATTGAAATTTAGCAGTACATGCTCATATATGCTCATACACTTCCTCTGTTTTATTTATAATTCAAATTATGACCCATCATCATCATAATGACACTCCATAAACTTTAAGTTTACTTAATGTGGCACATATTTAGTGTTATTGCCTAATTCGTTTTTCTTTTAGGACATCTATATTTTGTATATGATTTGTTTTAGAGAATTTTTGACAATGATTTGTAAATACTGATTTTCTTCTGATATGCCATCTTTGAAGCAAAATATCTTTGGGAATCAATTGTGTGTAGGTTTGTATCATATCAACCAAAGGACATTAAGCTCCCAATATGCAAATCATTTTCTGTTGTCTTCAGGATTATAAACTCCTTTTTCCTGTGGTTTTGGGTACAGGAAATGAGAGCAGAGGTTTATTTAAATTGTGTGAACACAAGGTATTTTATGATTTATATTTTATTAGTATCCAGAGAGTGATCTTGAGCAAATAACTTCATCTCCCTGGAATACAGTTTTCCCAAAAGTAAAATGAAGAAGTTTTACATTATTTCAAGGCCCTTTCCAATGAAAAAAAATTATATGATGTTTTACAGAAAGCTCTACCATGTATTCTTGCCTTGTCCCTTGGCTCTGCAGGTATTTCCAGTTTCAACGCATTGATTCATTAGCCCTCAATATCTAAAAACCTATTGCTGGTCCAGCATTACAATACTTTAAATGTGGTGGTTGGACTGGGTTGAGAAAGGGGGTCCTTAAAGAAATTTAAGGCAGTATCTCCTTTGAGAAGCTTATATTCTGATTGGGCAAAAACAATAAGCAACAACAACAAAAAAGTAATATATAGTCACATTAGATTAAATTTAACAAATATCGAGTGCCAGGTGGTACATTATAATATACCAAGAATGGTCCAAGTTTCATAAACTCTGGAAGTGGAAGGGACCAGAAAGATCATTTAGTCCAACCCCTTAATTTTACAGATAAAAAAACTGTCTCAGAGATGCGAAATGAGTGTTAACAGGGGCTCATGTAAGGTATCGGGTGATAACATTATTTAATTTACTCTACAACCTTGCCTGTTCCCTCCTTTGCTCAAATGCAGGAATAGTTTTGTACCTTATCAGAAAGTTAAATATATCCGGGACTTGTTTGTTTATTTCTTTGGCTTTATTAAGCTGGACCATTTCCCAATCTGACTTAGATATAGAAAATGCTATGTTTTCCACACTTTGTATTGAACTTAGATTATTAAAAACACGTCTATTGTGCATTTTGCATGTTTATATGATGTTATAAAACATGCAAAATGTAGTCTTGACATGAAGGTAGAGTGAATAGACTGAAGCATCGATGCATTAAAGTATGTAAATATTTTAACTCTTTAAAAAGGACTTGAAAAGCCCATTTACTTAAGATAGCAAGAAATGTACATACCCCAAAGGATGGTTTTGTTTTTATAAATACATATTTACCTAAGGATTTTAATGTACATTTTCCTTAAGGTTTAAATATAATTTGGGAAAGACTTTAAGTGAATTTTCTAAACTTTGGTCTGCTTGTTGCATGATCTTATTGCTCATGTCGGGGGTTGTATGTGTAAGGGAGTATGGGTCAGGTAAATGTAGGCAAAATGTGCCAAAGCAAAGCTTACCTTTCTCCCCTGCATAACCTTAGACTGCTTTATTTTACTTTGTGGCTGAGGGGAAAGAAGGGGACAAAAAAGAAATCAAGTAGAGAAGAACACTGCCAGAGTGTTAGGTGATAGGGCCTGGCTTTCAGTTTAGTGTGAAATATGCAACCTTTTTGAAACTGCCTAGGCTGGCTTCTCTCTCACTTCTCATATTGTATATTTGGAATACCTTAACTGTTATTTGATACTTGTTTGCTAGTTTCACTAGGATCAAATATCTTCAAAAAAACATGGGAATACATTAAATTTTTTTAAAAAGAGGCTTAAGAATGGGTAATAAGCATACACAAAAACACACAAACAGAATAAAACTTTTACATGGAGAATTTGCTCTATCGTCATCAGGCAGGATTTCATTGTTTTTTCTGCTTACACCAGGAAAAAAATTGCTCAGTTTAAGACTGTTATTTTAGCCTTCAGTCAGGCTCCACATTTCTTACAACATCCCTTGTCCTGCAACTTTTCTTAGCTCATGAACTCGGTTTTAACATCCGTGAGATAAAACACTTACAATATATGCTGGCCATTTTGTAAAGTGAATGTGCAAAGAAGGAATATTTGAAGAAGGGAGTTTGAATCCATTAAATATCATATGGCTTCTGAATGCCTTCGAATTGCATACAAGAGTAAACAGTTATGGGAATATAAGGCCAATGCTAAAAAATTATATAGCAGTGTAGCTGTAACAGAATCTAAACATTTGAGAAATAGAGCCAATACACGACTTCTAATTAATCACCATCACTGCTGATGACTTGTTATTTTAAACTCCAGTTTCTATGAAGTTATGTTCTATTCCTGTGCTTCTCAAACTTTAATGTGCATGCCATTCATCTGGGGAACCCCGTTAAAATGCAGATCCTGATTCAGTAGATTCTAGCTGGGGCCTGAAATTCTGCATTTCTAACAAGTTCCCTGGGGATGTAGATGCTGCTGACTCTCAAACCACACTGAAAACAAAGGGTTAATTCTTAGTCTGGTAAACAAGCATGAAAAGGTGAAGTAAGCAAAAGGTAACAGATTTTTATTTTTTTTTGGCTGCATTGGGTCTTCCTTGCTGCGCGCGGGCTTTCTCTAGTTGCAGCGAGCGGGGGCTACTCTTCGTTGCGGTGCATGGGCTTCTCATTGTCGTGGCTTCTCTTATTGCAGAGCATGGGCTCTAAGCATACGGGCTTCAGTAGTTGCAGCACGTTGCTTCAGTAGTTGCGGCATGCGGGCCCTAGAGGGTGCGGGCTTCAGTAGTTGCTGTGCATGGGCTCAGTAGTTGTGGCTCGCGGGCCCTAGAGCGCAGGCTCAGTAGTTGTGGTGCACGGACTTAGTTGCTCCGCGGCATGTGAGATCTTCCGGGACCAGGGATCAAACCTGTGTCCCCTGCATTAGCAGGTGGATTCTTAACCACTGCGCCACCAGGGAAGTCCGGTAACAGATTTTTAAAAAAAGATTCAATGTAGCTGTTTTGCAAGGGATGGAATATTTAAAAATTAAAAATGATATACAATCATTACATTTGGGTATTAAAATTGATCTTAACCTTTGATGTAACTATATCAGTTGAAACTGTAGCTCAGAATAAAAAACAGTTGCTTGCTCATTTTGTAGTCAAATCTATTTTATAAGGACTATGTATATATTTATACCATTTCAAAAAGAAAACCATTGACCACACAGTGTCAATAGCTTACCAATATTTTAAAAACTTTTCCAACGAGATCCCAAAATTCTGAGTTTAATATGGTATAGATCTTTGAAGATATTCATTTGTGACATATTGAAAATGAACATATCAGTTAATTATTCAGATATCAGAGTAAAATGACCAATTAAATTTTCATTTACCTAGTTCGAAGACATTATTTTTATTTTCTTTTTAATATCTGACATTTTTTAGGGCAACAAAAACAACAACAATGAAAGAGACTTGGTAGAGGTTATTTTATATTTGCTATCCCCTAAAACTCCCCTCAAAGCAGGAACAAATGGTAAATTAGACATTTAGTAAATTAGGCATGGTGCCTAGCTACTTTCTTTACACTTAGATTTTTATCATAGACTACAGCCTAATAGCTATTTAATCTAAGTGAACTTTTCATTCATAATCCGTTTAGGAAATCTTCGTAGTTCCATTTCTTTATGTGCAATACATCTTGGTATGGAACCAGTGTCAAATTAAAACAAACAACATTGAAAGGAGCTATTGAAATAAGTCAAGTTGTAAGTGTTTAAACTGTGTTTGTTAGGAGGCACAACTGTGGATCTGGCAGGGTTAGGGAAACGACTGAAAAAGTTGTCACTTCAAAGCTGGGATTCATGTCTTAATTGTGGCATTGGGATTCAGCAGCTACCGCCTTCCCAGTGAAACTCTATTAGTCTTTTCTAAGCTCTGATACTTTAATAACAAAAGCAGAGCTTGTTTGGTGGCAACTTGAGGATCCCAGTGAACTAAAGGGCCAATTGGATTGAAATGGTTTTTGTAAGTGCTAAATGAACGTGTGTCTGCCAAAATGCCTTGGATTTCATTACTCTTAACATTATTTAATAATGTTAAGCATTGACTGTTTCTATGTGCCTGAGGAAGCATGTATAGCAAGCAAAATACCATATATCTTTTTTTTAAGGGGGAAACTCCAGAATAGACAGAGGAGAAGAAATACAAAAAACAGAACAACAACAACAACAAAAAAAAAAACAGGTGAAAAATAACAGAACTCTTAGATTCCTATTTTCAAAGGCTAGAGATGGAAACTCGCTCTATAGAAAGTAGAGATACTACTTCTATGAAAATACACTGGTCAAGACTTGAGACAGAATGAGAAAAAATTGAGTTAATTTACAATGGTACTAAAACTCAAAAATTATATAGAATTGAATATGATGTAAAGCACCAGACTATTTCAGGATCATAACAACTGGAAGAAAAAATATGAGATAATTTCTTGGACTAACCTAACAAATATTAGAGATGCTAAAAATATTAAACAATGTTGTGAATTAGAGTAATCAAATCTGGCTGTATAACTTTAGGTCAGTTCTCCCTTTTCCTGTTTCAGAGACAATATGGATACATCTTAATAGAATGAGATTTTTTAGTTAGAGGAAAATATTGTTTAACTGGACAGAATTTTAATTATAAGTCATATAATTTTAGTAAAGATTTAAAATAGGTGTCAGTGAAAATTGAACACAATCAGCCAGTGGATAATATCATATAATGTACATTAAATGTTGAAGTACTTATAATTACTAATAATATGATAGGATTGCAAAAGTAAGTAATAGCATTACTAAGGAAATGGGTGGATTATAGTCACTGGAATAAAACTAGAATTCCAAGTTAAGGTTAGGTTCCGGGATGGAGATTGACAACTCAAGGAAGCATCATCTTTCAAAGAAATGGAAGACATTCTGAGAACATAATGTTTAATATTTCCTTTGAAAATGTCCTTACACTTTATATCTTCTTTATATCATACACTAATGATAGCAACTAAATCACTTAAGAACATGCTTTGCCAGTAACTGAAACAACTGAGATTTTTGGGGAAAAAACCCCGAAAACAAAGTAGATTCATCATGAGTCTCTGCATTAAATCTAAAGTAATTACCTGAAATAGTACCTCTCAGTAAGTATGAAAGGCACTACTACCAGGTTTTTAACTATGTGAATGATTACATTATCATTTTAAAACTGTTTTCTTTGCACTTTAGGATTTTACAGATTTTATCTCCTCTGAATCTCACAACAGTCCTGTGAAACAAGTACTAGACCATTTTGACATATGAGGAAAGCCACATAGACAAGTTTCTTTTTTTTTTTCCTTAAGTTCACATATCTATTGAATGTCAAAGACAGCATGATCCCTCGGACAATATTCATTCCATCAGCCAGTGTGTGTACTAAAATTTTACGTTCAAATATGATTAAGACTATACATCAAAGGAACAATTAACAATGTATTTATTATGTTTAATCTTTCAGGAGTTTTGGATTTGTATTAGAAAGTTGTGATGAGCACTCATTGAATTTTATTCGGCACAATTAGAATAATATCACTGGCCTTAGTAATTTCAAACATATAAATATGCAATGACACAATAGTCATAGTGGGCTAGGAATAAAGATGTGATCATATTGAACAAGAGAAGAGTACTAGGATGGATAAATCTGATAAGGCTTTTTAGGAAAAAATTGAGGATTTGGTTCCAATTTAAAACAGGTTCCGGCCACAAGAGCCAAGTTCCTAAGAGTTTTCTTTCTCTGTGAAGATAAAAATATTTGTGAGAATAGGTCTGGAGGGAGAGTGTTTGGAAGAAAAAAAGGAAAATCTATTATTGCTATGGCTTGGCTTAGATATAGAATGTTAAATCACAATCTAAGGTGTATTGCTCTAAGTCCTGGCAATCCTTGCAACCTGAAACTTTGGGAGGTTTCAGGTTTCTCATTTATTTGAATTACATTCAAGCATTTCTGTAAGATAGATTTTTGTAATAGTAGTTAACCACGTGGGGTGAATAGTTTTACCCACTGGGAGTTCACACTTCGTTTTCCCTTGGAAGAACTAGATTAGTAGAAGGTATTACAAAAATATATTTTGTTGTCAGAGAAGCAAGCTCTGTTTAGTTTCTTTAATGAATCTCATGAGATAATTAGTAGACTTAAAAGTATAAACGATGACACATTCTGCCATAGTGCTACTGAATATAAAAGACAAACACTATCCTTATTGTAATGTTTCCTTAAAAACTACAGTTCCTCTACATAAAATTGATATTTGTTGGTGAATTTCTCCTGACAAAAGACTTCACATATAATCATCTAACACTCCAAACAATCCTGTGAGTTCAGTGGTGCAGACATTTTTATCCTCCTTGTCTTTCTTTGTTCTTTTCAAATGAAGAATCAACCTAGTCCAGAATTAGCTAAATGGCTTGCCTAAGACCACCGAATTAGGAGTAGCTTCAAATTCCATGAGCTTTTCACTATGCTAAATAGACTGGGTCACTGGTTGTAGATAACTTATCCTGGGAATTATGCAATGATTTACAATTTTTAATAAAGGAAGGAAGAGAAAGGAGATGTCTCTTAGACATGTACTCTGTGTTAGGGTTAACATTTCTCTGCAGACAACAATGCAAAGGTTATGAAATAGATACTCAAGCTTGACAGAACTAGCAGTATGCTGAGGTAACTCATAACTAGCACTGTTTTGATGAAAATATACTTAATTTGTTCACTGTTAGGATTTTCCTTCTGTTCTCATTATTAGTGCCTCCAACTAGAGAAAGAGGGACATTTTAGTGAAACACATGCTCGTAGACATTATGGAATATCCCTGAATCTGTAGTTTATTGTGTTTTTGTTTGTTTGTTTTTTGCTTAGGAAGGTCATCCTTTGGGATTTTTGGTCTTTGTGTATAACTTGCAATTTTTCTAAAGTAACTTAATAAAACACAAATACTGTTTAAGTGTGATCAGTTAGACCTACTTAAGATTTGTTGTTTTCCAGAAGGTTCCATTTCTTTTGAAGTGACTTGCCCAAGGTCACAAAAGCTAGTTAGTGACAGTCTGGAATAGAATTTATCTCTCTCTGGTCAGTGTGCTTTTCACTACATCATACAATATTACATCTTTTACCATGGTAAAAGAGTTTACATAAATAACGCAAAATTAGATGTGTAATGATCATATAGCCTGAAATGTTCCAAAGTGCTACAACTAATTTTGGTTATAGATTTGAATAGTAAATATCAAACAAGAGTGTATTAAGTAGCAAAGGTGGTGATTTTTTTTGAACAAATTAAAGATGTTAACTCATTGACAGATTTTATGAAAAAAACCTACATTTTATAAGGCAATATTACATATTTCAAATAAGTTACTAACTTGAATATTAGATATATCGTCTACATGCAATTTAAAGTTGACTGAAATTTCACTATAATACTCTGCTGTATCACAACATAGATCTGTCTTGAATCTAAGAATTTTGTTTTGAAAAATACTATAAAAACAGTTCTGTAGTCATCTTAATTTTAATAGCATGTCCCTGTTACCTAGGACCCCAAAATACATTAAAGTTTTAAAGTTCCATAAACACTATGAATGATCCAATTTATTAAACTTATGTTTTGCTTATTTACAGAAAATTAAATATTTCCCCTGTTTATTTTAAAGGTGTTTGCTCTCCTGCTAAAAATGTCTAACACGTTAGGCTTTTAATAGATTAATGGAGTGGAGTTGTAAACTTTTGCTTAGCAAACACACCTTCAAAGGTCATGTTGTTTTTCAAAAGATAAATTAACGACTTTTGGTTAAATGTAAGGAAATGGTTTAAAAGCCAAAAACTTCAGTCATATGTTGCTCGAGTTATACTTGTTTGAATGAAAATTTATTTTACATAACTAAGATTATATGTTTTTTCTTTCAAAATTTAAGGAGTTTTCATTATGAACAAACAACAGCATTTTATCTTCCAGTTATTGGTCTACAATTTTTTTTCTTTTTAGCAGAGCCATGTATTTTTTCTGCATAGCATATATTCTTTTAAGAAGTAATTTGAACTTAATTTGATTTCCAGAGAATATTTCTAGGTGTAGTTTTTTTTTTTAATAGCATGATTGTTTTGAACTATTATACAGATAAATTTTAAAATATTAGCTATGTGGTGAAAAAGTCAGCATAGAAGAATCTTCTCCTTTCAGAAGCTACTAAAGACAAACAGGTAAAGTTGGAAACTGTTAAACGACTAAAAGGGGACAACAATTTTCTTAGCTCTTCTAGAAAAGTCTTACTTGATAAGCTGATTCTCAAAACTAACAAGATTATAGTAACTGAAAAATCCATAGTCATTTAACCGAAAATGATGGTTACAATATAAATGCACATCTATTCACAACTATTATTTTTTGCACACTTGATAATCACTACATATATTTTTGCACTATATATATATAGTTTGCACACTTGATAATCACTACATGTATATATATACATATAGATGTATATATATGTATACACACTTAAATAACAGAGGAGGCTTCTGATTATTTTGGCCCAACATAATCAGAAGCCTCCTCTGTTATTTAGTAGCCTTTACCTTAGACATCTACATCTGTACCCCTGTGAGGTAGGAAGTATTCTATCTCCATGTTATAAATATGGAAATTGAGACTTGCCCAAAGTTAAACATATAGTAAACGACTAACTCAGGAATCTTTAGATATTTTTTACTTCACAGCTCAGACTTAACTACAATGACAAATAGAAGTTTATTTTTGTCTACATTTAAAGATTTTTTTATTTTATATTGCAGTATAGTTGATTAACAATGTCATGTTAGTTTCAGGTGTACAGCAGAGTGATTCAGTTACACATATACATGTATCTATTCTTTTTCAAATTATTTTCCCATTTTGGTTTTTACAGAATATTGAGCAGTATTGTGTATTGTCTACATTTTTGAAATTCCATTTAACTACGTTAATAATGACTATGTACATGGATATTTTATTTTTATTTCTCTTTAGACATGTTTCAAATTATATCCATTTCTCAGCTTTATTAATTGTATTACAGCTGTAGAATAGCATGCCTTGAGGAAACAAAAAACTACATCAGTTAAAGCAAATATTAAGGTTTTTTTTTTCCTTCTGGACCTCTTAATCTTAGGAGAAATATTTAATCTATAAAATCACCTGTCATTAACAATTCAGTTACAGCCTGGAAGATGCGGACACACACTTTACTGATCTAATTTAAAACCTAGACTTTATCCTTTGATAATCACATTTTTGTTGTAGATTATATAATCAATTTCAGCAAATTAAAATTATAGATGGCTTATGATCTTTCTCATCAAAGATTGTTGCATTTTAATTTCATTTGTATTAGAAATTTGACAGGTTTGATCTAGAGGCATGTAGCAATTTTTATTTTTAATGGATTTGCTTGGACAATCCGAAGTTAAAATAATAGCTTTCAGTTCTAGTCTCTGTTCAGAAATCCTTATACATAACTCTAGGATAAATACTAGAAAAATAAAATGTCTCACAGCATTAAACAACTAAATCACTAACATTCTCTTGAACCACAAAGGGAGAATTGAACTTACAATTAATCTGTATAGTATCACATCTAGTTGAACCAATGAATTATTTTAACTGATTTTTTCAAATTAACTGTTAGTTTTATTTTTATGTAGACATTAGACTATTGTCCAAATAACTGAGTTTGTATTTCTACTTCAGACAAACACAGTACAGCAATTCCTTATTCTTTAATCACATCCTTAGGGCTTATCAGCCAGGATGGAAAACCGTGAGTCAAGGTTATTGATCAAAGATCAGTCAAAAGTTAAAATATCTTGTCTTTGATATTTTTAAAATAATTAACATTATTGTCATGCAATAGTGATGCAAATGCAGTGCAAATATAGAACATACATGATGAACATGCAGATGAACACACATGCCTCTGCTTGATAAGTACAAACAGGAAGCTTAATATGGTGGAATTTTGACTAAGTAGATTCTCACTCTAGTAGGCAAACATTATGCATTTTTAAATTATAGTGATATTTTGGGAATTCCCTGGCGGTCCAGTGGTTAGGATTCTGCGCTTTCACTGCCAAGGGCCGGGGTTCGATCCTTGGCTCGGGAACTAAGATCCCACAAGCCGTGTGGCACAGCCCTAAGAAAAAAAAATATAGTGATATTTTAAAATCTTGAAGAAAATAAAATCACTTTTCTAAAATACAAGTACACATACATACACTCACACCCCTTTTAAAATTTGTAATACATGGTGACCTTCAAATTAGATATAGACAAGTATACGTTTATATTTAATAACACTTAACAATTGTATTTCTCTTAGTAATATTCAGTGCCACTTTGTTACTTAAGAATTCTAGTGTTCACAGAAAAGGACCTATTTTTTGGAACTTAGGTTGTCTTCTCGATATTAGGATATGTTACCACCAGATAGCAGTGTTGTTGAAGAATTTAGTTCTTGTTTGGTAGGTGTTTCACTCAGACATGGATTTTTTCTTCCTATAATATACAGAATATCTGAAATTGTACACAAATCACAATTACATACATATTCAAAACATTTTTAAAAATAAATATTTGGGACCAACTTATTGTAGTTTCCTTATCTTATATCACCAATTAATACTTAATCAAACCCTACTCCTATCCAGAGACTTTGATTAGCTTATTTCTGACTTACTCCACATTTTGTAATATTTTCCTGAACTATTTTCTTTTGAAAAAATATCTTAGATACCTGGAAATTTAAGATAGAAATGTTAGAAGAATATTCTACAAAGTTAGAGATTTGAACTAAACCCATCATCTCTTAGACACAAATTATTGTACTTCTGATGGAGTTTTAAAAGGAATATCTGCAACTGAAATTTCTATCATCTTTCAGTTAAATAATAAATCATAAACATACGTGGTTCTGTTAAGAAAGTGACTCCATTTCTATTGAGGCATTGTGCTAGGTTCTTTGTTATGAGGAGTCAAACACTTAATTTTTTTGATATAGTGTGATAAGTGATATAAATGAACTTAATAAGGTTTTTAAAGATTCACAAGAGAAGATAGATTTCTTCCCATTCACTTGATTTACTATGAATTTCTGTATAACTACCCAAATAGTTTCCTAGTTGTGAAATAAAATGAATGCCCATTGAAAATTTTTTTTTGAGAGACTGCAAATAAGTCATGAGACATGAAAAAAATTGTATCACTCAGAAGAACAGAACTCAAAGATAGGAAGGTTTAAATATTTTAAATGATGTACATTTGTATTCATAAGTGACCACAAACACTGAACACTGATATGTTCTAAATAAGTTTTTAAAATTAGGTGTTACACATAACCTTATAAAACTAGATGAGATGGTGTATAACTAAGTTGTATATTTTTCTAAATATTATTACAAGTGCATTTATAGAATTTTGATACACATATATTATTCACACATTAGACATTAGTATTTATGGAGAGACTTTTTTTTTTTTTTACTATCAACTAAACTCTAGACTTTATTTGGATTTCACCAAATTTTCCATTAATGTCCTTTTTTTTGGTTCAAGGATCCAACACAGGGTCCCACCATTTCACCGAGTTGTCACGTCCCCTTTGTCTCCTCTGGTCTGTGACTGTTCTGTATGGAGAGACTTTTGTGGATAAATATGCCCATATATTCTTGCTTAGACAAATGGTATATACTTATTAGACACTAGCAGCACTTTGACCCCTTAGTAACAGGCACAACCACATTCCATGTCAGAGAAAGTTGCCAAGTTCACACGGTAGAAAGACTGACCTGATACCTCATTAAGGTTTTTGCCCAGCACTCATACTCTTCCACTTTCCACCCTCTTATCTTTTCCTTCTACTATGTTTTTCCTTTTTCCACTGAATTTTCACCCCCTTTCTTTATAAAGTGAATTGTTGAAAGATTAAATATTTTACTACAAGTCACTCTGTTTTCTATTTCTATTCTTCTACATATGTGCATCTATGCCAAAAAGAAAGTTTGAAAATTCTTTTTATTATCTTGTTTTTAAATTATCCCTTTTTCTAAAAATAAAAACAAAATTTACAGTGAAGAATATGTTCTTAGGCTCTTTAAGGCAAATATTTGCCCTCTGCTCTGAATTTAGCCCCTTGCTTGCTCTCAGTAGTCTGGAGATGTGCAATAAAGGAGCATATGCCCAGGAGAATAAAGCTTTGATTTATATATCTAAATGTTGCCTGATTAAAACAAACATATAAGGAAGAAATCAAAAATATGAACAGACCAATCACAAGCACTGAAATTGAAACTGTGATTAAAAATCTTCCAACAAACAAAAGCCAAGGACCACATGGCTTCACAGGCGACTTCTATCAAACACTTAGAGAAGAGCTAGCACCTATACTTCTCAAATTCTTCCAAAATATAGCAGAGGGAGGAACACTCCCAAACTCATTCTACGAGGCTACCATCACCCTGATACCAAAACCAGACAAAGATGTCACAAAGAAAAACTACAGGCCAATACCACTGATAAACATAGATGCAAAAATCCTCAACAAAATACTAGCAAACAGAATCCAACAGCACATTAAAAGCACAATACACCATGATCAAGTGGGTTTTATGCCAAGAATGCAAGGATTCTTCACTATACGCAAATCAATCAACGTGATACACCATATTAACAAATTGAAGGAGAAAAAAACATAGGATCATCTCAATAAACGCAGAGAAAGCTTTTGACAAAATTCAACACCCATTTATGATAAAAACCCTCCAGAAAGTAGGCATAGAGGGAACTTACCTCAACATAATAAAGGCCGTATATGACAAACCCACAGCCAACATCGTTCCCAATCGTGAAAAACTGAAACCATTTCCACTAAGATGAGGAACAAGACAAGGTTTCCCACTCTCACCACTATTATTCAGCATAGTTTTGGAAGTTTTAGCCACAGCACTCAGAGAAGAAAAAGAAATAAAAGGAATCCAAATAGGAAAAGAAGAAGTAAAACTGTCACTGTTTGCAGATGACATGATACTGTACATAGAGAATCCTAAAGATGCTACCAGAAAACTGCTAGAGCTAATCAATGAATTTGGTAAAGTAGCAAGATAAAAAATTAATGCACAGAAATCTCTTGCATTCCTATACACTAATGATGAAAAATCTGAAAGTGAAATTAAGAAAACACTCCCATTTACCATTGCAACAAAAAGAATAAAATATCTAGGAATAAACCTACCTAAGGAGACAAAAGACCTGTATGCAGAAAACTATAAGACACTGATGAAAGAAATTAATGATGATACAAATAGATGGAGAGATATACCATGTTCTTGGATTGGAAGAATCAACATTGTGAAAATGACTCTACTACCCAAAGCAATCTACAGATTCAATGCAATCCTTATCAAACTACCACTGGCATTTTTCACAGAACTAGATCAAAAAATTTCACAATCTGTATGGAAACACAAAAGACCCCAAATAGTAAAAGCAATCTTGAGAAAGAAAAATGGAGCTGGAGGAATCAGGCTCCTGGACTTCAGACTATAATACAAAGATACAGTAATCAAGACAGTATGGTACTGGCACAAAAACAGAAATATAGATCAATGGAACAGGATAGAAAGCCCAGAGATAAACCCATACACATATGGTCACCTTATCTTTGATAAAGGAGGCAAGAATATACCGTGGAGAAAAGACAGCCTCTTCAATAAGTGGTGCTGGGAAAACTGGACAGCTACATGTAAAAGAATGAAATTAGAACACTCCCTAACACCATACACAAACATAAACTCAAAATGGATTAAAGACCTAAATGTAAGCCTAGACACTATCAAACTCTTAGAGGAAAACATTGGTAGAACACTCTATGGCATAAATCACAGCAAGATCCTTTTTGAACCACCTCCTAGAGAAATGGAAATAAAAACAAAAATAAACAAATGAGACCTAGTTAAACTTAAAAGCTTTTGCACAGCAAAGGAAACCATAAACAAGAAGAAAAGACAACCCTCAGAATGGGAGAAAATATTTGCAAATGAAGCAACTGACAAAGGATTAATCTCCAAAATTTACAAACAGCTCATGCAGCTCAATATCAAAAAAACAAACAACCCAATCCAAAAATGGGCAGAAAATCTAAATAGACATTTCTCCAAAGACAATATACAGATTGCCAACAAACACATGAAAGAATGCTCAACATCATTAATCATTAGAGAAATGCAAATCAAAACTACAATGAGATATCATCTCGCACCGGTCAGAATGGCCATCATCAAAAAATCTACAAACAATAAATGCTGGAGAGGGTGTGGAGAAAAGGGAACCCTCTTCCACTGTTGGTGGGAATGTAAATTGATGCAGCCACTATGGAGAACAGTATGGAGGTTGCTTAAAAAGCTAAAAATCGAACTACCATATGACCCAGCAATCCCACTACTGGGCATATACCCTGAGAAAACCAAAATTCAAAAAGAGTCATGTACCCCAGTGTTCATTGCAGCTCTATTTACAATAGCCAGGACATGGAAGCAACCTAAGTGTCCATCAACAGATGAATGGATAAAGGAGATGTGGCACATATATACAATGGAATATTAGCCATAAAAAGAAACAAAACTGAGTTATTTGTAGTGAGGTGGATGGACCTAGAGTCTGTCATACAGAGTGAAATAAGTCAGAAAGAGAAAAACAAATACCATATGCTAAAACATATATATGGAATCTAAAAAACGAACAAAAAAAAGGTCATGAAGAACCTAGGGGCAAGACAGGAATAAAGATGCAGACCTACTGGAGAATGGACTTGAGGATACGGGAAGGGGGAAGGGTAAGATAGGGCAAAGTGAGAGAGTGGCATGGACATATATACCCTACCAAATGTAAAGTAGATAGCTAGTGGGAAGCAGCCGCATAGCACAGGGAGATCAGCTCGGTGCTTTTTGACCACCTAGAGGGGTGGGATAGAGAGGGTGGGAGGGAGGGAGATGCAAGAGGGAAGAGATATGGGGATATATGTATATGTATAACTGATTCACTTTGTTATAAAGCAGAAACTAACACACCATTGTAAAGCAGTTATACTCCAATAAAGATGTTGAAATAAACCAACAAACAAACATATAAACATATAGATATATTTTGTCTAGCGTTTTGAACAAAGGTGATACGAGATGGATAACTTTGCTGTGATTAAAATGATTCTCTATGAGAAACATTATATTAATGTACCTATTTGTTTTTCATCTAGGATATGAGGCAGCAATAGCTTTCTTTTAAAAACTAAGACCCTTTCTACTGCTATCCACTAACACTTGAAAAACCTGCAAAACCAAAGTAATCCTATCATAATACTTTCAGTTCATCATTCAATTTAAGGCCTGTGATAGCTTATATTTAACTTTTAGGAATATTTAGTTTAAGTTTTAAAATTTTTTCATTCTTTTTGTAAAAAACATACAAATGATTTTTTTTAAAGTTCATTATCCCATCTGGGCTTAAAATAAGGTGATTTTAATGGATAGAGTTGTTACTTATTCACCTCAGAAGAACTTAAAACAAATAACAGGGTTTTAAAGAGAATCATTTATATCTTTTTTAGTCACTATATAAAAGTCTCTTGAGCTCCAATGAGGGCTACTTCTTTATTTATTTTTTGCATCATTAACAGAAGCAGCTATTTTATTTTATTTATTTTTTAACATCTTTATTGGGTATAATTGCTTTACAATGTTGTGTTAGTTTCTCAGGGCTTCTTCATTTTAAAATTATTAACAAAAGCTAAGATGGGCTGCATATTGTATCTGAATAACAAATTTCTTCAACATGAACTGATTGAAAAGCATTTGCATAGAAATAGTAGATTTACCCTTGATTATTTTCAAATGGAAGGAACTAGTCAAGCATGATTTTCCAGAACGAAATAAACTTTTCTTTTCTTAGTGAAAGTCACATTTTACTTTCACTTGGAGTGATATAAATATTGTAAAACTTTATCTACAAAGGCAATTCATATAGGAAAAATACATATTTTAAAAAAGAAATATTTTGACATTAAATAAAACTAAAATTATATGTGATAGCAGGATAATATATAACATTAAATATCAATTATTTGTTTTGCAAAAGACTTTGTAAATAGTGTAAATAGATTGGTCATAGACTCCTTAAATAGCAGGGTCCAGATTCTATTAAAAATGACATTTGTTACTCATATGTAACATGTATGACTAAGAGTTATGTTTAGAAGAGAATGTAAGTGAAAAATGCTTAGTAGATACAAGAATCTGGGAGGCCAAAATCTGTTAACGAACTTTTTTTAAATTAAACAATAAAATTCTGACGGATTTGTAAAGACATTGATACAGTAGCAATGTGCTTTCCTTTTTTCTTAATTTTATTTATTTTTTGGCTGCACTGGGTCTCCGTTGCTGCATGTGGGCTTTCTCTAGTTGCAGCGAGCAGGGGCTACTCTTCCTTGCGGTGCGCATGCTTCTCATTATGGTGGCTTCTTTTGTTGCGGAGCACGGACTCGAGGGGCGCAGGATTCAGTAGTTGCATCACGTGGGCTCAGTAGTTGCCGCACGTGGGCCCTAGAGCGTTCAGGCTTTAGTAGTTGCCGTGCGCAGGCTCTAGGGCACGCGCTCTCTAGAGCGCAGGCTCAGTAGTTGTGGCACATGGGCTTGGTTGCTTCACAGCATGTGGGATCTTCCTGGACTCATGTCCCCTGCATTCCAAGTGGATTCTTAACCACTGCACCATCAGGAAAGTCCCCAACAATGTGCTTTCTTTAAGAAGTGGTTACTAGAGAGAATACTTGACTGAGGGAATTCAGAAAACTGGTCTTCCTGCAAGTGGGGAAGATATTCTTCCTGTCCTTTATAGCTTTGTGTATAAAGGGCAATAATACACATGCAAATGTTATTCCTGCATGCATATATTGGAAGAGATAGAGTGCACAATATGTCTATCCAAGTTGTTATTGACAAACTGTTCCACCTTAGAGGAAATCTATCAAATTAAATATAGGTGATTTTCTTTATTTTCTTCCAGCTTGTCTTTGTATTGCCTTTGTTACCTTTTCATTACAGTTACTTATGCTGATGCCATATATTGCACTTAGCTTGGATTCAAATAATTCTGTTGACTAAAACTCATCTTTTTTGATCCATTTTATTTCCTGCTTCTCACCACAACACCTTCTATATTGTCTGCCATGCCTCTATCAACTCAAATAAGCCATTTCTCTTTACTTATTTAAGCACCTGCTGCTCACTCCACATCAAAGTTACATTATTAAGAGGCCCACACATTCTGATAATTTCCACTTATTTATTAATGTCCACCTGCATAAAATAAGTTTTTCTGCACACCCAGTTTGCATATTCCCCAGATACTTGGAATTAATCTTTTCTTACTGACACAGTAATTTATACAGAGGATTGAATATTAGTGGAAAGTCTGGCTAAATACCTAGACAGAATATATGAAGTAGAACCATATGAAATTGCTATTCTTGGGGTTAAAATTGATTATCAGCTATTTCATATGGTTCAACCTAATAATCAAAGGCCACAGTCCAGAAGATTTACTGAAAGGGAGAAATCATAGCTTTACTGTTAACTCCAAAATTATGTTGTCAGTGGAGATATTTCCTGTATATAATCCTCAGATATGCAGATTTGTCAAGATCATTACATAAGGCTTAAGTAAAAATTACTGTTGGAAAAATCTTTATGAATAATGCATATTTTAGGAGAAAGTGAGATTTGTAAAGTTGGGACTTCTGATCTAATTTTCACACGAGTTCCCAAAAATGAAACATAGTTCCATTTAATGTCCTTAGTGCAAATTATCCAATTATACAACATCAGTTTCAATGAGATGTAGCATGAAGCAAATCTATTTTCCAATTCAATTACTTATTGAATGAGTAGACATTTTTCTAATAAGAAGGTAGGCATTTGGATCAAATGATAGTATTTAGTTCTTTTTACAGATTTATAGTGTTTGTACTTTAATAAAGATTATAGAAACACATGGAATGAGACCTCCATATATTTGTTTATCCTATTACCAGAAAATTGAGAAAATTTGACTCGTAAGGAAAAGTTAAATGAACAAAATCATTTGCCATCAAGTACCTTTCCCATTTTTCCTAAAGTTATATTTTCATGCAGATCAACTCTTTAATGGGTGAGCCCTTTGATAATCTTGATCTAGATTCTAATTCCAAGACATTGCTAGCTTTTGTTTGTTTGTTTTATCATAGGTGAACACATAAACATTTTGTCATGTATAAAGTCAGTTTAGTAGTCAAGTAGAGCCTGAGCTTTGGAGTCAGATAAATATGCTTTCAGACTGTAGCTACATACCTTAATAGCTCCGAGACCTTGGGCAAGTTACTTAAACTCTTACCTTGTGTCCTCATATGTAAATAGAAGTGACAATAACAGTACATACATTATAGGACTGTTGTATTAAATGTACTTAGCATAGTGCCTGGCATGGAAGAAGTACTCAATAAAATGGTAACTACTATTATTTTAATAATTGATTATATACATTAGAAGTTATATTAAGATGAATGAATCAACTGTTGAATGTATCAAGACATTTGTCACCATAATAATTTGCAGAAACATGGATCTTTATTTCCTGTATATTTTAACAGGATTATGACTTGCAAGAATTTACCAGCATGTAAATAATCTTGGAAAGAGGAGTTCAATAGCCTGAGTGGAGGACTATCCAATTTCCTAGATTTAAAAAAATCACGTATTGATAGTGTGATTACCGATAAATTTCGACTATTTGCTAAATAGTGAAAATTTTAGACTTCTTGAATTGGCCGCAGTGCTGGCAATAGAAGTCAGTACAAATAAAGAATATTCTTTCTTGACAGCTTAAACAATGTTAATGTGATACGATCTCCCTTTTTACAAAATGCAAGTCTTTTCATACTCTTAGTAAGATTAATCCCAATTCTTTTGGAAAATTCCTCAGAATTGTTTTAAAAGATATTATATCATTAAAGTTGCCACTTTAATTTGGATTTTCGTGGTGATTCCAAATATTGTTTATCTAGAAGAATGCCACAAAACATGAAATAGCAGTATTATATTTAAAGTGGTTCTGGTCATTTTTAATTAACCAGGGAGAAAGAAAGAACAAATTTAAGACTGTTTAAAATGTCATTAATTTATTAGAAAAAAATTTAAATTTATTTAAAATTTACTGTCTACAAATCTTTAGTAATGTATTTATTGGTTTATCTGAGGAAATTCTATTTTAAAGTAAATATGTTAATTCATCCTTCTCAAATGACTACTCAGTTAACATGTATGTGGTAGTGGGTTTCCTTTATTTTATGCCTGAAATGATATTTTATTTCTAAACTGATCACGTTGTCAGATCAAAGAGGTAATAATTTAAAGTGTAATTATTTATTTTTCAATTGAATATTTACAAATATTTTAATTTTGAACCACATATTGAAATAAGCTAGCTAAGTATGCAAGTTTTAAAAAGATTCATATAATAATAATAATAATAATAATAATAATAATAATAATAATGGGTATACTATAAAATGCCATGATAAAAGACATTTGGTTAAAGACATTTCTTAGCCTTACTCATAAAGACTAATTTTCCTGAGAAACTTAATTCAGTCCTAGAAAGTGATCCAAGAATGATATTTTTCTTTCATTTTTTTTAACATGATAAAGTCAGAGTTTTGAAACAATAAATATAACCTATATAAAAGTGTCTAAGAAAAATACTCAATTTCCATTTATGAAAATGGAAGTGACAAAAATACTGATAGAATCACTTACTGTCATTACTCCTAGAAGTTTCTGTTTCCCTTTGCGATGTATTTAAAGATGATGAATATACCAAACTTTATTCTAAGGAAGACTTTTGTTGTGAATATAAAAGGTAATAATCAGATTTAACTTTCTTTCTCTATTGATTCTATTCCTACTCACTTGATCTGTTTTAAAAATGCTTATGCAGCTGCTTCCCACTAGCTATCTAGGGTGGCAGGGAGACGCAAGAGGGAGGAGATATGGGGATATATGTATATTTATAGCTGATTCACTTTGTTATAAAGCAGAAACTAACAAACACACCATTGTAAAGCAATTATACTCCAATAAAGATGTTAAATTTTTTTTTTAAATAAAAATGCTTATAGCATATTTAAATGTGCTAGTTATTTGTAGAATTTTAGTTCCCTCTTCTTCCCTAATAAATATACACAGAGGATGAATTTTTGAGACCCTAAATTCTCTTTCTTTCCACAATTTAGTTTCATACAGTTTTCTGGCATTCTTTAAACTAGACACTTGCTTCTTTTGATTTTAGATACTGTATATTTCATATATACATATTAAACATATACACATATGCATACATACATACATGTGTGTATTTTTTAATCAGTATTTGTTGTAACATCTCAAAAAGGAATGTCAAATATTCTAAGGCTCTAATACTAGAATAAAACCATTATATTTACCACAATAATTTTCATTGGTTACATGTATTATATTTAGAGCAGCTTCACACTAAAATAAGTGATTATGACAAAAAGATATAGGGCAAAATAAACAGAAAGCTTACTCCCCTCAAATAAAAGGAAAAAAAGTTCGGTAATATGAAAATGACATTGGATAAGTGAAGTACATAGGACATTTTTCTTGAATAATTTAGTACATTTTATGTGAATAATTTAAAGGACTATAAAGTGGGGAGATCAACAGGACTGTGTAAGTGAAGGGGAGAAGAAAGGTTGCTATTCAAACTCAATTTAAATTGATTGTCTTTGTAATCACATATGGTTGAATGTTTTGATCTCCTTATAAAAATGAATATTCTAAAGGTTTACTAATTTTTGAAAATTGGGAAGAAATATTTACATTTTTTCCCTTGTCTTGGGGTATGCCAAAAAAAAAAATTGCTGGAAGAATAGAAAGAATGAAAGTGAAGGAATGTTTTGTATTTGCTAAAGCACAGCCACTTAAAGGGTTTGATTTCCACTAGAAAAAGTTGTTTTGTTTTAAAAGGAGAGAATGTGCATTTGGTGTTTCTCACCTTTCGTGGTAGTGACAATTCTCTTAGATATCTTAAATTCTCTAACTGCAGATTTGTCATAATCTCCACAGTACACCTGTTTAAAAAATTGTAGCCCAGAGAAATCTGAAACCACAAAAGAAACTTTTCTCAAGATGATAAGTCACAAAGAGTGTAAATTTCAGTTACCTCACCTGTGGGAATTTCTTTTCTTATTACTTTTCAACTAATAAGGCACCTAGGTGATGGGAATTTTAATCTCACTGAAGAACTAAATCTCTCTATGCAAATTAAATTTGCACAAGCAAGTTAAAAATTGAGTATAGCCTTAGGCTTAAACTGGTGGAAAGATAATAGGCAATGTGGAATTTGGTACTTGACTACACTTATTGAGTGCAGGAAAAATACAACAACAAAAAATTCATAAACTTTCTTGATGTTGGCAAGGGCCTGTGCCTATATTCCTTGCTGTTTTCCCTTACCAACTGGATTCATGCAATCACATCTGAACATGTGCAGAAGAGCAGAGAGTAAACAACGTTTTACTCATAGCTTCTGTGAAATCTGAATAAAGATGTAGGTTTTCTACTGTCAAAAACATCAAGGATGTGGTCTTATAGACCTATGCATCTAACAATCAGGGAGAGGCAATGAGTTAAATACTCCTAATTCAACAAAGTTCAAATAGTTTAACTTTTAACAGAAACCTCTTAGTAAACCTTACTGATGTAAAGGTGAACAGGGAGAATCAATACCTAAGGCAGACAGTGACTGGAATTGATAAATTAATTCATAAGGTCGAATCAACCTGTGAAGACGGTTGTCTAATGGAGACTATTGAAGAAGAGAACACAGTATGTTTCCTTTAGCTGGTAAGTTAGTTTCCTCTCTCCCCAGTCATCTTTATCTAATTTTCTTGTATATTAGCAAAATCTTAGGTCAGACCTTTCAACTTCCTTAGCTGTGTGGTTGTTTGCTTGATGGTCTCTTAACCTTAAAAACATTAGAATAACTTTTTCTTACACCTAGAAATACTTATGAATGACAGTTCTTTTAAAGATTTGTTGTTTGTTTTATTCCAAGTTTTCTTTAGAAGTTCTGAGCCTCATGGAAAAAAATCATGGAATTTCATTATCAGAATGGGTGAAAACATGTTGGCCAACTAGAAGAAAGTGTCTTATGAAAGTAGCCTATTGCTTTCTATTAATCTTTCAAACATCCTGTAATATTACTGTAATCTCTATATTTTCTACACCTGAATATTTGCATAATCTCTTGCTATTCTGTACAATGCACACTACTGTTACTCTTACTAGACTCAACACTTGGCAGGTAGTTCATCTTAGTAATGCCGTACCTGAAATTTGGTATTTCACCCAGTATCCGATTTTCCTACAATAAATGTGCTTAAGGTTTACATAATTTTTGCTTCAGTTTGCAATTATACAAATTTACTAGTAAGTCATCAGCTATCAGGATTAAAATGGAAGAACTCAAAGCATTAAGTATTGACCATTCCCGTTTTATTGTAACAATTTATCAAGGAGGAAGCTATTCTCTGAGAGGCAGTCAACTGTAGTTGTAGTTAGCTATATTTTGGCTTCCATGGTATAGAGCAACCTCATCTTGAATTTCAGAGCAACTACATCTATACATAAAATATACATCTCCTAAATGTGCCATCAAGTCAACTACTAATTAGAGTTATTCTCATAGGCAGTTTTATCTTTAACATTTTGTTTGGAGTGAATTAGGCGCATTGACATGTTGCATTACCAAGAACTAAACTTACTTTGAAGAGATAAGTATGATTCAGTCCTCAGACATTTGCCATTTATGCTCTTACTAATAAAAATGGTATGTGTGTGAATGTGAGAAAGTGTGTGAATTTATGTGTGTGTGTGTGTGTGTGTGAGAGAGAGAGAGAGAGAGATCAGAAAAATAGTATTTTAATTCACCCAGCAATATACCATTGGGTGGACAAGCTAATAGAGATACTTTTTATTAGAGGGAAGAAATTCCAGGAGTTAAGAATCCATGTGTCAGCAAACTGTATGTTCACAACCTCTTGATCCTCATATATCATTCTAGTACGAAGAAAATTTCCTACATAGGCATAGCCCCTAAGTCATAAAGTGCACCTGAACAGTTCATAAAATATTAAATGTAAAGGTCTACAACTTCTCAACTTTCAAATTTCTTATTAATGGAAGAAATGAGCACTCATGTTAATCAAATTCCTGGAAATCATAATTTCCTCAAAAGAAAGCACCCATATCTGTTACTTCTATAAATCCAGAGAGGAAAATTCAGCTATGAAAATAACTTTAGCCTGTTACAGGCCCAGTCTTTATTAAAGGCAAAGATAAAACCCTGATTATTTCCCACACTTCAAAGTACATTCAAATTAATTAAGTATTAGCATTCAGTACCTGAGTCTTTATTTAAAATCATATTTATTCAAACTATGGAAATCTTCAATTCTCTATTTGCACAGGAAGCAAAAATTATTTTTTCTTTTAATTGAAAAGTAATTAAAAGAAACAGTGAACATTAATTCAGAGATGCAAAACAAAAGTAACAGTGATCTCTGCAAATAAATGTTAACTTTTATTCAAATTTAATACATGTTTATATATTTATATTGAAAAGGAACATGTGATAGATCTGGGCATCAATAAATCCATCAGTTTGGTTCTATATTTGTGGCATTTGATTAGCTACCTACATTACATTATAAGGATGTCTACTTCCCCAAAGTGTTTTGATCTTTGCTTTTAGATTAATACAGAATGCAATACTTGCTGAAGAATTTAAGGCACTCTCCTTGGTCATGAAAAATAATTTAATATATCTTAGGTTATCTGGCACTGCCCAGTAGGAATTCTATATAGGAATTAAGGGAAAAGTCACATATGTTTGTGTTTAATTCTTTTTACTGTAGCTAGCCTAATCGTTAATCTTCAGAGGCCAAGATGAAAGTTTAGGTAGATGATTGATGACTTCACTTTACTAGTGGTCTATTTAAGCATATTGATCATATGATAAATATCTATATTTAACATATTTATCATTAGTGCAATTACAATTAATATATAAAGCTAGCTTGATGGCTAAAATTTTAACTCATTTTAAATTAACTTTTATAACGAATGACTTAAAATCAAATAACTTCTCTAAAAATCTTAGATTAAAATATATTCTCTTATTTAGCCTGAACATTTTCCTACAAAACATGTTCATTCTCCTGACTTTACCTTATCTGTTCTTGGCACTAACTATTTCAGTCACTTAAAAAACCTTGGAGTATTCCCTCTTTCTTATCCCCATATTCCAGTCTAAACTTCAGACTTTCTATCTTGCAATCTCCTTTCCTTAAAATTCTTCCTATACCTTGCAACCACTTATCAAAAACATTTAAAGAACTCCATGAACCTCTTCCTAAAGGAAGCAAAAGTGTTATGCAAAAGTGTTCTTTGATACTCCCATAGCACTATGCTCTTCCTTTGTCAGTTAGCCTATTCAATGTACAGTATTATTTATCTTGTACAAGTCTTATCTTATCTCCCCCACCACAAAAAACCTAATGTAAAGCTCTTCTATTATATAAACTTAATATAGTGTTTTACATACTGAGGGTGCTTCAAAATTAAAGATCAACTAGATGGTTGGATGGACGGATGGATAGAAAAGCATGAGTATCCTAACAACACATTTTCCATAGGTAAGTCATGCATACCTTAAATTAAATACAGAATACAAAGTACCTCTGTACTGTGCTGTTCAATATGGTAGTTACTAGCACATGTAGCTATTTAAATAAAAATTAAGTAAAATTAAGTAAAATTAAGAACTCATTTTCCCAGTTGCACTGGCTACATTTCAGGTGTTTAACAGCCACCTTTGGCTACCATATTGGACCTTGCAGATATAGACTATTTCTATCATCACAAAAAGTTCTGTTGCATAGCATTGCTCTAGAAAGTTTTGATGGAGAAATGAATGTCAGAAGCACGTGTCTCCGGAATTCTAGGAAAGTCATAATCATAAAGTAACAAGGCATAGGATTCCCACTTCCCCATATTAAAAAGTATAAATTACAGCCATTTACAATGTAAACAATTATTCCCTTAAAAACATTTACATCAGTATCATTCTAATCACATTTTCATTTAATCTATAAGTTTTTGCAACACCAATATAAAACTCAAAATATAATAGACCTAGATAGTAAGTTGCCATAATTTCTACACAAATATGCATTAAATGCTTTAACAGATCAGACTTCATTGGAATTAAGAATGCAGCAGTGTGGGCTGGCTTTTCAAAATTTTAAAAGCTTCTTCTAGTCTAAAGCCTAGAAACACCTTTCCAGCATATCCTACCTCCAAAAGTATTGTGGACTTTTTGTTTTTTAATCCAAGAAAGAGCCATAAGACCATATTGAAAACACAAATGTATATGCCTTGCTTCCCCTTTTCCAAAATCTAAAATTGTGCAAAGACCATTAACCTTTTCTTAGTTTGTAGCCATTACAGCAAATTGGAGGATCCTGTCGTATAACAATGGACCTCTGCCATGCGTTGTCTGCTTTTTGAATTTAGATTTTTGGTTTCTTGAAATCCAACTCAAAGTGTTTGACCTACCACAGGAAAATCCTTTTGTGAGTAAGAAGGATTCCACAGATCACATGCCAGAGAGGTCTTGCCTCAGATGCTCTCAACTTCGTAGTCTTGTGAAGAAGCTAACAAGCTTGAGTGAGACAACAATTTGCTATCCTACCTACAGAATTGGAAATCCCTTTCTAAGATAATACAAATTGATATCAAGAAGGATTAGAGTTAAGAACAGTTTCATAACTGAAGAAAATTGAAATTAATATGTAGGTAATTATTAATTCTTAGTAACATAATATGTGATTAATATTCAAGGATTGACCATCTTCCTCAGCTTCAGGAAACAAATACTATTAGTCAAAGGGACTAAGATCATACCTAGTGCACATATATAGTACTGTGAATCTGTACATTCTATTGTTTCATAATCCTACTGCAGATTCCCAATTCTATGTGTTAGGTTTAGAGTCCTGAATGATTTGCTGCTAACAGCACTTTATCCATCAGGGAACACAGAGTTATTGCATCCCTGAAATTAAAGGGACCTTGGAGGTCCTGCTGTGGAACCTCCCACCTAGTGTACTATAAGGTTATTGAAGCCCAGTCTTTTAGTGCATCTATTTTAAGTTTCAACCGATTACATTGTACTGGAGGAAAAGATCTTTTTCTTCTCCTCCATCTTTTCATCCTCTGCCCCACAGCTGATTGCAGAGCACTATGAGGACTGTAGGAAAGTGGGTTTTAATTCAGATATTTCAAGGTGAGTTTTATATATGTTAAACATCATATAAATCACACTTCTTTTGGGTCTTTTCAGGAGTACAGATTTTATCTGAACTCCCATTTTTAGTGTTTGAATCTTTCTTTTCCTTAAAAGATTTGTGTCAAGATTAAAATATTAACAGTGAAAATGGATGAGGGGAAAGAAAAGCTTATCTTCCAGTATACTGATTAATATCGTGTGGGGAGAGATGTAATACAACAACAAAAATCCCCAAAATTACAGTGTTTCTATTGACTTGGATGACAAACATGTCATCAATGTATTGTAAATTTCTAAAGAATCAATTATGAGAAAAAAATACACTATAGCCCGACTGATGGTAACCTATGAAGACTTAAAGGCTGCTTTGGATCATGCAGCGATATCATTAGGACCATTAGATATCCATGTACTGATAAATTACAGAAAAACCTATTTTTGGAACAAATACCTCTTTTGTGGTGGTAGAGGGACAGGCCCTAGGGAGAGGGACTGTTCTTCCTCATTTTTGCATTTCCAATGCCTGGTACATAGAAGATACTCAATAAATATATACTAAACTAGCAAACAAGAGATTTTTCTAATAAATAAATATATGGAATTTCTTGTACTGATAGGATGATGATTTGATTAAATAAGCTAGTGGTCTATCCCTCCAATCTTCATTTAAGTGATTAAAAGTTTTTAAGATTCTGTTTAATCAAATGAAATTTGAAATAATGTTCAGAGTGTCATGGGAGGTTTTAATTTTTTCAAAAATCATTTAAGTTTATAGACTTAGTGATTAATGTGTCCTCCAGTGCAGCCCCTCAACCTTCTCACAGTACTAAATAGTAATGTGATAAAGTAGTACAAAATATTTTATATTTTAAAATAATGTATTTAAGTTCTTTGTCACAAATTCCCAGTCTCAGTTTTTCTCTTCCATGTGGCAGAAGAAGAAAGTGAAATATGTGCCACCCCCCACCCACCCCCAACCCCGGCATTCCTGAAAGAAGAAATATCTTAAAAGTGCTAGCCAATGAAAAATTTCTCCAGTAATTTAATCTTAAGGACGAAAAAATTTTTAAACACCCTTCTTTTACTTGTTATGTCATTATTTTCATTGTTCCCTTCCATTATCTCTTTTATCCCTCTATCTCTATCCACCATCCCCTTCAGGTACTCAAATCCACTCTCAATGGTACCTAAGACCTCCCAGATCCATCAAATCTCCCCACACCTTCCCTGTTCTTTCCAGTCCTTCAAGTCTCCCATTCATGGAAGTCATGCTCAGTTCATTACAGTTTTGCCAAATTCCTCACTGTGCTTTTGAGTTTCTATAATTAACTTCCTACTCTCTACCCACTTTTTAGGTTCCCCAACTTCAGCTTCCCCAGTTAGTTTTCATCCATCTTTACCCTGCTTAGATTCCATGAATACTTCTCATTCTCCTAGTCCATCCTGATACTCAAAAACATTCCTTGCCTCTCCTTAGTACCCCAACTCTTTTCAAGTTTCCTCCACAGCCTCTTCCATACCCTATGCTGCTCCTCGTTTCCCTAGTGCTTCACAGTTCTTCCCAAATTGTTCAAGGCCCTTACAGGTAGTTGGAACATGATTCATCACATTATTACTACATTTACAAACATCTTGAGGGTACAAACTGTCATGAGTAAGACCGTTTGTAGTTTAATCATTGGCAAGCTGATTCAATCCTATTCTTTATTGTCCCTTAACATGCACACATGTTTCAAAGACCTAATATTTGTACCAAGTTTGCTTTCAATAGGACTTGAGATAATAGAGCAGAATTATAAAAAAAATTAGGAGGCAGTCCCCATTTTCTTAGTGGTAGTTTGCCATTAATATAGCAAAGCTAAATTAAACTAAGATAAAAAATTCTTTAAACAAGACATTCAGTTCAAAACAATGTTCTGAAGGAGAAAGAATAGATGAGTAAGGGAATGTGCTATTCAAATGCACATGACACATAATAACTATTAATGAGATTTTTTTTTCCAAATTAAAGTTAAAAAAACGAAACTGATGGCTCCATGACTTTGTTGACTGCCTTCTCCATAGTTGCCATATTTTAACTACAAGTCCCTTAAGCACTTACATTTAACTTTATCCTTACTCTTATGCTTATTCAGATATTCCCCATGTGATATTAATCTGTGAAAGTTTCTTAGAGGAAATGAGTTGTGTGAAATGCCCCAGAGCAGATGAGGACCTTGGATGACCAGAGATGTGGAAAATGCTGTGGTTAGAGTGGGTGTTGGCTTGACTGAAGAGGGGAGGTCATGGATTAGAAATTAATGAGAAAGACGTATGTTGGAAGCAACTAATTAAGGACCTTTGAATGCTAGGCCTCAGAGTTTAGATTCTGTAGATTTTAATATATAACACATGTAGTTTTTTGGTTTTCAGTTTTTGTTGTTTTGTTTTGATTGTTGTATATAATGTTTTACGAAATAATTAATATTTATTTTCCAACATCAAAAAAAGTAAAAGTAGTCCATAAAAAAGTGCTAGTTGGGTAAATAATATATTTGGAAATGTTCTGTTTTAAAAAACTTTTCTTCTGAATAAAAAAAAAGGTGGAGAAGCTGTCCTTATGTCAAATCTGACTCACTTTAACAGTTCCTCTTGAAAATTAGCAGCTGTAATTAGTGGAAAATTTTGAAGGTTCAATGTTGTGGTTGTCAGCTATAACAGGTTTTAATTATCTTTTTAATTTTAAAGTTATCAACTTTCAGAAGTTGAATTTTTATCATTTTCAATACGAAATCATGATGGCATACTTTAGGTGGAAGTACTGTTTCAAAAAAATGACTTGATTTTGTGAGATGTGTTTGCTTCAATATTTTCAACACAGTACTGTATTATAGGGATTCAAGATGTATTACAATTATCCAATGAAAATAAACCCCCATTTTCTCTAACTTATATTTGTTCTTAAAAAAAGCAAATATCAATTAAAATCATACAGTGAGTCAGTATATATTTTATATTTCATCAAAGGGATGAGCGGGTCAATTTGAAAACTTGACCAATTTGAAAAATAATCGTAATAATATCTAAAGATAAATGTCATTAGAATATATCCTTTTTGAAAATGTTATCAAGAAACAGAAAATTTTGAGGGGAATTTTATTACCAAAAACCTTTGAAGGTGGAAAATAATTATTAAAATACTCTTTTAAAACAAGGTTTCCATTCTAAATTATTGGTTTGGTGGAAAAGTTCGTTCGGGTTTTTTGTAATATCTTGGGAAAAACACGAAGGAGCTATTTGGCCAACCCAATATATGAAAAATTATTTGTTGCCAAGCTAGAAACAACCATAAAATCACTACCTACTGAAAACAAGGCATACAGTCTTTAAACCTTGTAAACATAATTTTAAATGAAATAAAATTATATGAAATATGTAGTTGATGACAATAAGATATTTGGAATTGTGTTGTAAAAACTTTTAAAGCTGTAGCATTGCACATAACTGAGATCCATTATGCAAATGACTACAGATTTATGATGAAAGCTTATTTTAATCATAAAATGCTAGAACAAGAAAGGATCTGAGAGATGAACTCCAACCCTACTCACCATAATGAAGAAAGGGAGGCACAGAATGATTAAATGACTTGTCCGAAGTCATAACTACTTAAAGGCAAAGTTAACACTAGAATTCAGGCCCAATTTTTTTCTCCCACTGGATTAGACTTATTTATTTGCCTTTGTGAGTGCAGGATATACAAACACGTTTGCTTATTTTCTTTAGTTTAATAGTAACAACAACAATGATTGCAAACGCATACAACACTTGTGGGTTCCAGGAACTATTCTAAGTGCTTTACATATGTTAATTCATTTAGTCTTCACAGTAACACTATGAGGTAGATGCTATTATTATATCTATTTTTTAATGAGACAGACAGAGAATTTTTTAAAACTTGCATAAAGTTACACAGCTAATAAGTGATGGATCATGGATTCAAAACCAGGCGATCCATCTCCATAACTCATGCTACAAAATCTTAAATAAAATGTCTTTTTTTTTTTTTTACTTCGTTGTGCCAAGGCAATCTATATTTGGATATAATAACATTCCATGACTTTGATTTTTAAGTAGGAAAATGAATGCTTGTCTCAATTTCTATGCCAAATATATTTAATAATAGTTTTAAATGAATGGTCTTGCTACAATGTATGTGAATCCCTGAATGAATGATTTCTCTGAAGTCATCAATATTGGTCATTAAGACAGTAGCAAGAATGGATCTATGTGTAGGCTTTTGGTTCATTCTGCTTAGAGATAAATTTTCATTTATTTTTAAAACAAGAAGATCAAACCAAAAGTATATTTTAACAATGCTTCTACAATATGGCTTCTTTTTGTGAGCATGGTGGAATTAGCTATCAATGAATTATTTTTTCGTACACTTGATAATGACTAAGAGAAATTGATTTTATACTTTTTCATGAACATGGCACACAACAAAGAAATAAAAGTCCTATTTTTTTTCTAGCTTGTTTTAGTCTGTAGACTCAATTGCTACTTCGAAAGTAATATTGGGTAAAATCATGCCCTTTTAAAGAGGGCATATTTTGACATTGGCATGTTAATTTATTGACATATGGGAAGGAAATAAGTATAAGTAAGTGAAACAATTAAAGCAACGTTATATAGTGGATATGGAAAATGTAAGAAACCAATACCTTATGCACAAAAAATGCCTACGTTTGTTTACTGTTTTATGTATAATGTAATAAATTCCAAAACTTATTATATATATATATACTTAAATGAAATTAGAATGCTAGATCTTCCTCCATACATTGCCTCTATTTGTCCAGTTTTTTCCAAATAAAAGTTAAACACAATAAAATTAAAAATAGGAATAGCTGACTCCTAAGAAATAAGAATTTTAGAGAAAAAACAGACTAGGAGCAAGACTGGATATTGCACAGAGAAACTGAAGGATTCCATTTCCATCTCAGGGGTTAATGGCTTTTACTAGTGGTTTAAATCACTTTGTCTAAGTTTTTAAACTCTAAATCAGTTTGTCTAAGTTTTTAAACTCTCAGAGTCTTTTATTTATTAAATTATATTTCTTTATTAAGATGTGTATATATATATATATATATATACACACACATAAAAAATAAAAATGAGCAGCGTTTATTAAGACTGTATTCAGCACTGTGGAGAACTTGGAGGTCAAGGGTTAAGTTTGCACAGAAATAGAAATATGAGGAAACATAACAGCCAATAGGGGCTTACATTGCATGATTCTATTATAACTATAAATTAAATTAAAAATTCAGTCATTTAGTTGCACTAGGCACATTTCAAGTGTTCAAGGCAAATAGGCAAATGTGGCTAAGGGCTACAGTACTGGACAGTGCAGGTTATCAAACATTTCTACCAGGCAAACAGTTCTATTGGACAGTGGTAATCTAGAGCAAGAGGAAAATAATCTTGAGCTATGCATGCATCCAAGGAAAGTGAAATGATGGCTGGGGTATCCGATTCATAGGCAGGGGACAAAAAAAGGATAAAATGAGACGATGCAGTAAAATTTGTTATTGAATCATTTAGTGATGAATGCTATTTTATGACATTAAATCTTGAAACTATTAGGTAGTGAATATTTTTAAGAGATTGGTAACTTGTTAAATCAAAGAGAAACAATCAAATTTCCTCTCATTTTAAATTAGAAATCAAACTGCTTGAGATCCTCCAAGAGAAAAAAAATGTGCAGTTTTATAGTTATAAACAAATAATATCTTACAATTATTTTCATAAAACATTATATGATACCCATAAAACCTATGAGAAATACTATATAAATAAATGTACTGTATCTGAGACACTAAAATGAAGAAGAGGTAATATACCAATACAACTACCCACTTGATAGTTTTTAGTATAGTGTTTACGGTCAATAGAAGTGTGGGATACTCACCATGTTCTCCTGATTTACCGCCATCATAATCCTTATAGGGATAATATGAAGAATATAATGCATGATAGAAATCATTAATTCTTCAAGAACTTCAGACAGGAAACTGAAGGGTACAGTGCAAATATCCTAATAGACAACTATATAGGTTTATCTTGCATTATAATATCAGAAATGCATGCATACTATAAATAAGTACCTATAATATATTGAATACATATGGCCAGGGTGACTATACTGAAATGCACAGCTCCAGGTGCTTATGGTCTAAATATGACTATAGAGTGGAAAAGAGACTTCTTTTTTTTTTTTTTTCAGGGTATAATCACCTTTGCTTCTAAATTTTTATTCTTGTGCCATCTATAATATCAAGTCCTGATGCAAAGCAATTTTTATCGTGAATAGCACTGGCCTTCATTTTCCAGGGTTCTTAGTTTATGGGAAGAATTAATACAGCATTTGATCACAATTTCATAGAATGAGTGCCAGTTATAGCACTCACTGGTTGTGATATAGTTCTGGTTGTGATAGCTCATTCTATCATCTCCATTAAGGTGTTGAATACCTTTGCAAAGGAAAAAATATTTTTCAGTATTTCAAATATTCTTGGAATAAGAAGAAAATATGAGGACACTATTATACATTTATTATCTATACAGAAATTGTGATTTATCTAAAATAAGACACCTATTTCATACTCTATTTCAAGTTGAAATCATCACAATGTAAGTTGTAATTCTGAAAACCAAGAATATTTTTTGGGGGGGGGGTAAAGCAACACAAATAATTTGAGCCTCTGGTACCTAATAGGAAGAATGATGTCTTTATTTTCTTTCTTTGGCAAACTTTTTCAAAACCAATGTGAAATCTATTTTTCAGAAGATAATTTTTTTTGCAAACCTTCATAAATAAAGTTAGTTATGTTCTTCATAAGCAGGGAAAGAGCTAAATTAAAAAAGTAACGACTGCAAATGCCTAAATAAAAATATCTATTTGGTCTCCTTATGCATTAGTGTGGGACACAGTGAAAGTACTGCATATCGAGACTGCCTTAATATGAGAGCAATTCTGACCGCTCCACTTCGATTTCAACTATTGTCTAGTGTAATGGCATCTCAATTGCCAATTTTCATTGAACACACATACACACAAGGACATATATACCCACAGTGGAACATGAAGATGATTATTTTAAACATAAAAATGAAATATCTCATGAATATTCCACAATTAGGATTTGGCTGGCATTTGCTAGTCCAAAGAACAAAACCGTATCCAACTCTGTGGAAATGGAACTTGTACATTCTTGATTTCCCATTTGACAGTTACTTAAAGTCACTTTGAGGTTAATGTACTGCTTGAGTTATAAAAAGGTAGCATAAATTTTTTTTTCCAACATGCTAGCCTATTACTGTGTAGAAGGAAGACTTTACTTACGGTGGGAAAGCATGGAGTATAGTGAATGAAATCTAATGATGAAAAGAATCACTTTTAATTCTCTTATGAACCTAAGTGAGATTTGTGGTACTCCAAAGTAGGAAGTATGATAAAAAACAATTTTAAATAACAGGAATCTACACATTGAAAAGGTATAGGATTTGTTAATTAATTTAAATATTTTATATACTTCTAGTTGGGAAAACTGCTTGCCTAAGAACAATTTAATTTGTAATGAAAATACCTGCAGGAGAAGATTGTGCTTAAAATATACTCTTAGAAAAAAATGTAGGTTTTTTCAAATAACACAGAATGCACGGTATAATGAATACTCCAAGTTGTTGTATATTATTCCTATTGTGTCTTAGAATCTTTGGCAGTCCTTGTAGTAATATGATCTTGAAAAAAAAAGAGTTCAAAACAAAAAAATCAGAAACCCAAAGACCTAATAAACATTTCTTAACTTATGTTATAACTTAACACTTACGTGTCTGGCACAGTGTCCATACACTGCTAAAGTAAATATAAAGGCCTACTAATAAATTTTGTTATATATTTGAAATGATTCACTTGCAATCAGAATAGAGGATGACACTATAAAATATTATGGATCTATACAATTGTTTCAATTTAAAGAATATTTTTATGGAAGATGAATTTTATACCTAAATTTCTATTTTTGAAGAGCTAAACCTTCAGGTATTATGTAGGATGTTACATATAAAAGCATCCAATTTATAACTGACCATTTTGTACATTTTCAAATATACTAATAATATTGAAACAGGACCCAACAGACCTTCTCTAAAATTAGGATTCCTCAAATTTAGCAAGGTGTTTTTGAATGCCCAAATTGAAGTTTGAATGATTAGTATTATATTTATATTTGGAATTAAAATGAGGTAAGACAAAGTTGAAATATTAACTCACTACAGGTTTGAGGGATATTGCTAAATCAACAAGACATTTCTTTATGTATTAACTTAGAAGAGAAAGTAAAAATAGTAGAAATACTAACATTTATAATTTGTCTTTGTGTGAGCTATTTGTAAATGCATTTGAATTGTATTTGTTATAGAAACAATTCCTTCATGAAAATGGGGCTGACCCCAGAATATGAATTTATTGTACAAATTAAGAACTGACAAGTAGTGTTTAATTCATAAATGCTAATTCAGTTTTTAAAGCCAGAATTCTGTGTAATTATTGTTCTGCCCCAAATTAAATGTATCAAAATGTGGCCTGTGTATGTCCCATTTATGGTTCAAATGTTTTTCTACCCATTGATTCATTTATGTTGTCACTTTTAACTTGTCATCCGGTTTGAGTTTTGAGGTGACAGAAAATGAAAATCACAGAAAGGATATTAAAATATGTGTAAAAGAATAAGAATTAAAAGGAGAAGGGATTTTTGCTGAAGCTTTAGGCTGAGGCACTTGCTATTAGGCAGTTGATTAACCAAGTAGCAAGATTGGTTTTTAAGAAGTTGCTGTGTCATTTTTGCTTGGTGGTCTATGATGTGTAGCCATTGATTGAGGATTTATGTCACCCTGAAGTCATCTTACCTGGAAAATCTTCTTTGTCTCCCTGGGTGAATGAATGCAGCTATTAAGGATGAAAGTCATCTCCTTGTTCCTTGGAACAATAGGTTGGTAGATACCATTCATTTTCTGATGATTAATATCTTACCTTGATTCATTTTTCAGACTATCAACTGGGATCTTGTTTTCAGCACCTTCCAAGATTCTGGTGGTATATCTCATTTGCTTTTAACTGTTGAATTTATTGCATCATGATTTTAATAAATTAGCAGCTGACACAAATAAAAAATATACCAAGTCATCACTTTTTTTCTGGTTAGACCTACACTGTTTTATTAATTCCTGAGAATAGGAATTAATAAAAGTATTCACTTATCCTTACATATCTAAAAATCAAAATGGACTATTCAATCAATTCTCAGTGAAGTCAGAAATGTATCCCATTTATTTACCTGCTTAAAACATGATCTTAAAACCTGGTCATCTAGAGGATCTATAGAGTGTGAAATTACTGCCTATTTTATATAAACATTTAATATATGAATTAATGCCTACGATATTCATATAAACCATATAGTTGTTATAAAGATTAAATGAAATAACTGATTTGAAATTACTTAGAGGAATTAAAATGCTACACCAAATGGAGATCATACTTTTAACCTCAGTGAATCTAAGAACTACTTGTTATGATAATATGTTACTTATAGACCAAACATATTAAAGTAATTAGTAGATATTGAAATAATCATGATTAAATTCACCCCAAGGTGATAAAAGGATATATGATGATGAACGACCATTATATTTTTGCCGAATGGACTATGTCTCTTGCTTGATTAATCTGTAAAGCTATTTTTAAAATGCTCCCTAAATCATATCAAAAATCCAGAAAAATTAATATAGAAGAGCAACCTTCACAAACTGTCTTATAAGTGATATTCGAGCATTGATTATTAACAGATTTGAAGCCCTGTTAGAGAACACTGCACTACCTGTTGTGGAGTGTTAGAATGAATCAATAAAACATAAACATTTTAGAGAAGGAAGGAACATTGATGGAATCCACTTCTTGGAGAAGATTAGATCCAAATGTGAAAATTAGACCGGTACAAAAAGAAATACGATAAATGAGTCCTTTGTGGAATAAAATTTAATAAAAATATCAGTTTAATCGAGTCAAAGTACCCTACTAAATCTTTCATTTTGACATTTCAAGTTTCAGAATACATAGGAAATAGTCATGTCAAACAGGAGAGCCAGTGCACTTACCCGACTCTACTTGTGGTCAATCCCTTTGAAAAGATTGAGTTTATCAGTTGCTCCAGTTTGTCTTTCTCCAGGTGCAATGTCCTAGATTCCTTCCTGTCAACCTGAAGAACTACATTATTGTTTTCCCAGTCTTGAAAGAAGCTTTGACTGTGCGTGAGAACAAGAATGTAGAAGTAACTATATATTACATTATGGTTGTTTAATTGTGTATTTTTGACTTCATGAGACATTATAGTAATTAGAATGATGAGAGCCAAGTGGATTTAGGACCATGGGCAACATACAGGTATTTCTTATTTTCATGTAATACCTAAATTTGTACTATTTTTAACAATTTGTTACTGTAGCATGTAAGCCACTCATTCATGCAGAATTACCTTAAGTATATTACAGGTTAAACACAGCACTACAATGAAGGAAAATGTAACAAGTATGTCAGGGAAATTATGCATTGGAATTCTTCTGACAAACCATTTGAATATCACTTTTATGGTTTGAAATCTCTAGAACTGCATATAGTAGAGACTTAGTTCCCCTACTTACTTACCTTTTTAGAACTAAATTGCTCAGAGACTATAAAACGAACTTGCATTTTTGCTTTTCATATCTTAAAATTTCAGAATTGCTTATTTTGTTTCTGCTTTTGTTTCCTCTGATTGTCATGATTCTGTCCTTCTAACTATGACTGTTCCCTACACAATCACTATATATTGCCTGTAAAAACATCACTTAAATAACACTGGCACTACTGAAACTTGTAGAAAATTTTAATTGTCTGCATCTTCTTTCATTGTACCTTTCTTATCAATTTCCAAACTAACCGTAGACTATAGTAGCAGTGGGATGTGGGAGAATGGTAAAGAAATTTAAAGTTATCTTATAGTTTGTTCATGGGAGAGAGAAAATTAGAGCTAAGTAAGATATGTCCATAGGAATACTTTCCCTGCATATCTGAGTTAAATTCATCATGCTTCCATAAGACTAAGCAGTGACTCTTTATATCCTAATTTCTGTATTGGTCATTCAAATAATTAAACTCAGCATTTTAAAAGAAAATCTTTTTAATTTTAAACATAACAATACATTTTCAAGTGGTAACTGCAAGGGTTGGAATCAGAATCTGGAGATTGAGGTTATTTTATCATGCATGTTTACATCCTGATAGAGGCAGAGTTGACTTTGTTATACATTTGTTTAACACTGAACTAAAGATATTCTGGAATAATTTTGTTATCAATTATAAACTCTGTGAGGGCAGAGGTTTTTGCCTGTTTTGTTCACTGATTTATTCTCAGTGCCCACAACAAATTGCTTACACAAATTGCTTAATAAATATTTGTTGAATACGTGACTACCCTTTCATGAAACTAATTACTAACTAGACAGTAAATAGTCCTTCTAGGTTTGCAATATGTATATTTGCCTAAGTTTTAGAAATTGAATTGTCCTTTTTTGCAATTTTTTTTCCTGGTTTTCAAAACCTCTGAAAGAATTTCAAGTGATGAAACATATTTTAAAATATTTTATTTGATGTTATTATTAAAGGTAGAGTAGAACACATTTAGAATGGATTGGGAGAGGGGGACTGCTTAGAATTAGGTCACTTTCTTAATCCTTCCTCTTGTGTAGAGATATTGCAACATGCACACAATGTTTTAAAAAATGGTCTGTAGTATTCTTCTGCCAGTTGTAATAACGTGTAATACCTAAGGGTAAGATAAGAATAGAGTGGTAGTTTTAATTCTAATTGTAAGTGCCCCATTTTTATTTTTGCTTATGTTTGCATGGTATTTATAAAATCACACACATAGACACTCAGTTTTTTTTAGATGTTCTAGATTCACAATAGGACACACATATATGTATGCATATTAACTCATAGTAAGTAAAAATGAGGTATTTTTATTCTCACATTCATAGAGGAGTATAAGGCGAATAATTCACAAGAGAATGAGTCTTGAAAAGGTTACTATATTAGGTAATCCCAATGCTCACCATTGAGCAAATGATGCTAAAAATACCACAGGCAATAGTCTTTTTGTGTTGTTTACTAGGATAGAAAATGTCTTCAGCATCAGCATTACTCACTATTATACTTAAATTTTTTTTGTAAATGACGCCAACCGCTCAACATAGGAAAGTGGTTGGACCCATAATATATAATTTTTAAATTCTGTGATAAGAATTTATAAAATGAGATGCTTCAAGTCTATTTAGCTCATTTCTTGGTTCTATTTGTGACCCAAGCTATCTCAATTGTTGCAACAAATGCTTTTGTTCTGTTACTGATTGCAAATAGGAAGGTTTCTTTTTCCCCACTTTTGTGTCTTCAGGCCTGTCAATATGCATATTTTCTAAAATTATTTAATGTAATACATTGTCTGGCGTAATCAGATCATAATATCCATAGCAAGTTATTTATATCATTTCATGAGTCCTCCTGTTTTTAGAACTATGACTAAAATTTTTGTAAATTTTAATTGGTTATCAATTGCCAATAAAAATTGAGAACTTCCTTAGTTAGATACCTATGTGCATTAGTAGTTTTCCGTAATGGATTTTTAAATGACCATCTGTCAGCTAATTCTTTAAAACTTCAGAATGAATTGAGAGCTGCATTAATCCCTACTTAATTATAAAAATATAATATCTGATAGGGTTTAGAGCAGTGTAACACAAATTTCACTTTGTGTTTATATAACATATTACCTACAAATAACATCCAGAAGCATATTAAAATGTTGCATGATACTAGATATTAAAAGATATTTAATATACCAAATTGAGACTGTATCCAACAAATCAAATTGAGAATAGGAATTGAGAATTAATAAAGGAAACTGAAGACAAATTTGCAATTTATAAAGAAATAAAAATTCCTTGTTGAATTTTTTCAGTAGAACTAGAGAACTGAAATAAAGTGGCAGATTTCAGTGAATGAAAAATAATAAGCAAGGAGGGGGAAAGCAGCCAGAGATATTGTTTGTTTTTTGACTCTCTGTTTTAACTTGATAAAGTCTTTTAAAATGCCTTTCTTATTTTTAAGCCCTAGTCAAGCTGTTTCATGTAGTTGGGTAATTCTTATGTCAGTCTGTAGATGTGAAAACCCATTTTCACATGGACTACTTTATGCAATCTATAAACAAACTCTCAGAGTTGGGATGTCTTTCACTCCAGTTCTCTCATTGAATGTTTGGATATTGTCTAACAAACCATAAATATGTAGATCTAAACTGGTGATACAGCTTCTGTATCAGTACCTCCAAATATATGGAATTCAATCTCTCCTGAAAACCATTTTTTTCCAGAATGCTTTAATAGGCAGTTGTTTAAGTTGATCTGAAAGTTGCCTCCCTGTAATTTTATACCTATTCTTGTTCCTCTCATCCAAAGAAAGACAATTTTAATCCTCTTTCACATGATTGTTCTTCCCATGTTTAGGCATTTGCCATATTGAACCCTCTCTTCTCTGAAAGGACTTTTCTTTTTAATCCAAACTTCCTAACCTAGATCGATATTTACATTTTGAGGCCCAGAGCTGAACACACAGAATATTGTATAAAACATTCGTGACACATAGAAGAATTGCATTTGAAAACCACATTGTAACAAAGAGTAAATGATTATATTTTTGTAATTAGTAACACATATCCCTTTACTTTTCCTTAACTATTGAATTAAATGTTTTAAATTATTTTTATTACTTTTAACTGTCTTGTTATAATATTATCTTTTATATATCTTATCAATGGTGAACACCTTTATAAATATTCTGGGTCTCATAATTACTCAAGGTATCTTGCTTAATTTACCTTTCATCTTGATGTAAAAATGCATAATATTAGATTCAAAACAAATCTGTCATTAGTTTATTTAACAGTGTTTATCGTGCTAGTATTTTCATTTAATGATTTTGGCAATTTTTTTTATTTTATTGAAGTATAGTTGATTTACAATGTGTTAATTTCTGCTGTACAGCAAAGTGGTTTGGTTACATATATATATGTTTGTCTTTCATATTATTTTCCATTACGATCTATTACAGGATACTGAATATAGTTCCCTGTGCTATACAGTAGGACCTTGTTGTTTATTTCATTTAGTGATTTTAATTTAAAACTGAGCATTTAGTTAACATACATTAATGCTTGGCTTTAATAATTGCTTCTTCTTCTTCCTCTTCCTCTTTCTCTTCTCTTTCTTTTCTTCTCTTCTTTTCTCTTTGGCAGTTCTCTGTGGACTGATACAAAAAACTAGTGCAATCCTGCCTGGTATGGACTTGTTGTCCGGGACGTATATATTTGCGGTCCTGTTAGCATGCGTCGTGTTTCAGTCTGGCGCCCAGGAGAAGAACTACACCATCCGGGAAGAAATGCCAGAAAACGTCCTGATAGGCGACTTGCTGAAAGACCTCAACTTGTCGCTAATTCCAGACAAGTCCTTAACAACTCCTATGCAGTTCAAGTTAGTGTACAAGACCGGAGATGTGCCACTGATTCGAATTGAAGAGGGTACTGGTGAGATCTTCACTACTGGAGCTCGCATTGATCGTGAGAAATTATGTGCTGGTGTCTTAGTGGACACCCGTTGCTTTTATGAGGTGGAGGTTGCCGTTCTGCCAGATGAAATATTTAGACTGGTTAAAATACGTTTTCTGATAGAAGACATAAATGATAATGCACCATTATTCCCTGCAACGGTTATCAACATATCAATTCCAGAGAACTCAGCTATAAACTCTCGATATGCTCTCCCAGCAGCCATTGATCCTGACATAGGAATAAACGGAGTTCAAAACTACCAACTAATTAAGGTGCGTTTTAAAAATGCTTCGTTAAAGATAGCTCATTTTTTAAAGGGAAGAAAAAAAAAAAGGATCTTAGTGTACTTCAAATTTTGAGTAAGCCATCACCACAATTTTACAAAGTTTAAGTAAAGCATAGCAGAGAAAATTTATCAATGCAATTTTTGCAATTGCATGGAGTTTATGAATCTTCATTTTATGTATATTCATTTTCAAGCAGTTGTTTGTGTTTCCACTAACAATCTATTATAGCAGTCAGACAAGGAGTTCAGCCTTGCTGCTTACAAATCAATAACCTACACAATATCTTACTTTTAATCTGTCTAGTCATGACTTTGCCTCAAACTTGGCCTAAACAAGCAAATCTAAACATCAAGAATGAATCCACAAACCTATCAGGTTTTCTAAGTGATTATTTTAGACAGAAAGATTTATCTTGTCCTTTGAAAAGAAGCCAAATAAATTTATTTTAGGGGTGAATAGAACATTTTTATTACTAGCATTTCTACACGGATATAGTAGTAATAAATATTTTTCATGCTGATTTCAAGTCAAGGCAAGATATTTAAGCATCTCTTGAGTCACAAAATGAGATTAAATTTTAGATATGTCTTGTTAATGTTAAATATTTTCATTTTGTTCCAATTCTTTGAAAACACAGAACATTCATTTGCAGTAAAGGGTAAGTCAATTTTTCAGTCAAAGAGTTTCAGTTAACCTAAAGGACCTATTTTGGTTTGATTTGGGTCTTGGGGTGGGAAATGCAGAGGGAAGAATAGATGGAATATTTGGTATTCTTTGAAATATGTGCAGAGAGGCTGCATTTATCAAGTGAATGGGTGAATATTTTTAATTGGCTATATGGTATATAGAGTAGTAGAAAACTCAGATTGGGGTATGTGATATAGTACAATGCACTTGAATGATCTTGGCGAATGTGTAAAAGAACAAATGTGCAGGTATAATATAGATATGGTCAAGCAATTTTCAAAGTTTTATAAACACTTTCTGACTATTCACTACCAGATTATGATTATCATAATGACCAATGTTAAAATTATTCAAAGAACACATAAATAAGATATTTTGATGAATATCATCTGAAGGTTTTAGCACGGAGGATGTGTAATATTGGAAAACTGCTCAGATGATGCTGATATGTTATGGAGATATATTTGTTTATAAATACATTCAGAAGTCTAACTCTAGAGATCTTTTGAGTGATTTCAAGTGAAATACGGATTTGTATGTGAATATAAGAAGTAAAAACTGAAAAAAGATGGATGATTTATAAATAAGCATTTCTAAGTAAGGTCCTTGCAATGGTGTCTCCTTATCTGATGAAATGCAAAAATATGCAGGAGTCAGAAAGATATAGATCACAATTTTGTGCTTACCACCGACTAGACAAGCCACCTCCAGCTTAATCTTTCTTACCTTTAGTTTCTCCAGTCATAATATGAGGATGATGATATAAATTTCACAGGGGCAGAATTGGGAAGAATAAGCACTAAGTAGAGGGAAGATACACCTGCATAGAAGATTTTTCGAGATGCATTGAAACATTTGACTGTTTATAGAAATGTGAGGCTTATTACTTTAAACAGTAAGTTGCATAGCAGAGTGGATACTATATCTAAAGTTGCACTGTCCAGTAGATGACTGGACAGTTACACTGTCCAGCAGCGATGATGGAAGTTCTATTATCTGTGGTATCCAATATGGTAGCTACTGGCCACATGTGGCTATTGAGTACTTGAAATGTGGTTACTGTTACCAAGGAATTGAATTTTTAATTTTAATTAATCTTAATTTTAGCCACCTGTGGTAAGCGGCTACTATTTTGGAGAGCACAGCCTAAACAAAGAAAAGCAGTTTATTTGGAAAATAAAAATTGACAGATTCAAATCAAAATGGGACCTTATTAAATTTAAATCAGGAATTAGTAATAGGGTCTCTCCACCCAACCATCCTGACAAATGTGTTATTTTGAAATGCAGTGCTTTACTGAAAGAATAATTTTGTCATATCTCCCTCAGAGCAGCTTAATGAACTTCCAAGAAATTTCTGATTTGTTTTGAAAGCTGCTTAACAAATTCAAATTAAAAAAAAAAAACAAACAAATAAACCCACTGGCATAATTTAGGTTTATTAAAATCTATTTTCATTTGAATTTCTTTGAAAGATTATCAGCAAGTGACATAAAGACAGGCTCACTAGAGGTTCTTAGATGAGTCTTAGAAATAGACATGCTCTACAATTTCATTCTGTTTTAGAATGTGTGATAAGCCTAAAGTGATGTACCTAAGTACTGGGGCATTTGTATGGCCCAATGGGCAAATACTGTCCTGACTGCTTGTTAAAAATAATAATTATGGAACACAAAGCATAGCCCTGGGCTTGCAGAGGGCCATCTCATGGGTTAACTGAGTGCACTTTGACTTACAAAAAGGTCCTGTCATGAAAGTGGTATGTACGCTGGGGGAGGGGGGATAGGGAGGTTAAATAAAAAGAAAAAAAAGAAACATGTTATGATTCATCCATAAACTTTAATAAGCGTTATAATTTGAAAGTAAGTAGGCCAACCATACTAATTTATTTTAAAAGATCTGTCCTGCAGAATAGGTTGAGAATTTAATTAATATTAACTTGTTCTATTTTTGTTGAGTAGACAAGACTAGCAAAATCACAGTTTATCTTAACTAAGGAAATATAAAATTTATATGAAAAGTTCAGATAATGAAGGGAGAGAAGGGGGAGATATAGAGAAAAATTCTAGGAAAAATTAGGTCAATTTACACATGAAAGTGTCTTGCTATTAACAAATCTATGTTAATTAACAAGATAATTAACTGAAAATAAAGGTATTTGCTAAATGTATCAAACTGTATATAATAAAAGTAGCATAAGACAAAACTTACAATATTGATCTTCAAAAAATTAATATATAAATATTTTAATTTCATTTATGCATTTTATGATATTAGGTGTGCTTTGGCATAAACAAGGAAAGCATTATTATTACACATTTTAAATATTTGGATATTGCATTTCAGGGTAATCATTTATTTTGTTTATGATCATATGACTAGTAAATTGGGAACCAGAATAAGGTCTTCTGACTCTTAGATTTGATTGACAGAAAGAGACAGATAGATAACCTTGAGGGTGGGGATCACAGCAAGTTTAACAGGAAGGAAGAAGAAGAAAAAAAGAAGAAAATGAAAAAAGACAAAGTGAAAAGAAAGTGAGGAATGAATGAATAACATGATTACCAAGTGATTCTGCTTAGTACAAAGAAAATTATGGTAAAATAAAACTTATCCACATGATCTTGGCAAGGTTAATTTTCAAATTTTTGAGAAATTAGGTTACTCTAAAGAAAAAAAAGCTTCATCTATAAAAGTTTTTGATGTGAATTGCCACTTAAAAAAATATCCAGAAGTGAAATCTTCCCTTTTCCCTGTCTCAAGTAAAGACATGGTATAATGAGAATTCCCCACGATATTCTGATAAAATTTCGCTTAATTTGGACTAGTTATGCTAAAGACCTATAACTATATATATCTATATATACACACATATATGTATATGTGTATATATATGCCATTTTTATATATTATAAATATTATTTTATATATATTATAAATATATCATTTTTAAATGTTATTAAATAATATATTTTAAAATATATGTTATACATGGTATATAGTATATACTACATGTACACTATACATACATACATATTGTATACTATATATATAATTATCTGCATCTATGTGTCATCCATCTAATAAATATATACCACTGAGCCCTAGTAGTATTTGACAGAGCTGTCATCCAGGAGTAGAAAGTTACAATGTCTTTCTAACTTCCACCTTATTATTCTGATGGCCTGTTACTTATAAAGCTTTTTTTCATATTCTAAGTCTGTTGTCAGGGAAGCTAGTACATTCACAAATAGAAATATATTTCAAGCACCCAATCTGACTCAGGATATGGATATAAACCACTGGGATCTACTTCTTCCCATGGTTGGAACTCAGGGGAAATCAGTTTGTGTAATGATGTTGCATATGTCTTCATTTTCTGCTTCAGATTTTCAGCTTCCCTCACATATATCAGCAATAATGTTTCTATACTAGCCCAGTGGCAGTGTGTTGATTGGTCCCCTTGAGGCAGGCATGACGATGTTTCAAAGGTTGACTTTGCTGACGGAGCATGAAGGTCAAATTTTTCTCAGATTCGTGACCCGACTCAAAGCCCTCACACATTTTTGCCCATCTCATAAAGCATCCTCATCTTTTACATCCACCTCAAAAAAACATTAATCTTGGGCAGAGTCTTTTCACATAATCAAAGTGTGGGCCCTTGTTTCTATTTTGTTTAAAATAACATATATTTGGTTTTTACTTTAAAAACTAAATAAGAACTAAACATCTTGCCTGTTGATCAAGAGTTTGGATTTATGAAACTAAGGTTAGACTTAGATTTGCTTTGAAATCTGGGCTTAGAAAATCCAAATTGTGAAAATTCTATCTACCATTAGATTTAGTAACCTTGAATACACTTGCCAAGAATGAGACATCAAATAATATATTGTGGAGCTAAAGAGCAAGAAAACTTTATTATTCTGAAGGAATTAATATTTCTTTATCATATGTATCCATAGATCAAAGTAGTGTGTAGTATCAGGAGGAGTGAGTAAAATTCATTAATGCCATTGCAGACATAATATGCTATAACAAACAATGTTATAATATGCTATAATATACATAATATTCTATAACAAACAATGTATTTAACTGCTTTAGAAAGCAAAGTTGCCTCTAAAGATATTCAGAAGAGTTTGAATATAGTGATTTCCTCAGTTTTCAACTATAAAATGAAGTTTTATTTGGAAGTTCACCCTTTCAGCTTTAAGATAACTTGATTTTATATTCTCTGAATTCTATGATGTGCAGATTAACATTTTTGATCTGTGCTAAAAAGTAAAAGAGATGACGGTCAAATGCTAATGACTGTTAGGTCCCTGAAAGCTAGGGGTTATTATAAAAGTGCACCTCCAGTGGGGAAAAATGACAACATAAAACTCATTCTCTTCATAAATGGTTCTTTATTAATGTTGTCAGGTCTTATTACAATGAGAGTGTGACACTAATAGGATTAAGTAACTTTTGACTTCATTGCTATTATCAGAGTCCTGGTTAATATAGTCCACTAACGCCTTTCATTAAATACACGTGTTATTAATAGTCCCACATGAAACACATATATGTAGGACATTTTAGATAGCTCAATTCTAGAATTTATAAACTAAGATTCTGAAGAGCAAATGTATCTCCCCCAACTTTGATTAATTTACTCACATTCTGCCCTTTGACCTGATAATAGCAACTAGCTATAAGAAATACTGCTAAATTTTACATGGATTATTATTAGGCACAGGTTTATTGATCTGTTATTCTATTGTTCACTGTATCTAAATAAAAACCAATTTGATCTTTAATTTTGTGCCTGCCAAAGGGAAAGACTTAAAATCTATTAAATATATATTTAATTACAAGACAAAATTATAGAACTCTTTAATGAAAACATGAGGTTTGGTTATACAGATCTACTTGGCTCCCATAATTCTGATCGATGTTAATAATCTGAGATAATAAACATTCCAATGTGTGTAGTTAGTTCAGCATAAATTATTTTTTTGATCTATACAACTTTATACTGACTGTATAACAACACTCTTAGTGAACTGAATTCAATGTTAGACCAAAAAAAATGATGGATTGGTAAAGCTTTTGTACCAGAGGTGATAACATCTTGTTCAGAAGTGATGATAAAAGCAATAAGGTCATTCGGGGGGAAATTTCTGATTTTGACTTAATTCGATCAATAAAATAATTTAAGCAGCTTTATGCTTTTACCAAGCTTTATGCTTTACACTTTTATGTGAATTTGGACCAATTTTGAAGAAATTATTATTTATCAAAAAATATAAGGTGCATATGAAAAATAGTTCTCACTTCAAAATCAAATACCAAAGAAATTAGTATTCTCCCTTTGCATTTATCAGTTTAGTCATCTTCATAAATCAATAAAAAAGTGTGAATAATTCGATAGCATAATGAGAAAATAAATTGCTTTGACCACAAATTAAATTTTAGTATATCTTTGTTGAAGTGTCTTTTAGTTTCTGAATGCACATAGAAGGTACCAGAGGAAGGAAAGTATTAAGTTCAATTTAATTTTAAAACACAGAGCTTAAATAACTATTTTTGAAGTGTTCTTTATACATTGGTCTTTTGCTTGCAGAAATTAATATATCTCCACCAATATTATTCTACAATTATGTGATAATGTTTTTTTTTCTTTGTAAAAGATGAAATATTCATTACTAGACAGCTCAGTGCATCAAAATATAATATCCACATTCATGCACACAGAAATGTGTCTTTTAGCAACTACGACAATAAAACTATAGCTGTCCATATATTTTTCATTTGCTGTGAAATGTAAGATGTAATTCTAGATGATCAGTCATAAGAAACCTATTGCTTTTTTTTTTAACACAGTGAAAGAATGTTTATTTTTTAATTGCTGCATGTAGATGTCTGTAAACTTGCAGGTAAACTAAGAAAAGTAATACAAGGTTATAGAATAGGAAATAGAAATAAAAGACCTTTTGAAAAACACTACTTTTAAACTTTGTTTCATTCAACAAAACAAGGAGTTTTAAAAGTTGAATGCGTAAAATGAAGTTTTAGGTTATCTCACCTAATTTACATTTGTCCTTGAGATCTCACTTAACCAGGAATTTTATTTTATGGAGGATATTCTCATTAACATATCTTATCCTTTTGCTTATTTTAAATATAGAAGTCCATTATTTTAAGCTTCTCCAATAGAATGAAGTAAAACTCTAAAGAACGGAAAGCTGTTCTACTAAGTATTTTCTTAGTTGTAACAGTAACTGACTACCAACTAACATCTTAGTCTAATTCCAGTCATCTAAATTTAACATATACTTAATGAGTGCCCAGCGTACAAAATCTTGAGGGATAAAAATACATTTGAAAAATAGTCACTGTCCCCAGGGAGCTTAATAGCAGGCATTATGGGGAATATATTTCTACACTAATGATAGTAAGGAAGAAAACATTTATTATATTAAAAGAACATTTTATCTTGAATTGGTCATTCTGACATTAAGAACATGGAATTATTTTTGTGTTCACAGTTTCAGACAAGTTAAAATTTCCCAATCTACTTTCAGTAGATTTTTCACCCAGCACTCTCATTAATTCATGATATTTTATTTTTTACTAGGTCTGCAATTATGGCAGTGATACTTTCTGCCAACATTTATCTGCAAAACAATTTCGAGACTGGAAATAAAATCTTTTTGATGAAAATGTTAATTCCTGTGCTAGTGGTGGTAATTACATGAGTCTTTCTATTATCTTAATTCTCAAACTTGTTGTCTATGCCTCCAATTCCTCTTCTATATAATGGTGAAAATAAAATTATCTTTATCTAACAGGTAGGGATATTATAAAAATTAATGAAATAAGAAAAATACATAAAATTTGCTGAGTGCCTTGAAGAAAAGTGTTTTATAAACAGTAGTTACTGGTTTTGCTCTATGGTTTAAGATTGTAGTCTCCCCCAATTTTTCTAAAATTATGCTCTAAACTCTTTAAAAACTTATTTTACAACCTAATCTTTTCACACATATTTTATATATGTATACAGAGGAAAATATGACAGCATTATTCTCTTTCTCAATCAGTGCCACTGGCTCCACATTTATTTCTTGACTTAGTTCAATTTAAAACAAACAAACTTCCATTTACCTTCTTTAACTTGTCTCTTGAATCAAATGTTTCCTTCTCCTCATTTGTCTTTCCCTCCTCCTGGCCCTCCATATGACTATGATATTGCTAATGTGAATACTTTCTCATATACAGCTTCTACCATCTGGAATTGCTTTATTTACATCTCATTCATATGTCATTTAAAACAATTAGATGTCCTATCTTGTCTTTTCTTTTTCACACTGAAAACTCTTTTCTATTTTCCTATTTCTTTTCTTGTAAGTCAGTCGAAATTGTCTTTCTCCAGTGGATTCTGTAGGAGAGATATGTAATAACAAATTTAAATTTTTAAATTTTTAATCATTCTAAATTAAATAGGCTTTAAAAGTCATTTTTGCATCAGGATATTTGCTAGAACTACACTTTCATGGATACTAGTATGTTTTCCTGGTTTAGGAGGGGGCCCTTATATTCACTGAGCACAAGAGTTTGCTTAGAAGCATCCATTTAAAGTAGCTTAGTCAGGGACAAGAAGAGTTTTGCTGTCAGTAAGGAGAATAATGAAGTAAATAGTTAACAGAAGAACAAAGTGATGCTCTAAACAATCCAGGGATGAACAAATAAAAAAAATTTAATGGATTATAAATAAAGAAGTGTAGAACTTTATAGATTACTTTTAGTTGAACATAGTGCATTATTGAAGTCACTGAATGATTGTATGGATGAATATGAGAGTGCATATAGCTATCAAAAAGTAGGAAAATATAATCGTGTTTAGATTATACAAAGTAATGAATATTCGATTAACTTAGATATTCAACTCCCTTCCATAAGTAAATATGAAATGAAGGCTACTTAGGTTGGTTGAATACACAAAAGAACTATAAAATTCTGATTTTGATTATTATATCCTTGACTTCATTTAGTGGTGTCACACTGCTTTTTCTCTGAGGACTTAAATATTTAACAGATTTCGTGAGTTTCAGGAGGCCTTCAAAGCTTTTAATTTTACTCTGAGGAAAGTGATTCCTAAAGGATCAGCTACAGGTAGCCATAGCATTTTCTTCAAAACCATATCACCCCTTCAAATACCTCATTATCCTAGATTCCAAAACCAGTCTAGAACTTTCTAAGTCGAAGAAGTAGTGATGACCATCCTATCATATTTAAGCCTTTGGAAGCCATTGTAATGATGTGGGAATGTATCTTTAACTAGAAGTACTCATGGGACTGGAAGAGTGAAAATTTCCTCATTGGGGATGGTATATATATGGCACTGAGTTGAAACATTGTTGGCTGGCTTCTATATAGTCTGAACTAGCTTATCCATCTGTAGCTTTTAGGATTCTAGACATTTCTCTGAAATCTGTTTTCTCCAGAAAACCCGTCTTGAGTTTTCAGGCATATTTAGCTGCCTCGAGTTTTGCTTTAGTCTTTCAAACGATGGTTTAGATCAAATACCTAATTGGTAAAACGAATGGATTTTTATAAAGCTAGAGGTCTCACATAGAAAACCAGTTTACATGCAAAATAGCTAGATTAATAAAACTGACATTTTAATCCCTTTAACTCTTAGAAATCTGATTTTTTGTTATTTATCTAATAGACATGACTTCTTGAGCTGTATATTCTACACAAATATAATCATACCATGGCAAATTTAAATAGTTTAAAGTAACTTAAAATTTTTCTCCACTTGTTTTATTTGATATTTGGTAAATAGTAATCTCATTTTAACTATGTCTGGCCTTCTGTAATCTAGACTGTTAAAGGTTTGAGGCAAAAAATTGACTCCTGTCTGAGATAATCTTCTACATACCCTACAATCTAGTGGCTGGCCTTACTTGAGTATTGATTAATGTTAAAATAGCATTTTACCAAATAGCTCCCTGATATTACGAGACAACTGTGGAATTTGGTGAAGCAATTATTTTTGTATTTTTTCCCCATTTTAAGGCATAATGTATTCATTAGATTCAGCTATAAGTAAACATAAGCTATTGTTTTAGGTAACCTCAAGAGTTATTTCAAAGTATCTTCATGGTTTGCTACACAGTTTACTGACAATTGTTTCATCTGCCGCAACTGTTAAGCTTTCTTAAACTTGATTGCTCCAATGGGTTAGTGATAGTTGATTCACCCATATTTGCAGTGCATTGCCACAATGAGTTATCCACAATTCTTTTTACTGACAACAGCTTTTGTATTTTGTGTTACTATGATATTGGAAGATTTTTTTCCCCACACATAACTGACCGCATAACTCTGTGATTTCACACATTAGCAATTTGTTTCACAAATAACTGGATTTGCTGTCCTAGTTGCAGTTATCCATAGTTGCTTTAAAAGATAACTGCTTATTTTGATTATTACTTAGGCAATATTTGTAGTTACTTTAAGTGTTGCTTTCTCAAATGATTTCCACAGACACAGTGGACAAACGGTTTGACCTGTAGAGTTCAGATTCAATTTGTAGATTAAAAAGAGAATTATCTTTGGGTGCCTTATACATATCTTTGTGTATATATTTTTTAACCTCTATTTTATCCTCACCTGGTTTTCTGTTATTTACTTTCATTGTATAAAATGAGGCTAACCACATAATTTATCCTCCAAATAAGGACAAGTTTAAAAGTGAAAGGGCACCTCTTAATAATTAAACAGGGACACAAGAATATATGGTCACAATACATAAAACCCAAAACATCTAGTTTCTTCTTTGCCATTTTATGTTGTTTCCTATTCTTCCTAAAGGTCTGAACTACCTTGAGCCAGAGAGCTGCCACTTCCTGCATAACATCAATGAAGTAAAACATTACTTGCACAAACTCAAACTGGACTCTCCATTTATTTTAGCTGAACAATTCTCAGGTGAACAATTCTGAGTTAGCTCAACTGGCAAAAGATTGGCTTGTGAAGAATTATCTGGCAGCAGACATGCTATCATCAAATTTACGTAGGGTGAATCCTTTTCTGAGCTGGCATTGTTCATCTCATGTAGTGTTCACTAAAGCTAAACAGGCAAGAGAATGGCATGGAAAGCAGATGTAATTTCATTAAAAATTCTTTTATTTTGGACATATGATTTCCTTAATCATTATTTAAATATATGAAGGCTATCTGTCCTTTGCTTCCAAGCTTTGGCTCACAAAAATTAGGAGGGATTAGCCTCTGGCCAAGGTTCTAAACAATTAAGGTTTTAAGAAGTTAAATGTGTTACCCCATTTCTCCTTTTCTACACCGTTTTCCCTGAGTACCTATTTATCTAGAGACCATTTGAGTATAGCCTAAACAGTTGATGAGTTAGAGAACCTCTTGCACATCTTTTCAAACTAAAAATTAGATTGTAGATAAGAGCCTTGAGTGGTTTTTGTAAGAGAAGAATAGTGATTTTATCTGCATGGACATATTCTTCATAAATACTTTTAAAAGAACAGTTTATATTTTCCTTCATTATACTGATTTGAGAATAATGGATACTTGGATGCAGTATCAAATTGTACTCTGTTGTTGTTTCTCCATTCACCAACATTAAAAAACATGATGTCACCAATAATCATTTAATTATTTTTGCATCATATGTTTTGGTTTTCTTCATGGATTTGCCTGGACTTCACTCAGGGTTTTGAAAATTTTTTTACATACATACTAAATATATATATATATATATATATATATATATATATATATATATATATTTTTTAGATAGATAAATATGGGCACTTAAGTCACCATCAGGAGATATTATATATTATATATTGTATATTATATATTACATATTATACGTATATATCAGGTGTATTCTGATGGTGACTTAAGAGTGCCCATATCCTATTCTAGTTGAGCTAATCATTTTTCTAAAGATAAATTTAAATTTCACCTCCTAAATATCCTATATGCCTTGACTCATAGAACCAGATATGATGCAGAATTCTATTTTAAAAGTCAATTGCGCGTACCAGGATTACTGTTCTTTTATATGACATTATTCATGAAAAGCAAAGCGATTCAATGAATTAGTAAACACATTTCAAGTATGTTTATTTTGAAACTTGCCTTTAATTCTTAGAGATAGCTTGAATATTTTAGTATAGTCCCTAATAAAAATAATTGAATTAGATTCAAGTATCTAGGTAATAGAGTTAATAGCAATCACTACAAACCTAAATAATTCTGGTGATAATAAAAATCAAGTTAAATACAAAATGTGGTATAGAGTTCAGTTAGTTTAATAATCCAATGGTTTAATAGTATACATTTGATTTTAGAGTAATGATGTTTTAAAATGCAAATTGCTTATTATTAGATTCCTTAACTTTATATTAATTGTTTTTCTTCCACCTCTTGGCAGTTTACCAAATAACAAACAATTTTTTTTAGTACGTGCTTTTATTTTATTTATTTATTTATTTTTAACATCTTTATTGGAGTATAATTGCTTTACAATGTTGTGTTAGTTGCTGCTGTATAACAAAGTGAATCAGCTATATGTACACATATATCCCCATACCTCCTCCCACAAATGATTTTGATCAGAGAAGAATGTATTTTTCAGAAGTTAAAACCAGTATTTATTAAATGTTTACCAGTCTACTATCATTGATAGGGTTTTGCTATACTTCAAAAATGTATATCCCAAGGTTATCAAATTTTTGAGAAATTGTGATTACATTAAATTATAGTTTGATAATCAAAACATAATTTGAGCATTGCTTTAATATTCAGGCTTCTTGTCCTTGCTATTATGTGTGTGAAAGTAATTGATCATAATTCTATATAAATTATTCATTCTAAACTGTAGTCAATACTTTGTTATTCTATAGTTAATAATCAGATTTAAGTGAATCATATCTTTCCCATTACCTTTTTTCTCCAAAATACTTTAAACATATTTCCTAGAAATTTTCTACTTCAGCAAATGTATGTCAAGACTCCCAGACTGTACAGCTAAAACTAATACAATATTGTAAATCAACTATACTTCAATTAAAAAAAAAAAAGGCTCCCAGAAAAATTCTTTAAATTCCAGAATTATTCATGGGATTGGATAAACTCACATCTCCATTAGACGTTTTTTCCTGTTATTAGTAAAATCCCCTCTAGTTCTAATCAGTTTTGTAGCGGCTTTGTCCTTGGTTTTTATTATATATAGAATATTTTACAAGGAGCAGCATCTTCCCCCTTCTAAGAGGATAGTCAAAGCAAATTGGTGTGCTTATTTAGAATAGTAGGGATTTTTAAAGGGGATTTCAAATTGGACTTTCTAGGTATCACAAACCTCAATGTACTGGGCATCATTGATAAAGAGATTCCTCTTTTAGCAATTTATTTTGATGTAGCTACATTCACTTTGAAGATTTTTTGGTAGTTGTACATGTTTCCTTAAACCATTTTTCTTCTAACTATTGGCTTACTGAGGTTGTGAAAACCTACAGAGGCTGTGGATACCAACAATTTTAAGTTCTGCTTTGAATTCCAGAGGGGAAATGTAATATTATACTGGCTTTGGCATATAAGACCTTTACATTAATTCTTAGTTAAGATAAAAAAATAATTTTCCTTTACCACATTGCCCAATTATCATCCTTTAATCAAAGTAACTTATTAATGCTACAGAATGTATTTGTGGACATTATAGTTTAGAACTTGATTTTGAGAACATTTTATTCTAAAAATCGTATCAAGACGTGACTTTCCAAATACACAGTATTTTCCTATTATGGTTAAACTTGTACCTCTTTTTGTCCCCCTCATCCCACCCTTTTAAACTGACTCGTAACTGCACGAGGACTGAAAATACCCTTGCTTATTTATCACCTTATTTGGTAAACTTTATTTAATGTAGGTATTAAAAAAGGAGGTAAAACCCCCAAAATATCCCAATTCAAAAGAGAGCGGAACTAAAAATTCCTTTCTACTAACTTTATACTTTGAAGCATTTATTTTATAACCCTTAACTGTCAAGAATTGTCATATGTTTTGCCATCTATGACAGCTGTTTTAGTAGAATAAGGGAAAGGCATTGTTATAATAAGTAAGGGATTTAAGTAGAGCAGCTTTCTGGTAGAGTGAAAATAGTGATAATTCTGCCGTCATGCTCTTGTTTTTTCCTGTACTGTCCACTGGGTTATCCATTATTTCTCAATATGATACAAATTAATTAAGATATGTAGTGAGCTGTGGAAAATTTCTTATATTTTGTCATAAACATGTTTACTGACTGTACATCAATAAATCAGTAAGCAATGCATGAAACTCTAAGAATTATAGTATTATGAAAATATCTACAAAACCCTAGATATTTAAACCACTGTGTTTTTTCATATGATATTGTCACAGATCAAATATATTCACCATTTTTATTTTTAAAATAATAAACCATTATTGTTTAACATAATTTAAAAATAACATGTTTAAATTAACAAATGTAAAATAAAGAGTTGGACATTTATTCATATCAGATAAATAGAATAATGTTTTCTATGTATATATAATATTTCCCATAATGTTCAGTTTGTCTTTGTCATCTATAGCTTTAGCTCTTATTGAATAAGAATGTGTCTTGGAACCTGAATCAAAACTTGATTTTAAAATTTTAGTTGGTAACCAAAGATCAAATTTCTCCAGTTCTGTATCAGATGATCTGATCATTAGACACTAGTTGGATTCACTTAATTTCAAGTATTACATTTTAAATGTGTGTTGATTTTACCACCTATAAATTTCAAGCTACTGTGTAAACCTTGGAAGTTTTAAATAGTACTTCCATTGGTCAAAAATAGAAATTAGTTTGCTGCTATTTTGGCCTAGCATACAAATAAAGTCAAAAGCTTCTCCTCCTAGAAACATTTAAACCATTTATATTTTCATAAAATTAGGTATTACTTATTGGTGATCTCAGAGTTTTTAAAAGTACAATTAACCACAAGATAAGATAGTCTATATGAAAGTATGTTTATAGTCGGTTTACTGCCATAGAAAAGTGATGTTTGTACAAATGATTCTAATGCACAGATGTGATTCGTTTCTTTCCATTTATATTTCTGAGGCTCTTCTGATAATTTATTTGCTGGATCGTACAAGTATAATTGTAGTTATACTGATTTCAGAGTAAAGCTTTGCATTTGGATACAATTTAGTCTTTTCCTTTTAGGATCATAATTCTCAGTGTGTTGGCCCAGGGTTTCTTGACCTTGGCACTATTGACGTTTGGAGCTGGATAATTCCTTCTTGTGAGATGGGGTAGAACAGGACGGGGGCTGTCCTGTGCATTGTAGGAAGTTTATTAGTATACCTGGCCTCTACCCACTAAGTCCCTGTGGCACCCTCCTGCTTAGATGTGACAACCAAAAATATTTCCAGAGTTTGCTAAATATCCCCTGTGTGGGGGAGGGGGTTGGAATTTCCTTAGCAGAGAACTACTGCTTTAGCCCACCCTTGCACAACCTAGTGTGGTAGGAGCAGATTTTGTTATTTTTAGTAACTCCAAGGACAAGTCAGGGTGTTTTGAACACTTTCCCAAACCTTCAAACGATGAGCATTTCCAGATGAGAGAATACTTCACAAATGTTTAAACAATAAATGCAATTTGAACAGTTTCTTAAACCTTAGGAGTCATAAGTGGAAAAGTATTAGCACATAAAAAAGTATTAGCACCTTTGATAGAGATTTTATGAAGTAATAATGCTTTTTATGATTTCCAAAGTATTATAATTAATTTTCAGCATAGAAGTTACTTTCTTATCTATGTAACTGAAGGGGAACATTATGCTAAATGATAGAGCAAAGTAACTTGAGAGATGGTTTTCTTCTAATTTCAGATGGGATAAACAATTCATTAATTGCACAAAAGTATTTCAATATTTATTCTGCTTTATTATATATCAAGAAAATACACTTATTATTAACACTAACAAAATCTTAACTTATGCAATGAATCCACTTTATAAATTGAATATTTATATGAAACAAATGTGTCCTTTGCCAAATTAATTTCCAATCTTAGAATAAAAACTAGAAGGATAAAATTAATATGTATGAGTATTTTTGTTTGTAAAATGTTATAAATTTTGGGAACTCAGCTAGTAAAGAAAGGTTTATCTTTTCATTAGTAAAACCATTATTTTTTTTAAATTTGATTTCATGGTTGTGTAAAACTTATTAGTTAAAATAGTTAAATGCTAATGTTAAAATAGTAAACTTTGAAAAAAAAACTATTTGCTACTGTTAAGGATAAGAAATGATAAAAATTAATATCTTCTAGCATTAGACAAATTAAGAACTGTTTGAAGATACAGTATATGAATGTAACACAGTTTACCTTGTATGATAGCACTAGTATGGCTATCTTGTTAAAAGAAGCATTTATTAATCCAATGTCTTTACTAATGGGTTTATTTATGATCAATTGTTTTTAGCTCTTAAATTTTATAATTTTTTCTTTTAGTATTGTGAGGCATGAAAATATATTTTGACCATATGCCTACAATAATTTTATCTAAACTGCTATATTCGTCATTGAAAATGTCTACGCTTTAATGTGTGAAACTGGGACCAATTTAGTTAAGTTTGTCATTGGCTGTGTCTGTAAAGAATTGATTAATAAGACTGGAAGTTTCAGGTGTTTGATTGATTGACATAGTTGCTAGATGTCATGGCATAAAAATACTGGTTCTGCCTTTCAAGGCATAACCTTAATTAATTTTGGAGAACTTTTATAAACATTATTATTGTCTGGATGGAGTTTAGATATTATAGTGTATTGATACTCTGATTAAAAAGTGTGATTCAGTGCACCTGAGGGACAAAAAAATTACTAGTAGTTTGAAAATATCATTGTTTCTCCTGATTCAAACTGATCCTAGACATAATTTAAATCACTCCTGGAATCAGTGTCATGGGGCGTAGTATTTGCTGATATTAAATATGTCTAGTAAATTTGAGTAGGCTAAGACTCCTTAAATATATAAATATAGTTATGCTTATAGAACACTGATGGCTTTTTTCCTATGGAGAGGCTGCTTTAAGAAGAAGACATGATTTTTTTATTGGAAAGTAGTGGCAAAAATATTTTTGTCATCTACTATGCTGATAATTCATTTAGATAGCAATAGCTTATGTATTTAATAGATATTAAAATTTATTTTGACTTTGTTGGTTCCTTGTGTTTCTGTAAAAGATACCTGTCTTGGCCTGTGGAACTGGTAGTGCCAGTTATACAGAAGAGGTAGTACCGTCAGAGGAGGAAAATTACTACAACAATCATGGTAATGAATATGATGAGGATAATGGCAATGATGATGATACTGTTGATGATGAAAATCATGAATTTTCTAATGATAATCACTTATTTGATGATATTAAAAATGCTATTCATGAATTGTTTAACATCAGAAAAATTTGGGCTTCATGTTTCCATCTTGCTAAAAACATGGTCAATAATGAAGAATCAGAAATTATCTCAGAGGACATGGTACTTCCTTCTAAAATAGAATCAGGAAAACACTTAAGCAAATGGGGATGAGTTCCTCCTCCCCTTAAATTAAAACAGGAAAGGACAGGTAAGAGGTAAGGTCCTCTTAATGTCTCAAGATATATCCCATACGGTCAGTACCAACTGGGTAAGCCTTGGATTATGAAAATAACTCTGACTATAAATGGCCTCACCTGGCGCTTTCTCTGATTCAGTGGACAAGATGCTTTTGTCTGGGCATGATCTAATATTGTCTGCCCTGATTTTTTTCTCTCTTTAATTATCTTATTCCAGAGGCATGTCAAAACTATCCCATGGCCTCCATTCCTTGCCCAGTCTTAACCCACAAAGAAGAATGTGCATTTGAGTTAAAGTCTGAACTTCAGACAGCCATGTATAAGATTGCCAATCCTTCACTTCCATTAGGGGAAAAAAATATACTCTTTGGTCTGTCTGAAATGTGCAGGGGAAAAAAAGACCCAGGTTTGCTGCCCTTCTCAGGCCATCCTCCAACAAACGCTGCCCCCACCTCCATGATGATCTGCCTCTAACTGTTGGGCTACAACCTACCTCTCAAAAACCAGATCACTGAAAAATCTGGTACTTTCGTTAACAAATGTGAACAATGTTTTAGTGACTAACAATACAAACAAACAAACAAAAAAAAATATATCATCCACAAGATTTGTCTGTTCATCCATTGATAGCATTAGCATTAATGACTTCCAATTATTCAGCAAAGCCTCGATTAGAATGAACCATCTCTTATTAGTCACTGCCCATTTGAAACTCCATTCCCCACAGAGCAAAGGATTTGAGCTATTCTTGCAATGATTACCCATTTCCAAGAGAATGTAATCTTTGGACAACTTTGTCATTGACTTCTCTCAAGAAAATTTGCCACCATCTTTATCATGACATCTAGTTAATCAGTATTCAGACACCCTGACACAGAGAAGAAATGGCCTTCCCATATGATATAGAAACTGAAATCCTTTTTTGGAGTAAACGAGATTTCTGGGCCTTGAGGATTAAGTAGGATATTAGTAGAATGAATCAGATTTTGTTTTCTGTTTCATTTATATATGTCTCATATTTAGTCATTTGTTTAAGATTTTCCCTTTTTTTCTGAAAGTCAAAACCTGGCTTTTCAAAACTAAGTGAAGAATAGACTGAAAAAGTTGGAAACCTGATGAATGGATTTGTTTCAATATCCATCTGTTCTCATGGATATAACCACCCTGATATCTTCAATTAAATCTCCTTTGGAGGAGGCACCCCGGGCGGGGGTCGTAGCAGCCGCTGAGTAGGGTGAGCGTTTCCTCCCACTTGGTCATGACGCACAGGTTGGGCATGTGCGAGGCTCCGGGACAGGAATTCCAGTGCTGACCATCGAGTCCGACTGGACCTGGGCCTCTGGGACAAATTCAGTGAACTGGCCACCAAGTGCATTATTAAGATCGTGGAGTTTGCTAAACGTCTACCAGGCTTCACCGGCTTGACCATCGCAGACCAAATCACCCTGCTGAAAGCAGCCTGTTTGGACATCCTGATTCTGAGAATCTGCACCAGGTATACCTCAGAGCAAGACACCATGCCATTTTCGGACGGCCTGACCCTGAATCGAACCGGATGCACAACGCCGGGATCAGACCCCTGACAGACCTCGTATTCACCTTCGCCAGCCAGCTCCTACATCTGGAGATGGACGACACGGAGACAGGCCTTCACAGCGCCATCTGCTTGATCTGTGGAGACCGCCAGGACCTTGAGGAACCAACAAAAAAGTAGATAAGCTACAAGGACCATTGCTGGAAGCACTAAAAATTTATATCAGAAAGAGACGACCCAGCAAGCCTCACATGTTTCCAAAGATCCTCATGAAAATCACAGATCTCCGCAGCATCAGTGCTAAAGGTGCAGAAAGTGTAACTACCTTGAAAATGGAAATTCCTGGCTCAATGCCCCCTCTCATTCAGGAAATGCTGGAGAATTCTGAAGGACATGACCCCTTGCCCCCAAGCTCAAGTGGGAACACAGCAGAGCACAGTCCCAGCACCTCGCCCAGTTCCGTGGAGAACAGCGGTGTCAGTCAGTCACCACTGCTGCAATAAGACACTTTCTAGCTACTTCAGACATTCCCCAGTACCTTCACTCCTGGGATTTAAAATGCAAGGAAAAAACATTTTTACTTCTGCTTAGTTTTTGGCCTGAAAATATATTCAAACTCAAGAAGGACCAAGAAGTTTTCATATGTATCAATATATACCCCTCACTGTCTAACTTACCTAGAAGTACAAACTTTTTATATTCTAAAAATTAGCCATTTCATGCAACCCAAAACCAGTTAAAAGCTTCTGTTCTCCTCTTTGAACACTCAAGATTGCATGGCAAAGACCCAGTCAAAATTATTTCCCCCTGGTTAAGTTTCTGAAGACTCTGCACATACAGAAGTATGGCTCTGTTCTTTCTCTCCTATACGTTTGGTGCTTTCCTTTTGTTTTGCATACTCCAAATAACCAAGACACCAAGGTTATGGAACAGATTACTTACATGTCCAGTTAAGAAAGGGTCAAAAAGATAACTGTCTTGCTTTCACAGATCAAGACATCAAGGTAAGGAAATGGGACTGTTGTACATTGTGGCAAGATAAGGCTAAATATGTTCTACTTTAGTTAGTATAGAAGCTTGTCCTTGCTCTCTGGATGCTCTCAGACCGCATCTTTTCTTTCATGTTGCCCAGTGAAGTATACAACAAATTCACTGTACTAGCAGAAGAGAATTCTGTTATCAGTGTAACTGCCAGTTCAGGTATCAAATGTCATTTGTTCAATTGTTGGTGTCACTTTAAATTAAAAGTGGTTTATTATTTGTTTAATGACATAACTACACAATTTTTTTAAAAGGTACATTTTTACAGTAATGATAGCCTCCAAGACAGAAACACGTTTCCATGTTAATAAAAGTTTTTGTTTACCTATTCAGAAGCCACTAGGGAGGTTTCATGGGATAATGACGGGCTAGTCTACCACCTGCACCATGTAACTCTGTATCCTTCCTGATTCCTGCTTGATACTGGGGGGTTTTCCATTGCCTCCCAAAGTCACAGGCAGAGAATCTGCATCCTCTGGCCTGATTCAATCACTGTGAAGCAGAGTGGAGGCTTGGGTGGAGTGGTTAACAGATACAAGTGTCAGTTTCTTAGTTCTCATTTAAGCACTAGTGGAATTTTTTTTTGTTTTGATATATTATCAAGTCTGTGATGTACTTTCTCTGGCTCTGTTTGTACATTGAAATTGTTTAACAATGCTTTCTATGTTCATATGCTGTTTATCTTTTTCCATGGAGTCTCCTGGCAAAGAATAAAATATATTTATTTTAAAGGTGAAAAAAAAAATCTCCTTTGTTCCAGCCCATAACATTATGAATTTAACACTTTAAAACATTTCAATCTGAATGCTTATTCCAAATAATATAATCAAGTAGTTTGATTATTCTCCTAGTTGGAGGACACAGAATAGTGACAATGACACATGGCCATAAAAAAGGAAATAGATAGATTTATCATACATCACCAAAAAATTCCTGAAGTAATGGAGGAATACACTTTAAGACAGAAGTTACTATCAAGACACTATCATTTTCAGTGACCTTCCCGAGTACGTACTCTTTTGTCAAAGAGGAAAAACAAACAAGCTGTTCCTAATGTTGAAATCTGATGAAACAGAGAAAAAAAGTCAATAGAAGGAATTACTTTTCTTGGGACTAACATTAAAATAAAAGAACCATATGCTACAATATCATTGTTCTATTAAATAGTCTTTGCTAAATATCAAATAGGTAAAATAAACATGTGATATCTTAAACCTTGTGCATGGCTTTGCCAAGATTAACACCACTGTTGTTAATATTTTAATGTAAATTCTTTTCTTCCAAAGAGAGTTGATACTTTCTTAAATACATGACTTCCTTTCTGTAATATAACTTTAAAGTAGGTAGGGACTTGGTGACTTCAAGGTTATTGTCAAATATGTGACTAGCGGCTCAGGTCATTTTACATGTAATCCATTTTTTATTGTATTTCCCTTGACAGTGCTACAAATGAATGCTGAAAGAAATGTTCTTGAAATAGTGCATAGAATCTAAATGACATCACACTGTTGAATATTTCAGAAAGAGTTGCTATCCTCTTCAGTAGTTCTAGGCAGCCTATAGCAAACCAATGAACTCTTAATGGAATTAAAGTAAATTTATTATAGTAACAATTATATTTGTATTAAGAATATTAAATTTATTTCCCTATTGTTTTCTAAAATAGCCATATCTCTGTGGTTTTATCCATTTGAAACTATGCAAATGGATAAAACACTGGCATTTCTCTGGCCCAAAGATGTATCAGTAACAGTAAGAAAAAAAGAATATTTTTTTTAAAAGTCAGGTTGGTTCTTGATAAATCAAGCAGTGGTAAAGCTCAGAAATAAATTTTTAGTCTTTCCCCCAGCATTCCTCGATCTACAGAGTAAACAGCTTTTATGTAAGCAGTTTTAGAATCCAATCTCTTTGGAACTATTTTTAGTACTTACTGGCAGTGTATGCATTTTCTGGGCAACTGTACTAGATTTATAGCTCTGGAACTGCTGTGTTATTTATTACCTTCCAATAGGCAATGAAGTGGTGTCTTGCACATGCATATGTCAAAAATGCTAAAGTTTAATACAATGGTTCAGCTAATTCTTTCCCAGAACAATAGGCAAAAAAATAGCTTTTAATTCGGCAAGGAATATTCCTTATTCATTTTTTTCAAAAGCAAAAATACTTCTCTTGGGAATTTCATATCCAACACCAACTTTCTTTTCCTTAATTTTACAAATCCCTACAAAGAATTAAAGTCTCAGATGAGCTTAATAACATCTTGCTTATTTCAGCGGTTTTTGTCCTAGATTTGCAAACTCAAATCTTATTTTTGAATTTAGGAAGAAATGCCACTCACAAATGAAATTAAGTCTTTTGAATTACATGAGTTTATTAGAAAGTCCAAAATTTTTTCTTAACCTGAACTAGAATTGGCAATTTTGTGTACATGAGATCAAACTAGTTTAAGACACCAGGATCCAAAATCAACATATAATGTGTTGCATTCAATTCATATAGTATGTTGTTTTCTTCTCTGAGTTTTTGTTGTCTCTTTTTTTTTGTTTGTACATATGAGTGTTTGACAGATGTAGGGTTTTGTATTTTTTAAGTACACAGGCCACTTACCAAACTAAGTACTTGTCATTATTTCTTCCAAAAATAAAGGTTTACAACTAGGTTATAAATTTTTAACAGAGATTGACACTGTAGCTTATTATATCCCTAACAGAAAAAAATAGTTGTTTTATAAAATAATTCTGAAATTGTTTTCTGGGCAATTTAATTAAAGCAAAAGAAAAAAAGCAACCTGAGTCAACAATTACAGTATATTCCTATTCAAGCACAGACTGAGAATTAAAAACAAGAACAACCAAACTTTGCCCTTTCTCTTTTTTTTTTCTTTTAAAATAGGAATTATCTTTTTAATTCACGCATTTATTCATCTAACAAACGCTTATTTAATGTGTTTGTATATGCTGGGTGCTATGTCCTTAGAGATTGTACATATAAACGAAGCTTGATGCCATTTTATCCTAGACTCACATTCATTAATGTAATAGAGGCTTAAGTAAATTACCGAGAGAGACACACAGATGAGTGATAGTTCTCTCAACAAAGGATGACCATTTGGGAGAGATAGCAAAAGATTTTCTCAAGATTTTTTCCCTATAAACAAGGGGGAAATAATTCTAAGTAAGTTTGGAATTCAGGATACTACAATTATTCCAAAGCTCTAACTTTTTTTTTTGTATATAGGAAATATCTATGGTAAAGTTAGCAAGGTGATGAATTAAGAAGCCATATATCTTTATTTCCCCTTTTCATCTTTCCCATTGTTTTCATGTCATGGTCTAACATATGACAAAGAGCTTCAGGTTTTTTCATGGTTCCTATGGATTTGAATGTCAGTTGAGCTAACTGACATGGGGTAGAACTAATGTTGGATCCATGTGTTAGTCATTCTTTATTCCTGAAGGAGACAAGACAGAGGAACAGCCTTGGAATAGTCATTCATTAAAGATAGTAAGCTCATGTTGGTACCACACTTTAGCATCAGACTTAGGTATCTGTCCAAAACTTTGTTGAAAAGTATTTATGTCTTATATGTAGGCAACGCCTTTTCAAATTACTGGGATAATATGAAATGCATTTATTTATTTATTTTTATTTTTATTTTTTTAAACAATTTTATTGGAGTATAATTGCTTTACAACGGTGTGTTAATTTCTGCCTTATAACAAAGTGAATCAGTTATACATATACATATATCCCCATATCACTTCCCTCTTGTGTCTCCCTCCCTCCCACCCTCCCTATCCCACCCTTCTAACTGGTCACAAAGCACCAAGCTGATCTCCCTGTGCTATGCGACTGATTCCCACTAGCTATCTATTTTACATTAGGTAGTGTATAAATGTCCATATATACACTACCACTCTCTCACTTTGTCCCAGCTTATCCTTCCCTGTCCCCGTCTCCTCAAGTCCATGCTCTAGTAGGTCTGCATCCTTATTCCCGTTTTGCCCCTAGGTTTTCCATGACTTTTTTTTCTTCTTTTAGATTCCATATATATGTGTTAGCATACGGTATTTGTTTTTCTCTTTCTGACTTACTTCACTCTGTATGACAGACTCTAACTCCATCCACCTCACTACAGATAACTCAATTTCATTTCTTTTTATGGCTGAGTAATATTCCATTGTACATATGTGCCACATCTTCTTTATCCATTCATCCGATGATGGATACTTAGGTTGCTTCCATGTCCTGGCTATTGTAAATAGAGCTGCAATGAACATTGTGGTACATGACTCTTTTTGAATTATGGTTTTCTCAGGGTAAATGCCCAGTAGTGAGATTGCTGGGTTGTATGGTAGTTCTATTTTTAGTTTTTTAAAGAACCTCCATACTGTTCTCCATAGTGGCTGTATCAATTTACATTCCCACCAACAGTACAAGAGGGTTCCCTTTTCTCCACACCCTCTCCAACATTTATTGTTTGTAGATTTTTTGATGATGGTCATTCTGACCGGTGTGAGATGATATCACATTGTACTTTTGATTTGCATTTCTCTAATGATTAATGATGTTGAGCATTCTTTCATGTGTTTGTTGGCAATGGGTATATCTTCTTTGGAGAAATGTCTCTTTAGCTCTTCTGCCCATTTTTGGATTGGGCTGTTTGTTTTTGTGATATTGAGCTGCATGAGCTGCTTATAAATTTTGGAGATTAATCCTTTGTCAGTTGCTTCATTTGCAAATATTTTCTCCCATTCTGAGGACTGTCTTTTCTTCTTGTTTATGGTTTCCTTTGCTGTGCAAAAGCTTTAAGTTTCATTAGGTCACATTTCTTTATTTTTGCTTTTATTTCCGTTTCTCTAGGAGGTGGGTCAAAAAGGATCTTGCTGTGATTTATGTCATAGAGTGTCCTGCCTGTTTTGCTGTAAGAGTTTGATAGTATCTGGCCTTACATTTAGGTCTTTAATCCATTTTGAGTTTATTTTTGTGTATGGTGTTAGGGATTGTTCTAATTTCATTCTTTTACATGTAGCTGTCCAGTTTTCCCAGCACAACTAATTGAAGAGGCTGTCTTTTCTCCACTGTATATTCTTGCTTCCTTTATCAAAGATAAGGTGACCATATGTGTGTGGGTTTATTTCTGGGCTTTCTATCCTGTTCCATTGATCTATATTTCTATTTTTGTGCCAGTACCATACTGTCTTGATTACTGTAGCTTTGTAGTATAGTCTGAAGTCTGGGTACCCGATTCCTCCAGCTCCGTTTTTCTTTCTCAAAATTACTTTGGCTATTCGGGGTCTTTTGTGTTTCCATACAAATTGTGAAATTTTTTGTTCTAGTTCTGTGAAAAATGCCAGTGGTAGTTTGATAGGGATTGCATTGAATCTGTAGATTGCTTTGGGTAGCATAGTCATTTTCACAATGTTGATTCTTCCAATCCAAGAACATGGTATATCTCTCCATCTATTTGTATCATCTTTATTTTCTTTCATCAGTGTCTTATAATTTTCTGCATACAGGTCTTTTGTCTCCTTAGGTAGGTTTTTACCTAGGAATTTTATTCTTTTTGTTGCAATGGTAAACGGGAGTGTTTTCTTAATTTCACTTTCAGATATTTTGTCATTAGTGTATAGAAATGCAAGAGATTTCTGTGCATTAATTTTGTATCCTGATACTTTACCAAATTCATTGATTAGCTCTAGTAGTTTTCTGGTAGCATCTTTAGGATTCTCTATGTACAGTATCATGTCATCTGCAAAAAGTGACAGCTTTACTTCTTCTTTTCCGATTTGGATTCCTCTTATTTCTTTTTCTTCTCTGATTGCTGTGGCTAAAACTTCCAAAACTATGTTGAATAATAGTGGTGAGAGTGGGCAACCTTGTCTTGTTCCTCATCTTAGTGGAAATGGTTTCAGTTTTTCACCATTGAGGACAATGTTCACTGTGGGGTTGTCATATATGGCCTTTATTATTTTGAGGTATGTTCCCTCTATGCCTACTTTCTGGAGGGTTTTTATCATAAATGGGTGTTGAATTTTGTCGAAAGCTTTCTCTGCATCTATTGAGATGATCATATTGTTTTTCTCCTTCAATTTGTTAATATGGTGTATCACATTGATTGATTTGCGTTTATTGAAGAATCCTTGCATTCCTGGGATAAACCCCACTTGATCATGGTGTGTGATCCTTTTAATGTGCTGTTGGATTCTGTTTGCTAGTATTTTGGTGAGGATTTTTGCGTCTATGTTCATCAGTGATATTGACCTGTAGTTTTCTTTTTTTGTGACATCTTTGTCTGGTTTTGGTATCAGGGTGATGGTGGCCTCATAGAATGAGTTTGGGAGTGTTCCTCCCTCTGCTATATTTTGGAAGAATTTGAGAAGTATAGGTGCTAGCTCTTCTCTAAATATTTTCTAGAATTCGCCTGTGAAGCCATCTTGCCCCGGGCTTTTGTTTGTTGGAAGATTTTTATTCACAGTTTCAATTTTAGTGCTTCTGATTGGTCTGTTCATATTTTCTATTTCTTCCTGGTTCAGTCTCAGAAGGTTGTGCATTTCTAAGAATTTGTCCATTTCTTCCAGGTTGTCCATTTTATTGGCATATAGTTGCTTGTAGTAATCTCTCATGATCTTTTGTATTTCTGCAGTGTCAGTGGTTACTTCTCCTTTTTCATTTCTATTTCTGTTGATTTGAGTCTTCTCCCTTTTTCTCTTGATGAGTCTGGCTAATGGTTTATCAATTTTGTTTATTTTCTCAGAGAACCAGCTTTTCGTTTCATTGATTTTTGCTATTGTTTCCTTAATTTCTTTTCCATTCATTTCTGATCTGATCTGTATGATTTCTTTCCTTCTGCTAACTTTGGGGTTTTTTTTTGCTTTTCTTTCTCTAATTGCTTTAGGTGTAAGGTTAGGTTGTTTATTTGAGATGTTTCTTGTTTCTTAAGGTAGGATTGTATTCCTATAAACTTCCCTCTTAGAACTGCTTTTGCTGCATATGATAGGTTTTGGGTCATCGTGTTTTCATTGTCATTTGTTTCTAGGTATTTTTTGATTTCCTCTTTGATTTCTTCAGTGATCTCTTGGTTATTAAGTAGTGTATTGTTTAGCCTCCATGTGTTTGTATTTTTTACAGATTTTTTCCTGTAATTGATATCTAGTCTCATAGCATTGTGGTCAGAAAAGATACTTGATACAATTTCAATTTTCTTAAATTTACCAAGGCTTGATTCGTGACCCAAGATATGATCTATCCTGGAGAATGTTCCATAAGCACTTGAGAAGAAATTGTATCCTGTTATTTTTGGATGGAATGTCCTATAAATATCAATTAAGTCTATCTTGTTTAATGTATCATTTAAAACTTGTGTTTCCTTATTTATTTTCTTTTTGGATGATCTGTCCATTGGTGAAAGTGGGGTGTTAAAGTCCCCTACTATGATTGTGTTACTGTCGATTTCCCCTTTTATGGCTGTCAGTATTTGCCTTTTGTATTGAGGTGCTCCTATGTTGGGTGCACAAATATTTACAATTTTTACATCTTCTTGGATTGATCCCTTGATCATTATGTAGCGTCCTTCTTTGTCTCTTGTAATACTGCTTGTTTTAAAGTCTATTTTGACTGATATGAGAACTGCTGCTCCATGTTTATATGGTTTCCAATTGCATGGAATATATTTTTCCATCCCCTCACTTTCAGTCTGTATGTGTCCCTAGGTCTGAAGTGGGTCTCTTGTAGACAACATGTATATGGGTCTTGTTTTTGTATCCATTCAGCCAGTCTATGTCTTTTGGTTGGACCATTTAATCCATTTACATTCAAGGTAATTATCAATATGTATGTTCCTATTACCGTTTTCTTAATTGTTTTGGGTTTGTTATTGTAGGTCTTTTCCTTCTCTTGTGTTTCCTGCCTAGAGAAGTTCCTTTAGCATTTGTTGTAAAGCTCGTTTGGTTGTGCTGATTTCTGTTAGCTTTTGCTTGTCTGTAAAAGTTTTAATGTCTCCTTCAAATCTGCATGAGGTCCTTGCTGGATAGAGTAATCTTGGTTGTAGATTTTTCCCTTTCATCACTTTAAATATGTCCTGCCACTCCCTTCTGGCTTGCAGAGTTTCTGCTGGAAAATCAGCTGTTAACCTTATGGGGATTCTCTTATGTATTATTTGTTGTTTTTCCCTTGCTGCTTTTAATATTTTTTCTTTGTATTTAATTTTTGATAGTTTGATTAATATGTGTCTTGGTGTGTTTCTCTTTGGATTTATCCTATATTGGACTCTCTGTGCTTCCTGTACTTGATTAACTATTTCCTTTCCCATATTAGGGAAGTTTTCAACTATAATCTCTTCAAATATTTTCTCAGTCCCTTTCTTTTTCTCTTCTTCTTCTGGGACCCCTATAATTCGAATGTTGGTGCATTTAATATTGTCCCAGAGGCCTCTGAGACTGTCCTCAATTCTTTTTTCTTTATTCTGCTCTGCAGTAGTTATTTCCACTCTTTTATCTTCCAGGTCACTTCTCCGTTCTTCTGCCTCAGTTATTCTGCTATTGATTCCTTCTAGAGAATTTTTAATTTCATTTATTGTGTTGTTCATCATTGTTTGTTTGCTCTTTAGTTCTTCTAGGTCCCTGTTAAACGTTTCTTGTATTTTCGCCATTCTCTTTCCAAGATTTTGGATGGTCTTTACTATCATTATTCTGAATTCTTTTTCAGGTAGATTGCCTATTTCCTCTTCATTTGTTAGGTCTGGTGGGTTTTTACCTTGCTCCTTCATCTGCTGTGCGTTTCCTTTTCTTCTCATTTTGCTTAACTTACTGTGTTTGGTGTCTCCTTTTCGCAGGTTGCACGTTCGTAGTTCCCATTGTTTTGGTTTCTGCCTCCAGTGGCTAAGGTTGGTTCAGTGGGTTGTGTAGGCTTCCTGGTGGAGGGGATTAGTGCCTGTGCTCTGGTGGAGGAGGCTGGATCTTGTCTTTCTGGTGGGCATGTCCACGTCTGGTGGTGTGTTTTGGAGTGTCTGTGACCTTATTATGATTTTAGGCAGCCTCTGTGCTAATGGGTGGGGTTGTGCTCCTGTCTTGCTAATTGTTTGGCATAGGGTGTCCAGCACTGTACCTTGCTGGTCGTTGAGTGGAGCTGTGTCTTGGCATTGAGATGGAGATCTCTGGGAGATTTTCACCGCTTGATATTACATGGAGCTGGGAGGCCTCTGGTGGACCAATTTCCTGAACTTGGCTCTCCTATTCAGAGGCACAGCCCTGACGCCTGGCTGGAGCACCAAGAGCCTGTCATCCACACGGCTCAGAATAAAAGGGAGGAAAAAAAAAAGAAAGAAAGCAAAAGATTAAATTAAATTAAATTAAGAAGTTATTAAAATAAAAAACAAAAAATAATTATTAAAAAATTGTTTTAAAGTAATTTAAAAAGAAAGAAAGAAAGAAAGAAGAGAACAACCAAACCAAAAAACCAATCCACCAATGATAACAAGCGCTGAAAACTATACTAAAAAAAAAAAAAAATGGACTGGCAGAACCCTAGGACAAATGGTAAAAGCAGAGGTATACAGACAAAATCACACAGAAGCATATGCATACACACTCACAAAAAGAGAAAAAGGGAAAAAATATATGTATATATCTTTGCTCCCAAAGTCCACCTCCTCAATTTGGGATGATTCGTTGTCTATTCAGGTATTCCACAGATGCAGGGTACATCACGTTGACTGTGGAGATTTATTCCACTGCTCCTGAGGCTGCTGGGAGAGATTTCCCTTTCTCTTCTTTGTTCGCACGGCTCCTATGGTTCAGCTTTGGATTTGACCCCGCCTCTGTGTGTAGGTCGCCTGAGGGCGTGTGTTCTTCACTCAGACAGGGCAGGGTTAAAGGAGCAGCTGATTCGGGGGCTCTGGCTCACTCAGGCCGGGGGGACAGAGCGGTACGCAGTGCGGGGTGAGCCTGTGGCAGGAGAGGCTGGCATGACGTTGCAGCAGCCTGAAGCGTGTCGTGTTCTCCCGGGGAAGTTGTCCCTGGATCACGGGACCCTGGCAGTGGCGGGCTGCACAGGCTCCCGGGAGTGGAGGTGTGGATAGTGACCTGTGCTTGCACACAGGCTTCTTGGTGGCTGCAGCAGCAGTCTTAGCGTCTCATGCCCATCTCTGGTGTCCGAGCTGATAGCCGCAGCTCGTGCTCCTCTCTGGAGCTCCTTTAAGCAGCACTGTTAATCCTCTCTCCTCGTGCACCAGGAAATACAGAGGCAAGAAAAAGTCTCTTGCCTCTTCGGCAGTTCCAGACCTTATCCCAGACTACCTCCCGTCTAGTCGTGGCGCACTAGCCCCCTTCAGGCTGTGTTCACGCCGCCAACCCCAGTCCTCTCCCTGGGATCCGACTGAAGCTGGAGCCTCAGCTCCCAGCCCCCACCCATCCCGGCGGGTGAGCAGACAAGCCTCTCGGGCTGGTGAGTGCTGGTTGGCACTGATCTTCTGTGCGGGAATCTCTCCGCTTTGTCCTCTGCACTCCTGTTGCTGTGCTCTCCTCTGTGGCTCCAAAGCTCCCCCCTTCTGCCCCCCGCAGTCTCCACCCACGAAGGGGCTTCCTAGTGTGTGGAAACCTTTCCTCCTTCACAGCTCCCTCCCTCTGGTGCAGGCCCATCCCTATTCTTTTGTCTCAGTTTTTTCTTTTGCCCTACCCAGGTACGTGGGGAGTTTCTTGCCTTTTGGGAGGTCTGAGGTCTTCTGCCAGCGTTCAGTAGGTGTTCTGTAGGAGTTGTTCCACATGTAGATGTATTTCTGATGTATTTGTGGGGAGGAAGGTGATCTCCACATGTTACTCTTCTGTCATCTTCATGCCCACTCTGAAATTTAAATATGTAAACTAGCAAGTCATTTGTAGAGCTCTAAATATCTGAGCGGGGGTGGTATATACAAAATCACCTGACCTGAACATAGATTTTTATTAAAGAAAAATGTGACATCTTAGAACAGTCCAGTGCAATAGAACTTTGTGTGATAATGGACAAGTTCTATATCTGTGCTGTCCAATGCAGTAGCCACTACTCAGATGTAGCTATAAGAACTGAAATGTGGCTAGTGAGACTGAGGTACTGATTTTTTTTTATTTTATCTAATTATAATTAATTAAAATTTAAATGTAAATACTTGTGACTAATCACTGTCATATTGGACAGAGAAGTCATAGAAGACAGAAGAGCAGCATGGACATTGTCCATTATCTGGTATGTATATCTCATTATCATCTTGAAAATTTGAAAAATCTATCTTTTAACATTACTGTCACTTCACATAAAATAATTAAGGACAGCAAACATGCTGTTCTTGGGTTTTTCAACTGACATAACCCTGCATTAATTTGCTTGGGAAAGCAAAGGTCAATGCAAAATTCAGGCAAACACATAAGACTAAACTCTAAATATACAACCACAAAATACATAAACATAAATGAATAAAATTAAAAATTAAAACTAGCATATTCTTCTCCCCAGATGTATTATAGTCATAAATTGGATAATTGAGTCTGAAGCTCAAGAACTTAAGATATTTACTTGTTGTTTTTAGGCTATATTATATATGCTAGTTGCCCCTTATATAACCTCTAATAATTCTTTATAATCTACTTTTATAGCCCTTATTAAAAATGTAATTATTTTCAATTAACATAAATCTATTAGTATCAACATCAGTAGATACTTAGATTGCTATTGATTTTCCCTCATCTTAGCTAAAATTTAATTTCCATTACATTAGCAAAATATTTTTTCTTACCACCATATCCCGAGTGCCTAGAAGAATGCTGTGACCATATTAGGCACTGAATATTGGCATGTCAAGAATTAACAGAATTGTATTATATGCCATGGATTTCTGTGAAGTTCAATTCAGAAGCTATTTTTTCTACCCACAGATGAGACATTCCAGATTTGAACCTTCCTAAAAGCCTTTTGAAATATCATTACAAAAATAAAATTATCATTAATCACTAAGTTTACCTAAATCAAATTATAATAGTAAATACTGTATGTATATTTAATATTATTGTTGTAAAATTCTTTTTTTTCTTAAAGTAGATTTGCTAATTTTCACACTTGTAGTTAGATATTACATGAAAAATATTTTCCTTGGCAAAGAAAAGGCAAATTGTTTATTGGTTTATATAAGTAAAATATTAATAGAATGCTCATTTTAGTTTATGAATTAAAATCAAGATTAATACACATTGGTTACCTCATAGGAAATTTTTTAAAAATTACATTGAAGCAAACTGATGATTTTAATTAATATTTCTGAAATGCCACCTTAAATTTCATAATAAACATTTAATTCTTCCATCAAGATATATTATGGTCTGGATTTGAATAAAAGTTAGTGAATCTAAACACACACAAAAAATCCAAAAAATGCAGAAATATCTTCAAGCAATTCATGAGGAAAAATGTGGCTGTACTTGAGTATTGTACTAGATTTTATGTAAGCAATTATAACACTTTGATAAGTTATAAAAGATAATATGACCATATAATTTCACCATAGATTCTAGTGGTCCCTGAAAACCTGATATCGTTCATTGGTTTCTAACATTTAGGATCTTATTTTAGACACTGGTATGACAAAACAATGAGAAAAAACCCTCAGATGCTCTCCTGTTCTTTCAGGACAGAGCACATAGATGAGATCTCAATAACTGTTCTTCAGCACATGTCAGCAACTTTTATGTTAAAAAATATATAGGAGAATTAAAATTGTAGTGCGTGGTTATGTGTGTGTGTGTGTGTGTGTGTGTGCACGTGTGTACGTGTGTACGTAAGGGTTCATAAATCAACCATGTACTAGGAATCTTAAGATCTTCTGATCTTCACAGCCTCCAGTACCTTTCTATCTTATTCATTTCTGTCAAAGTGCTACAGGTAACACTGGCTAGAACTGCCCCTGAGAGCCAGTCAACACTATTCCTCAATCAGCTATCAAGATCACTGATTATCTGTGTAGGGCTCATCTTATTGTAGTTCAGAGAAGGGACTTTAAAAGTTTTTTTTATTTTCTATTGATAAATTGGACTTTATCAAAATTATTTCACTATTTTAAAGACTTAAGAGTATGAGACCCTCTGTGTGCTGATAAACAATAGCACTTAAGAGAGCCCAAGCACTTTAAGAATTTTACAGTTTTATATTAATTGAACCACTTCCTTGAGGGTTTTGAGGGAAGCCAGAACCAGAGGAAACTGATTTTAAACATTCCCATAATCTGACTTTATAGGCATAAAGAAAATATAGGTACTGTTCCTATAGCTATATTTTCCAATTTGACATTTTGGCATGTTAGTTTCAGTCCATTGTGTGTGCTCATTAAAAAAAAAAATCGAAGTTCAATAACATTGTTCTGTTAATCTCCAAGAAAACGTCTTTCTTTTTTTTTTTTTTTTTTTTTTTGGCTAGGCCTCACAGCTTGCAGGATCTTAGTTCTCCGACCAGGGATTGAACCTGGGCCCCGGCAGTGAAATCACCGAGTCCTAACCACTGGACCACCAGGGAATTCCCAAAAATTTCATTTTTAACACCTGTTTCTATAGGGCAAAAAAAAGAAAGTCTATGTATTTTACACAAGGTTTTATTCTTATCAGAGTTTGCATATTTTCTCCCTCTGCCAAAGTTATTAGCTGTATTTATTAGATGTGATATATGCACTTTTGTCTTAGATGAATATTTTATACTTGATTGCTACTTCTGGTGGTGAAAAGGTGTCCTAGACAACTGAAATCTACAGTAAGATATTTTAATTCATTTGGAGTAACCATTGTTAATTCACTTATAAGTTCATTCACCATGTGAAACTTAGTGATAATTCTTTTTAAAATTCTACATACTTCTTCCTTTTGAAATCTTTAATAGTTCACATAAATGTTACATTTATCACCATAAAATGCTATGACCTGAAAAGCACTTAGAACATCTTCTAGCACCACTCTAATTTCACAAATGTGTAGAGGTGTTAAGCATCTTGTTTGTGGTGACAATATTAGTTATAGACGAAGCTGGGACTTAGAATTCAAGTCTCTGGCACTTATTTCTGAGTTGAGCCTATGTCATATGACTTCAAGGAATTGAAAACTGGTCTCATTAAATAATAACATAAGCTAAAATGTTTCCTTCTATGTTTTCCAGGGTCAAAGTATTTTTGGGCTTGATGTTATTGAAACACCAGAAGGAGAGAAGATGCCACAATTGATAGTTCAACAGGAGTTAGATAGGGAAGAGAAAGATACATATGTAATGAAAGTAAAGGTTGAAGATGGTGGCTTTCCTCAAAGATCCAGTACTGCCATTTTGCAAGTCAGTGTTGCTGATACAAACGACAACCGCCCAGTCTTCAGGGAGAATGAGATTGAAGTCAGTATACCAGAAAATGCTCCTGTAGGTACTTCAGTGACACAACTTCATGCCACAGATGCCGACATAGGTGAAAATGCCAGGATTCACTTCTATTTCAGCAATCTAGTCTCCAACATGGCCAAGAGGCTATTTCACCTCAACTCCACCACTGGACTTATCACAATCAAAGAACCACTGGATAGGGAGGAATCACCAAACCACAGGTTACTGGTTTTGGCAAGTGATGGTGGATTGATACCAGCAAGAGCAATGGTGCTAGTAAATGTTACAGATGTCAATGATAATGTCCCATCAATTGACATAAGATATATCATCAATCCAATCAATGGCACTGTGGTTCTTTCAGAAAATGCTCCACTCAACACCAAAATTGCTCTCATAACTGTTACAGATAAGGATGCTGACCATAATGGTAGGGTGACGTGCTTTACAGATCATGAAGTCCCTTTCAGATTGAGGCCAGTATTTAGTAATCAGTTCCTCCTAGAGACTGCTGCATATCTTGACTATGAGTCCACAAGAGAATATGCCATTAAATTACTGGCTGCAGATGCTGGCAAACCTCCTTTGAATCAATCATCCATGCTCCTCATCAAAGTAAAAGATGAAAATGACAACGCTCCAGTTTTCACTCAGCCTTTCATAAGTCTTTCTGTTCCTGAGAATAACTCTCCTGGCACCCAGTTGACAAAAATAAGTGCAACAGATGCAGACACAGGGCATAATGCTGAGATAAACTACCTGCTTGGCATTGATGCTCCATCTGAATTCAACCTGGATCATCGTACAGGCATTCTGACGGCAGTGAAGAAACTGGATAGAGAAAAACAGGAAAAATATTCATTCACGGTTCTGGCAAAAGATAACGGGATGCCACCTTTAATAACCAATGCCACAGTCTTAGTGACTGTTCTTGATCAGAATGACAACAGTCCAATTTTCACTCACAATGAGTACAACTTCTATGTCCCAGAAAACCTTCCAAGACATGGCACAGTAGGACTAATCACTGTAACTGATCCTGATTATGGAGAAAATTCTGCAGTCACTCTTTCCATTTTAGACGCAAATGATGACTTCACCATTGATCCACAGACTGGTGTCATCCGACCGAATATTTCCTTTGATAGAGAAAAACAAGAATCTTATACTTTCTATGTAAAGGCTGAGGATGGTGGTAGGGTATCACGTTCTTCAACTGCCAAAGTCACCATAAATGTGGTTGATGTCAACGACAACAAACCAGTTTTTGTTGTCCCTTCTTCGAACTACTCCTTTGAATTGGTTCTGCCATCCACTAATCCAGGCACAGTGGTCTTCACGGTAGTTGCTGTTGACAATGACACTGGCATGAATGCAGAGCTTCATTACAGCATTGTAGGAGGAAACACAAAAGGTCTTTTTATGATTGACCAAGCAACAGGCAACATTACACTGAAGGAGAAATGTGTCCTTGCAGACCTTGGTTTACACAAACTGGTAGTCAAAGCTAAGGATTTAGGGCAACCTGATTCTCTCTTCAATGTTGTAAATGTTAATCTATTTGTGAATGAGTCAGTGACCAATGCTACACTGATTTATGAATTGGTGCACAAAAACATTGAAACACCAGTGACCCAAAATATTGAGACAGCTGACACATCCTCACCATCCAGTGACTATGTCAAGATCGTGGTTGCCATTGTTGCAGGCACAATAACTGTCATCCTTGTTATTTTCATCACTGCTGTAGTAAGATGCCGCCAATCACCACACCTTAAGGCTGCTCAGAAAAACAAGCAGAATTCCGAATGGGTTACTCCAAACCCAGAAAACAGGCAGATGATAATGATGAAGAAAAAGAAGAAGAAGAAGAAGCATACCCCTAAGAACTTGCTGCTTAACTTTGTTACTATTGAAGAAACTAAGGCAGATGATGCGGACAATGATGGAAACAGCGTCACACTAGACCTTCCCATTGAACTGGAAGAGCAAACCATGGGCAAGTACAACTGGGGCACTACACCTACAACTTTCAAGCCTGACAGCCCTGATTTGGCCCGGCACTACAAATCTGCCTCTCCACAGCCTGCCTTCCAGATCCAGCCGGAAACTCCCCTGAATTCGAAGCACCACATCATCCAGGAACTGCCTCTTGATAACACCTTTGTGGGCTGTGATTCCATCTCCAAGTGTTCCTCCAGCAGTTCTGATCCCTACAGCGTTTCTGAGTGCAGCTATCCAGTGACAACTTTCAAGACACCTGTGTCTGTACACACCAGACCGGTAGGTAATCCAACTTTCTAAGTAACCTTTCTAACTTTATTTTTTTTAATTATTTTCAATTATTACAGAATCTACTGACTCAACATGGGATCAAAATGATCATATTCTGCAGAAGTATCTGAATAAATATATGGATTCATTTTAAGTTTGGTAGAAAATCAGAACAAAATGACTCCTGATTGGAGGAAAATTGGGTGAGGAATGATGATTATAATAGGGAGAGTGTTGTCTGTAGATGGCAGTATGACACTTCTTGCTAGAGAATATACTGGAAAAACTCCAAAATAAAAGGTCATGGCACTATCCTCAGTACAATTGTGTGCATGAGGATCAAAACAGTCATGGCTAGATACATCATAGTAAAGCCTTTTGGAATGTGATAAGCAGGTCTTAATACTTAATGGTATTGAGACCTTCAGGTTCACTTGGGAAAATCTGTGTCTACCCAAGATAATCAAATAGCATCAAGATATCCTCCCTACCCACCATTCCCCCAAACCCCCACAATGAAAAGAGTGTCATTTTCAGATTAGGAACTCACCATTTTTCTGGTTCATAAATCTGTATTAACACAATGTAGCAAGAATGGGATTAGGAAAATGAAGTCACGCTACTCACTCTCACCTTCAAGCCAGAGAATGAAATATATATGAGATCTCTACTTTAGATATCCATTTGAGTATTTGCATATTCATGCAAGGTATTAAGAACCCTTCAGGAGACATTATTAAGAGATAATGAGTTTTGGAAAATGAAATATGATTGCTTTCTCTAATGGGTCTGAAGGAAACTATGCATATATTAAGACCCAAGATATCTGTATACAATAATTTAAAAACCAATAAATTTATGAAAACAAGAGTTTATACAGTCTTTTTTATCTGTATTCCATGGAGAAATGAATAAAAATGTATCTAGAAATTCATAACTAAATTAAATGATTTAAGTATTTTTATTTCCTTAATAAAGTCAAGTGATAGAATTTATCTACATTTTTTCTCTAGAAGTCATGCAGCATGTTGATTTTATTATTTTGTCTGTGTTACTCTTAAGAAGGTCTTCATATCAGTTTCAGTGAATAAAGCTTTTGAAAACCTATTTAGGCTTAATTAAATAGTAGTAATGTGAAAGTCAGAATAGGTTTCCTCTCACCAAAGTTAGAGATATTAAAGAAGTCTATCAGGATTCAAAATAACAATGAAAATAATTTACCATAATTTAGGAAATGCTTTTAAGAATTGAAGTCACTCATGGATTTGCATAGTTAAATTATACAATAACGTTAACCTTTCTCTCTTAATCACACAGTGAAATTAAGATACTAATTCAGTTGTGGGTGCATTTTTGTTACAATAGGTTCATAATTATGCTATCACAAATGGTAAAATAGAACCCTACTCTCTTTGTGGAGAGTTTCTGTTATGCTTTGAATGAGTTTATAGGGCAGTGGTTATTTCTACAGTTCACATGAGCCCCATGGTTTCTGACCAAGGTGGATCTTAAATGGGTGGCAAACATAACAGATGCCTAATATCATCATGGTATGTTTTTGTTTTTATTTAACTATTAAAAAGGGTGCTCTCATTTTCTAATTCTCATTGCTATCATTTGGTTTTTTGGAAACATTTCTCAACAGAAAAGTATTCTTTATGAATAGCACTTTATGTGTGTTGTATATCCTAATAGCACTTTTCCCAGGGCTAAATTTGTGACTCACTTACAAATCTATACAAAGGGTGGGGTTTGTGAATTACTTTTGCAGAGCATCATTTTTAATAGATTGGCTTGTGACGTTAGTTAGAAGAGCAAATTCTGGTTTCAACTGTTTTTGAAAGCATGGAGATGTTTTAAGAGCTAGACTTATTTTACATGAGGACATGAACATACAGTAAGTAAGGCATAGATGAAGGAAAAAATTGAAGTGTTTTCCAAATATCTTCCTCTTTTATTGTTTTTTTTTGATATTTTGTAATCCTGAGAAAGTCAATAAAATTAATAACTTTTTCATTCAGGTATTTTATTTTATTTAGCTAAGAAGTCTTTTCCTAAACACAGAACAATAACTTCATGAGATAGGCAAAATAAGGAAAGTAAATGCTAATAAGAATAAATTCTTGGTTATCATTTGGTTTTTATTAGCTAAAAGGAGTATCTTAGAATCAATGAGTTTTCAGATGACTTATTCTATTTTTTCTCATCTTAAAAAAAATAGGTAAATAGTATATTTTATGTCATTGGTTCACAGATGTTTCAGATTAATTACTAAATATCTTCTGGACATGAATTGGTGAACTTAGGTAGACTAATGTGATACTAAAAATAATTTGAATCCTTGTATTTTGTGCTACATTTGCAATGTTCTTCACCCTTTCTGTATACGCTTCAATTTCTGATTAATGCCAGGAGAGGCATCTTATATTCACTGATGTTGCAGAATGCTAAAAAGTTAAGTGAGCACTGAAAAAGAACGCATGTATTTATAAAAATTCAAATACAGTAGGTGTCTTCTTTTTAAAGAAACATCATACATAATGGGGAAAAGTGTCAGCCAGTAAAATAAAAATTCATTGTTCCTTAAGGAAATTCTGACAGTGGAATAAAATATTACTGTTATCAGAAGGCAGAATTATATTCAATTGATTTTAAACAAAGTGAGAAATATATTTTCAAAAGGAGGGTTTAGGGTGATATTTATGTTTAATTCATTACTCATCGGAATAGAAATATGAAAGTGAAGAAATTAAATGGTTCTAGGAGGCAGTAAGATATAAGGGGATTTATAAATAATTTCATGTTTTTAAAAAGGGAATCAAATATTTTCTATAGTTTTTTTTTCCTGACTCTTGTTCTGAAAAAATATGGAACATTCGTTAGATAGAAATGTATCTATTGCACAAAACCATTTATACCTGGGGAATATGAGGATCCTCTTTGATATAAATTTTTACAAGTATTCTGGAAGGCATTTTTGTATGCATATATTATAGTAGAAATTAAAACATGAAATTTAAAAGATGATCTTACAGTGTATTTTATATTAACGTCTTTCAGAGCAAGCAGATAGTGTTTGCTGTGATTCTAGAAAAACAATAAGAATAATCATTTTAGAATCAATTTTGATAATTGTTGTATAAAAGAGATACAATGCCAAAACGAAATCTTGCTTAACACAGTTCTCCCATTAAAATATTGTGAAGACTATACATTTGAAAAATAGGGGAACAAAAATGAACTTATTATTTTGAAAGGGCCTTCTGTGTACAAGTCACTGTATTAGTCATGTATTTGAGGTACTTCATTTCAAAAAGAAATAATTCATGGTTACATGAGTGTAGGTATTATACATGGATTCAAAATGGTAAGAGGAGTCTGAGTTAGCTTGGAATAGGCTTGGTATTTACTACTGTTACATTCCATAACCTTGATATTGTGCATCTGTATTTTAGCAATGTGAGTTTTAGCCATGTAGCATGCTTGGCAACTAAGACTCCTAGAACACAACCATCTGATTTTGATAACATGTTATTTTTCTTGTCCTAGACTGATTCCAGGACATCAACTATTGAAATCTACAGTGAGATATAACTTTCTAGGAACAACATAATTCTATTCCCCTTCCAAAAAACTCCAATGATTTGTGATTTCAAAATTTGGCTAAGATCATTTATCTTGTAATCTGGATTTCCCACTATAAAAGCAAGCAAAACAAAAACCACCTTAAAAATTATGTCCCACTGAACACCATGCTTACTTTAGCTGTAATCTTGCAATCGAAATTTTAAATTTGTGGAAGGAACAGTGCAGTGTGATAAAAAAAAAGTTTTATCATGCTGTTTCTCGATTTGCTTCCTCTGAATGCCAACAAGTGTGATGTAATATAATGTGTCTTGATGTACAAACTGATGGTTAATGTATCAATCATGAAACATGGAATTACTTGCCCTGTCTGATTGCTGAAGAATTTAAACATCATCTCCGGGAGTTTGGAAGTGAAGCTGAACTATCCAAGCTACCCTCTGAAAGGTATCCAAGGGCAAGAGATTTTCTTTAATATCAAAAATACAAACAGCAACAACAAAAAAAACACTTAAGATCATTTTTTGGAAAATATTCACTACTATAGTGTTGTTGAGAAAATAATTATAATTATCCATCACTCTGCTGAAAAGTTAGATGATATAAAATAATTTTAATGGGTTTTTATGTTGATTGTAATCATGTTGTTCCACTACTTTAATCATTAAAAAATTATTTTTGTTGTAATCATGTTTCTTTTTTTCTATAAATACTGAAAAAGAAAGAAGTTTTTCTTTTCTATTTTTATCTATCAAAAGAAGAATGTAAAGTTCTTTATACTCCCTGATATTTGGGGGAAAAAAAGTACTGATGTTTGTTATATAGTGAAATGTAATTCCGTTCATATGTAAGTAGAGACAAGGATTTAAATAGGATATTTTGAAAGATTTTATCTTAATTTTGAAACTACCTAGGAAAATATAAGCTACTAGAGTCAAACAGCTAAATAGATCTACATAATATCTCTGGCATTAAATTACTGAATATATTTCATTGCTTTGAGTAATTTGGCCTTTAACTCATTCTTCACAATATGTTGATTAATCAATTTCCTACACAAATGACTAAATGCCTCAAATTTGGTGTACATTAAATTTATTGAGGAAGGAATGATGTGTCCCAATTTTACATTGTATTCTTTAAGCTGCTTATGACTTACTAACAGTACTAACAGAATTTTTTTAAAAGCGTGATTTCTTGGGGTTAAAAGGGAGTATAAAGGACCTTTATAATCACGACATAACATATGTTTCCTGGAATCTCATTCAAATGCTTCATTGTGTATCATTTTACCTTGCAAAGTGTGGATAGGATTTGGTCTATTATGTATGTGCATTAAATTATTGTATTATTTGAAGTGTTCCTTGGTGTAAAGGTATTTAGAAGAGACTTATGCTCTATTTAGCATTTCAAATTAGTGTAATTCTTGGATATTTAATATATAGGCAATATTTTTAAAAGATTTCTGTTAAAATTTAGCATTCCCATTTACTCAGTACAGAATCTCTGGTACCTCCAATAATGTCAAGTTCCTTGAACATGCTTGCTATCTGGCTTTTTAAACATTACTTAGTTAATTATAATGACTGTAAGTGTAACTGTTTTACTGGTAATGAGAAATGTCATGTAAATTATGATATTGTATTACATACTTATAAACAACTATTGTAGAAAAATACTTAAAATTAAATTTTACCTTTGTGAAAGTTATTCATATAGGGTAACTTTATAATCTCTCCCCTATTTCTTCCTGATAAACTAAATATTTCAGTTTAATTTCAAGGAATGTCAAAATTGAGCCAACTTATTATACCTCTAGAGTCAGTGCCCTGCAGGTACCAAGATGTACTAAGAGTAGGAGTTTCCAAAATCCATAGTCTCACTTAACTGTGAAAAAATTATGATGCCCAAGAAAATGAATCAATACTTCACATGTCCCATGATAAACTAGTGTGGCTTCATGACCATTTGTATATGTAATTATTATATAAATGCATTTTAAGTGCTTGTGTCATGACCACCCTGGTCTCTGGTTTTCCACACATTCTGTGAGCTAGAGGAGAATACTTCATTTTTCTTCTACTTCAGCGACCCTTTCCTTTAGGCCTGTGATAAGGAAAACTCCTAATCACTCCTTTGTATATATGAAGATGAAAATGTCTTGAAACAGTTACCCAGAATCTCTTTTAAAAATTCCTCAGTATTTTTATGGGGGTCATCTTTGCAGAAGATGAAAATAGAAACTTTATTTTTAAAGCTGCAAGTGATTCCGTCTCTCAGAATATAATTTCTGTGAGAAAGGAACTTCTCAATTGATTTCTTTCCTGCTCTTTGAGGCTAAAATATTTACCCGTATAAACCAATGATGATTGAGATTTAACTGTATCTAAACTTCAGCCATAGATGAAAATGGATTCTGCTTTTGATTATTAACTACCCTTGATCTGTCCTTTGCTTATGCTTGAGGAAATAATATTAACATTTGAGAATAGTATGGACGACATTGAAACTAATTTTCCACAAAAGCCAGAGAGGACAAAACTATGTATTTTCCTCTTGGTTCCTTCTTATCAGTTGATTTGATGATTCTTTTAATTTAATTATTGGTGTTATTACATGTTTGGCTTACAAGGTCTCAGATATCTTCCCATCTCTTGTGTTGGTATTAATGGACTCCTAGAATATTCTCAATGAAGTGTCCTTGATGGTCTCTCTTGTTCTTATTCTAGTCAGTGAATAGAGAAAAACAGAAGGAAAGCAAATCTTAAGACTAGTCATCAAAGAAACTTTTAGGGATTACCTAATCGATTAACTACAATGTGCTGTATACTTTCATCCCTGCAAACACTCAAAGGAGTATTACTTTCTTTTGATTAAAATCCAAAGTGTATAAATTGAAAAAAATTGCTGAAATACATTTCCTCATTTTACATTAAATATAAAAGTTTATTTTTAGAAGTAGGGTATTCAAGCTATTACATTTCTTAAGTTATTTTTATTTTCAATGATTTAAATTGAAAATTTTATAGAACAGTTTTAATTCTATCCATTAATTAATCTTTTATGTATACTTCTGTTTTCTCTGCTGACCATCCTGTTCACATTATCAATGTGAACACATATACTTTAGAATAATTTTTAAAAGCTGAACTTATATTCAATCAATCATTATTTCATACAATATTTACTAATCCTTTCATTTCAACACAAAACAATGCTGCCACATTTTACAATTTTGTCACCTGCACTCGTCACTGTTTAATTAGATTTTGTAAGTGTCCGTCTAGCTAGGTGTGATTTGAAGCCTGATCTCAACAGAAGTGCTACAGGACAAGCAGAGCTTAAGTAATCTTATATGAACTTAATCTACACTGTGTAAATGCTTCCTACAGGTGCTCTTGTGTAATAGACTTTTTTCTTTAGGTTTTGCTTAGTTTCTGTCTATTTTTATTGTTTAGATTTAGGTTTCTAGCATATTCAAAGGTGCTGTGATAATATAAAGCTGTATGTGTTGTATATAATTATTACTTTTAAAAAGAACTAATGTTCAATTTGTTTTTTCATGCATTATGTGTGTTCATACATAACATCCGTGGTTTTATGTGGTATTTAGAATTAGGAGTGGACTTTTTAAAATTGTAGAGTAGTCATAGGCCTTTATTTTTATTGAACAATGCAATATACATTTGTTGTAGAAAATTCAGGAAATTGTAGATAGATTTTAACTGTATCTATGACAATTTGATGAAGAATTTTAAAACTATTTGTTTTTACTTCAGGCTATACCAGTAAGTTTTTCTTTATAATTTACTTAGTAATTCTGTTTAACCTTTGGAAGTGGTGCACTTTAAAATTACAGAAGTATTCTGCTCTTTTTATATTATAAACTATACATGCAGGATTTTTTACACATAGTGGTAATTGACTTAATTATTACGCATATTGTTTATTTTTATAGATGTATGATTAGACAAATTTATGAAATAATTGAGTCTGATTAGTTGATAGTAAACTAAAGAGGCATACTATATATCTCCACCATGAGACTAATCTGCCCTCAGTGAAAATATCAAGTCATGATGAAAAAGCTTTTCCGTTAAAAAGAATGCCATCTAAATATCTGCCAAAATTTCCCTTAGAATGAACAACCAAGTTATCCATTATAATTATTTCTAAAAAGCCTCATAACCAACTCTTACCTTTTTCAAATTCTAGATATTCTCAATTAAAATTTTATTAACTCTCCCATTTCAAGTGATTAATTATATTTAATTATCCACACATACACTGGTACTATCCAATTAGGAGTAAATCTTTTTCTGTGAAGTGAAAAAAATCACATTCCATTAGGTTTCAGATAGTCAAATTGACATAATAATGGAAATGAAGTACTTCAATGAATATTCTAGACATATATGCACTTTTCTCCCTTGTCCTGGAGCCTTATATTTATTAATTATTCACTGATTTACTTCACAAATGTTATTCTCTTAGAAATGCACTTTAAAAGCATTTTCATTTTTTGTCTTAACACTTAGTAAAAACGTTAGATAACAAAATAATACTTTCATTAGATACTTAGAGAAAATTTGAATAATACCACTTTTACTCTCTTTGGTGGTAGTAGAAGTAAACAAATGTGCAACACTGGTGAAAAATATTATTTTCAGAAGTCTGCAAAATAAACTTTAAAATGTATTTACTCATCTTACTACATATCAGTTTTAACCTCAGATTCAAAATCAACACAGACCACTATTTCAATGATACTTTAAACAGAATTGCTCATAAACACTATCACCTTACACAAAAATGTTTCCTGTAATTCAAGTATACAGCTCAAATAGTTGTTCAGTGTCACAACCTCAAAGTAATTAAACAGACACACACACACACACACACACACAAGAACAAATTTGATCAGCTCTTTTGGTATGTAAACACAGACCTAGTCTCATATTCAGGGTGGGAAAAAACACACAAAAATGGAATTGCATGGATGCTGGAAAACTAATTTATGAACTCCTAAATGAGAGATTATATTTCATTACTAATTTTATTTATTTGATCACTCATTCAGAACTATGTATTGGGTGCCTTTTTTGTAGATAATTATATACATTATTTATGATTTTCAGATTGAATAAGTACATATTTTTCACACAAATATAGTTATTCAAGAGAAGGTGCTGAGTTCTCTTCCAGATAGGTATCGTAGTTTTGTCTACGTGATACTAAAACATCTGGAGGCAAAATACAATTTTTCACTGAATATGGGGATATTTTGTCTACCTGACAAAATTGGCTCCATAAAGACGCAGACTTTATCTAGTACTACAAAATGATATTATAATAGTTTCATTTTAGATAGGAAAAAAGAATTTGACATGCTATATAAAGTTAACATTATCTGAACTAGAGCAATTGATAACATTTAACAACAAAATTCTACATGGTGCTACAATTCAACTTTACATATATAAATTTGAGTTGTTTGTAAGACTATACACACATTTATTTCAAGACGCATACACACTGTAGAAATGATGAGGTACATACAATTAAGTCATTTTGGGTGTGAGACTTAAAAGACAACCATACCAAACTCTTAAAATTAAGAGACCTAATTTTGAGTCTAGAGGAAAATTCATTTTAATTTGATGTTTATGTAATTCTAAAACAGTGGGATTAAAATGGGTTAGGGTATATATAAGCATACATATGTTTGCGTATATGTGTGTATATTTATGTTTTTCAAATTTCTAGCAGAAAAAAGTAATATAAACTTTAAACTAAAGACAACTTGTTCAAAGATCATACATCTATATTTACAATGTTATTCTCTGTTCTTTTAAACTCATGCCTCACTTCCAAACTTTAATCATCCTTTATCCCTTATATCACCCTACATAGCACCTTTTATTTAAAAAAACTCTTGCCACATTCAGTGCATTCTGAATATGTGCTCATGTGTTTTTTACTTTCAAATTATTTTACCTCTAATGTAACTGCAGTACTTCTTTTCATAAAGTTTCCCTGTTTTCTGAAGGATCACAGATCCAATAACATTAAATTATAAATTAAAAATTAAACTAGTTTTCCTATCTAATTACCAGTGTAGATTCTACTTCTCTTCCACACAAAAAAGCTAAGATAAATTTGCCTTCAGTAATAGTCAACTTCTGCTCAGTTGGCATAACTAAAACATATGTAAAAGAATCCATTAAAATAATTATTTTTATTTGCATGAATACCTTATTTAATTTTAATACCTCTGAAACCAAAACAGAGATAAGTAATTCTCTGTTAGTGCTCTGTACAATGTCAGATTTTCAGTTTCATAAGTCTGCAGCTTTGTGGGTTTATGTTTCCATCAAAGGCTAAGATATGGATTTGCCATAATCATATACATGCATACCTACTTATCTATGTATGTGTATACACACATACACTTTTATAAACAGCTTGGTGTGAACTATGGATTGACGTAAATCATGGAAATATTTGTGAGGATAGATTCGGTTTTTAGATTGGGTAATGTGTACAATTTATTATCATTTCTGGTTTTGAGTGGAGCTAGTACTGCGAACTGCCATTGAAGAAAAGCTGTGTAAAGTAACATTAAAATTGTGAAGATTTAAAATACAAGAGCAGTCACAAACAGTCACTCTTAAAATTTTGTTTTTGCTTTGTTATTTGTAGCTGTAATTTTAAAAAAGAATAAACAGGTTTTTGTGTGAATATGTTAGAGTGAATATTATAGGGCATCTTTCAACTGGAATACATGTAGTTACTAACACTGGTTGTATTTGATGTATTTTCAGTGCATAAAGTGTGTGTAATCTGTATTAAGTGAAATACCTATAAATAAAGTTATTTCTGCATTGCAATAACATATCTTCTGATATTTTTTGAAGCGCTTGTTGTCATCAGGGGCTACCAATTTCATTAACATCATCAAGGATCCTAAAATAATTTTTAGCACACTAACATCCTACAATTTCATGGTATAATTCATTATCTGTGTTGTGTTAACCAGAACTTTATATATTGGCATTCCTGATCACTAACATTGAGAGATAACTGGTCCAAAGCAATGAAGCGGATTGAAGTGACTCATATTCAACTAAAGTTTTAGTTTTGTGCATTTTATTGTACTCAAATTCTTTGAATATTGGTAATATGGTACCACTTATTAACTATTGTTTTTCATAGAACATGCTATAGATAATGGAGTTTACCATGAGTTCAAATGAGATGAATTAAATATTTCTTAAACTCCTGCTATGAGCAAAGCAATGTAGAGAATGATGGTGGTTATGGTGAGGGATGGGGTATTAAGGGGTAGAGATGTGGGACAATCAAGGTTCTCCCCTGGTTTCTATTAGTGTAAAAAGCCTTTTACCCAACAAGTTTAATTGAAAGTATGTTAAAAAAAAAAAAAACTTTCAGCTTTTCTAGTGCAGAAAATCCCTGACTATATAAGGTTTAAAAAAAACAAAGAACAAAAAGAAAAAAAATTAAAAGTTTTATCATAATAATTAGGAGGGTGTGTTTGTGTGTGTGTGTGTGTGTGCACATGTGTGTGTGAATATAGCTAGTAGAGTATCTTACAGGTATGTATTAGGTATTCATTCCAAAGTTCTTGAAATCTGAACTGAGCAAGCATATACTTAACCCATTTTAGGAAGCACCTTAAAGTCATCAACACTTTCCCGAATCACATCCAAATAACAAAATACTGTTGATCTTGCCTCTAAAATACCTCAGACATTTCTCCCTTTACACTTACTTATTCAGGTCTTCATCACAAGTTACTGGTTCCACTACTAATAGGTTGTCCTGCTTCCTAGTTTCATTTGTCCAATTTATTTTCTACCCTGTACCCAGAACACTTCCTAAAACACAGATCTGATCAAGTGAAGCCTATGAGAGAAAAGCGTCTGAGTCTTTCCCCATGGCATATAGGATAAAACCTTAATTACTCTATTTTTCAAGGATTTTACAATTTTAATCAGGTCTCCTTGCTCATCCTTATCTCCTACTACTCCATGCACCCCACATTTTTGTCTCACCTACTACTTCTTGTTCCTTGAATATTTCATGCACTTTAATGCTTCCATAAATCTGAACAATTTACCAGAATTACATTAAGCACTTCCTTTGGTTAAGATTCTGTGAGGACAACAAAAATAACTAAGCCATGGTCAGTGAAGTAGAAGTGTAATTGTGGAGATAATGTAAGAAAACATACTTTTAATAGCAGAGAGAATATGATAAAAAATAATAAAAGAATGCTACCTGTGATTTTATTAAAAATGAAAGAAGCCTTGATGGTACCCTTTTCTTCAACATCTTATCTGTTTCTTAACATTAACCTTACATAATTCTTGTGAAATGAAAAGCCTCAACAAATGGCTAGGTCATATAGCTCTTCAAACAGTAGTTGCCGGAAACTATTTCCAGAAAATTGATGTTACATCATTTTTCTTCATTAATCTTAGAAAGATTTTTAAATATTTACCTCAGATACTTTGATTCTTGTTACATTTCCCATCCATGAGTTGCACTTAAAATAAAAACTATCAACGGAAAATTTTAACCCATTTGTTCATCTTAGTATGAACATATACCAGAGAACCACATACTGCTTTTAGGCATTTTGGTAAAAGGAGCATCTCAATGTGACATTTCTTATAAATATGGCAAGAAAAATGTGTTCTTGTCCTCAATAGAGGAACTTTTTCCATGGTGAATGGTAACATATAGATACTGAGAACTCTGGTTAAAATGTGCTGTCTATACATAAAATCTGTCACTGAAGTACTGAGATGAAATGGTCGTCCCAGATAGAAATCATTTTATCCCTTTCCCCCCATACTGAAAGTCAAAATTATCAAATTTGTGAAAACAGGACAGATGGAGAAACCATGGGATATCAAATGTAGATAACATCCAAATTATAACATGGTAGAGCTACCCTGAAAATTCAGAAACCACATATCCCCTCTCCAAATTGAGAGTGTAATACACACACACTCACACGTATATCTTTAAGGAATGCACTTCTTGGCACACATACGGAAAGCAAATACACCACCTGCTTCCCAGAAATAGATGAAAATAAACCACATAGTTCTTAAATTAGCCCTTTTTTTCTTTTGTTCTTATTATGACAGAAAAAAATCTTTCTAAATTGCATGCAGGAAACATCCTTGGAGACTGAGGTTTTGTTTTGGTTAGTTTTTCTTTCATATATATATATATATATATATATATATATATATATATATATATTTATTTTTGCTAAGCAGTCATATCAGGATGCTGGAATGCCAGCATTACTATAAAACATTTCCATACTACATGATGATAGTTTACAAAAATTCATTACTTATTTCACCTCTTTGTGTAAAGGGAATGAACGTCATCATTAGTAGGGAAATAATGTTTCTTTAGCTCAGTTATAATTATTGAGTTTTCCAACTATCCCAGATAAAATAAAAGCTATTACTAACATTCTTAAAGTCAGTGGCTATTTTCTTCAGTACATTACCCCTTGGGAATATAGGGCCACTATAAAGGGGTAATGAAGTTGGAAGATTGGATAGAATGACAAGGCTAAAGACTCAATAACATGAAAACCTTGCAAGAGTAACACATTGCCACATTTCTAGTGAACAAACTTCCCCTTCATATTTGTGTGGTTTTTAATATATTTTTGAAGTGCTTCTATCACAGCAGTGGGAAAATTATTATTCATAAACTACACCCTCACTTATTCTTTTTTCATCTGATAGAGCCAAAAAGTATTTTTTACTCTGATTTATTTCTTGGGAACAATCCTATCTAAAATCAATCTAACTGAAAAATTACCATAGCTATATGCCAAATCTGTCTTAACTATATTCCTACCGTAACTGTCTTTGCGCTTGTGTGTGAAATATTAAATTTCATGGTGCATTTTGCTTTTCATGGAGAAAAATTCCATATCCATTCTCCTAACTCTGATAATAGAGTTGTCAACATTCCCTTTCTTCTTCAAGTTGGTCTGGCTTGTGAAATGTGTTAAAATCGCAGGTTGACTATCACATACGGGCATGGGAAGTATTGGACCTGCTGAGAGAGACTTGCCCTCTTAACACACAAAGGAAATATGCTGTAGGTCAGTCCTCTCTATTCTCTGGGCAACTTTTGTGGTCCCATGTTCAGATAGGAACATGTGTCTTGTCTCTTTTTCTAATCTCTGTCAATCCAATAAGAGAAAAAGCCTCAGTTACTTAGATATGTTCTGGACTAGGTGGCCCTTTCTCCCCTGGAAAATAAGTCTCTGACCATCCCGTCCTTATAATACGTTTTTGTAACTCTTTCTTAGTAAAATCACTCTTTGATGTACTTCAGTCAAATCACCTGAACACTCTCATTCCCTGAGCAGTGATCACTGCACTCGTTACAATGAAAATATGCACTGTATGGAGAGTAAAGTTTACCCACCATAACCTGCTATTCTGAAATTACATTTTTCATGCTGAAAGAAGTATAGTTTGCATAGCTAAAGCAACAAGGTGTTTGAATCTGTGTAAAAGAGACTGAGACACAGGGAGATGGTACTAGTGCTGAAAAAAACAAAAGCCTAACAGGAAAAGAGAAAGAGGTGGTAGGAGCCAAAAGGTTAAAACCATGGCTTTCTCCAGGTCGTCCTCATTCACTCAACCATTAGACAGTGATTGAGTACATACTTTGGATAAGGCCTTACTACAAAGTTAGGTTATGCCTGAACTTGGCCTTAGGGGAAGTAGTCCAACAATAGAAGCTGTGTATGCAAATGATGGTTACCAGGTGGTCCACAAAACCAGTACTCTTACAGATGGGACTAAATTAAAATTTTAAAGGTACAGCTAATTTTTTCCAGGAAAATAACTGTTAGATCAGAAAACTTAATGTTAACTGGTTAACTGGTGTTAATAGTGTTGACTGAGGTAGAGATATAGCTACTTCTCCAAGTAAATCTAACTGGTTAATTTAATCATGAGAAATTTGTTCAGCATACACATTCACAAAGAAAGTACTTTTTCTGACTTTTTAAACTTTCTCTTTTATCCATTTGTTACAGAATTTGAAATTTTAATATTTGGTTCATGTCAATGTGAACTAAGTATTGGGTCATATAGCTAACTGAGCATTTCTTTTTTTTTTTTTTTTTACATCTTTATTGGCGTATAATTGCTTTACAATGGTGTGTTAGTTTCTGCTTTATAACAAAGTGAATCAGCTATACATAAACATATATCCCCATATCTCCTTCCTCTTGTGTCTCCCTCCCATCCTCCTTATCCCACCCCTCTAGGTGATCACAAAGCACCAAGCTGATCTCCCTGTGCTATGCAGCTGCTTCCCACTAGCTATTTTACATTTGGTAGTATATATATATGTCCATGTCACTATCTCACTTCGTCCCAGCTTACCCTTCCCCCTCCCCCTGTCCTCAAGTCCATTCTCTACGCCTGCATCTTTATTCCTGTCCTGACCTTAGGTTCTTCAGAACTTTTTTTTTTTTTTAGATTCCATATATATGTGTTAGCATACGGTATTTGTTTTTCTCTTTCTGACTTACTTCACTCTGTATGACAGACTCTAGGCCCATCCACCTCACTACAAATAACTCAGTTTCATTTCTTTTTATAGCTGAGTAATATTCCATCATATATATGTGCCACATCTTCTTTATCCATTCATCTGTCAATGGGCACTTAGGTTGCTTCCATGTCCTGACTATTGTAAATAGAGCTTCAATGAACATTGTGGTACATGACTCTTTTTGAATTATGGTTCCTCAGGGTATATGCCCAGTAGTGGGATTGCTGGGTCGTATGGTAGTTCTATTTTTAGTTTTTTAAATAACCTCCATACTGTTCTCCATAGTGGCTGTATCAATTTACATTCCCACCAACAGTGCAAGAGGGTTTCCTTTTCTCCACATCCTATCCAGCATTTATTGTTTGTAGATTTTTTGATGATGGCCATTCTGACTGGTGTGAGGTGATACCTGATTGCAGTTTTGATTTGCATTTCTCTAACGATTAGTGATGTCGAGCATCCTTTCATGTGTTTGTTGGCAATCTGTATATCTTCTTTGGAGAAATGTCTGTGTAGGTCTTCTGCCCATTTATGGATTGGGTTGTTTGTTTTTTTGATATTGAGCTGCATGAGCTGCTTGTAAATTTTGGAGATTAATCCTTTGTCTAACTAACTATTTCTTATTTATGGGTTAGTGCCATTTAGTTTATTGGTTTTTATTTTCCTCTTACATTCTCAAATGCTTTCTCAATTTGAATAAAGTAGACCATAGAAAGACAAGAAAAAAAAAAACATGGCTTTCTCTCTAACATTTCTTCAATTTCATCAACTTATGTCTTCATTAATTTGACTCTCCCTGGTAATGCTTACTATTGGCCCTTGTATTGTACAGAAGATCATTCTTAAAGGTTCATATATTCATCCCCCAAGCTTTTACCCTTTCTCCCTTCCCTAGCAGAAACATCAAGTAGTCATTTATATTACCCCTGAGGTTTCCCTTTTCCTAAAGGAATCTAATAATTCAGAAAGATCTCCATATAAGTTTCAATTTCCAGGGAGATCTAGATCTATAAATACTAATATGATATATATATATATTAAAATAGAGTTAATTGAACTTAAGTTTAAATCCTAATTTAAAAAGGAAAACTAGGAAGACAAAGGTTTTCTTCTAATGATAACATTTTTGTTTTGAATTTGGATAAATATTTTACTTGCATTATTGAAAATGCTTTTTACTCTTCTGGTTGTATTATGCTGACCAATCTAATTCCCAGATCTGTAGTATTCCCTGTAACCTTTAGGAGCTGTATTATTACATCTGTGATCTGCTTCTATTTCAGAGATACAAGGAACCTTAGAGACCATGTGGTATCCTAGTCTGCCTCTATTATTTGACAGATAGTGGAACCAAGGCCCAGAGAGAAAACAGACGTTTACTGAGCACCTATTTTATGTCAGGCAGTGTGCTAGGCACCTTACATATAATAGTTATTTATCTCAGAGTAAGTGGCCAAGAGAGGATCTGTGGTTAGATCTAATTAACTCTCAAGTTCTCCTTCCTCTCTATTTCATCACATGTCTGGCAGAGCTGTGGCTCCCACAGCTCTTGATTTGAAGTTCAGAGGTCCTTAACTTTTACCATCTTCTTATGAAATTTCTCCTCTGCTGTACAAATCAACACCCAGTAAACTGTTGTAGATTTTCCCAACTCTCTTTGCCCCTTTCTGGACTCATGCTCATGTATTTAAGCTCAGACAGATGATCTTTTAGATGATTCTTGTTATTAGATTTTCATAAGGTTGACAAGCACCATGTTCATTCTGAAAGCTATGGGGCATAATTCCCCATGAACAGGTCAGTTGGAAAAACGCAAATAGTGTAGACAAAGAAGCCTCTCTTCTTCCATCTACTTCCACTCTCAATATATGAACCCCTGAACAAACTTTGAAAATAGTGGCTATTCAAAAAGTGTTTAATCAAATTGAACTTTCTGTAGAAAGTTCCCTTTCCATTCTGCCTTTTCAATATTTAAAACATAATATGATTCTAAAGTTCTACAGTTTGGTAAGCCACAAGTTGAGTTGAAAGTACATGTGTGTCACCAAATATAAATTAATTTCTACATCAATTTATAATGAAAAGGAGCATTGTAACACATTCAGTATAGTTATGAATGTCTCATTAACCTGATGAGATGTATAACCAGAAATATATATATCAAATATGGACAACCAGCTATCTATAAAAAGTATTGAAAATTATTAAATCAAATACAATATGAATTTTTAGTCATTTAGAATTATTAACTTTGGATTACATAGGAGAAATTGAAAAAAATATTTTGTTTCTGGGTTACGTTTCCTAGTTTAACCAATTCATATGTAGCTATAGGAACATTAATTATTAGTGGTGTCCAACATATGCTAAACAATATTATATAATTTTTTTTTCAAATGGGAAAGGTTCACTACTTACTTAGGAAGTTGCCTTAACTCCTTAAGACAATTTAGGGAACATATATATCAAATGTCCATGCTACATTAGGTTCTGAAAATAAGATTGGAAAAAAGATGGAAAGGAGGAAAGGATAATTCAAAGAAAATTTTGGGAGTGCCTGCTAGGCACCAGGAGTAGTGCTAGGCACACTGCACAGCAAGATGTATTGGGACGTGATTGGGCTTTAGAGTCAGATAGACTTGTTTTCCAAATCTGGATTTTTAGATATTAGCTGTATGCTTGTAACCTTTTTGAACCTCAGAATCATCTGTGATAATCAAGATGTTCAATTAACAGGATTGTAAGTGAGGATTCAATGAGATTGTGTATAAAAATTTGCATTGTACAGTGTCTGGCATAAAGCAGACAATAAATGTAAGTCCTGTTGCACATTGATGAACTCATCTAACCTGAACAATACAGTGAGCTAGATATTATTGATATCATACCCATTTTATAGATTAAAACCAAACCAACAAACTGGGTCTTGGGGGCTTCCAATATTTGCCCAAGCCCAATTTAACCAATTTAAGTACTCTTTACCCTACATCACAGCTATTTAAAATCAAGAATCTAGTCAACTGTATTTTTTATTAACTGCTTAACTAATGCTCAGCCACAAAGCAGCCTTGCCTCTTGAACCCTATCATGTGTGTTCTTTACAGGAGCCTGAAAAGAAGTATTGAGTATTGCTCTAGGCAATAATAACTTTAAAATCCTTTCAGTTGTAGGTGAATGAATTTTTAAATGTAGCTGGTGGAAATAAAGTTTGGCATTCTAAGGATTGTGAAAACTACTGACAAGCCTAACTTAGTGTTAGAATCATAAAATGTTCGATGAAGAAGACTCAGAATGTGAGAGTGATTTGCCCAAGGTCATATGGTTAGGATTTTAAAAGAATCAGGTGATGAGTGTTAATGTCCTGACTTCCAGTTCAGGATTCTTACCACTACATACACAACCTATTCAGTCTGATAACTTTGTGCCCTGAATAACAACGGTACAAAGTGGCATTGAATAATATTAAAATTGTGAAAAAACGTGAAACTAACAAAAATAAAACTGTTGTAGGAATCAGATTGTGGTTGAGGTTTAAGGTTTCCTATGTAATAAATCTGCTGTCACCTTGAAAGATCATATCCTCTCTGAGACTCAGTTTCTTCATGTGCAAAATGAGGAGGATGGGTTTTTCAGAACCTCAAATGAGATGATTTTGCAAAAATCATTTTAAAAATGAGAGATCTACATAAATGATAATTATTATCAATACAATAGAACTAAAAAAGCCTTTAAAACTGCTCTATAATCATGTTTCTTCCCTCACAGGACACTGAAAATGATGGGTTCTTGATTACAAGTATCTAATTAATATTTCATGCAAGTTCCCAAAATGGCCAGCTTATGATTATATAGGGAGACTGGGAGACTCCTGTGTTTCTGAAATGCACTTGCTAATTCTTGAACTAAATTATATCAAGTATTTCTTAGAATAGTTTGTAAGCACATGGAATCAAATTCCTTAAAACCATGGGTTTTGCCTGGCATTTAATTAAGGAAGCTGAGACAGCTTTCAGTGGCAAGTGAGAGCCATTTTAGAAACGATAGAGCTATAGTGAGTCTTCTCAAAAAAAAAAAAAAAAAAAAGGGAGAAAACTGTTCCTGTGTACCTACCATGTCTGTGATAGGCACACTGGGGCAGCAGGAAGGGGGTTAGCTTCCAAATCAGGCAGTGTGTGTTCTAACCCTGACTTTGTTATCTTTAGCTGTTGGGTCTTGCATAAAACTTGTTAATGTTTCTGAGTCTTGGGATCTTCATCCATAAAAATGGCTACAATAAGGTCAAACTCATAAGGTTGCTGTGAGAATTAAATGAGATACCCTATAAAATGTGGCTGGCACATAACAGACACTTAATTAGTGCTAATGCCCTTCATCAATTGTCTCAACTAATCCACCCAACAACCCAGTGAACAAGGTATTATTAGTATCATCCTCACATTGCAAACTAAATTGAGGGACTGAGTCTCAAGAGTTTCAATGGTTTGCTCAAGCTCAGGCAACTGGTAATTGGCCTGTCTGGAATTTTACCAAGATTGACCTGACTCTCAGTTTCAAGTCCACTGTCCATTTCCTATCCAAAGTTAACTTCCTGTCCACTGTCCTGCCTCTGGCATAAGACCCAAAACGCCTCTGTTCAGAGGTAGTTTACAAACTCAGAAAATTCAAGTTGTTTGGCATGGCATTAAACATATACTTAATTATCTTTTTCACATTCTTTTTCCTTAGGCATAAGGAGATAAGAGTAAGACTCTATTTTTCTGAACTGTGAATAAATGACTTTAGAGGGGAAAGTTTATAATATAATGATAAGAATCTGACTTAATATGTCATTTTAATATTAGCCATTTTACTCTATTATCTTGTATACATGAATGGTTATCTTACAAAGGATAGTTCTAATTAAAATAGGTATCGAGAGATAAAACATTAAGAAAAAAATTTTAATAGAGCCTAGGTTCAACATAATTAGAATTCACATGCTATGGAAAACAAATTGCATAAAAACATTGTTTGAAGATTTAAATTATATCATATATTGTCTAGAATCTGTTAAATATTTTTTAATTAAATGTTTTATTTCCATCACAACTGGAATGCTAGGTTGTTCATATTGGTTTAGCAAACCAAATTACACATCCATGAAATTTTAAATGAATAGGTTATAGATTTTCAGCTCAGGAGCACAATTATTTTATTTCTACTATACTTAATTTTTCTGATTATAAAATTTTATGATAGAAAATTTAGAAAATAATGAAAAAATACAGTGATGAAAATAGAAATCACTTTATATTCCTGCTATTCAAAATTAACTCCTTTTAGCATTTTGATAAATTTCTAATTTTTTCTAAGCATAAGCTTACATATTTAAAACTTGTATATTATTTAAAATGACAGAATTCTGACCATACTGTGACTTTATAAATGATTGTGTTAACTTCTTCATTTAACAAATGAGTAACTCAAAGACTGGTTTTAAAATTGAAAACACATTATCTAGGCCCATAAGTTGTACACCAATGAAAATAAATACCTAAAATACAAGGCAGTATAGGTATCATTTTCATTTTGAGTTTGAGGAGAGAAACCACTGTGAGCTAGAATAGAATGAGAGAGACTCATGGAAGAGAAATAACATGATTTAATTTTTAAAGTAGGATTTAAAATGGAGAGGAATAAAAGTCCCAGTTGGTAGCAATTAAATGAGCGAAAGCACATGTTGTATTTTTAGAACAGGGTCTTCAGCTACCTTTGAGATATATTTAGGAAGATGTGTTAGGGCTGTATTATGGACAACTTTGAGGAGGCAATAATACCAGACTAAAGGAGTTTTGGTATTTATTTTTGGAACACCGTTTCTCGTATATCCTTCCCAAATGGGAAAATTATATTTACTGTCTATATTTCCTCAATTCCCATTCACTCCTCAAAACATTGTGATGTAGTCTCTTCCCACATCTGCTCACTACTCACATCTCTCATCTTGTTAGCAGTGGCCTCCTATTTGCTAAACTCAAAGGACATTTTTCATTTGAGTACCTTTCTCCTTCATTTGACACTTTTCCTCATTCATTCACTCCTTTTGGAGTTCTGTTTTCTTGGTTTCCATGACATATTATTTTCTGATTTTTCTTCTGCCTTATGACAATTTTATTTTCTGTATGTGTGTGAGTACTTCATCATCTGTCCATGGCAGCAGTGTTCATTTTTCTTAGAATTATATCCTTCATCTATTGTTCTCATCACTTCATACTCTCCCTGTTTTTTCATATGTGCCCTATATCCTTATGAGTTTTAATCCCTGTATTTAGCCCTGACCTCTCCCTGCAGTTTTGACAGATGTGTAAAACTTCCCTATGGACATCTTTCCATCATGGATCCCCAAACTCAACATTCTTCGAATGGGATCAGTTCCCTCTGACTTCCTTTTCCCAAATCTGGCTCATTACCTGTATCAACTAATGGAGTCACCATTCACTCAAATCACTGAAGTTGAAAATTTAGGTAATATCCTATGCTTCCTTCTCTCCTGATCTCTCCCCATTCCAATAATTCAACCATCTTTTTTTCTGATCTTACATTTGAAATATTATTAAAATAATGAAAATAATAGCTGATAATATATTTTGAAAATTTACTACAGGCCAGGCATGTGCCAAAAACATCTCATTTAATCCTCATGTTAAGGGTACCATTTTTGCTTTTTCGCTTATGGAGAAAATGGGGCTTAGGGCAGTTGAGTGCTTTGCCACATGTCACACAGTTAATAGTCAGTAGAGGTGGTATTTAAATCCAAATATTTTAATTTCAGATTCCACACTCTTACACACAATGGTAGCCTTTATTGCTTCCTGTCTCTACTACATTGTCCTATTTTAGGTCCTCTTCATCTTTCACCTGGATACATGCAGTAGCTGCTTGAATGGCATTCGTCTTATATCTAGTCTTGTTCCACTCAAACCAGTCTCTACACAACCAATGGATGTTCTATTTCAATTGCAGATTTTATCATTCCACTCCTGTGTTTGAAATCCTTCACTGGCTCCTCATAATTTTCAGGATAAATACCCTAGTTTTTTAGCATAACATACAAAGCTCTCATGATGTTATCTCTGATTACTTTTCAGCCTTAGGTTTCACCCATCCCTCCCTGGGTCATAGTTTATGCTGCAAGAAAATCAGATTGCTTTCAGTTTTCTATTACACAACATGCTGTTCTTAGTCTCTGCAAATTCATTCTTGTTTTTCCTAGTGGAGGCCTGTTCTTTGTCATTCTATTAACATGATTAACTTTCATGAATTCTTTATGACTCAGCTCAGGCTCCTCTACAAAGCCTTCCCTGACCAATTTCCTTCTTACCATGATCACATAAAATCTTTTTCTAATCACTAGACTTTGAGTTGTTTGAGAGAATAGTTTTTGCATTCCCAGCATAAGCACATTCCTGGGATATAATATGTATACCTATATATATATGATGTAAATAATGAGTGGGAAAATATTATGATGAAAACTATTTTTGAGACAACTAACTAAGGAATTAAGGATCATAATGGAAGACAGAAGCCAAGTTTAAAGTAGGGAAATCAGCTAGGAGAATGTTATGTTGAGATCAAAGTTAGAGATAAACACCAGGACTAGTGTGGTGGATGTAGGAATTGAAAATCAGGCTTGACAAATGAAATGGGAGATCAAAGTGAATAACATTTCTAACATGATTCCAAAATTTAAGGCAGTCAGTTGGAGATTAGTAGTTGGAGTTTGAACCAAGGTAGCTAGGAGTGCAAGTTCTATAAAGAATTGGGAGATGACGAGATGGAGAAAAAATGTGTATGTGTTTTCCATGTAAAGATGGGGACACTAATTCCTTTAATCAGTAGGGGGAAAAAGGGTGAGAAGATGAGTGCAGCGATTAAATATTTTGAGATGAACATGGCCTGTATGAAAGCTGTTATATCATAGATAAATAGATATTTAGCACAGTTTTACATATGGCGGGGATATGTTTGAGTTAAACAGTACGACTGTTTATTTATATTTCTTCACTATATGGTTTAGTGGAAACAATCCATCTATGATTGACTGATTAATGAGCAAGGAGTTCTTCAACTACCATCCAGCTTGGATATTTTTTCCCCCAAATAACTTGTATTTGTGGGTAATTGACCCTTTTCTGACTATAAAATAGCATGCAATAGTTATAGAAAGTTTGAAAAATACAGATGAATAGATAAATAAAATAAAGAAAAACAAGTTACTTGCAAATCCACCAACTCAATGACAATAAAAATGTTGTTATTTTCGTATATATTTTCCAATGTTTTTTCTGTGTATATACTCCAGTGATTTTTTTGTTTGATTTTACAAAATTGGGATTATTTTACTATTTTATTAAATATTCTTCTAAAACAAAATTTTTGGTGGCTATATAATATTGCATTATATAGATATCCCATAATACATAAAGTTATCTAATATTTTGGATGCTTCAATATTATGCTATTACAAACATATAATGAAACTTAGTGAACATAAATCTCTCTGTGCACTTACCCAACAGTCAACATTACAATTCACAGAGAAGATTCCATTAAAATCAGTAATGAGTTTAGATCACTATTTGTTAAAATTGTTTTGGACGTTTCATTCAAAACAATAATATGGGGAAAATAATAGATATTGAAAATTAAATGCAGTGCTTTAAATATATAGTGATTTTCTACTGAGAAACTCCAAGAGAAACTTGTGGTAGTATGTAAAGGGACAGCTTTTAGAAGGAAACTTTGGTAATGTGTACCAAAAGTATGCAATTCTACTTCTAGAAATTTATTGTAAGCATAAATAAGAAAAAAAAATTTAAGTGACTGAATTTTAAAACATCTTTATATTTCATCCTATCAGTTATCAAGTACTCTAATAGATATCATTATTAAACACTTTTTTGTTTCTTATATAATATCTGCTATTTGTACATAAAGTAATTTTTATAGAGAAACTTAGTTTACAAAGTTTAATTTTATAGATTTTTTCTGTTAAATTATATTTTCACTTCTGATTGGAAAATAATGTATAATAAATAAATAGTGGGTTTTTAGAGATTGAATGGTATTTCCATTTTCCTTTTGGTGATCTTTTCCCCTTTATATCCATTGTACACATTTTTACTTTAATGGCAGAAAATATAATATTTAGTATATTGTTTATCTCATATAATAGTTGTCATTCTCTCTCTGACTTACTTCACTTAGTATGATATTCTCTAGGTTCATCCATGTTGCTGCAAATGGCATTATTTCATTCTTTTTTATGGCTGAGTAATATTCCATTGTATATATCTGCCACATCTTCTTTATCCATTCATCTGTCAATGGACATTTAAGTTGCTTCCATGTCTTGGCTACTGTACATAGTGCTGCTATGAACAACAGGGGGCATGTGTCTTTTTGAATTAGAGTTTTCTCTAGATATATGCTCAAGAGTGGGATTCCAGGATCATATCATAGCTCTATTTTTAGTTTTTAAAGGAACTTCCATACTGTTTTCCATAGTGGTTGCACCAATTTACGTTCCTACCAACAGCGTACAAGGATTCCCTTTTTCCCCACCCTCTCCAGAATTTATTATTTGTAGATATTTGAGGATGGCCATTCTTATTAGTGTGAGGTGACACCTCATCATGGTTTTGATTTGCACTTCTCTAATAATTAGCAATGTTGAGCATCTTTTCATGTGCCTGTTGGCCATCTGTATGTCTTCTTTGGAAAAATATCTATTTAGGTCTTCTGTCCATTTTTCGATTGGGTTGTTTGGGGTTTTTTTGATATTGAGTTACATGAGATGTTTGTATATTTTCAAAATTAACCCCTTGTCAGTCACATCATTTGCACATACTTTCTCTTATTCCATAGGTTGTGTTTTGGTTTTGTTGATGGTCTCCTTTGCTGTGTAAAAGTTTTTAAGTTTGATTAGTCTCACTTTTTTATTTTTGCTTTTATTTCTTTTGCCTTGGGAGACTGATCTAGGAAAATACTGCCATGATTTATATCAGAGAATGTTTTGCTTATGTTCTCTTTTAGGGGTTTTATGGTGTCATGTCTTATATTTAAGCTTTTAAACCATTTTGAGTTTATTTTTGTATATGGTGTGAGGTAGTGTTCTAACTTCATTGATTTACATGAGGCTGTCAGCTTTCCCAACACCACTTGCTGAAGAGACTGTCTTTTCTCCATTGTACATTTTTGCCTCTTTTGTCAAACATTAATTGACCATAGGTATATGGGTTTATTTCTGGGCTCTCTGTTCTGTTCCATTGATCTATATGTCTGTTTTTGTGCCAATACCACACTGTGTTGATTACTGTAGCTTTGTAGTATTATCTGAATTCTGGGAGGGTTATGCCTCTAGCTTTGTTCTTTTTCCTTAGGATTGCTTTAGAAATTCTGGCTCTTTTGTGGTTCCATATAAATTTTAGGATTATTTGTTCTAGTTCTGTGGAAAATGTCATGGGTAATTTGATAAGGATCACAGTAACTCTGTAGATTTCTTTGGGTACTGTGGCCATTTTAACAATATTAATTTTTCCAAGCCAAGAGCATGTCAACCCATTAGTTCTTAATCTTTATACATGTAACCAGTCACTTGTTATTTTTTTTTCACTTGTTATTTTTAAACCTCAAAACTAATGCTTCAGAGAATTCACTTAGAAAAATTGCAATTCAGGGTGTGGTTTTTCAATGTACATGTAATATCTTTAAATTGTTGTGCCATATTTAAAATAAAGACTAGCATATTCAACACTAGAAAAAAGCGTAATGCTATATATTTAATATTGTAATAAAGAAGACATTTTTAGCTTACAAATAGCTCTAGAAGTTGATGTTAACTTATCACAGTTATGTAGAGATAACTTTAAATCTTATTTTAATAAAATTCAGCATATTGAAGTTTTTGCTTTCTATGTTGGGCATAGAGAGTTAAAGTATCTAATAAACAATGATATATTGAAGAGTCTTCATAATTTTTCAAATTTGTTTTTACTTAGAGTAAAGTGGACTTCACCCTCCCCCATTATTAGAATGGGACAAGCAAGCTGAATCATCGTTGACCCATTATATTAACCATTTTGATAAAAGTGACCTTTTATTTGATCACTGTCTAGACCAGTGATTCACAACACTGGCTGTGCATTAAAATTGCATTTAGAGGTCAGAATCTATCCCATGAGATTCTGACAGAGAAGGTCTGAATTGAAGCCTAGCTATCTTTATTTTTTAATAGCTTAACAAGTGATTTAGATGTGCAAACAGAAATGATAATCATTGAACACAAACATACCTCCATTAAATGAATCCTCGCCCACATATTTGAAACATTGGTCATTAATAAGCTTATTCACTAGACTGAGCTTTTCAATGCCAGGCACAATGTCTATATTAATTTTGTACCCCCAGTAACTAGATCAGTTTTAATTACATAAGCACTTAGAAAACGTTTCTGCTTATTTGATTGTTTTTTTGTTTAATGTAGTAATAATAACTTATTAAATCAGTGAAGAATCATGACATTGGTTAGATTCATAGTAAGTGACAAACAAAATGTTTATGAAATCAGTATTTAAAAATCAAACACAAAACTACTTTTGGAACAAATATTATCATTGCTCTTTTATTGTTCTTTTTTTCTAAGAAGGATAAATCTCCTTAAGGAAAATCAAGAATAATTTTGCTAAAAAAGCATTTTCACCATTACAGTGCTAAATGGACACACTGTACATTGCCAAGAAGTAAACTTTAGGGAGCTCTGCCAACTCAATGACACACAGACAATGTACAGTGTGTAATTCTATCTGTAAAATAAAGCAAAATAGATAGTATGGCAAGTGGAAATTAAAATATGTGTACTACGGAACTATTTTCACTAGTACAATTTTTAAATGTGAGCAAATATTAAACTGATTTTAGTGATTTTGTAAATAACAGATCTGTAGATATGGGTAAGGTGAATCGGGTTCTTACTTTTTATTTGCTGAATGACTTCTGAATTTCGCTATTTCTATTTTCCAAAGAGCAACCACTGGTACCCACATACACATACAGGTACACACCACCCTCAACACATACACACATTGACCTACATGTATTGTAGTAGATAAATACAGATTTGCAAGCTACCATGGTCTTAACTAGTACAGATGCTTTTCAATTTATATTTTTAAAAATCAAATATGACATATTGCCAATGTAAAGGACAACTTTATTCACTTCAGTTATTTCTTCACCAGTTCTTCAAGTATAATCACACATAGTTGTGTAATTCTAAAACTGTATAAAACATTCAAAATAAAGTAAAAAATAGTGAATTATAAAATCATTTTTTTTTTTGAGAAGAGGCAGTTTCACACAGCCTATTCAAAACAAGCTATTCCAAATGATTTGCTCCAAGATTTGTATCCAAGTTAAAGCTGAGTGGAAACTTGATTGCTCACAATTAGCTAAAGTACATTTTTGGAAAAATAAGCTTAAAATGACAAATTTAAAGAAGAAGATAAAACTATTTTGAATAATTTGATGCTGCCATCTGCAACTACTTTGTAAAAATATCGACCTGCCTTTCTGATCCTCTGCTTCTGTCACATTTGGTAGCTCACATGTTGTTAATATGTCCCACCTTCTAAACATTCCCAGTCATGAGAAACTCAATGCACCCAAAGGAAAATGCATTAAAAATATATATGGCATCTTATATGTTGAAAGACTTCCCTTAAAGTTCTTGCAGTGTTTTACTGTTTTAAAAAAGTCTTACTGATATAATGAAAGAAGGTGCAGGCATTTATTATGGTTTGCTAACTTCAAAGGAGAGTAATCCAAGCTAAAAAAAAATCAAATTTAGCAATCTTTTTTATGCCTCACTAGATTCAGAATCTTACCTGGTATTACCTAATAAATTGTTGAAAACTTCAGTTCAAGAACGATCTTGGAAACTGGTATGTCACATCCATTTTTTAATTTGTCTGAAAAGATGGTACATTATACAATTAGATTTCCAGTTTTAAGGTAATTTCACTCTTTGGTAATGTCTGCTTTATAACACTTCCTGTTTTTGGCTTGCAGAGTCATTGCCATTTAAGCCAGTTTCATTAAGCTCTGATCCCTGGAATATACTTTTTTTCTTTTTTTTACAGCATCTGTCATTGAAACAAAATGTTCCAACTAATCTGAAAGGACTGCTGATGAGCATATTGACTTTTCTATCTCTGGCTTGTCTATGAATATCACCATGATAAGGTTTCACTTTATGTAAAGCAACAAAAATAACAACTCTTATGTTTCCTTTGCTGGGCCTTATTAGTTCCCAGTAAAGTCTACATAAGGTGGGAAGAGATGAAATGAAGTTGGAAAAGGTTGACACTAATATTGAACTATGATATACATTTCTTTTGTTGGCCTAGCCAAAACACCTTGCTATTTGAACTTGGTGATTTGCATATACAATGAAATGTTACTATAGGAAAGCTCCAGTTGCCTTGTGCAGAAACATTCAGCCACAGATTTAAGCAAGCTCTTAGTTCTTCATACAAATATTCATGAAGACAAACAAACAAAAAAGGCCATTTTCAACGAGCTTTTAGATAAACAACATTTGACTTCCTTAAATAAGTTACATCCTAATATTGGCATTTGCAAACCTCACAGAGGACATTATATGATGATCTGCAAGAATACAAAAACATCCAAGAAGGAAAGATTGGATGGATTTTTATATCAGATCACATTTATCAGTATCATTGTCTAGTTTTCAAAGTTCAACAATGTCAAATGCACATTTTGTTTTCTATGAAAGTGTCTGACCTTTATTTAAAATGTCACTCTCACCTTATTCCCTAAATCATAATTACTTGGTTCAGTTAATGATGTATAAAGCAGTTTGGCTGGCTTTTTTTTTTAACACCATACATCATTATGAGAAAAAATTCATAAAACTCTATCAAAATATTTCAATATGGACCCCTTGCAACTACCACTAATCTGCAACTTATTTTAGGAAATCTAAAAACAGAACAAAAGCTAGCATATTTTGGAAGGTTTTGAAGCTATTATTTTGTTTCAGAAATTCTAATTTAATAAAAGTTCATTATCTGAATTTCAAACACGGCTTTTTGTAAGTTTATAACCTTTAAGGATATGTATTTGGAAGTAAAATAACAAAATGCCAAAGGTACTATGAAGTTAATTCAATGTGATAAGTGTTAGATTCTTTCTTTATTGTTACTACATATACATGAGCATTTCAATAATTATATTAGGTCAAATCTACTTCTCATGTCCAGGGGTAAATCTATTACCCTGTTATTTATATCAAAAATAAATGTTCCATCGTTTGAAACAAAGTATTTGGTGAGCATGTTCATTGCTACTTCAAGTACACTTTGTAAAAGATATTGCATTTTTGTCCTTTTTTCTCAAGTATTGAAAATGCATACATACATGACAATTTTATACACCTGCAATTGTTACTGAATATAGTGTCTGAACAGAAAAAGTATTGTAAAATTAAATAACATAAAAATCAGTTAATGTACATTACACAGCCAGGACTAAGTTGAAGTAAAGGCGGCACCTAGGGCACAAAATTTAGAGGCATTCACTCTCAAGGACCTGCAAGTGCCCCGATAGAGAAACCTTGTCTCACTGTAATCCTGACCCTGGAACATTGACACTGACACATAGAGAATTAATTATTTTATTGATTTACTTTAAAAATAATTTTAATCTTATTGGATCAAATACTCATACTTGACTTAACAAAATAAGTTTAATAGATCAATATCCTCCTTAATATAATCAGTACACTTGGCACAAAGCATACCAGTATGTTCATGTTTACCAGGCACCAAAATACAGATGCACATAAGAGTAGAAAGCATTTTCTTAAAAATAATGATTTATTTCCACATAAATCAAACCACTCTGTGTCATGGTCCATAAAAGTGAAAATTCAAGATCTTAAAAATGAACGGAGAGCCTGAACAATTTGAATGAAATAAAACAATTTGTGTTGAAGGAGTATAGAATCAAAGGGAAGATAGGTCAGACTCAAGTACCACTGACTAAAAATTCTAGGTGCATTCTTATAATCTTAAGCATTATAATGCTGTGATCATTATATAAGTGTTATAATTATGGAGGAGGAATAGGACTTATAACTGAAACGAAAAAAATCTTATATATGAGCAAAGGCAGTTTAACTAGGCCCACCTGTAAAATGTATCCATAAAGTCGAAAGAGCATTTCAGGGAACACAGACTGGGAAACAGGGTTCATGACAGACTAGTCAAATCTCCTGACTGCTACCTAGTTCAGTGATTTTTTTCCAAGACACTAACCTACCTCTTTTTTTTTTTTAATAAATTTAGTTATTTATTTATTTATTTTTGGCTGTGTTGGGTCTTCGTTGCTGTGCGTGGGCTTTCTCTAGTTACGGAGAGCAGACTAACCTACCTTCCTGATTCATATTACTTAATTTACCTTTATTTTACTAGTGATAATGCCAAGAAGCATATATAAAAATACACGTACAGACACATACAACCCCCCACACACAGTATCGAATAAACTGGTATTTGGGCACATTTTGAAGGCTTACTTTAATTTTTCCCTTTTATTTGGCTATAGAATTCTCATATAGCCATAGTTTGATATTTTTCTTATGCCTGACAAACTAGAACAAACACTTGCTAACTCAAGCAAGTGACAGATTTCAGAGTCACATCAGCAGTTTCTTTTCCTTAATAGGATTGCTGAAACTCCATTAATTTGATATGATGTATTTTTAAAGCTCATTTAGGTCTATATAAAGATAGTTGATTTTATATTTATTTCTGAAATTTGCAAACACATAGGGACTTTTGCATGTTCATTCAATATGAAATAATGAAACTAGATAAGTCAGAGTAATTAAGCTTATCTCTAGAAGTTGCTTTTAAATAATTAATTGAATATATATGTAGAAAAACTATTATGGACACCCAAAGATTCTGGACCTATTAAAATAGAGAGTTTAATCAGTTTATTACTGCCGAGGCAAAAAGGAAAATGGCTTCAATTAATTAGAGTATGGAGATGTATAACAATAATTCCCACATTAATACATTTGATAACTCGGTAATTCATGTATTATTTCCTTGTCAGCTTTATGAGTTTTATGGATATTTGACTATTTAAAAATAATTAGATATTTTGTTTTGTGGGATTCACAGACAGTTGCCAATAGAAGAACACAAAGCAAGTGTACTGAGTGGGATGTGCAGAATGAAGAGTAAGCACATCATTTTATACTTGTAGACCTCTCTGAGATTCAGTTCTCTTACCTATAAAAAATGAATGTTGCATTAGTCTTTGTGGTTGTGTAACAAATTATCACTACTTTAGCAGCTTAAAACTACTCATTTATTATCTCACAACTGGGCAGTTCAGAAGTTCAGGCAGGTTTGACTGGATTCTTTGCATAGGGTCTCACAAGGCCAAATTCAAGGTGTTGACCAGGCTGGCTTTTATCTGGAGTCCCTGGGGAAGAATTTGTTTCCAAGCTCTCTCAGGTGGTGGAAAAACTTAGTTCCTGGCTGAGGTCCCATTTTCTTGCTGACTATCAGCTAGGAACCACTCTTAGTTTCTAGAGGCCACTCTTAGGTCCTTAGTCCACGGTCCCTTCCATCTCTGCAAAGGAAATACCTCCCATGTGTTGAATCCCTCTCACATTTCAAATCTCTCTGATATCTTCTTCTGCTACCAGCTAAAGAAAATTATCTTCTCTTAAAGTGCTTATGTAATTAGATCAGGCCCACTCAGATAATCTCCTTTTTGATGAACTCTAAGTCAATTGATCAGTAACCTTAATTGAATCTGCAAAATTCCTTTTGCCATTTAACACAATCATAGACATCTCATCAAATTCCTAGTCCCAGAGACTATGATGTATATCTTGAGAGAGGGGCATTTTAATATTCTGCCTGTCACAAAAGTGTTGAATGAATGAATGTTTGTTTTTTTTTAGTTCTAAATATTATTCTAGCCAAACCAGTCTCTGGAAGTAAAATGGACTCTGGATAATTCATTATATGTACCATCAATATTTCAGGGGCTTTCCATTTTACTTCTATCTGAAGTGAAGAAAGAATAAACAAAATATACCATTGTATGTTCTCTGGCTAAATTAATGAGAGATTTAGTCCAACAGAGAACTCTGCAAGAGTTGGGAACAGTATGTATTGTCCTCCATTATTAATGAACAGCAATTTCAGCCCTGCTGAAAAGATAAGGCTACCTATTCACAAGTAAACTATAGTCTGTAAAATAAATATTCAAGAAAGGAAAGAGGAAGCATCCCAGTTGCATTAAGCTTGGTGTCAGTTACATTATAGGGTCTCCTGATTTTGTCTTACATGTTTCTATAGCCTCAGTATATATCATCTAATAGGTTAAATGAATAGTGCTTTCTCAGTAGAATGCTAAACTTCCTGACGACTGCAAGCATCTAGGTTTTTTTGGCATTATGGGAACATAAAAATATTTGCATTTGTTTTGTAGTATTATCTAGGCAGAGCATAGAACCATGTTTATTGCAATATTTGGGATAATATTTGAGATACTTGATTACATGTAAATATGAGTTTTTCAGGTAACAATATTTGGTAAAAATTACATAAAACTGTATTAGATGAACAGATTTTATCACAAATTCGGTAATATTTATTTCAATTTATGAAAATGGAATGCAATACAGCAATTCTGTTAGAAAAATCTATTGTACTAATGCATTTCTTTTCCAGTGAAATACTTACCTTTAATTTTTTTTGCTAAAACTTCACATCATTTTCTTTTAATGTGTTATATTTAAGTATGATGGAAAAAGTAAAAGGAAATTACAGTACTATCAGAAACTGATTTTACATACTTTAAACTCTATTTTATAACACTTGTTAACCTACCAAGAAAACAGAAATTAAAATAATGAAATTAAATAATGAATTAAATAATGAAATTAAATGTTCTCAAGCAGTTATTTTATTTTATTTTATTTTATTTTGTTTTTGGTGGTTTCTCCAGTGTGGAGTCACATCCAAACTTTACTGAGTTTATAACCTCCATTGCACACTAATCTTACAAACTTAGAAAAACTGGTAAATTGATCTGAAAAAGAGAACATAATAATTAAAACAGAAATAAAACAGTTGTAAAGAAAACAAACAACAATACTTAATTTTTTTTAAATTAATTTATTTATTTATTTATTTTTGGGTGTGTGTTGGGTCTTCGTTTCTGTGTGAGGGCTTTCTCTAGTTGCGGCAAGCGGGGGCCACTCTTCACCGCGGTGCGCGGGCCTCTCACTGTCGCGGCCTCTCCTGTTGCAGAGCACATGCTCCAGACGCGCAGGCTCAGTAGTTGTGGCTCACGGGCCCAGTCGCTCCGCGGCATGAGGGATCCTCCCAGACCAGGGCTCGAACCTGTGTCCCCTGCATTGGCAGGCAGATTCTCAACCACTGCGCCACCAGGGAAGCCCTACTTAATTTTGAAGATGTAATTTTCCCTTATATATTTAATTAATGTTTATGATCATGAACTGATCTATATTTTTCTGCTACACTTTTTTTTAAATTTTTAAATTTTATTTTATTTATTTATTTTTTACAGCAGGTTCTTATTAGTTATCCATTTTATACATATCAGTGTATTAGTGTATATATGTCAATCCCAGTCTCCCAATTCATCACACCACTATCCCCCTCTGGCCACTTTCCCCCTTGCTGTCCATATGTTGGTTCTCTACATCTGTGTCTCTATTTCTGTCCTGCAAACCAGTTCATCTGTACCAGTTTTCTAGGTTCCACATATATGAGTTAATATACAATATTTGTTTTTCTCTTTCTGACTTACTTCACTCTGTATGACAGTCTCTAGATCCATCCACGTCTCTACAAATGACCCAATTTCGTTCCTTTTTATGGCTGAATAATATTCCATTGTATATATGTACCACATCTTCTTTATCTATTCCTCGATGGGCATTTAGGTTGCTTCCATGACCTGGTTATTGTAAATAGTGCTGCCATGGACAGTGGGGTGCATGTGTCTTTTTGAATTATGGTTTTCTCTAGGTATATGCCCAGTAGTGGGATTGCTGGGTCATATGGTAATTCTATTTTTAGTTTTTTAAGGAACCTCCATACTGTTCTCCATAGTGGCTGTATCAATTTACATTCCCACCAACAGTGCAAGAGGGTTCCCGTTTCTTCACACCCTCTCCAGCATTTGCTGTTCGTAGATTTTCTGATGATGCCCATTCTAACTGGAGTGAGATGATACCTCATTGTAGTTTTGATTTGCATTTCTCTAATAATTAGTGTTGTTGAGCAGCTTTTCATGTGCTTCTTGGCCATCTGTGTGTCTTCTTTGGAGAAATGTCTATTTAGGTCTTCTGCCCATTTTTTGATTGGGTTGTTTGTTTGTTTTTTAATATTGAGCTGCATTAGCTATTTATATATTTTGGAGAGTAATCCTTTGTCCGTTGATTCGTTAGCAAATATTTTCTCCCATTCTTTTCGTCTTGTTTGTAGTTTCCCTTGCTTTGCAAAGGCTTTTTTTTTTCTTTTTTTTTTCAAACATCTTTATTGAAGTATAATTGCCTCACAATAGTGTGTTAGCTTCCGCTCTACAACGAAGTGAATCAGCTACACATATACAATACGTTCCCATCTCTCTTCCCTCTTGCATCTCCCCCCCTCCCACCCTCCCCATCCCACCCCCCTAGGCGGCCACAAAGCACCGAGCTGATCTCCCTGTGCTATGCGGCAGCTTCCCACTAGTTATCTATTTTACATTTGGTAGTGTATATATGTCCATGACACTCTCTTACCCTGTCACATCTCACCCCACCCCCTCCCCATATCCTCAAGTCCATTCTCTAGTAGGTCTGTGTCTTTATTCCCGTCTTGCCACTAGGTTCTTCATGGCCTTTTTTTTTTTTTCCCTTAGATTCAATATATACGTGTTAGCATACTGTATTTGTTTTTCTCTTTCTGACTTACTTCACTCTGTATGACAGACTCTAACTCCATCCACCTCATTACAAATACCTCCATTTCATTTCTTTTTATGGCTGAGTAATATTCCATTGTATATATGTGCCACATCTTCTTTATCCATTCATCTGTCGATGGACATTTAGGTTGCTTCCATGTCCTGGCTATTGTAAATAGAGCTGCAATGAACATTTTGGTACATGACTCTTTTTGACCTATGGTTTTCTCAGGGTATATGCCCAGTAGTGGGATTGCTGGGTCATATGGTAGTTCTATTTGTAGTTTTTTAAGGAACCTCCATACTGTTCTCCATAGTGGCTGTATCAATTTACATTCCCACCAACAGTGCAAGAGGGTTCCCTTTCCTCCACACCCTCTCCAGCATTTATTGTTTCTAGATTTTTTGATGATGGCCATTCTGACCGGTGTGAGATGATATCTCATTGTAGTTTTGATTTGCATTTCTCTAATGATTAATGATGTTGAGCATTCTTTCATGTGTCTGTAGGCCATCTGTATATCTTCTTTGGAGAAATGTCTATTTAGATCTTCTGCCCATTTTTGGATTGGGTTGTTCGTTTTTTTGTTATTGAGCTGCATGAGCTGCTTGTAAATCTTGGAGATTAATCCTTTGTCAGTTGCTTCATTTGCAAATATTTTCTCCCATTCTGAGGGTTGTCTTTTGGTCTTGTTTATGGTTTCCTTTGCTGTGCAAAAGCTTTTAAGTTTCATTAGGTCCCATTTGTTTATTTGTGTTCTTATTTCCATTTCTCTGGGAGCTGGGTCAAAAAGAATCTTGCTGTGATGTATGTCATAGAGTGTTCTGCCTATGTTTTCCTCTAAGAGTTTGATAGTGTCTGCCCTTACACTTAGGTCTTTAATCCATTTTGAGTTTATTTTTGTGCATGGTGTCAGGGAGTGTTCTAGTTTCATACTTTTACATGTTCCTGTCCAATTTTCCCAGCACCACTTATTGAAGAGGCTGTCTTTTCTCCACTGTATATGCTTGCCTCGTTTATCAAAGATAAGTTGACCATATGTGTGTGGGTTTATCTCTGGGCTTTCTATCCTGTTCCATTGATCTATATTTCTGTTTTCGTGCCAATACCAAACTGTCTTGATTACTGAAGCTTTGTAATATAGTCTGAAGTCAGGGAGCCTGATTCCCCCAGCTCCATTTTTCGTTCTCAAGATGGCTTTGGCTATTCGGGGTCTTTTGTGTTTCCATACAAATTGTGAAATTTTTTGTTCTAGTTCTGTGAAAAATGCCAGTGGTAGTTTGATAGGGATTGCATTGAATCTGTAGATTGCTTTGGGTAGTAGAGTCATTTTCACAATGTTGATTCTTCCAATCCAGGAACATGGTATATCTCTCCATCTATTTGTATCATCTTTAATTTCTTTCATCAGTGTCTTATAATTTTCTGCATACAGGTCTTTTGTCTCCTTAGGTAGGTTTATTCCTAGATATTTTATTCTTTTTGTTGCAATGGTAAATGGGAGTGTTTTCTTAATTTCACTTTCAGATTTTTCGTCATTAGTGTATAGAAATGCAAGAGATTTCTGTGCATTAATTTTGTATCCTGCTACTTTGCCAAATTCATTGATTAGCTCTAGGAGTTTTCTGGTAGCATCTTTAGGATTCTCTATGTATAGTATCATGTCATCTGCAAATAGTGACAGCTTTACTTCTTCTTTTCCGATTTGGATTCCTTTTATTTCTTTGTCTTCTCTGATTGCTGTGGCTAGGACTTCCAGAACTATGTTGAATAATAGTGGTGAGAGTGGGCAACCTTGTCTTGTTCCTGATCTTAGTGGAAATGGTTTCAGTTTTTCACCATTGAGGACAATGTTGGCTGTGGGTTTGTCATATATGGCCTTTATTATGTTGAGGAAAGTTCCCTCTATGCCTACTTTCTGCAGGGCTTTTATCATAAATGGGTGTTGAATTTTGTCAAAAGCTTTCTCTGCATCTATTGAGATGATCATATCGTTTTTCTCCTTCAATTTGTTAATATGGTGTATCACATTGATTGATTTGCGTATATTGAAGAATCCTTGCATTCCTGGAATAAACCCCACTTGATCATGGTGTATGATCCTTTTAATGTGCTGTTGGATTCTGTTTGCTAGTATTTTGTTGAGGATTTTTGCATCTATGTTCATCAGTGATATTGGCCTGTAGTTTTCTTTCTTTGTGACATCTTTGTCTGGTTTTGGTATCAGGGTGATGGTGGCCTCGTAGAATGAGTTTGGGAGTGTTCCTCCCTCTGCAATATTTTGGAAGAGTTTGAGAAGGATAGGTGTTAGCTCTTCTCTAAATGTTTGATAGAATTCGCCTGTGAAGCCATCTGGTCCTGGGCTTTTGTTTGTTGGAAGGTTTTTAATCACAGTTTCAATTTCAGTGCTGTGATTGATCTGTTCATATTTTTTATTTCTTCCTGGTTCAGTCTCGGCAGTTTGTGCATTTCTAAGAATCTGTCCATTTCTTCCAGGTTGTCCATTTTATTGGCATATAGTTGCTTGTAGTAATCTCTCATGATCTTTTGTATTTCTGCAGTGTCAGTGGTTACTTCTCCTTTTTCATTTCTAATTCTATTGATCTGAGTCTTCTCCCTTTTTCTCTTGATGAGTCTGGCTAATGGTTTATCAATTTTGTTTATCTTCTCAAAGAACCAGCTTTTAGTTTCATTGATTTTTGCTATTGTTTCCTTCATTTCTTTTTCATTTATTTCTGACCTGATCTTTATAATTTCTTTCCTTCTGCTGGCTTTGGGGTTTTTTTGTTCTTCTTTCTCTAATTGCTTTAGGTGCAAGGTTAGGTTGTTTATTCGAGATGTTTCCTGTTTCTTGAGGTAGGCTTGTATTGCTATAAACTTCCCTCTTAGCACTGCTTTTGCTGTGTCCCATAGGTTTTGGGTCGTCGTGTCTCCATTGTCATTTGTTTCTAGGAATTTTTTGATTTCCCCTTTGATTTCTTCAGTAATCACTTCGTTATTAAGTACTGTATTGTGTAGCCTCCATGTGTTTGTATTTTTTACAGATCTTTTCCTGTAATTGATATCTAGTCTCATAGCGTTGTGGTCGGAAAAGATACTTGATACGATTTCAATTTTCTTAAATTTACCAAGGCTTGATTTGTGACCCAAGATATGATCTATCCTGGAGAATGTTCCATGAGCACTTGAGAAAAATGTGTATTCTGTTGTTTTTGGGTGGAATGTCCTATAAATATCAATTAAGTCCATATTGTTTAATGTATCATTTAAAGCTTGTGTTTCCTTATTTATTTTCATTTTGGATGATCTGTCCATTGGTGAAAGTGGGGTGTTAAAGTCCCCTACTATGATTGTGTTGCTGTCAATTTCCCCTTTTATGGCTGTTAGTATTTGCCTTATGTATTGAGGTGCTCCTATGTTGGGTGCATAAATATTTACAATTGTTATACCTTCCTCTTGGATCGATCCCTTGATCATTATATAGTGTCCTTCTTTGTCTCTTGTAATAGTCTTTATTTTAAAGTCTATTTTGTCTGATATGAGAATTGCTACTCCAGCTTTCTTTTGCTTTCCATTTGCATGGAATATCTTTTTCCATCCCCTCACTTTCAGTCTGTATGTGTCCCTAGGTCTGAAGTGGGTCTCTTGTAGACAGCATATATATGGGTCTTGTTTTTGTATCCATTCAGCCAGCCTGTGTCTTTTGGTGGGAGCATTTAATCCATTTACATTCAAGGTAATTATCGATATGTATGTTCCTATTCCCATTTTCTTAAATGTATTGGGTTTGTTATTGTAGGTGTTTTCCTTCTCTTGTGTTTCTTGCCTAGAGAATTTCCTTTAGCATTTGTTGTAAAGCTGGTTTGGTGGTGCTGAACTCTCTCAGCTTTTGCTTGTCTGTAAAGGTTTTAATTTCTCCATCGAATCTGAATGAGATCCTTGCTGGGTAGAGTAATCTTGGTTGTAGGTTTTTCTCCTTCATCACTTTAAGTATATCCTGCCACTCCCTTCTGGCTTGCAGAGTTTCTGCTGAGAGATCAGATGTTAACCTTATGGGGATTCCCTTGTGTGTTATTTGTTTTTTTTTTCCCTTGCTGCCTTTAATATGTTTTCCTTATATTTAATTTTTGACAGTTTGATTAATATGTGTCTCGGCGTGTTCCTCCTTGGGTTTATCCTGTATGGGACTCTCTGTGCTTCCAGGACTTGATTAACTATTTCCTTTCCCATATTAGGGAAGTTTTCAACTATAATCTCTTAAAAAATTTTCTCAGTCCCTTTCTTTTTCTCTTCTTCTTCTGGTACCCCTATAATTCGAATGTTGGAGCGTTTAATGTTGTCCCAGAGGTCCCTGAGACTGTCCTCAGTTCTTTTCATTCTTTTTTCTTTATCCTGCTCTGTAGTAGTTATTTCCACCATTTTATCTTCCAGGTCACTTATCCTTTCTTCTGCCTCAGTTATTCTACTATTGATCCCATCTAGAGTATTTTTAATTTCATTTATTGTGTTCTTCATCATTGCTTGGTTCTTCTTTAGTTCTTCTACATCCTTGTTAAATGTTTCTTGCATTTTGTCTATTCTATTTCCAAGATTTTGGATCATCCTTACTATCATTATTCTGAATTCTTTTTCAGGTAGACTACCTATTTCCTCTTCATTTGTTAAGTCCAGTGTGTTTTGAGCCTGCTCCATCATCTGCTGTGTGTTTTTCTGTCGTCTCATTTTGCCTATCTTACTGTGTTTGGGGTCTCCTTTTCACAGGCTGCAGGTTCGTAGTTCCCATTGTTTTTGGTATCTGTCCCCAGTGGCTAAGGTTGGTTCAGTGGGTTGTGTAGGCTTCCTGGTGGAGGGAACTAGTGCCTGAGTTATGGTGGCTGAGGCTAGATCTTGTCTTTCTGGTGGGCACGTCCACGTCTGGTGGTGTATTTTGGGGAGTTTGTGGCCTTATTATGATTTTAGGCAGCCTCTCTGCTAATGGATGGGGTTGTGTTCCTGTCTAGCTAGTTGTTTGGCATAGGGTGTCCAGCACTGTAGCTTGCTGGTCGTTGGGTGAAGCTGGGTCTTGATGTTGAGATGGAGATCTCTGGGAGATTTTTGCCGTTTGGTATTACGTGGAGCTGGGAGGTCTCTTGTGGACCAGTGTCCTGAAGTTGGCTCTCCCACCTCCGAGGCACGGCCCTGATGCCTGGCTGGAGCACCAAGAGCCTTTCGTCCACACGGCTCAGAGTAAAAGGGAGAAAAAATAGAAAGAAAGAAAGAAAGAGGCTATAATATAGTGAAGTAAAATAAAGCTATTGTAAAGCAAAGCTATACAGACAAAATCTCACCCAGAAGCATATACATATACACTCACAAAAAAAAAGGAAAAGGGGAAAAATTAATATCTCCTGCTCCCAGAGTCCCCCTCCTGCATTTGGGCTGATTCGTTGTCTATTCAGGTGTTCAGCAGATGCAGGCACATCAAGTTGTTTGTGGAGCTTTAATCCGCTGCTCCTGAGGCTGCTGGGAGAGATTTCCCCTTCTCTTCCCTGTTCGCACAGCTCCTGGGGTTCAGCTTTGGATTTGGACCCTCCTCTGCGTGTAGGTCGCCTGAGGGCGTCTGTTCCCCGCCCAGACAGGACGGGGTTAAAGGAGCAGCTGCTGCGGGGGCTCTGGCTCACCCAGGCCGCGGGGAGGGAGGGGTACAGAGGAGGCGGGGTGAGCCTGCGGCGTCAGAGGCCGGCGTGACGTTGCACCAGCCTGAGGCGCGCAGTGCGTTCTCCCGGGGATGTTGTCCCCGGATCCCGGGACCCTGGCAGTGGCGGGCTGCACAGGCTACCGGGAGGGGCGGTGTGGAGAGTGACCTGTGCTCGCACACAGGCTTTTTGGAGGCGGCAGCAGCAGCCCCAGCGTCTCACGCCCGTCTCTGGGGTCCGCGCTGATCGCCGCGGCTCGCGCCCTTCCCTGGAGTTCGTTTAGGCGGCGCTCTGAATCCCCTCTCCTTGCGCGCAGCGAAACTAAGAGGCAAGAAAAAGTCTCTTGCCTCTTTGGCAACTGCAGACCTTTTCCCAGTCTCCCTCCCGGCTAGCTGTGGTGCGCCAACCCCTTCAGGCTGTGTTCACGCTGCCAGCCCCAGTCCTCTCCCTGCGATCCGACCGAAGCCGAGCCTCAGCTCCCAGCCCCGCCCGCCCCGGCGGGTGAGCAGACAAGCCTCTCGGGCTGGTGAGCGCTGCTCGGCGCCAAGCCTCTGTGCGGGAGTCTCTCCGTTTTTCCCTCTGCGCCCCTGTTGCTGTGGGATCCGCGCTCATAGCCGCGGCTCGTGCCCTTCTCTGGAGTTCCTTTAGGCGGCGCTCTGAATCCCCTCTCCTTGCCCGCTGCGAAACAAAGAGGCAAGAAAAAGTCTCTTGCCTCTTCGGCAGCTGCAGACTTTTTCCCCGGACTCCCTCCGGGCTAGCTGTGGTGCGCTAACCCCTTCAGGCTGTGTTCACGCCGCCAGCCCCAGTCCTCTCCCTGCGATCCAACCGAAGCCCGAGCCTCAGCTCCCAGCCCCGCCCGCCCCGGCGGCTGAGCAGACAAGCCTCTCGGGCTGGTGAGTGCTGCTCGGCGCCAAGCCTCTGTGCGGGAACCTCTCCGCTTTGCCCTCCGCACCCCTGTGGCTGCGCTCTCCTCTGTGGCTCCAAAGCTTCCCCCCTCCGCCACCCGCAGTCTCCGCCCGCGAAGGGGCTTCCTAGTGCGTGGACTGCAAAGGCTTTTAAGTTTCATTAAGTCCCATTTGTTTATTTTTGTTTTCATTTCCATTACTCTAGGAGGTGGGTCAAAAAAGATCTTGCTGTGATTTATGTCAAAGAGTGTTCTTCTTATGTTTTCCTCTAAGAGTTTTGTGGTCTAACATTTAAGTCTCTAATCCATTTTGAGTTTATTTTTGAGTATAGTGTTAGGAAGTGTCCTAATTTTGCTCTTTTACATGTAGCTGTCGAGTTTTCCCAGCACCACTTATTGAAAAGACTGTCTTTTCTCCATTGTATAGCCTTGCCTCCTTTGTCATAGATTAGTTGACCATAGGTGCATGGGTTTATATCTGGACTTTCTATCCTGTTGCATTGATCTATATTTCTGATTTTGTACCAGTACCATACTGTCTTGATTACTGGAGCTTTGTAGTATAGTCTGAAGTCAGGGCATCTGATTCCTCCAGCTCCTCTTTTATCCCTCAAGACTGCTTTGGCTATTTGGGGTCTTTTGTGTCTCCATACAAATTTTAAGATTTCTTTTTCTAATTCTGTAAAAAATGCCATTGGTAATTTGATAGGGATTGTATTGAATCTGTAGATTGCTTTGGGTAATATAGTCATTTTCACAATATTGATTCTTCCAGTCCAAGAACATGGTATATTTCTCCATCTGTTTGTATCATCTTTAATTTCTTTCATCAGTGTCTTATAGTTTTCTGCATACAGGTCTTTTGTCTCCCTAGATAGGTTTATTCCTAGGTATTTTATTCTTTTTGTTGCAATGGTAAATGGGAGTGTTTCCTTAATTTCTCTTTCAGGTTTTTCATTGTTAGTGCATAGGAATGCAAGATATTTCTGTGCATTAATTTTGTATCCTGCAAATTTACCAAAATCATTCATAAGCTCTAGTAGTTTTCTGGTGGCATCTGTAGGATTCTCTATGTGTAGTATCATGTCATCTGCAAACTGTGACAGTTTTACTTCTTCTTTTTCCAATTTGGATAACATTTATTTCTTTTTCTTCTCTGATTGCCATGGCTAGGACTTCCAAAACTATGTTGAATGATAGTGGCGAGAGTGGACATACTGGTCTTGTTCCTAATCTTAGAGGAAATGCTTTCAGTTTTTCACCACTGAGAATGATATGTGCTGTGGGTTTGTCATATATGGCCTTTATTATGTTGAGGTAGGTTCCCTCTATGCCCACTTCTGGAGAGTTTTTATCATAAATGGGTGTTGAATTTTGTCAAAAGCTTTTCCTGCATCTATTGAGATGATCATATGCTTTTTATTCTTCAATTTGTTAATATGGTGTATCACATTGATTGATTTGCATATATTGAAGAATCCTTGAATCCCTGGGATAAATCCCACTTGATCATGGTGTATGATCCTTTTAATGTGCTGTTGGATTCTGTTTGCTAGTATTTTGTTGAGGATTTTTGCATCTATATTCATCAGTGATATTGGTGTGTAATTTTCTTTTTTTGTAGTATCTTTGTCTGGTTTTGGTATAAGGGTGATGGTGGCCTCATAGAATGAGTTTGGGAGTGTTCCATCCTCTGCAATCTTTTGGAAGAGTTTGAGAAGACTTGGTGTTAGCTCTTCTCTAAATGTTTGATAGAATTCACCTGTGAAGCCATCTGGTCCTAGACTTCTGTTGGTTGGAAGATTTTTCATCACAGTTTCAATTTCATTTCTTGTGATTGGTCTGTTCATATTTTCTCTTTCTTCCTGGTTCAGTCTTGGAAGGTTATACCTTTCTAAGAATTTGTCCATTTCTTCCAAGTTGTCCATTTTATTGGCATAGAGTTGCTTGTAGTAGTTTCTTAGGATTCTTTGTATTTCTCCAGTGTCTGTTACAACTTCTCCTTTTTCATTTCTCATTTTATTGATTTGAGTCCCCTCCCTCTTTCTTGATGAGTCTGGCTAATGGTTTATCAATTTTGTTTATCTTCTCAAAGAACCAGCTTTTAGTTTTATTGATCTTTGTTATTGTTTTCTTTGTTTCTATTTCATTTATTTATGCTCTGATCTTTCTGATTGCTTTCCTTCTACTAACTTTAGGTTTTGTCTGTTCTTCTTTCTCTAGTTCATTTATGTGTAAGGTTAGAGTGTTTATGTGAGATTTTTCTTGTTTCTTGAGGTAGGCTTGTATTGCTATAAAATTCCTTCTTAGAATTGATTTTGCTGAATCTCGTAGGTTTTGGATCATCGTGTTTTCATTGTCATTTGTCCCTAGGTATTTTTTGATTTCCTCTTTGATTTCTTCAGTGGTCTCTTGGTTATTTAGTAGCATATTGTTTACCCTCCATGTGTTTGTGTTTTTTACGTTTTTTTCCCTGTAATTGATTTCTAATCTCATAGTGTCATGGTCAGAAAAGATGCTTGATATGATTTCAATTTTCTTAAATTTAATGAGGCTTGATTTGTGACCCAAGATGTGATCTATCGTGGAGAATGTTCCATGTGCACTTGAGAAGAAAGTGGAATCTGCTGTTTTTAGATGGAATGTCCTATAAATATCAATTAATTTTATCTGGTCTATTGTGTCATTTAAAGCTTGTGTTTCCTTATTAATTTTCATTTTGGATGATCTGTCCATTGGTGTAATGGAGGTTTTAAAGTCCCCCACTATCATTGTGTTACTGTCGATTTCCTCTTTTATAGCTGTTAGTAGTTGCCTTATGTACTGAGGTGCCCCTATGTTGAGTGCATATATATTTATAATTGTTATATCTTCTTCTTAGATTGATCCCTTGATCATTATGTAGTGTCCTTCCTTGTCTCTTGTTACATTCATTATTTTAAAGTCTACTTTATCTGATATGAGTATTGCTACTCCAGCTTTCTTTTGATTTCCATTTGCATGGAATATCTTTTTCCATCCCCTCACTTTCAGTCTGTATGTGTCCATAAGTCTGAAGTGGGTCTCTTGTAGACAGCATATATATGAGTCTTGTTTTTGTATCCATTCAGCTAGCCTGTGTCTTTTGGTTGAAGCATTTAATACATTCACGTTTAAGGTAATTATCAATATGTATGTTCCTATGACCATTTTCTTAATTGTTATGGGTTTGTTTTTGTAGGTCCTTTTCTTCTTTTGTGTTTCCCACTTAAGGAAGTTCCTTTAGCATTTGTTGTAGAGCTGGTTTGGTGGTGCTGAATTCTCTTAGCTTTTGTTCAAGCAATAATTTTAAAGAAGTGGCTCTACTTAACATAGAGTGACTTGTGAATCATGAATTTTTAGGCATCTGTTCCAGTTCTGTGAACCATCTCACACCATGACTAATTAATGTGCAAAATTATTTGGAAAATGCAATATATTTTTGGAATTATTTCACTTAGCATGTAACCAGCCTTTTAAATCTTCCAGTCAAATGTTTTAGAAATTGTCAGTGATTAAAGTCAACATTCTCAAAATAACCACAAGATATTTATGGCGCTTTACAATTTCCATATCTCTATTGATTGTTTGGTAACTTTCTAGATATAAATCTACCCCACAGAAAGAATGGAGCAAATTTGCTGTCTGATGATATACTTTTTGTTGGAATGAAAATTACCTTGATTATTATGTCATTAAAAAACAACTAAGGTATGTATTGAGGAGCTGTTTTATACCAGGTAAAATGTTGGGTGCTTGGAATGCAAAGATTACATTGGGTTGGCCAAAGAGTTCGTTCGGCATTTTCCATTAGATGTTACGGAAAAATCTGAACGACCTTTTTGGCCAACCCAGTATATACATTGTGGTCCCCCCAGATGAGCTGACAGTCCAATAAACAACCATAAATTGAAAAATCCATTAATTTAGTAGCTTTTTCCTCTTATATATAGCAACTTTTAAAAGATTTTGATAGCTTTGATAGCTATAAGTTTGATTTTAGCTCTGACTACCACTACTAGCATGGTGAATTTTGTTAAGTCTTTCAGTCTCCTAGACTAAGTTTCCTTTCTTGGGAAGAAAAGTGTTTTTTAATATTTGCCATCATTTATTTTAATCTTGAGAGATCACATATAAAAGTATTTTGCATTTACTGGGTGATAGCAGAAGCAGAATGAGACATATTATTAATTGAGATTCCATTTCAAATGCTTATTTTTAGCATAATTTGTCCAACACAAAAGATATATGTTAATCTTCCAAGAGGAATATAAGTTTTCATGATATCTAAACATTGAAGGATAAGGGGAGGAAGACATCAAAAATGATAGATAATCATGAGCTGGGATCAAGATTTAGTTCTGATAATCTTGTGGATCAAGATTTAGTTGATCAAGAAGCATTCTTTTGGTTTTTTTTGAATTTTATTTTATTTTTTTATACAGCAGGTTCCTATTAGTTATCCATTTTATACATATTAGTGTATATATGTCAATCCCAATCTCCCAATTCATCACACAAGAGGCATTCTACTGGGTCTGAAATGTGTTCAGGGAATATTGCCATGGGATTATTTAGTAGAAAAATGTTTTTTTGCAGTTTGTACTGATGGTGGATTTTCCACTTTTAATCAAGAAAAGCTCTCAATTACTTCAGGGAATTTTTGCTTTATTAAACCTACTGGAAAATCAACCTGAGTTTTATGGATTCAGGTATGAGATTTTTTTTTTCTCAATTTACCATGGCCTCATGATAAATGATTTCCTCCAGCAATCACGGTATTCTGGTTCTTTCTCTCTTTTCAAACATTAAGAAAAATTCCAATCCACAGAATAGAATTCAGGACAATACAGACTTAAGAGAAGGGCATGTACTAGCAATACTTCCCCCGGGACAGTGTAGATAGGATATCACCCACAGGAGAGGATATAGACCCTTCAGGAGACTGAAAAAATGAAAGACATAAAATTAGAGAATACAAAGGAACAGATTACTTTTCAATTCAGTGAGGGTCTATAATTCTACACTGCTCAGGTGCAGATGAAAACTACTCAGGTCAGAATCAAGTTGGTTCAGTAAGAGATAACACTATAAATAATGAGGTGTTCTCTGGGGAGTCAATCACTACCAACCGCCTGTTTAAAATGTCAGAGCCGTCAAGGTCACTTGGCCTTCAGCTGATGGCAGCACTGACCTAGTGTCACTTACACACAGTCTTTAAATTAAATTTGAAGTCTCAAAAAAGGATTATCTTTTTTTTTTAGAGACAATATTTGAATCAATAATGTTTTGGGCACCGCAGTGAAAGAATGATGTTGGTTGATTGAAGTTTACAAGCTGTAGACAATTGTCCATTAAAGCAATTATATTAACACTTCGGGCTGGTGAGAAATCAATATTGAGGCAGAGGCAGAGTATTTGCATATTTTTTCTTTGTCACTGTGTCCTCACCAAAGCTTTTGGAAATTGGTGTTTTCAATGCACTTTACATTCCACAACCAGGACTAAAGAGTGAGATACTGAAAAAAAGAGACCCCAATCAGGAAGAAAAAGAAATACACATTAGAAAGAATTAGAATGAAGTTTGGTAAAAAAAAAAAAAAAAACTCTACTATAAATATTAAAGGAACAAAGTATGCTTCCTCTGAAAGAACTTGATTAGACACTCCTTGTGACTTGTTTTAAATTAACTTTCAGGTACTTTTCAAGTAGATAACTAATGTGAACTCAGCTTGTTGAAAACTTGCTTAGTTACACATTCAACAAGCCTGATGGACTGTTTTGATTATTTTTGCCCTTTACAGAGTAAGTGTACAGTAACACTAATTAAAAGCTTTTCTACTGAATAATCCATGTGCATTACCTTCCAAAGTTTAGCTTAAGGGGTCTACATTGACAAAAACACATTTTATTGCCTTTGCTTAATTTCATTAGCGGGACTCCTCTTTGACTTTGTGGGAACATTTATATTTTCCTCCAGAGCATGTTAGAGCACAGAGCGATTAGCAAAGCATTTGAAGTAACCACAGCTCAGGGATAATGGGAATGAGCCTTATAGCACTGTGCAAGCACTGGGGCCATTTATAGATGTTCTGTGCAATGGTGGATAAAATAGGGACACACTGTATTGCACCAGAGGCATTTTCTCTAGAGCTTTCAGTAAGTCCCTTCTATGCTAAATAATTCAAACGTGTATTTTGCATTCAGTAAACAATTGCAAAGAAAAGGCAATGAAGTTGTAAAAGGAGTTTTGCTCAGTCAGTATACGTCTTTAAAAGGAAAGTGAATATGTAAAATGATACCTAATTGCCTACTGAATTGCTAGGAGTAAGAGTAACAGAGATATCTGGCACCCTAGAAAAAATTAAAGGTTTTTGGTCTTTATTGTGGTTGTTACAATTTGCTTTGTGATGCTTTCTTGACAATTGAGACATTTTAGTCTGCATGTTTTTGTATGACCATAACAGAGTGATGAGAAAAATATACTTGTAGAAAAAATTCCTGAATTTATCTTGCCTTCATCTTAATTTTTTTCTCCCAGTAACTGTAATTTTACTGTTACTGTGTTCATAATTTGAAAAATTCTGTCTTAGGAAATCTTGGAATCATGTAGATACTCTTTTACCTGCTCATTAGCAGACCTATAATTTTACGTAAACCTCAATTGAGACCTAAATAGCCAGTTACACTAATTAGTCTGTAATTTCATAATCTAAGTGCTTGCAGAGAGCACAAACTTGAAAAATTCTAGTTCTACAAATGCTTTTGGCTCTATGGATTTCCATACAGACTCAAAATATCACCCAAAAGGCTACTAATAAAATTCGCCACAGAGCCTCCAGTGATGACTGGTCTGTGGATGAATTTCTCATTTACAAACTTGCCCTCAGAGCATCTCTCTCCTTAGAAACATTTGATTCCCTTTCATTTTGAAGATGGTAGCAGATAATATCTCAGCCATTTTATGATTCAGTGTTTTCTATCATATAGGAGTGGCCTTTACTTTAATCCATATTTTGCATTACACACGCACATATAAAATTTTCATTTTTAAATGAGCCTTTGTTCTATGATATAGTTAGTAGTTGTATGATCAATTATTATATTCATAATGTATTTTATTAAATTAGAAATTTTAAATAGATAATTTCAACATTTATTATAACTTGGTAATAATAGCATGTATATAGCATTTAACTGAGTGCCAGGTTCTGTTCTATTAACACATATTATCTTATTTAGGTAATATTTTGAATTCCATTTTACAGATTAGGAAACTGAGGCATCGCACTGTTAGGTGAACTGTTAGGTGAAGATGACAGGATAAGTAAGTGGCAAAGCTCAGATTTAAATGCAGTCAGTTTAGCTCTAGAATCCATGCTGTTAATTTTGAGACTAAAGTAGCAATTTTTAAGATACTTTAGATGACAGAATCTTAGATCTCTATTGTAAATATCTTTCAGAGCTTAAAAACAATTTTGCAGCATATAACCTTTAGCAAAAGCAAGCAATGCTTATCTCCTACTAACTCTTAAACCAGATTCAGAGGATCTGTAATTTCACATAGACTCTAAAAAGGAACACTTTCTGGAAATTCTAAATCAAAAGAAACACATTCTTGAATTAATGAAAATGAAAAACTAATTAATATTTTGTGGGTTTCGATTTAAAAAAATACATGCTGTGCTATGATGAATAATGTTCTCCCAAAGATGTTCATGTTTTAATCCCTGGAACCTGTGAATATGATACCTTAGGTAGCAAAGGCTAATTAAATTTACAGATGGAATTAAGGTTGCTAACCAGCTGATCTTAAGATAGGTATAGGAGCCTGAATTATACAGATGAGTTCAATGTAATCAAAAGTGGAATTAAATGTTGAGGAGGGGGCAGACCAGGAGGTCATGGTGATGGGAAGTTAGTCACACTGACTGCTACAGGCTTTGAAGATGGAGGAAAAGAGCTATAATCCAAGGGAATGTGAGTGGCCTCAGGAAGCTAGAAAGGGATTCTTCCCTAGAGCCTTCAGAAAGGAACAGAGCTCTATTGACACCTTGCCTTTAAAGCCCAGCAAGACCCATTTTGGACTTCTGACCTCCAGAACTATAATATAGCTTTTGATTATGTTAAACCACTAGTCCATGGTAATTTGTTACAGCAGTGATAGGAAATTGATAAGAAATTAATACACACAAACACATCAAATATTTGTTCTGAATATCTGAATGTTCTTCAATGCAAAACAGTATTTTTGGAAATTGCTCAGAAAAATAGTGATAATATAGTCCATATGATTCCAGGTTGTTGTCATTAGCAGGTAGATCGCATAACAAATTCACCATCTATCTAAGTGTCAAAGACTTTTCTAAATGCTTTAATATGCTAATTCATTTAATTCTCACAGTAACTGTATGATATAGATTCCATTATCCTTCCCATTTCGTAGATAAGTAAACTGAGGAACAGAGAGTTTAGATAATTGGTGGAAGGTCTCAGAACTAGTAAGTGGTAAGGAAAGGATCCAGGCTTTTTGGCTCTAGAGGCCATGTTCTTAACCATCAAGCATACTGCCTTTCAAAAAAGATTTTTAAAAAAATCTTGTTATGTGACTGATGTTGTAAGCAAGGTAAATGGCTTTGTTGTCATATTCCTTCACTTTATTGATGAGGACTCTCAGGAAACCAGAGAAGTTAAAGGATTTGTCTAAGCTCATGCAGCATATCTTTGATATCTGTCATAACCTTTCTGAGAATTTCCCCCATTACAAATGGCTGATGGTGGATAGGGAAGATGGGGAAAAAAAGAACATACTGAGAATACTGAGAGAGGCAGTGTGACACCTACAGAATCTGTTTCCAGGTTCTGATCTGCTACTTAATTAGGTATTGGCTTAGACTTGAGTAGGCTTCATAATTCACAAGGGTATGAAGGAAGAAGGATTGTATTAAGGCCCCATAGTTACTGGGAGAGTATTAATAATTTGGCAACTGTCAAAACATAGACTTAGTCTAATTTATAGTCCAAATAAATGACCAGATAAAAGTACATATATTTCTCTGCACCTATTTTTCAGTTAAAAATAAAGAAGTTGATACAAATAGACACTTAGACTGGAAATTAAGTTTCAAGGTTTATTTTAGTGATTCCCCTTATCTGTACTCACTACTGACAGCAGGCTGTGAATATGTTCTTGACTGTTGCACTAACACTTCCCTCACTATGCATATAATAAAGACTAAAATTTATCCTGAGGTTTTATAAAATGAACAACCTAATGAAACTTGGCTCTTGTGGTTTGTATTCTTTGCAGGCACCTATAGTAAAAACATAGCCTTATATCACGCAAAGGAGCATCATTTATTCATATATATTATATAAGGAGTGACCCCTTTAAATAGAGAAGATGCTAAAAGGGCTTTGATTAATTTCATCAGACACAATGAGATATACAAATAATTACTGTAAATCAAGAAAAAAATTTGTAGCCTAAATCGAATGCAAATATTAGTCTGAGAGGAAGGAAATAAGGATTTTACTACATTTACTGAGTTTTAAATTTAACAGGAGTTTGCCCAGACAGTACACTTTCAGACACCCTCAAATTGCAATTCAACAATTAGTGGTTTGATGTGTGAGCAAACGTCTTTACAGTGGGAAATGAATGGCTAGTATATCCTAGCTGAGAATGTAAATGTCATGTGTAAGAGTTCATAATGAATGATGATACATGCTCTGAAAATGATCCAAAAGAATGTTGATTTCTTTTCCAGCATTGTGATCTGATAAAATATCCTTGAAATAGACATTCAATAGTATATTTCAACTTATGGAATTCACTGCTCCAGGATGTCATAGAATTAATCAAATGCCATGAGTAGATTAGGGGAACAAATGAATTGTATAAGCATGTGAATGAAAGTGAAATAGGAGCAAATGAAGCAAGTATTTAGGTATAGTGTATATACATACAATTTTTTGTCTATGTATCCCCTATATATAGATGCCTTAGGGCATTTAAAAGATGTTTTTTATGAGTTGGAAACCTTAAAAACCATAAACTGAATCTGATTAAATTGTGCCTAGCTTAGATGGTAATGAATAGCCTATTTTTTATACAGTTTAGTAAATTTGAATTATAAGATGAAGTAATAAATTCAAATTCTGACAAAATCAATTAATTCTGTTTAGCTGTTTCTCTGAACATTGAAATGACCTGTTTTTCATGTATTTCATAAAATCGTTTTAATCATTTTGATAGTTGGTGTGAATTATTTGGTTTATATCTAGTTTTAGCTAACATATTACATTTATAGTCCATCTGATGGTCATGTACATAGAGAGTTAAAAAGAGGAATAACAAAGTTCATTGAGTTCTTACTATGTACCAAGTACTAATCTAAGCACTTGAATGTGTGTAACACACGAGCCCTATGAAATACATTTCTTTATATCCTATTGCCTAGGTTAAAAATAAATAAATAAATAAATAAAGCCCAGAAACACTAAATAAATTGTCCAAGATCACCAACCTAGGAAGAAATGAAGCTAGGATTCAAGCCCAAGCAGTCTGGCTGGAGAAATCCAGTTTTAACTATCTTTACTGATTACCATGGCTGTATTGGTCAGCAAAGCAAATAGCATTCTTACCAGTACACTTATAAAAGATTCAGAAATGCTATTTAAAATAGAAATCTGGGGCAATTAATGAAATTAGACTTCATAGTAGAGAAAGTGAAAAGGAGTTGAAATAGGAATTAGCACGTTTAATAACTTCAGTCGTTCAAACAGACTCCAAGAGTCTATATGGAAAGATATGTGGTAAAGATTATTTGACTCTAGAGATTTTGATTCCAAGAAAGTTGGTTAGTTTTTAGTACTGCTTTACTTCCATCAGCGTTATGCAAATTCATGATATGTTGGTGATTATGTGTTCTTCAGATACTTAGCAGAATCACAGAATATCTCCACTGAGGAGAAGAGTGGAGTGATCTATTTAAAAAAAGGATGTTAGAAATGACAGAAAGCAAGTTGAAATCCATAAAGTAGTAGGAAAACTGATTAATATTAATACATATAAATAATCTCTAAGAATAAATTGAGGAATTAGAAAGACAATAGAAGAAAATAGACCCAAATACGAGAAGTTTCTTCAGCCAAAACACTGTTTTAAAGGTGTTAGATCAGCCCAAATGTCTATAGATAGCTGTGAGATATAGAATATTTAGTGCATTAACGTGATAGAAAAAAACTTGGTAGAAATGTGTAGAAATTCATTTTAAATATTAAAAATGACCAAATTTAGAAGCTTATCTGATAGTAGGGTAATTGCTCTGTGTGTGTGTGTGTGTGCATGTGTGTGTGTGTGTGTGTGTGTGTGTGAGAGAGAGAGAGAGAGAGAGAGAGAGAGAGAGAACATTAATAAGAGAATTAAAAAAAAAGAAAAAGAAAAGAATTTCCCCTAAGGAACTATGGTAAGATATACAGTCATATAATTCTGTAAAATAACAGATTAGACAATGCAGGAGGGAAAGATATTTGGGAAAAAAAGAGTAGGGACAAAAAAGGAGATCCTCTTCAAAGAGACACTTCTTTTTGTTTCTTGATCAGAAGAGAAGGAAACTTCTCAAGTTGGGGTCTAACTTGTGATTGCTGTCAGTAGCCCTTAGCTACCAGATGCAACAGAGCTGGTGCCCCTGTCACAAGCTCCAGTCCATTTAGGGTTTAGTTTTTCATAAAATTCCCAACAGAGTGAGAACTATTCGTTGAGTTGGAACTTGGTTTAATGCCATAATTTGGCCCTTGATGCTGGCACCACAGGGCATGGTGGGTAAGCTCTGAAGCTGGCCTAATGTCTTCCTAGAGTTGGTCATTATAGTGTAAATTTCATTGTGGTTACGGTGTTCAGATATGAAATCTAAGCATAAAATTTATATGCAGATGGGGGAATTCTGTGTGGCCATTCTATGGTTAGTCATTAAGTAGACTTCACTCTCTAAATATATAACATTTGAAAGCCCAAGAAATTCTAAAAGAAATATTCAGAAACAGTGTTCAGGAAAGGGAACTTCAGTGAACTTAGTCTTTGGGGTTCATTATAGGTAGCATTTTCACTTATCTTTCTTTTTCCCACAAAGTTGTGTGTGTGTACAATCGTTAATCTTAAATTAACTGTCAACATATATTGGCATGAAAGAAAACATTTTGGAAACTTTTTCACTTTGTTCCAATTAACTTTTATATAATAAGATGCAGTAAAAGTATGTGCATGTTGGGCTGCCAGAAAAAAATTATGAAAGGCAGAATTAATTATGTTGAAAACAGTCTGCTAATGTACTAGGCTTAATTAGTAGTAACCTAGGAGTGGAGTTTACACAGACAGATTTTATTTCATTAGAAGGCAGGCTTTTCTAATAAAATAGAATGAGCTATCTAATGAGGTAGTGAGATTCTCAATACTGGAATTTAAAAAGCAAAGGATAGATGGTCACTTATGGAGGATTATGTTGAAGAAGTTCATAGTAGGTTGTACTGTATTAATTCCAAGGCTACTCCTACCTGTGTTTTTAAATTTTTATGATTTATTTAGTAATTTCTATTTGCAAAAGAAACAAGTCTTTCGTCAAGGGTTGGGTTCAGCAAGACATCTAAAAGAGTATTTTTCCATGTTTGAGAAATGCAGTTGAATCCCACAGAGAAGTCGTATTTTAGGGAGTTAATTCTCCACTCAATAGAAATATACACCATATTATTGTATTAGGGTCTGTTCCTGACCAAAGCTGAGCCAAACAAAAATTGTGGATATGGAACACTGTACATGATTATGTGTGGGTTTAAAAGAAAGAAAATAAATGACAAAAAATGGCATGGAGTTTTGTGATTTTTGCGGAGAAAGAAAAGGAATACTAAGGGAGAGGTGGTAGGAAGGGAGACAGAGAGAGAGAGGTTAGAGAGAAAGGGAGTGAAAAATAGGGAGGAAGTATAGTAAAGTATAGTAAAGATGAAGGGGAGAAACTTGGGAAGAGGGCGCAAAGGGGAGGTAGAGAAGTAAAGTTAAAAAGAAAGAGTGACAATAAACAACAAGGTCTTACTGTATAGCACACGGATCTGTATTCAATATCCTGTGATAAACCATAATGGAAAAGAACATGAAAAAGAATATATATATGTATAACTGAATCACTTTGCTGTATACCAGAAATTAACACAATATTGTAAATCAACTATACTTCAATAAAATAAATTTTAAAAAAACAGTGACAGGTGGAGAAGAAAATCTGGGATCGATGGAGAGAGGCAGAGATAGTCTACAGCAAGAGAGAAAAGAGGGAAAAGGGAGGGAGAACATGAGGGTGGAAAAGAGAGAAACACAGGTATGGAGAAGTGTGTGGAGGAGAGAGAGAGAGAGAGAAATGAGACACAAAGAGATAATTTCTAGAGTTACTTTGTACTGAGACATACTGATCATTAAATAGTATCTACTTAATAATGTAAACATCTTACAATCATCCTATTAAATTAATGATTTAATTACAAGTAGCATTTCAAATAGGAGGTATAGACTGCTTGTACTCCCTTTCTCCCCACAAGTCTTACAGGAGTGTCTGGCTCCTGGAATTACATACCTGTTGTTAACCTTGATTCCTTCACCTTTGGGTGGAAAATCCTCCTTTAGTGACCAATACTGAAACGATGCATTTTCTGCACATGTCATGAAAAATTTTATCATGAAAAACATTATTTCACTTCTTGACTTCCTAAACATCACTGTTTTGATTATAACATTATTTTGGGATCATCAAGTGGGGTCTTGATTCACCTATTTTGAAAATCCCATCTAACTGGTAAAAGCAGACCTATGCCTTGCAAAGCAGTTACTACTTATTAATCTCTGATTAGAGCCAAGGGAAAGACTGAAGTAATAAACAAACCAAGCTGTATTCAGAAAGTTCAGACACATCAGAGAAAATTATTTCCTTGGGAGAGAGAATAGGCTACTCATTGACTAGGTCTTCTTAAAGAAAGTGTGAACTACCCTATGTTAAAATATCAGAGGGTGTTTATATGTATACTATTATTTAATGTTAGTGGATTTTTATTACAATATAGGCAGTTCAAATACTTATAATACATTATTTCAACCTTCAAACATGATTTAGTGCAGTTCTCTATGCAAATATTTGAAGATATTCTGCCCTTGATGTATTTTAAAACAAATTTCTCTAGGAATAAGGAATCCAGCATATATATAGGAAAGAAAACATTAATGTGAGCTAGTAATCTTGATATATTTAGATGCATTTTTATTAAACTATACTCTAGTTTCCTAGTTTGTTGATAAAAATCAATGCATATTTATGAACTGCTTAGGTAGTAAGCAATTATTTCTAAATTTGTCAGTGAATAAGAATTGCGGAATGGGATAGTTGCTGTGAATAAGTGAATATTTTAGGTGTCAGACATGCCTAAGCAAATTGCTTGAAATCAGTGTTAAATTCTCCCCTTCAAAAAGTTTCTAGAGAGAAAGTAATAACAACCATAACATGTGAGCAATAAACACAAATCACACACAAAAATATCAGGTTTCTGAGTAGAAACATTCTTTTTTTTTAAAATATCTTTATTGGAGTATAATTGCTTTACAATGGTGTGTTAGTTTCTGCCTTATAACAAAGTGAATCAGTTATACATATACATATGTTCCCATATCTCCTCCCTCTTGCGTCTCCCTCCCTCCCACCCTCCCTATCCCACCCCTCTAGGTGGTCACAAAGCACCGAGCTGATCTCCCTGTGCTGTGCGGCTGCTTCCCACTAGCTATCTACTTTACATTTGGTAGTGTATATATGTCCATGCCACTCTCTCACTTTGTCCCAGCTTACCCTTCTCCCTCCCCATATCCTCAAGTCCATTCTCTAGTAGGTCTGTGACTTTATTCCTGTCTTGCCCCTAGGTTCTTCATGGCCTTTTTTTTTCCCCTTAGATTCCATATATATGTGTTAGCATACAGTATTTGTTTTTCTCTTTCCGACTTACATCACTCTGTATGACAGACTCTAGGTCCATCCACCTCACTACAAATAACTCAATTTCGTTTCTTTTTATGGCTGAGTAATATTCCATTGTATATATGTGCCACATCTTGTTTATCCATTCATCTGTTGATGGACACTTAGGTTGCTTCCATGTCCTGGCTATTATAAATAGAGCTGCAATGAACATTGTGGTACATGACTCTTTTTGAATTATGGTTTTCTCAGGGTATAATAGCCCTTTTGTTAGGTGTGTTTTCGAGAAAGGGTGATAGCAAAGTTGTGGTTAAGGATATGTCTCCGTCCAAAGAAAACATTCTAAGTCTGTTAATTAGGACAATAGACCTAACATCCCAGACACATTATTCTTTTCTTAAAAGATAGCTAAATATTTCACCTCAGCTATTTAACTCTTTATTTCCTTCTAAGATGGGCTTTGTCTTCATCTTACTCTTTGCTGTTCCCTTTGTTAATTGTCCCTAACCATGGGAATGCTATTGTAGAAGAATTGCACAGCCCAAGTGATAAGAATCATTGATTAGTGGCATTCAAATTTTGCCAGCACCAGGGGAAGACTTCGTTCCTCCAGGATTGAGTTAGAATAGTACCCACAATTAAAGATGTCTGTCAACTGCTGTTATGCCTCTAGTTCTAACTTTTTAAAAAGATAATCTGCTCTTTTTGAGAGCGTGGCTTATTTCCCCAGAGATATGGAGGTCAACCTTTGTTTTTTGCTAAAGTTGGGAATTCTTGGCATAGCACTCCTCTGTTAGCTAGATTGTTGCTGACTGGTGTAAGGTTTATAGACATTAGTTATAGGACATCGTCTACATGGCTCTCTGGGATATGCTAAAACAGGCTAGGGAGTCCCTATCCAGTCCTTCAGAACTATATAGTAACAGTTTAAGTTAGAATTAAAGTCAATATATGATTTTAAAATTTCACTTTGGAGTACACTAAAATTCAATTAATCTTTTACACAAAATCTTAGTAACTTTGTTCTATCCATCAGATTGTTGATGTTCATATGCCTGATATGTCACAAATCCAACTGTGGCCATCTTCATTGGTTTTTCCTCAATGAAAGACTTTTGTTGTAGTTGTTCTTTACTGAATTAAAGGAAATTTGAGTTTTGCCTTTTCCCACCTGAGATTCCTGGACAAATGAAAGAAGTTAGACGGGAATCCTACTGTAGATCTGTTAGTAACTTTAAACTGAAATAACACTGTGTCTAAAACAAATCATCTTAAAGCTGGAAAATGAACAGAGAGAATTATTGGGCTGTTAGGAGAACAGTTAATTTTATAAGATGCTACTCAAAAAGTAACAAAGCAATGAAATTCAACAGACACAGCTCAATGAAGACCAGAAATTTGAAAGGGAAACAAGTATTTTTCAATGCATGCTAATTCAGGTAAAAAATATCTCAGCAAGATGTGTTATCCCAATTATTTATCAAGCCTAGTAAGTTCAAGTTTTTAAAAAGCCACTGTATAAAAAGATAACCTACGCAAGTGAGAAAGAATATTGGAACATATTTTCAATTTATCATAGCTATAGATATAAGAAATGTCCGTTACTAGAGAAGATCTAGTTTAAGAGGTTTAAGAGTTATTAGGTGAAGGAATGGCTCTAAAGGGATAAGTGAAAAGGACATCATGAAATAAGGGAGAGATAAAAGAAAATATTTCAGTTTTCACAGGTAGCTAAAGTATTTTCTTATAATTTCAGTGTACTATTCTTTACACTGAAATTTTCCCCACTCTACTGTCACTTATTCTAAAGATAAATCATTTTCCTTAAGCAACACTCGTTCCTAAATTTATACACTATTTTATATTATCAGTGAGTTTCACTTAATTTAATGATATGGAATTAAATCTCCATAGTGACCTAGTACTAAAATATCTACCAAACCCTGTCACTTTTGTTGTTGTTGTTGTTGTTACTGGTCCTTTTGAGGGGAAGCATCAGTTTGTTTGTTCTATCCAGGTGCTTTATGTTTTTCAGTCAAGTTATATAAGATCCAGGAGGGGGGTTTCAGTAGATTGGGATCTACTGGGGTAATATTTCTCCTCAGTACTCTGCAATCAACAGTGGCTAAAAAATTGGAAAGGATTGAAGTTAAACAGTAGTTGGTACACTTCTGAGATGAAAAGTAGACTTTCCTGAGTAATGTTAGCCTTCTTCACATTTATCTGGTTCACGCCCAGATAGGAGCTTATTTGGCCTCTTATAATTATCTCAAACTCCTACAAATTACAATTGCATTTTCATTCCTGACTTGTTTATCATTTTGAAACATATAGCTCCTCTCTGAAATATACAGCCTGCCCCTTAGAAAGTATAATTTGAATAACGTTGGAAATGGTTCCTTGCTTATGATTTTTGCCATTTGCCATTAACTTGAAGATAGCATTTTAAGTTATTTGCTTGGATTTGGTCTTTGAGAATCCTGAAAGGAATGATCTATGATTGATTTATGATTTAAGTTCAGATGTAGGCTAGGTTTCTGTATTATTATAGCATCAAGCCTTGAATGAGTAAAAGTTCATAGCTTATCTGTATAAAAGTATTATTAAGAAAATGATAATTGGATGGGCTTAATATTTTATCTCTTTTTTTGGATATTCAGTGAGGATGCTTACTACTTTCTCACTGTTAGTATTAACTATTATTTCAATAAGCTTAAATATGTTACATGTTATTTTAATTATTTAGATAATGACTTAAGTACTTTAATTCAAAGTCACAACTGGCAAAAGAATAATTTTTGTAAAATTAAAATAGCTTTAAGAGTCTAGATTGCAATGCTATATAACTGATTATATAATTACCACCTAATATTAATCCATCTTTCTAAGGCTATATACAGATTTTGTACATGAGGTTGGGTTTAAACTCACTGACTTTTTTCATTCAAATCTCAATATACATAATAAGAAGGGAAACAAAAGAATGAGCATCTTGCATATGTCTATAACTCAGTTTACATGACTATTTTTCCTTTTAACAGTAATATACACCAATACTGAGCTGTTATATTTTCAGAAGCATAGTGGAATTAAAAAAAATTTTTTTTCTTACCTAATACATGAAATTATTCGCTTTCCTCTTAAGTACTATCTGTCCAATTATCTTATGCAATTTGTAAAACGAACATGCCTGGTGATTTAAGTCAGAACAATGTTTCAGTGCATCATACATAGTAAGAAATATTAAAAGTACAAAATTTATGCATCATGTAGAAAGTGAAATAGCATTTACTTCAAATGAATGCAACCGCATTTAGGAGGTCTGGATATTGGTCGCTTGTGATATTACTGCTATCAGTTTTACTAATTTATTTTAGCCACATTTTTATGAATCTAAAAATATGTGAGAAAACATATTTGATAATCCTGTGTTAATTTCAATGATCCTCTGATTTCTAATTGTGATTCTGATATGCATAGCTTTCACTATATGTGTAGAGTAGTGATTACATTTATTATTTGGTCTCAGTTTAAAGCATTACCGTATCACTCTTTGCCTTTAGTGCCTGTACATAACTTTCCTTCATCCATAGTGTAATTTCAGCATATGACATAATTTCAGCCATTTTTCTTTTCTTCATCAATTAAAAAAAATTAAGCTCAATTTCCTCATGCAAATAAGACCTTTATATCTCATGCAATTGAATTAAATTCATTATGTATGTCTATTTGTCTAGTTGGGCCAATAAAGCCACCATTAATTTTAAATTGGCCATTTAATGTTATGTAATTCTTCCAATATTGAGAAAACTAGCACTAGGACATGACATAATGAAACTGTGCCAATCCCTTCAAAAAATGTATAAGCTTCTATTATGTACACATCTTCATGTCAAATTTTCAAAAGAATGATAATATGCATAAATAAATACTGTCTTGAATCAAAGTTATTACAAGTTCCCTTTAATAGCCAAAGGTTGGAGAAGTCAACGTTGCCTGAAATTTCTGAATTGGAACCTGAATGTTTTCACAGGGTGCCTCCTCAGAAGCACACTTGTGGTTTATAAAACTACTTAAAAACTTCTGCCTCAGCCCAAGGTGGAGTAAAAGGGACCAGCTTTATCATACCATCTGAAACAACCCAAAGGGAGAGAGAGAGAGAGAATGTATAAAACAACATTTCTAAAGCTATGAACCTCAGGCAATGAAGGACAGTGATCCCCTAGAGACAGGAAACAAATGAGGTAAACTCTAAGATTACCACAGTTTACAATCCTGAGGGAGTTTCCAGGGCACAACACAGGGAGAGGTAATCCAGATGGAGCCTGGAAACTCCCTGAGTTGAGGAGACAGAGATGGGAATCCAAAGAGACCAAGGTGGCTAGAGTTTCTAGGACACAGTGTTGAAGTGAAGAGAGCTACACAGAAAGGAAACTCTGGGGATCAGTAGAAGGTTTCCCTTGGGTATTCCTCAGTTTACTCATCAGTGTCTGTGTGAGGAAACCATCTGAGGCCAGTGAAAAACCATCTGGTAGTATTATAGAATGGTGTCAGTTGCTTGCATAAAGCTGGGAATAGTACTTGTTCCCACCAGCCAGACTGGAAAAATTCATACTTCTGGGGTATTGAGTAGAATACTCAGGAAGGTCCTGCTTAGCAGTGGGGACTAATTAACCCTAGATGGAGTATTACTTTGGATTTATCCAACAAATAAAAGGAAGACTTGACCAAACTATTTCCAAATAAATGAAATGGATCCCAGATAAAAGCTCAATAATATTTATGAGAATAGAAAAATATCCAACAGACAAAAAAGTGAATGCAAAATGAATGGCATCCAGAGAAAGATTACCAGGAATACACAAAAGCAGGGCAACATAACCTATAATGAGGAAAATAATCAAAAAATAGAAACTGACCCAGAACTGACACAGGTATGAGAATTAACATAAAGTGACATTTAAAAATTTATTATAATTGTATTCTATGTGTTCAAAACATTAGGTTTAGATATGAAAGACATTAAAGAGACAAATCAAACTTCTATAGATGAAAGCTACAATCTATGACATGGAATTAACACAGAATGGGATTAACATCTGATTAGACATGGAAGAAGAAAAGATTAGTTAATATGAAGAAATCATGATACAAACTATCCAAAATGAAATACAGAAAAATGAATTTAAAATAATAAAAAGAGTAACTGAGCTGTGGGACAACTTTAAGCAGCTTTATATATGGAAAAGCTTTATATATGAACTGGATTCCAAGAAGGAGAGATGTGAGATAGGCAGAAAAAAATATTTGAATTAATAATGGCAAATTTTTCCAAACTTCATGACAATTATTAACTCACAGGATCAAGAAGTTTAGTGAACCTCAAGCACAAGAAACATTAAAAAAAACTACACCAAACTCATAATAATAAAATTTCTCAAAAGCAGCCAGACAAATGGGACACATTACATAGATAGTAGCAAAGATGATGGTAGACTTATTGTCTGAAACAATTCAAGTGAGAAGATGGTAGAGGAACATCATTAAAGTGCTAAAAGAAAAAATATATATATAGCCAGTGAAGATACCTTTTAAAACTGAAAGCAAAATAAAGATATTCTTGACATACAGAAGCTGAAAGTATTTCTTACCAGCAGACATGCATTACAAGAAATGTTAAAGGAAGTTCTTCAAGCAAAAACATAAGATAAAAATGTGGGTGTATATAAAGGAATGCAGAGCACTAGAAATAATGATTATAGGGCAAATATATAAGATATTTTCTCATTATTTAACTCTCCTTTAAGGTAACTTGACTAAACAAAATGGAAGACAATATATTGTGGATTTTATAGCACACACAAGTAAAAAGTAAAGTGTATTTCAATAATGGCTAACAGCTGGGAGAGGAAAAATGGAAGTACATTATTGTAAATTTTTATATTATATAAATTAGTATAATATCAATTGAAGATATCTGTGATAAGTTAAAGATATAGAAAATTAATTCTAAAGTAACCACTAAAATAAAAATTTAAAAAATATCTAAAATGACAACAAGGAGGATAAAATTGAATCATAAAAATATTCTATCTAAAAGAAGGCAGTAAAAGGAAAATGAGAACAAAGGACAAATAGAAAACAAATAGCAAAATTATTAACTTAATCATAAACATATCAATAATCAAATTAAATGCAATGGGTCTAAACACCTTAATTAAAATGAAGAGACTGTCAGATTCTATTTTAAAAAACTAGACTACTATAATGCTGCCTACACAAAATACATTTTAATTTATTTATTTTTTCTCTGTTACCCAGTTTTATTGAAGTATAATTGGCATATATCACTGTGTGAGTTTTAGGTGTGCAACATAAAGGTTTGACCTACATATATAATGAAATGATTACCACAATAAGTTTAGCTAACATCCATCATCTCATATAGATACAATAAAAACAAATGGAAAAAAAGAGAAAACAGATTTTCTCCTTGTAATGGGAACTCAGGATTACTCTCTTAACAACTTTCATACATATCATACAACAGTGGTAACTATAATCACTATGTTGTACATTACATCTCTAGCATCTTATAATCAGATGTTTGTACCTTTGGTGAAGGTCAATGGGATAAAATTATACATCAGTAAGAGAAAGACATCTGGAAAATGTGTCCAAATAATTGAAAACTAAATAACACACTTCTAAATAAGAAGTGTAGCTCCAATAAGAAAATGTTTTGAACTGAATGAAAATGAAAACATCAATTTATCAGAATTTGTGGGATGCTATTAAACCAGGAAATAGGAGGACATTTATAATGCTTTTATTAGAAAAGAAGTAAAGTATAAAATCAGTGACCTCAGGCTCCATTTTAAGTAACTGGAAAAAGAAGAACAAATTAAACTCAAAATAATAAGAAAAAAGGAAATAATAAAGATAAAGAAATAATAAATACCAAAGCCAAAACCAATGAAATTGGAAACAGAAAAAAAAAAAAACCAGAAAAACAATCAAACCAAAATTTGATTTTTTGAGAAAAATTAATAAAATTAAAGTTGATAAATCCTTAGCCAGATTGATCATAAAAAAAGAAGAGAGAGAATACAACTTACTAGTATCAGCAGTTAGGGAGGTATGACATCACTACAGATTCTAAAAATATTTAAAAGATAAAAGGGGGATATTATGAAAAACTTTACACCTATAAATTTGACAATTTTGATGAAATATTAAAATTACTGGAAAAACACAAACTACTAAAGCTTACTAAAGGAGAAGCAGATAAGCTGAAGATACTCATATCTATTAAAGATAAAGAATTTATGGTTTAAAGCCTTCATGCAGAGGAAACAAGACCAGGTGGCTTCACTTGTGAATTCTACCAAGTGTTTTAGGAACACAAAACACTAATTCCACAAAAAAAATCCAGAAAATTGAAGTGGAGAGAGTATCTCCCACTTCATTGTATCAGTCCAGGACAATCCTCATACCAAATCAAACATCAGCAACAAAAGAAGACTAAAGACCAGTCTCCTTAATGAATATAGATGCACAATTCTAAACAAAATTATATCAAATTATATCAAACTCATCATCATATACATCATGATCAAGTGGGATTTACACTAGAATGGAGGAAAGGTTTAACCCTCAAAAATTAATCAATACATTTTAGCATATTAAAAAGAAACTAAAGAAGAAAACAAACCACATGATCAGCATAAAGTTTGCTGAAAAGACATTTAACAAAATCTATCATCTGATCCTTATAAAACTTCTCAGCAAGGTAGGAATAGAAAGGAACTTCTACAACCTGATGTAGGGCATCTATGAAAAACTTAGAGCTAACATCACAATAGTGGTGAAAAACTGAAGGCTTTCCCCTGAATATCAAAAACAAGACAAGGATATCCATTCTCAGCACTGATTTAAACATGATTCTAGAGGTTCTAGCAAATGCATTTAGGCAACAAAAAGAAATAAAAGACATTCATATTGGAAATGAAGGAATAAGACTGTCCACAGACAGCATGATTCTCTATGTAGAAAATCCAATGGAATCTACACAAGAGCTATTTGAACGAGTGAATTAGTATGTTTGCAGAATACAAGATCAATTTACAAAAACCAATTGTATTTCTTTACACTTGCAAGGGATAAAGAGAAATTGGAATTTAAAATAAAATAATACCAGGGGGAGGGATAAATTAGGAGTTTGGGATTAGCAGGTACAAAAACTACTGTATATAAAATAGATAAACAGCAAGGTCTTATTGTATAGCACAGGGAACTATATTCAATATCTTATAATAACCTATAATGGAAAAGAATATGAAAAAAATATATATATGTAGAACTGATCACTCTGCTGTACACCAGAAACTAACACAACATTGTAAATCAACTATATTTCCATTAAAAAAAGTAAGTAAATAAATAAATATTTAAAAAATGAAACAGTACCATTTACTCTAGCATAAAAATCCTAAATAGGGATAAAATTGACAGAAACATGCAAGACATTACTTACTGACAGAAGTCAAAGAAAGTCTATTAAATAGAAATATACTTTGCTTATGCATCAAAAGTCTTGTTATTGTTAAGATATTAATTCTCTCACAAGTTTATCTGTAGATTAACACTACCCCTTTCAAAATCACAGAGTTTTTGAAACTGACAAGCTGATTCTAAAACTGTTGTGGAAATGAACAAGACCAAGAATAGCCTAAACAACTGTGAAAAAGAGGAACAAATTTAGACAGCTAACAATTCAAATTTCAAGACTTATTGTAAAGTTACAGTAAAGAAATGCACGTAGTATTTATAGAAGGGTAGACACATAGATCAGTGGGATAGAAAAGAGACTCCAGAAATAAACCTACATGTTTATGGACAACCAAATTTTGACAAAGGTGCAAAGGTAATTTAAAGAAGGATAGTATTTTCAATAAATTGTACAGAAAAAAATGGATATTGAGGTGCAAAAAATGAATATTGATCCATAACTTGCAACATATACAGAAATTAACTCAAAATAGATCATAGACTTAAATGTAAAACCTGATACTATGAAAATTTTGGAAAAAAAACAGGAGAAAATATTTATGACTTTGGATCAGGCAGTATCATTAAATATGACATCAAAAATCATGATCTGTAAAACAACAAATTGATAAATTTAACTTCAAAATTTAAAATTTCTTCAAAAGACACTTAAGAGAATGAAAAGGCAAGCTACTGATTAAGAAATAAATTTACAAAGCATATATTTGATAAAGGATGTGGATTCAGAATTTATAGAACTCTCAAAACTCAAAAATAAGAATGTAATTAAAATATAGACAAAAGATTTGAACAGATAGTTCACCAGAGATGGTATACAGATGGCAAAGAAAGACATGAGAAGATGCTTAGTATCATTAGTCATTAGGGAAATGCAAATTAAAATTGTAGTTATACACCAGTTAGAATGGCTAAAATGTTAAAAACTGACCATACTGACCAATCATTAGCTAAGGGTTGGTGAGGGTGTGGAGGAAGTGGAAAACTGCTAGTCTAAATGCAAATGGTACAACCACTTTGGTAAACAGTTTGGAAGTTCATTAAAATGATAAATACACACCTGACGTATGATCTGGCCATTCCACTCATGACTACTTACCCCAAATAAATGAAAGTTTATGTCTCTATAAAAATTTGTATAGGAATGTTTCTAACAGCTTTATTTGTACTAATCAAAAATGGTAAACAACTCAAAAATGTCCATCAATAAGTGAATGGATAAACACACACTGATATATCCATACAACAGAATACTACATACTACTTGGCAATAAAAAAGAAATGAATTAATGATACTTGTACAATTCGAATGAATCTCAATTATGCTGAGTGAAAGAATCTAGATTAAAAAAGACTACATACTGTTTGGTTCCATTTACATAAAATTGTAGAAAATGCAAACTGACCTATAATGACATACAGCATAAAAGAGTGGTTACTTATGGTGTGGGGAGTAGCAGGGATCTTTGGGGTGATGAATATGTTCACGAATTTGTGCTCTTGGTGTCAAGGATGTACACATATTTCAAAGCTTATCAAATTGTGCACTTTGTGTATGATTTATTGTATAACAATTATATCTCAATAAAGCTGTAACAATTACATATTTTAAAAATTAGTAAACTTAAATTGGCTCATTAAACTCACATTATTAAATCATACTTGAGTTAGACAACAAAAAACATAACTTTTAAAAAGATATGCTGTTTATTTACTGGTAAGAAGTACTCACAAAAACAGTTTAGTTGGAAATTCTAATAGGAAAGCATAGCTACATTGAAACTGTTGTGAAAGGTAGTGCTCTCCAGCACCTCAAAAATTGTTAAAAATGCTTGTATTTGAGTTCAGACAATAGGGATATTCACCCCCAAAATCTATACATTATTTTTTAATATTAAGAAACATAAAATATACAAAGGAAGTAATTTTTATTAGATGCTTTTAATATGTTTTTCTGTATTATGACATTTCCTTGTTTATATTTTTTTGCATGACTTGAAACTATTGTTAAAACAAAGGTTTAGATTTGTATACTTTGGAGTCAAAATTATATTTGATGCATACATAAATCATAAATAGTTGCTTAAAAGTATTTCTGCAACTAGTGTACTAAGAAGCTAACAATGTAATGGTTAATCTGTCAGTACTTCACATCTGACATTTGAAAACAGAAAAACATTACTGACATACTTAAAAGAGAACACATAAACCTGGTTAACCATGATGCTCTGTATTTCTTTTCTAAAAAAATAAACAACAACAACAAGCCTAGAGGTTTATTTCCAGTTTTCGATATAACCATTAAAATATTTAACATATATGGTGAGAACCATCTGTGATTTCACCTTAGCTTGCTTAACTGTTTTTCTCCTTTTAGAACTGCACGGTCCAAAATGATACGTCTTCCTGGATTTTTGTTGTTGCTGTTGCTCTTGTTCAACGCTAGTAACAGACCTACAACAGCTTTGTACTTTTAATACACAATTAGAACTTCCTTGATCACATCATGATAAAATTAGGGTTAACTATTCCACGCACAAAAGAGGAACTTGATACAAATGTGTGAAATGAGTAAAGTGACTGAATTTAATTGGTAAGAAGTACTCACAAAAACAGTTTAGCTTGAAATTCTAATCGGAAAACACAGCTAAGTTGAAACTGTTGTGGTGAAAGGTAGTGGTCTGCAGCATCTCAAAAATTGTTAAAAGTTCTTGTATTTCAGATCAGTCAATAGGAATATTCACCCCAAAAGTCTATACATTAATAAATTTTTTAATATTAAGAAACATAAAATATATGAAGTAATTTTTTGTATGAATCGTGTAGTATATCATTATGTAACATCAAATAATCCTTTGACACTTCCTCATTTTTCCCTTGGATATTTATACACTGGCTCTATCTGTGGAAAATAGTTTGGAAGGGAAATATTCTCACAGAATGCAAATTGAAATAGTTTATTTTAGTTGATCCCTCAAAATCCCTCGGTAATAGTGAAAGAATTATGTATGGGTTTACTTTTGAAATGGACTTACACATTTAATCAATCCATGTAATATGAAACTAGAGGTTTATTATTTAGCATAATGTTATCATTAGTTGACAGAAAATAATCCTTTTGTAGAACTTTTAAAAAGACATTTAATACTATTAAAATGAATAGTTTTCAAAACGCAAGTCAAATACATGGATCCATTAAGTAATCACATCAATAATTAGGTCAAAACCACCACCTGACACACAGTAAATTCATGCTTAAAATCCCTATTCTCTGAAAGTCTTTATATTAAATGCAGCTGTCTCTAATTTTTCTCTGTCTTCATAGAACTTATGTATATCTTAAAATGTCAGGATGATGTCAGTGTTTTCACTGACATACATTGGAAATGGTCATATTTTTAAAAATACACTGTTCCTATGGAAAATTAATCTCAGAAGTTTAGATTAAAGAAAAATACTATTCAGGTGATAAAATGAAATACCCTGTATGAAGTGACTAATTTTATAATCTTTCAGGAGTAAATCTTTAAACCCCACCCCTAAAACATGCAAGTAAGTCTTGTGACAATACTAGAGTGCCATGTCAATTCATTTTGCTGTCCCGTGCTAGCAGTCAAAACTGAAAGACTAAGATTTTATGGTGGTGAGAAAGAAAAATAAATAACTTTGGCCTTTACAATTAAAGTCAAACATAACCCTAAATGAAATTCTTAATTTTCCAGGGCCTCTTTATTTATTTATTTATTTTATTTTTATTTATTTTTGGCTGTGTCAGGTCTTAGTTGTGGCATGAGGGATCTTTTGTTGTGGTGCATGGGCTTCTCTCTAGCTGTGGCGTGGGTTTTCTCTTCTCTAGTTGTCGTACACAGGTTCCAGAGCGCGTGGGCTCTGTAGTTTGTGGCACCCTGGCTCTAGTTGAGGCACGCGAGCTCAGTAGTAATGGCGGGCGGGCTTAATTGCCCCGCAGCATGTGGGATCTTAGTTCTCTGACCAGGGATCAAGCCCACCTCCCCTGCATTGTAAGGCGGATTCTTTACCACTGGACCAAGAGGGAAGTCCCCCAGGGCCTCTTTAATCCCTGAAATAACAAACACCAGTTTTGTTGTTCATGATAAACTAGATGCACAATGTCCTTGTACTAACCTTGAGAGAATGTAATACTCTATTATTTTAATCGTCTTTTAAAATCAGAAGACAAGTACACTATAATAAATCTCTGAAATTTTTAAGGGTGAAAAAATGTATTTTCTGATTTTCTGAAAACACAGCATGTTCACATTATATTTGATAAATATTGTAAGTTCAAAATAGTGACAATTTTACACTTTTGTTACAGAGAAGGAATTATATTAATCTTTTCAAAAAACTAAAATTTGTCTCCCAAGTTTAGGTAATTGTAGGATGAAACTGAATCTTTAGCCATTTTGAAATTGCTCCATGTTTCCAAACCCACCTTGGATATTCTATACCTCGCAGCTATGTTCCTAGTTGTGTCACCAGATTTCAGTTTAGACATTTGGTATGAACTACTTTTTGTATGAATCAATTATTCTAGTAGTAGCTAAACAATTTTTAGTATGTAGGTGTGTACCTATGTAATATTTTAAAATGAGGCACACAGCAAATACAATGGATGAGAAAGATTATGCACATGCGCACACACACACACGAAAAAAAATAATCTCCCTGTTGAAGTTGAATACTCTGAGCTGTTTTATTTAGTACACTAAGCTGTTTTATATTGATTGCAGTCCTCACAATCCCCACAATACCCCTTCTGCTATAGTTATTATTGTTATCCCCATTTGACAAAAAAGGAAGCACACATAGATTCCATCACAGGCCCAGAATCACATATCTAGGAGGCATTTTTGAAGTGCCCATCTACATTATTTTGCTTCAACTAAATGTTAAATTTTGTTTTTTATTCATACTCTTATTGTTGGGGATATTATAATTTATACTGTAAACATTATACAATTAATGTATAGGTGCTGAAGAAGCTTTCTCAGTAACATGATCTTGTGCTTAATACATTTTTGAATTGAAAAATGTTGGACTCTCACACAAGGTTAAAAAAAAGCTGTATTGTATTTGACTGCAAGTACTGTGAATGACCATAAAAATTATAGGGGAACTGTGTTTCTGTCACCCATGCTTGATGTCTGGAGATTGGATTTGCATTCAAATCTGTTTCCTCGTTCTATTTTTTGGTATTTAAAATATTCAGTAAAGAAAATCTTGTAATTTCTTTACCTTTATGTGAAACATAGGTTGAAGCAATGTACATTTTAAAAAATTAGCAATAATTTGCATTTCATTAATTCTGAATTTTGCTCTCTTACCCTCTCTCTCTCTCTCTGACCAATTCCTTTTTTTTCTTCTTTTGTGTTTATCTGCTATGATTATTCAAATTTCATCCATATTTACAGAGATAGTACAAGAAGGTATACTTCTAGGTGTTTAATAAAGCAGGCCAGGTTAAAATCTCTGAAGTTGGACGTTAATACAATCTTCATTTTATTTATTCTGCACTTATGTTTTCCTACCTGAATGCATGCTTCAATTATTGGGGTGGAGAGCATGTAATTTAATTCTGAAACACCTAATGCAACTGTATCTAGGATGAGGATAAACCCCAGGTGCCTATATGCACAAAGCAGATTTTGGGTAGTGGCAAACCAGAGGGTGCCATTATAAAAACCATGCTATCAAATTATTCCCCAAGAAGAATTTTTACTCATGCTCATGCTGGGACGCACTACAAAAATTTTGACACTAAAAGTTTTATGTGTGTGTGTGCACTTGTGCTTGCAAACTAAGGGAAGGTGTGTGTGTGTGTGTGTGTGTGTGGTGGGGGGAGAGATGTAGCAGTCTAAAACAACTTGATACTGGGGTCCCAGAAATAGTTGTTTTGACTTCACCCAGATGAAAATCTTGATGTAAATAAGATAAAAGAAGCTGTAGGTGTTACCAAACACAAGTTCCTGCGCCCCATGCACAGTGAGGCCAAACAAAACACAATATTGGAGTTTGGAGCAGAGAAAGGTTTATTGCAGGGCTGAATGAAGAGAACGGGTGGTTCATGCTCAAAAACCCCAAACTCCCTGGCGGTTTGGGGGAGAAGTTTTTACAGGCAAAATTTGAGGTGAGGGCTGCAGGGGGTATGGCTTTCTTCTGATTGGTTGGTGGTGAGGTAACAGGGCGGTGCTCCAGGAATCTTGTGTTCAGCCTGAAGTTATCATCCTCCACCTGGGTGGGGGCCTTAGTTCCTGCAGAAGAACTCAAAGGTATTTTGTTATGTATATTCCTTGAGAAGGAACCAGGACCTTGCCCCAAGGCTGCACTATGGTTTCTTGACTGCTCCTCCTTAGTTTCTGTATTCCTTCCCTTCCCTGACTAGCAACTGTTTGAATCTGCCCTTTGGAACTCAAGGAAGGTCAAGGAGGATGAATGAAGCCTATTTCCTACAGACAGGAAACTGGGGACATGGAAAGGATTTGTACCTGGGAGGAACCCATAGGGTGCTGCTCTGTTTTGTAGGTAAGAAATAATCTAAGAATAGGGAGACCAGAAGTCATCCATTTCTCTCTATTCATACTCAAGGAACCTATGTGAACTTGCGTGATATGTTTTGCATAAATATCCTCTACAAAACATTCCATTATTTTTTGATACACTTAGTAGTTGGAGGGAGATTTATGTTTGAAACTCCTATATTTGATATGGTTATTTTAGATGCAACTGAAAATTTTGCAACTAGAAATCAATCTAATTTTTCAGTTAAAGATTTAAAATATAATTTTGTTAGAGATTTAAATATAATTTTGCAGTTAGAGGTTTAAAAGAAAAGAAATCTTAGGGAGGAAGAAATGCCTATAATGATTTTTCTCAAAAGAACTCTAGGGCGGGGCTCTGTGTTAGCAATTCCTCTACCACTTTTCTGGTAGCATGTAGAGTGATTTTGCCTCAGGCCTTGGCATGGGAACTGTACCCAAATTAGTGAATCTAGTCATTTCCAATTCTCTGATTGGTATGTGGAATATGGCTACCTTAAACCATAGTCTCTCTAGGTATACCCATCTAGTAACTTGGGTAACCTGCTGGTATCCACCCAATTACCCAAATTTCTGGAAATCAAAGGACAATTCTGTTTCTATTTCTAAAATCAGACCCAACCACTAGGATAGAAATACCTTCAAGGCATTCTGCTGAGTCATTCCACTCAACCCATGTCCCCTTCCTAATCTAGGTTCCTGAGGCCCCTGAAATGTTTTGAATTTGCAATATGGCAATCTTCATTTTAGGATTTCCTAGAAGCAAACCTAAGGTGCTTGCTCGGTTTATATATTTCACTCACATGTAAACAGTCTTACTGTTCTTGGATTCTTAGCTTCCAGTGCTGTGCTTTAACTGCCAGTTTTTAATTGTTATTTGAATAAAGTTATTTTTAAGTGAAATCTTTAATTTTCCTATGAAGGGAAGCTTAAACCCCAAAATTATCTCTTAAAAGAAAGAAATACTAGTAAAAAATAGACACAATAAAATCAGCAAGCAAAGCAAATGAAAAGGAAAAAGCTGTGTTTAAATAATAGTTGAAGATGTTGCCCACTATGTAGGCAACATGGAGTTGGCAATAATGTGGTGGGTCTGTCACTTGAAAGTTAAGGTGCGTGGAGAGGGCAGTAAAAAGGTATATATGACCTTTGGGGATTGATTACCTCAAGGAAGAATCTTACAAAGATGAGTTTAAACAATAGAAGCTGAACAAGCACAGGAAATGACTAAAATCATCAATTTTTAGTTAATCAGATAAAAATTTCCAAGGATTTTTCAGAGAGGCAGACATAGGAGGAAAAATCTACAATAGAGAGTACTGTGCTTTCTAAATAAATGAGCTAACCTGAGAGATATTATCATGGGCTAAAGCATTTGGAATTGGATTGCATTTTATTATTATAAAATATAGATTAGTGACCAGGAAAAAAAATCAAAATAAACGTGTATAAGCAGGTTTGGTGGAGTGGAAAAATACTTTACTGGGAATCAAGTGCTGAGGCTTCAGACCCAGTTCTGCACTTGTAACCTGGGCAACTGTGAGTAAATTACTCGGCCTCTAGGACCCAGTTTTCTCTGCTGTTAAAAGAGATTAGATTTGAAGATCTTTAAAATCCATTCCAGATATATTGTAATGATTTAACCTGTGAGAATTTAATCAGAAAAGGACAATAATTATTTAATTAATTGGTACTATAAAAGTTCAGAGGAGGAAGAAATAATCAAAAGCTGAAGTGATTGGGAGGATTTTAGGCATGAGGTATAATTTAAACTACATACATCACAGTTGCTTAAAAAGCTGGGTAGGATTTTCATAAGCAGAGAGAAAAAGAAGGACAAAAATGTCAGTACTAGTAAGTGAATGATGAGGAGAAGTATGGGTGTATTTGACAGGAAGGGGAGTGGTTTGTAAGAGAGCAGCCTCACAGGAGTTAAGGGTCGAAAATGACACATCAGACAGAATTGCATGACTTGGTTATTTATCCTAGCATATTAAGTTCTCACAGAACATATTACAAGACCAAAATATATTCCAATATTTCAAAATATATTTCAATACACAGAGTATTTTAAAATGCACAATCATGAGGTGGAATATTTTGCTCTCTCCTTTAGGGTGTAAGCTCCATGTGATTATTGTCTACTTTGTTCCTTCTTTATTCACAGCATGTAGAATAGTGCCTGGCATAGGAATACATTTTACCCAGGTTAAAGTCTGCTTTTAAAAAATCAGAATTGTTTTTCACATCTTGAAAAATGGGATATTGTACCTTAAAGGAGCCTTGTGAAATCACTCCCATGTAGAGAGAGATATAAGGAAGTTACAATTGCTATGAGCAACCCTATTTTTTTTTCAAAAGGAGATCTAGACATTTTTGTAGCTTTTCAGCTGAAGGCGTTTATGACTACATCTTAAGTATCAGTAAATAACGGATCTTCTTTTTTCAGGTAGAAATGGTAACTAGCCAACCATGGTTTATTATTTTACTCTCAGGGCACTATGTTAAAAGTGAGTGTACCTAGACTATAAAACACCTCTGCCACTGGAGTGAAAGCCATTTGAAAGTCAGTACAACTGCAACTACTGTTTGCTATGGAACAGTGTATGAGAATAGTATTCAAAACAATTTAAAACAGCAGGACAGCAGCTGTACTCATAGTAACAGCATTTGTGTGGACTTCTTTTTTCTGCAAGCTTGGAGAATAGTCTTTTTATTCATCTATGAGATTTTTAAAGTCATTGCCCTAATATTTAAACATAACAGATCTAGAAATTATTTGCATTATTATCAATATTAGGACAGGGCAGATATTTTTTTGGACACAAATTAGAATCATCAAGGGTTACTAAATTTTGACATTCTGTGTATTGAATTTCCATTGAAAATAAATGTTATTGGTGTTGAATGTTTTCCTCCTTGGCGCATCAAATATCCGAATTGCCTGAGATTCATTTTTAACAAGACAAAATTTTCAGTGAAATTAATGTGACTTCTGACATCTTCATATTTGTTTTTCATAGTTGTCCCAGTCCAACAATCACATAATAAACAGTAAATCAATATGCATGACTTTCCCTCTAATTGAATTAATAAAGCCATGGAGAAAATTATACTTTCTGATGAAAGGGTTTGGGAATTTCTTACGTTTTCATTATTATAGGTGAGGGATTATCCCTCAGCACCAGTGGGAAGGAAAGCTTCCCATTGCTCTTTGAGGAGCCCTTACCTGCTGAAATTGCAGTGGAAGTGGTAGCAGTAAAGACTAGACCTGTTCATTGGTATGGCGGCTACTATGTCAGTATCATGAGTGTTGTAACTCTGGATATCTTGCTCTTCCATACCTCTTACAAGTGCTATTAGCCATCAGAGCTGGATGCCAAAAACAAAACTACCTTAAGTATCCCAACAACATTCTCTATCTCACTGCCACGCCTTTCTATTGGAAAATAGGCAATACCAAATACTATACGCACTGAAAATACTTTAGAATGGCAATTATTTTCACTTTTAAGAATACCTATAACAGATTAATTAGATAAATTTGTTGCAAATGAGAGTTGATTTGACAATGGATAAGTTATTAATCAGTAATATCTGTTTTAATGTAAAGGTATTAACACTTGAGTTCTGTTTTGGCATGTAAAGTTTGAAGTAGGTTGAACAAAAGCACTTTATGACATTTTCTTGACTATTTAAGTTCAGCAACAAGTAATGTTTTTCTATTTATACTTTTTCTTTGGTCAGTTTAATTTCTCATTTTTGCTGAAAAGAAGTTACCAGTTTTCAACTTTGAAAAACCATAAAACTGCCAATAAACAGATAAATAAATAAATAAATAAATAAAGCTAGGATACAACAGCTCTTTTGATGCATTGTTTGTGTAACTATATTGGAAGAAAAAAACATTTGCTTTGGGACATATCAACCAGCTGAGAGTCTAATCACAATCTAAACCAAGGAGATGCAGAGGGACCTTCAAGAGGTATCAGATTGGCTATTGTAACTAAAGTAAAATGAATTGGCATACCTGGTAACTAAATAATTACCAGGGTACCTGTGTTAGTTATACTTCTGCCCTTGTAATTTCAGAGCAAGTTGGCACTGGAGGAAAAAAAAATTCAGAAATTCAGTATCCACCATTAATTTCTCATTAGAGGGCTAGCCACAAATACAAAATGCCTTCTCTCCTTCAAATTTGGATCTTGCTCCTCCATGCATTTTAGTATCCTACCAATAGGTTTTATTTTTCTACAAGCCCTAGGATCAATGTATCCAGATCTTGGTATATTTCTTAATAGTCTATGATTAGACTGAGAACCAGATAAGATAGATTTGCTACATCACTATTATTTGGGAGTAGGGTCTGGAAGTTAGGTTGTTTCTTATGAAGTTCTACTATGTAGCTTTGATAACATGAGTCATGTTGACATCTACAAGAATATAAGATTAATGTTTATCTTATGCATGAATGGCAGCATTATAGAAAAGTTGACATATCTCTCAGTCTTGAGATATGAGTTGATATTAATAATGAAAAATATTAGATAGAAATGCTAATATGGTGGACCTCAGGACAAAGTGGCACTGTTCCAACTAGACAGATAATACATTTTTATTAGCATTTTATTGATAGCATCCATGGCAATAATAACAAATTCATAAGGCTTGCTTCTTTTCTCCCTGAAATGATTCAGAGAAGCTCAACTTGCTTTGTTAAAAATGTAAAATTTTCACAATATTTACTTTTTATTAGTTGGTTGACTATAAAGTCATTGAGTCTTGCCTAAGACTCATATATTGCAGGGCTTCATCCAGATTTTTAGATAGAGAAAAATACATGTCCAACGTTAATATGATTAGACTGTGTTATATTAATGAACAATAGCATTTTTATCTGAAAACTTACTGTGGCTGCATGAAGCCCACTTAAAAGAGAATCGTGGTGGTTATACTATAGAGCTCTATACTCATTGAATTTAAATAATGTTTTTACCTCCTCTTCTCTATTTGAAAACGCTCTTGCTAAAATGTGGTTTTCTCTTCTAGACTTTCCTCCATCAGCAGTACTTACATGTGCTTTGTTTAGAGGACTGACAGATTGTGCTAGATCATACGCCATCTCATATCTGTGCCTCTGTGGCCCAGCAACATGCAATGTGAGATGACCTGTAATGAATAGGGTACAAGCTTAGACCCTTAGGATCTTCAGCAACAGTAGATAGCTCTTGAAAACAGGAGAAAGAGATAAGGCCTGAGCTGAAGGAAACTACTTACATTTAGTTTAAATGGTGCCAAGTCTAGCTATAATTTGTGGGTCACTGACTTTCTTTCTTTCTTACAGATGTTTTTACATAATGATGACAGGTACTGAATTTGAAGTAGTCAACATCTTAAAGATGCATGAAAACGGGAAACATTCTATTCACTTTTGTTTTCAGTAGTTTAAAGTGCATTGCACTCTTTTCAAAAGGAGGGGATACCCTTAAAGTTATCACAAATAGAAGGAATGAATGAGGATGCAAAGTTATGATATTCTTCTATTTTAATGAGTTATGGGAGTGGAAGATAATATAAAATAAAAGACAGTGAATGGGAAAGAAGAATATGGAATGCTAGGTAAAATTATAGTGACTAGGAAGATTGTTCTTTATTCTATTTGTAAAAGTGAGTAAATTACCAATACATCTGAGGGCACACAAGAGTAAAATTGGAGGTCATTCACACAAACACAACTTATCATTCTTATATGTTAAGCATGGTGATGGCCCCTTGCAGACTCAGTTTTTGATATCCTTCCTTCCCCCTGCATTCACGGCCAAAATAAGAATTAGAGGCCATGCATGTCAAATGTGCAATTCCCAGCTTTGGCTTTGTTGACAGCAGGCATTAAGTGACACCTTAACTCACAAGTTTAACTCACAAGTGTGACTCACCTAGATACACTTGTGAGTTAAACTTATTTATAGTTGAGTAAGAAAGGAACCAAACAGTTAAGGGACTTGATAGAGAACACAGAATCAGTTCCACAATTCATGGAACTGGATTTCTTTATTTCAGTTTAGAAAGAACTGATTTTCCACCCTCTGTTTCTTTATAGCTATCTCTTAATAAAAGTTCTGCTTCAATTAAGAGAGTTCTTTAAGCAACTGTTAGTTACACTTTCTGGAGTCAAACACATTGACTTAGAAGGGGATGGAAGTCTACAGAATGATACTTTTGGTTCTTTAAGGTTTAGAAGGCCACATTCTGTGAGTTGAATACATGAATATTTGATGCTTTTGGAGGTAAATTAACTTATTCAGAACATTATTTCCTAGAGTACAGAGAAGATATGCCTCTTACCTGAAGATTTTATCCTATATTTTTTTCCAATTGCTTTGACAGTTTGTTGGGTAAAAGGAAATTTAATTTAAGGGAGAGAGATGGAGGGAACTGTTTTTGTGTCAGTTTCTTTCCTTGTTCTTCCTTTGTTTTCTCAGTTACCTGTGTATACTTATTGAAAGGGTGTGAACAGGCTGTATGGGTGAGAATGCTGTGGGAAAAGGAGAAAAGCAGAAATGTTTCCTTATTTCATAGTCAGCTTTCAACATTCTCAGAGAGCTGACAAAGTAGAACAGAGGCAGAACCCCTTAACAATATGACATGAGTAGGCATCTTGAATTTGGGAGTACTTTATTCCATTGTCCCTATCTAGACAGAACAATATTGAACCTTTCTAAAAACTATGTTCATAATGACAACTTAATATTTCACTTGTAGTTTAAAAAGCATGTTCTTATTCTTATTTCATTAACAACTCTGAGAGGACATATTAATATTCTGATTTTAGTGATGAGAAACATATACTTAGAGTTTCCACTTTTTACCCAGCAACCCAGCTGATAAGGTACAGTGCCAGGACTTGAACAAGGTCTTCTGACTACAATCTATTTGCTTCCCCCACCCCCCCACCACATATGAACTACAAAGTAAATCAGAATTCAGAGTTGTATAGTGGGTTGGAAAAGCAAGCTTTCAAATATGAGCTGATTTAAAAACTGAACTCTTCACTCTAATAGAAAGCCTTAGCATTTATTTTTTTTTAATCTGATAAGAGAGGAAATTGCTAGCAGTGGTGATTTCTGGAGAATGGATTTCAGATAGGAGGTTCACTTTTCTTTATAGTCCCTTCTGAGCCATACTAATATTTTTCCAATAGGTTCATGCTGTTAAATGTTTATAGTCAATCTATCTGCAGTATAAACAATAAAATAACAATAGAAATACCTTAGATTTGCATGTAGTGTTGACCCTCTCAAAATACTACCAATACATCTGGTTTTTGTCCTTTCCTTTGTTATCCCATTTCACAGTTAAAGCAACCTAGTCCCGAGCAAGTAAAGAATGGTACACAAGACCTCACAGCTAGTTTGTGTTCAACACCAATCTCATGTTCTTGATTCTAGACCAGAGCTCTTTTGACAGCAAAAGTATTTTTTATTTCTCGTGTATATCTCCTCTTATTCAGTCTTAGCTTAATTGTCCTGAGGCTAATAGGATTTTAACATAATATGTTTCAGCCACGCTTCACCATTTACCATTCCATGTTATTATCAAATACACTGATGACCTGAAGTATCATTTAAGAAGTGTTATTTTCAACTCCAGAAGAACTTATCAATTTGGAAGGATCTAGTTCATCATGCCAGATTGAAATATTGCAATAAAACATTGTGATTTATGATACCATATTTTTATACATCTAAAAATAGGTGACCTAGTTTAGTTGTACTTTGTGGGTTCACATACAACATATACATATATAAATATATAACATGAAATTATTAAACTTTAATAAATGTTGGTAGAATTTGGTGTCACTTAGAACTAAAAAATGGCATGTCTGAACTTTTTATATCTGTTAGAAAATGTGAAATCTTCAGTTTCAGCAATGAACTTTCACAAAATCTAATTGAAATATATACAGAAAAGATGTGTATTTTCTTTCCCTGCTCTCTTACATTTGCATAATGATTGTAGGTTCTGGCAGACACAGGATGTTTAAGTATTCAGTGATACATCTTTTAATTAAAATACTATACAGATAATTGCATAATACCAGCTATCCCATTATTACCCAAAGGAATGTAGTTGATATAAAAAAAAATAGTTGGTTAAAAAGTGGTCACCTCAGAAAGGGTAGCTTAATTATATTTACATTTTGTTGATCCCAGAGAAGAATACTTTGCAAGTCCAGAGGCAACATTTACAAATACATCCACATGTCAAAGCAGCTTTCCCTGTACCAATTTGCACTATAAAATTAGTATCCAAACAAGACTTTGTTCATTTTATGTGCAATTTCTTAGAAAATAATGTCTTGTTACATATAAAATAGTTGTGATTGCTTTAAAACAGTGTCCCGTTAGAAAGTTCAAGGCACATTGCTTAGAATTCACTGAGCATCCAGGCAGTAAGGATGATCAAAGAAGGGTCATCCTGTTTGGCCGTATGGTCTGTGGAAAGACAGTGGCCTGGAATCCTGATTCTGCCAGTTCTTGCTATGTGATGTGGGATAATTTATTTAACCTCACTGAACCTCAGTTTTCTCATTCATAAAATAAGAATAATAATACCTATCTTGAATGGTTCTAGTGAAAATCAGCAATAAGGTAAATTTCATAGTGCATGCCTAGCAGACATTCAATAAAGGCAATTCTGATTATTATACTCCTTTTTAAAGTAGTAAATGCCATAAAACATGATGCAAAAAAACCCCACTACAATCCTTTGGATCATAGGTCAACAAAATGGGAGAAGGTGCCTAATTTATAAGTGCAATTGAGAATACCTTTTAACAGTAGCATAGACCTATGAGGGTATGAGTTCCACTTCTTTGCCTTATTAGTTGTGTGTTCCTATGTGATTTACTTGATTTTATGTGACTCAGTTTCTGCATCTAAAAATTGGGATATAACGATACCTATTTCATTGAGAGTAAAATGATGTGATATGTTGAGTGCACCTTATACAATGTTTGACCCCATAAACTTCCAATGACTGTTAGTTTCATATTTCGAATGGACTGTGAAGTCCAAATGCAAGTGAAGGTGCAAGGCATTGTAGACTGTAGTGTCATGTGAATGCTACTTAGTATTATCATAATTTTAAAATTCACTGAAATTTTCAGAAACTTGTTTCCTTAGAAGAATGGGTAAGGGGAAAAAAAGCATAGCTACCTGTTCTGTACTAATTTTCACTATTTAAGAAAACATTAAAGCAACAGTAAGACAAGATGTATAGTTCAAGTAAGCGAAGAAATCTCCTTTCTTTTTGATTTTGCACTTGGGGAATTTTTCTTGACCTTTTTCTCCAAAGGGAGCAGCAAATTCATTTATTAGAGCCTGAGGTCACGATTATTACAAAGAAGAAAAAAAAGAAACCAAATAACTTTGCATACTTTGGTAAAATAAAACAATTCAATTAAGCTTACTCAGTGTGTCTTGGTGTTTTAGCAAGGTTGGAAAGGACACTGACTTCTGTTGTTGAGGGGGGCTTTAGAGTCATTTATATCTGTACAAACATGCTACTCAATTTTTAGCAAGTGAATAAACTCTAAACCAGGGAGTTTTGTCAGTTACATAGACAATGAATCCAGTCTGGAAGACAAATTGTACACTGAAGTTAAGGTGGCTGAATTTCTGATATAAGTGGCTGTATTATCATGAGAACTTTACCTCTAAAGATAACACAGCTGTTTCTTCTTGAAAACAGTTACTTCAACTTTAGTGAACAATTTGTCTTGTAGACTTAATGTATTAGCCTCTTAAGTGACACATTTTTTTGCCTGTTCTGAAAACTAATTGACAGAATTCTGACAGTGAACAGAAGCTATCAGACAAGCCCTTGATATTTCTTCAAGTAGCTGATTTGTCCAATTTTAAGCATTTAAAGCTTAAGTGAAACTGGAAGAAAACTTGTTTTACTGTTTCTAGTATAATTTTTCATATATTATTCTATATCAGTCTAGGCAAACTGTTAGCTACATGTAAGCTATATTTGAAAAATAAAATTAACAGGTATTTTGTGAAGCTTCTATGTTAGGAGTATTTCCCACTTGTATCAATTCCCTATTCTCAATTTTATAGCGGTAGAAGACTTTTTACAAATCTGGAAAAACATTTTTTTCTATAATAAGAGCAAATCTTCAAGAGAAATGTTAAAATGCAAATGAATGACCTTGATTAATTGTACATCAATCGCATGGCCAGTTATTCTTACCTTTCTATGGTTTACTTCATATTTGTATATTAATTATCTTAAAGAATATATGTCATACAAGTTCTTTTTGAGCATTGTAGATTTTGTGTTAAGTGACCATAGGTGCAAAGCTTGACAATGCAACTTACAAGTTATATGACTATGGCTTTGTTATTGGAAAACAGAACCCATTATACCATTCTGACTTGGTTGTCATGAGGATAAATGAGACAATATATGTAAATACCATAGCACAGTGACAGACACATAGTAGGCACTTAACACATCCTTTGTTTTACTTCCCTTTTTATTGGTAATTGTTGTAAGAATAATACCAAGACTCTAAAAATTGAATTTAAATTCTCTGATAAATTGTCTTTTCTGAAAGTTAATAAACTGCAACAAATATTTACTGAGTATTTGTGGTCTAGACATTCTTCTAGGTGCTTGAGATGAACAACAAAAGATATCTGTTCTCATAGCACTTTGAATATAGCAAGGGGAGAGAAAATATTAAATGCTAATCAAATTACTAAATTGTAGAGAGTATTAGAATGTGATAGACTTTTTGGAGTAGTGTAAATGGGATTAGAAGTGCCAGGGCTTGGGGTGGTAGCAGTTTTGTAGGTGTTCAGGGTATGACTCATTGGGAAAGTGATAGTTGAGCAAATATCAAATGTGGTGAGGGAATCTGTTAAGTAAATATCTAAGGAAGAATTTTCCACCCAGAGGGAATAATTAGGTCCTCATATGAAAACATGATGAGGATGTTCAAGGAGCTATAAGGAGGTGAGTGTAACTAAAGCAGCCTAAACTGAGGGGAAATGTTAGGAGAGGACATAGGGGGAGGGAATGTTGATGGTGGCAGCAGGGAAGTTTTGAAGGGCCTTGTAAGAAGCCACTGAGAGGACAATGGCTTACCTCAGGGTAAAACAGAGAGCTGTGGCAGGCTTTTGTCCAAAGGAGTGAAATAATTTTACTTCGATTTCAGAAGGAACACTTTGGCTGCTGTGTTGAGAATAGTGTCTATGGGGTAATGGTGCCAGTAGAGACTTATTGCAGTAATCCCCAGGAGAGAGAGAATAGTGCCTTGGAACAGGATGGAAACAGTGAAGGTGCTGAAAAGTAGTCAGATTCTATATTTATTTGAAAGTAAAATTAAGATGATGCCCTGACAGACTAAGATGTAAGGTGTGAGAAAAATAGAGATGTCAAGATAACACCAAAATTTTTGGCTTCAGTAACTGAAATAATAGAGTTACTATTAATTGAAATTGGAATGAATGCAAATGAGGCACATTTGTGGAAGAGAACACTATTTCAGTTTGAGACATCTTAAGTTTGAAATGTCAGACAACCATGTCTAGATGTTCAATGGTCAGTTGGATGTAAGAATCTGGAGTTTGGGAGAAATGTCTGGGCTGGAAATATAAATTCGGTGGTTTACAGCGTATTGTTATTTAAAGATGAGAGACTGGATATTACCAAAGGATTGAATGTGTAGAGAAAGAGGGAAGAAACCTTAGAGTTGTCCAACATTTGGAGATCTAGGAGAAGAGGAAGAACTAGTCAAGGAGACTGAGGAGTGGCTCAGAGGAAAACCTGAGTATGTGGTGTCTGGTGAGCCAGGTAAGTAAAGCTATTAAGGAGGAGGGAGTGATCTAATGGGTTAAATGCTGTTCATAGCATCAGATAAAATGAGGAAGAACCTGGCCATTGATAAGATAGTTTGCTGACTTGTGAAAAGCAATATGACTTCCCAAGTGAAAAAAGACACTTTAAGACCATTAATAATAAGTGACAGGGTTCAGAGGTCACAATCTTATGGCACACTGTCCAGATCTGGCCAAAATGGGCTTTGACAGGCAATTTTTAGAAAAAAAAAAAAAGAATTGAATATGAAAGGTATTGTAAGATATGTATTCTCCTATTGGCCATAGACCCCATCATCTCATATTATCTTGAATTTGGGAGGCTTCACATATTTATGATTTTTTCTTGGCTCTTGGAAATTTTTGAATTTGTGACCCCTGGATATTAAGTGCACTTTTGCTTTGACATAGAGAAAATAATCAGATGTAATTTTGAAGGCATAGTTATTTCCATTCTTATATATATAAAAGACCTTGATTTTTAGCTTGGGGTAATTATATTTTTCATCCAAATTTATTTCAAGGCTAGACATTCTTTCTCTCTTTTTACAAGGGCATTGAATGATAGAATGTTTGTTAAAAGGAACTCTTCACTTTGTTATAAAGCAGGAACTAACACACCATTGTAAAGCAATTATACTCCAATAAAGATGTTAAAAAAAAAAAAAAGAAAAGGAACTCTTGGTTTGCAATTTGGCCTTCCTTTACCCCTCTTCACAAAAGAGGAATTTCAACACAGAGATTGTCTTGTTTAAGGTTGTACAGCAAATGGCCAGCTGTGATATCATCAAGACTCTAAATTCTCACTCAGCTCTTGAATTTTTTTAAGTATATCATATCAGTCTTCTGACATGAAGTTTGCCATTCTATCATGCTATCTAACCACTGTTCACTTAACCTATTCATTAATCACGTGACATACAAGAGACATACTATGTTTATGTAAGTGATACATGTAAAGTGCAGTCATTTGTGAAAGCAGGAAACGCATTTAAATTGCGTGCTTAAATGTATCAGGATTGCATATGGTGCTTTTAAAAATCACATATAGTAGTTTTTAAGATAATATTTATCCATATTACCTCAATAATAATTTATGATCAGGTTAGCTTAAGTGGGGAAAATCATTTTAACATTCCACTTTGGTTTTGAGATAACCACTTGTATTCAATCTATTATCCTTATTACCCATTAGAATTCCTCTTTTGTCCAGAAATTATTCAACCCTTAGAATTAAGTCTCTGTATTTCCTCATTTATGTTTCCCTCACTCCAAGTCTAAGTAGACTCCATGTCTGCAATCTTTCCTGCCACACCATGGTTGTAGATAATATGCCTATTTAGATATAGATTGAAGGAGCAAAAGGATTAATTGTATAAAGTTATAGCAGAATTGCAATTGGAAATAACTTTTAATGGTATAGTCATTCTGGCCTCTCTTACTGTTCTAGCATAGTTTTTATTTGTTTATTTTGGTTTTTGCCCAGGTGCTTAATCTAGCTACTGTCCACCTTAAAAAAAAATAGATAATGTAAAAACTAAAACAGCTTCTGACTAAGGCTAGGCAATTTTCTGTATTGCTAGGACCAAGCTATGGTTTCAATATGCTTTTTAAAAAATGGCATTGACTTATACCTTTAAATATCTATGTAGAATTTTTTGCCACTGGCAGTGCATGAGGGGCACGATTTTCTCTCTTACTTTCTCCTTAGCCATTATTGGATGGAGTCAGTCAGCACACATTATAGAATTTTTAGTGTATATTCTGATTTCTTAGTGATTCAGAAATAGCTGGAACAGTTCTATTCACCACTCAAATAGATCTGGATTTCATCATCTCTTTTTCATTCCTCATTTTTTCATTACATAATTCATAATGTTATCCTCCTTTCTCCTACATATGATTTTTAGAAACCTGGCATCCCTAAAGCAAATTTTATCCTAAGTAATGCTTGGCCAGGATAGTTTATTTATTTATTTACGTGAGTTTAATGCCTGGGGTATGGGGGGCGCAGACCAGCTTCACATTTGCATTACTTGCCAGGCCTTTAACAGCATTTGGATTTTTAATCTTTGTCTATGCTATTTTAACCCAGTCTCCTAATTAGTATTTCCCCCCTTATTCCCTCAGTTCTCCCTATCAAATTACCCCTCCACACTTTCCCCAGATATACCATTCTAAAAAACACTTCTTCGTAAATCCTGTTGACTTCCCTGTTGAATACAGGGTAAGATCCAGACTCTCTAATGTGGCAGATTAGATGTTTCATCATCTGGTTCCAATCTACTTTTCTAGTCACTTCACTTCTACTTTTTCTTAACCTCCTGCCTCTACAACATACACCAAGAGCTCTAGCTGAGCATGCTAAAACCTAGTCCCTTTAGCCTGAGTGCTTTTTCATGTCCCTTTCTTTTACCTGTGCTTTTCTCTGCCTATACTCCCTTTGACTCCCTCCTCCAACTGGAAAATTCCTATTTTTCTACTAAGCACCATGAAACAATTCCCTTGTGGAGAGTTTCCCAAGTCTCTTTGGTAGTTGATTCTTTTTCTGAGCTACCAATCACATTTTGCACATAGCTTTATTGTAGCACTTATCACTGCTAAATGTGATTTAATATTTATGTGTTTCTGCTTCACTTGCTATACAGCGAGCTCTCTGATAAGCAAGGTTGGGTCTAATTCATTTTTAGCACCTAACAGAGTCTGGCACATAATAGATGCACAAGGGATGATTCTTGAATAGGTGAAATGGTGATCTTATTTACCCCTACTTATATTCTGTAAGCAGCTGCTATCCAGTACTTGCCTGCCTGATTCTCAATCTCTTCCGCTCATCATGGCTCAGACTTCCTCATGACATTGTGCTTATTCATCTTACACTCATGGCTTCTGGTTTTGGAGATGGCGATAAAGGCAGGGCCCAGGGCACTGTGATTGATTATGTGTGGACATTGCAGTTTGGTTTGGCTCCAGCATCAGTGACAGCAGCTGCCATCATTTTTCTCAATTTCCAGGATTTCTTCCAATATCTTAGGGCATAGTATAATTCTAGAGATATCTCTGATGATTTAAGGCTTATGGTATGTGTAATTTAGTACTTCATGTCTGCATTTATTATACAATATAAGCCTTCCATAAAGGGCAGTTTTGTCAGTTTAAAATTTAACAACAAATCAAAGATATTGAATTTTCTATATATTGGAATGTATTACTGTGAAACTGTTTTAACAGCATTCAGACAAAATTTAGGTCAAAAACATAGTGTACTAATGATATCTTTTTTATATGTCTGTAACAAACATGAGTAGGGTATCAGTTTTGAATAAATAACCATTGTAAAAATCAGTAGATTTATTCTTGAGAGTGAGATTACACAAATTCTAAAACAGCAAATCTGCTATTTGGCAAGTTATAGAATATGAAAGGGGCAAAGTTAATCTTCTAGGTTTGAAATTAATGTGTAATAATTTGTGTTGCTTAAAACTATTAAAGACCCCTTAATACTTTTGCTAAAGTGTCGGTGCAAGAAAAGAAAGAATGATGATAGGCTATTACTTTTTATATTGTCTTCTTTAATGCATTTCCGTTTCTCCTTCCTATCAACAACATTCACATTACATTATTTTTACCATGAAAATAGAGCATGTAATTTTATAGATAAGGAAACAGAAACTCAGAGAATCTAAATGACTTGCTCAAAGACATACAACTAGTTAATAACAGGGCTGGGACTAAAATCCAAGTCCCTTTACTCCCACATTGGGGATCTTTACCCTATTCTATGCTGTTCTCCTTCATTTGACATTGCTTTTTTTCCAGAGCGTGTGCAGTTTTATTTACTACACAGAAAAGATACTTGTATATCTCTGTAAAGTGATTATGAATTGTGTGGAACTATAGTCATCATACTTGTTCCTACAAATAATTGAAATACAAAATTTTGAAAAAGCCTTATCTTCACAGCCAATGGAAGTATAACCAAATGGTAATTACTGAATAGCAAAAGAGTCACCTAACAGCCAATCTAATTGTCAAATGTTCTACCTGAAGGCAAACATATTTTAAAATCAATGAATTCAGGTGAATACAATTTTCCAAATTCTGACTCATCAAATAAGAACTGAAGTTCTCAATAGTCGATGGTTAGAATGGTACATCAGAAACTGAGGGGGCACTGAGGAGTTTACCGAATGGTATATCTTATCCTGAATTGCCATGGTTTAAAATTAGCAAGAATATGCTTGGTCTTTAATTTCTAAGAATTAAGGACAGCTGTGCTTGTTTACCCTAAGTTTAGGACAAAATTGAAGTGAATGAAAGCAAGATGTGGAGTAGAAATTTTAACATTTAAAAAGCTGATGACTCTAACCTGAACCAGAAGTACTTATCTTCTAAAAATAGATCTGGGAACCTGGGTTAAGCCATTCTTTCTTTCTGAACTGCCCTCCACACACATCTCCACCAATGACATGCAACATTTCTTTCAAAGCAAAGAGTCAAGCTGACCTAAATGGCAGGGATGTTTCCTTGACCAATCACAGCCCATTTGAACAATTCCTCAATAGTGTTCAAGGTTTCTTCTAGGTCTTTAATTATATCTTTTGATGGATATTTAGGAAAGAAATTTTTTTAAATAAATTTATTTATTTATTTTTGGCTGTGTTGGGTTTTCATTGCTGCACGCGGGCTTTCTCTAGTTGCGGCAAGCGGGGGCTATGCTTCGCTGGGGTGCATGGGCTTCTCATTGTGGTGGCTTCTCTTGCTGTGGAGCACAGGCTCTAGGCGTGCGGGCTTCAGTAGTTGTGGCTCAGGGGCTCTAGAGTGCAGGCTCGGTAATTGTGGCACACGGGCTAGTTGCTCTGCAGCATGTGGGATCTTCCCAGACCAGGGCTCGAACCCATGTCCCTTGCATTGGCAGGCGGATTCATAGCCACTGCTCCACCAGGGAAGTCCCCAGGAAAGCAATTTTAACAAGTGATAATTAGAAAGAGTGAGGGATTTTATAAAGTATTTTGTGTTGCCTTGATGAAGGGTATGTGTAAAAAAGATAAATTTTTTCTAATATAAAAATTTTTTTATGTTAGAAAGGAAGGAAATAAGGAAGAAGAGTTGAAATCAGTTAATTTATTAATTCAGTAGATATCATTGAGTGCCTACTATTTTTGAAATTTTCTGCTAGGTTCTGGATATAAATAGTAGGCAAGATTTGTTCCATGTTTTCAAGAAACTCATAGTATAGCAAAAATCTTACAATTAATAAATGTTTAATAGTGGACTCTACAGTGCTATAACCAACAGTTGTTTTTTTTTTTTAATAATTATACCTCCTTCAATGGCTGTATCAATTTACATTCCCACCAACAGTGTAGGAGGGTTCCCTTTTCTCCACACCCTCTCCAGCATTCATTGTTTGTAGATTTTTTGATGATGGTCATTGTGACTGGTGTGAGGCGATACCTCATTGTAGTTTTGATTTGCATTTCTCTAATAATTAGTGATATTGAGCATCATTTCATGTGTTTGTTGGCCATCTGTATGTCTTCTTTGGAGAAATGTCGATTTAGGTGTTCCGCCCATTTTTTTGATTGGGTTGTTTGTTTTTTTGATATTGAGCTGCATGAACTGCTTGTATATTTTGGAGATTACTCCTTTGTCAGTTGCTTCCTTTGCAAATATTTTCTCCCATTCTGAGGGTTGTCTTTTCATCTTGTTTATGGTTTCCTTTGCTGTGCAAAAGCTTTGAAGTTTAAAAATGGAGGTTCCAGGGACTTCCCTGGTGGCGCAGTGGATACGACTGCGCACTCCCAATGCAGGGGGCCTGGGTTCGACCCCTGGTCAGGGAACTAGATCCCACATGCATGCCACAACTGAGAGTTTGCATGCCACGACTAAGGAGACTGCAAGCTGCAACTAAGGAGCCCGCCTGCTGCAACTAAGACCCAGTGCAACCAAATAAATAAATAAATATATTTTTAAAAATGGAAGTTCCTTAAAAAACTGAAAAACTGAAAATAGAATTATGCTATGACCCAGCAATCCCACTACTGGGCATATACCCAGAGAAAATCATAATTCAAAAAGACACATGCACCCCAGTGTTCATAGCAGCACTATTTACAATAGCCAGGACATGGAAGCAACCTAAATGGCTATCAACAGAGGAATGGGTAAAGAAGATGTGGTACATATATACAAGGGACTATTATTCAGCCATAAAAAGGAATGAAATTAGGTCATTTGTAGAGACGTGAATGGACCTAGAGAGTTTCATACAGAGTGCAGTAAGTCAGAAAGAGAAAAACAAATATTGTATATTAATGTATATATGTGGAATCTAGAAAAATGGTAAAGATGATCTTATTTGTGAAGCAGAAATAGAGACACAGATGTAGAGAACAAATGTATGGGTACCAAGGGGGAAGGGGGGCAGTGGGAAGAATTGGGAGATTGGGATTGACATACATACACTATTGATACTATGTATAAAATAGACAACTAATGAGAACATACTGTACAGCACAGGGAACTCTACTTAATGCACTGTGATGACCTAAATAGGAAGGAAATCCAAAAAAGAGGGGATATATGTATATGTATAGCTGATTCATTTTGCTGTACAGTAGAAACTAACACAACATTGTAAAGCACCTATACTCCGATAAAAATTAATGTAAAAAAAATTATACCTCCCTCGTCATTTAATCACTAAATGAGGAATTGAATAAGGGAAAAATGAAAGAGAACTGAGTTCCATCATACTGATCACTATCTCAGATAAACCTTTTTTTTTTTAATCCAACAGAAACTTGACTTGTCCTTGTAAAAATCAAATATTCAGCAGGGATTTATAGTTGTGGTTTCTTAAGTCGTCTGGCAGTCTACAATGACCCAAGATCTGATAAAAAACGTGAGTGGCTACCTGATAAATCCTCCACTGCCTGCTGTTGTTACACAAAAGAGGATTTAATTAGAAAATAATTCAAGTCGGAATTATAGATATTAATTCTTGATCTACCACTTAACCATTTATACCACCAATGAAGCCAATTTAATAAAATAAAGAATACATATGCATGTGAAAGATACATACTGTATGTTATAAACTGTAGACAAAAAAGTATCATAAAAATTGCTCCTAACATAATTATGGAAAATACTTATCATATAAGTATGCTCTATTAACAGTTAGAGTTTCATTTGAAGTCTTTAATTTGAGTTGAATATTGAAAATCATCCCAGTTAATTACTGTATACTCCATAAGGAAAACTGCTTTTCTTTCTTTTTTTGGGGGGGGGAACTACGAATATACATCTAGACTTCTATACATCAGTGATGCTCTTTAACCTTGGAATTGTTATAGTGTTTTTTTAAAATCAGGGGAAAATCTAAAATAAGGTGAACTCCATGTGGCATGACTGTCCTAATTTTTACTATATTACCTTATTAAAAAATGTTTTAATAGTTTTTTACTCATTAGAATCATATCACTCTGGAGACCACTTTTTGAATAAATATTCTGCTAGATTTTAATTTTAATAGCTATATATTTATTTCTTTTTGCTAGTTTAATTTCTTTTAAAATTTGTGTATTTTGTGACAATGTTTTATTCTTTGCTTATGTTTTAAAAATTATTCTGTTATTTCTTTAATTGGTTTAAAGATACTTCTCTTCATCTATCTAATGATTCTCAAAAGTTCCTTAGGGTAATAACAGGGCTATATGTGTGGCTATTGACTCTTTTCTATGGTAAATTTTGAACTTGGAGGTAATCTTTAAAGATGATTTATCTGTAGGAATTCAGTTCTGCCTGAATTGAACATGCATCCTTCTAGACAAGTTTTGAGTTTACTACTGCCAGGCAACCCAGGAGTATTATGTATTTGGGACCACTGTGCAACTTGTTACTTTGGGCATCCCTAGACCATATGAGTAGTATAAATTTAGACCACAACCTGTTAAAATACAGGTCTGTATTTATAAATTCTCAGGAGAGAATTTTTTCCACCCAGAGGCCAAAACAAGAAAAGTTCAGATTCTTGGAATCTCACTGCTCTGATGGGTAAATAAATTAAAAAAAAAATCCAAACTATGTATAGTTATTTAAAGGTCTTGGCTTTATTCAGTGATTTCCTTTACAATTTTCACCTCATATGAACCTAGGAGGAGGTTTTGCAATGGAATCACAAACGCCTTGGTTTGAGGACCTGTCAATCCCTCCTCCTCCAACACGCTCACCAGGGCAGCCCCAGTGTCAATTCCTTCTTTTTATTTTATTATTATTATTTTTTTGTCCTCTGAGGATTGCTTTCCTTTTCTTGCATTCTCAGTATTACATTTAAAGAGATGTTGTTATATTTTATCCTACATTCTATGAGTTCTGTTAACAGGATAGTTTTAAGATTATTTATTCTACCATATCACCAGAAATGGAAGTCTACTAGGTTTACATACTCAAAAGTTTCATTTGTGATATACAGGGAAAAAATACTCAACATCTATATTTTCCCTGTAGGAAATCTATATTTTCTTCAAAGAATACTGCCATGTTCCAAGACACTTGCAGATTTCGCTACGAATTTTGTTTGTTTTCCTTATATCTGGGCTTAACTTTTAAATACATTCTTCCTGTCTTCTTTCTTGTTTTCTAAGTTCACATAGCTATCATTTCAGAAGGAAAGGGTCCTCTTTGTAAAACTAGAAAAAAGCCACATCTAACTTGAAATCTATTTTATAGGAACATTTAAATTAATTCAGAATAAAAATAAGCTAAATGCTAAGTGAAATGTTAGTATGGAAAATTGTCTTTTTTAAATGTATCTTTTTTAAGAGCTTGAAATGTCTGGTGGAGAAGCACAATTCTTTCATGAAACAGTTTCATGAAGCACAGATGTTTTTCAGACTCCCACAGGGATATATCCCACCACAGTGAGGACAGCAGATGCCTCTTCTCCCACTTTTGTATCTGGCGCTATTCCTCAGGAATCTATTTCTTTCAGTGATTAGCTTAAATAAGTTATTTCAGCACAGTGAACCTCAGCCTTTTCTTGAAAGTAGATTTTATGAGATGAGGTAAGGAAGAAGTAGACAAGCTCATCTAAAAATGCTGGCAGCTCCAACTGCTAATTTTTTGGAGGTACTATTTTAAATTATGCCCACTGGAAAAGAAAAACCAAAACAAAAACCTAAGGATTCAAATTCCTTTAGGAAAATAAAGTTAATATGGATTTAAATTTGTCAACTTTAAGTTAAATTATGTATGAATCAACCATTTTATAACACATTCTCTATGTATGTCATTGATACTATGTCAACGTCAATAGGCAGGAACTGAATAATATGTACATGTGTTAATTTTTTATTGCTGCCATAACAAAGTATCACAAATTTAGTGGATTAAAACAACACAAATATATTACCTTACATTTCTGAAGATTAGAAGCCCAACACAGATCTCAATGGGCTAAAAGCCTGGCAATCGGGCCATGTTCCTTTCTGGAGTCTCTAGGAGAGAATCTGTTTCCTTGCTTTTGCTGGCTTTCGGAGGCCACTCACATTCCTTGACTCATGGACCCTTCCTCTATCTTCAAAGCGGAAACTTTGCATCTCTCTTATTCTTTTTCTCCTGATATCTCCCTTTGACTGCATCCAGGAAAACCGAGAAAGGTTTTCATCTTTTAAGAACTCATGTGATTAGATTGGGCCCACTTTCATAATCCAGAATAATCTTCCCATCTCAAGGAATTTTTTTAAATTTATTTATTTTTATTTTTGGCTGTGTTGGGTCCCCACCTCTGTGCGAGGGCCCTCTCCAGTTGCGGCAAGCGGGGGCCACTCTTCATCGCGGTGCGCGGGCCTCTCACCATCGCGGCCTCTCCTGCTGCGGAGCACAGGCTCCAGACGCGGAGGCTCAGCAGTCGCAGTGCACGGGCCTAGTTGCTCCGCGGCATGTGAGATCTTCCCAGACCAGGGCTCGAACCCACGTCCCCTGCATTGGCAGGCGGATTCTCAACCACTGCGCCACCAGGGAAGCCCCCATCTCAAGGAATTTAATCACATCTGCAAAGTTCTTTTGCCATGTGAGGTAACATAGTCCTAGGTTCTGTGATTGGGGCATGAACATCTTTGGGTGCCATCATTCTCTCTTACTACCGTGTATATATTTAAAGCTTTGCTCTCAGCTATCTAAAAGTTTACCTAAGCAAATGAAATGGCAATGTAATCGATCCAGTTCAGTAATATCATCACGATACAAATTTAACTGAAATATATAGAGCCAGACTTAAAATGAAAATCATGTCAAATAAAAAGAATGAGTTGAGTATTCAAGTATTTGTTGAGCACCTATAATGTGCCAAACATATTGGTTCTTAATCAAATAACATTAAATTGGGTTAGACATTATTAGACTTGGTGAGTGTCTAATGTTTACTGTACATCTAGGTTACAATGACTAAATCTAGTAATTATGTAAAAGTCTATATTTTAAAGCTTTTATTTATAAAAAATATATTATAAATTTTCATACTATTCATTATAAAGATTTTACAATATATGATGAAAAAGAAAACACTCTATTTGTAATTTCCTTTTTCTAAATATTAAGAATATTATAGTGAACACTTTTTATTTTAAGAAATAAAATACTGGGTTTCCCTGGTTGCACAGTGGTTAAGAATCTGCCTGCCAATCCAGGGAACACGGGTTCGAGCCCTGATCCGGGAAGATCCCACATGCCGCGGAGCAACTAAGCCCGTGCACCACAACTACTGAGCCTGTGCTCTAGAGCCCACGAGACACAACTACTGAGCCCACGTGCCACAACTACTGAAGCCTGTATGCGTAGAGCCTGTGCTCCACAACAAGAGAAGCCACCACAATGAGAAGCCCGCACACCACAACGAAGATTAACCCCCACTCGCCGCAACCAGAGAAAAGCCCACGTGCAGCAACGAAGGCCCAATGCAGCCAAAAAAAAAAAAATTAACAAAGAAAATAAATAAATTTTAAAAAAAGAAATAAAATACTGAGAGGTCCACTGGAAAAAAAAAAAGACAAACTATCTGAAGCAAATTAAAATTACCATAAAGTGGCTTTTATTTGCATTCCAAAATGCATAGAATTTGTGATAAAAGCCAATTTTATGACTTAATCTAGTAAATCATTCTTTATTCAGAACCAGACATTACATACTGAAATAAAATATAGTAGTCAGTCAACGATTCATTTTGTTTTTCCTTTGTGTGAAGTTTTGTTAGTATAATAAACCATTTAAGAATTAAATAGCTTGCATTTCACTGAGGTTTCAGAATTGAAACATTTTTGAAACACACTATGGTTTATAATAAAACTCTCACAATGGAAAAGTAAACTCCTTTGGCTCCTTTGGAGAGAAACCAAGTCTTATTCATCTTTGTCTCTCATGGTGTGATGATGATTTTGTTGTTGTTGTTGTTTAATTTATGAGCTGTGAAGATATCAAAACCATTGTTTTTAGAAGTTAACATTTTAAAACACAGAGAAAAAACTCTTGGAATAGAATTTCACTTATTAGCATACTTCTTTTGAATAGCAATAATGTAAAAGATAGCATCATTATTATAACATTAGGTTAATATTTTGTTTGGAAACGTATTTATTTTCTTTTCCCTTTTCTCTCCTCCTCCTCCTCCTCCTTCCTTTAATTTTCCCCTTTTCCTCTTTTCTTCTTTTTCTTTCCATTTCTCTCTTTGCTTCCTCTATTTTCTCTTCCTTTCTTTTTCCCACATCTAGCCATCCTCTCTTCTCATACTGAAGTCATTCAAAGCCTCACTACTTAAAAATGGTTAGTTAATGTATATTAAAACATATGTAATGGTGACGTATAACATTAACTTAATGTATTTCCCCCTTTATTTGCTGAGGCATATACTGTCTTCATCTTTCTTTTCTCCAAAAACCCTGCAGACAGTTTACTTCTCTCTCTCTCATGCAAATAACTATATCCTAATTATAGTAATCAATTTACATGCAGTAATCACATTAGCTGTGATAATTATAATATGTATCACCTGGATCTGTATTTGTTTTAATAGGAAGAATCAATAATTCTCAAGTGGGCAAAAGTGTGAAGCTGATTATGTGTTCAAGTGATCAGAGATTAGGCAGCGTTTGATTAAATGAACTGCTTGGAGATTTTGCAATTACATTTAATCTGCAATATAGAAGGTGCTTATAATAAATCTAAATTTTAAAATCATATTCATTTTATCTTTGCAGCTCTGTTGTCATTTTTTGAGGGAATTCACCTGATATAGAGCCTTCATGTACCTCCTAATATCTCTATGTCAAATATTAGAGAATAAAAATGTGAAAGATATTCATTTTAGTAAAATGGTCAGTATAACTTACTTTTTCACTAATTTATTTTAAAAATTAAGCAATTTTCCATTGCCTTTTAAACCACTTTAATTTAGGGGATAAGTGCTGAAGGCATAAAAGGATTTTTTTTTTAATTTATTTATTTATTTATTTTTGGCTGTGTTGGGTCTTGTGTGTTTTGGTTCTGTGTGAGGGCTTTCTCCAGTTGCGGCGAGCGGGGGCCCCTCTTCATCGCGGTGCGCGGGCCCCTCACCGTCGCGGCCCCTCCCGCTGCGGAGCACAGGCTCCAGACGGGCAGGCTCAGCAGTTGTGGCTCACGGGCCCAGTTGCTCCGCGGCATGTGGGATCTTCCCAGCCCAGGGCTCGAACCCGTGTCCCCTGCATTGGCAGGCAGACTCTCAACCACTGCGCCACCAGGGAAGCCCCCAAAAGGATTTCATTAGGAAACAGTTTGTCAGCATCTTGGGGTATAGAAACATTGATACGTTCTCTTTTGAAGCAGTAGAATGAAGCATTAAAATTCCACACAATTAAAAGAAGTAAATAATATTTTGAGCAGATTTTAATTTTAACTGTAACATATAGCAACATATTCAAGAAGTAAGGGAGGAGGTAAACTTGATGGATTAATCAGATTCAACAGTAATAAATTATGGTTGCTTCTCAAAACTTGGTTTTAATAGGATGATTAGAGCCCTTGACAGAAGAATACTGTTTCAGAGAGAGATAAATAGGACCTCTAGGTAGTTTGGGGCTCACTGAGACTTATTTTTTAAATTATAGTCACCTTGGGAATTTATCTTTACCGAGATCCCTAAATAGTATCTTTGGTGGGAAGAAAGTGTCTTTTATATTCACTTATGAGGTAATTTCTGTAAAATATACCAGTGAAAGGACATTATCTCATTTCACAATGCTATATTTCTTTTAGAATACAAACATATAACATAAAGGTTTGTGTGGATCTCTCAGGGGTCCTTTCCACAATCTCACATGCAAACACTTTCTATAGTTAGTCCCATAGGCAAAGAAAAGCATTGTCTTTTTAATGTTTCCAAAGTAATTTGTCCGTACCTTTTATTGTACTTATCATACTGTCCTGTAATTCATGTTTGTATTTTTATCTGTCTTAGTATATTTTGAACTCCTTGGGGGCAGTGATTATGACATTAACTCCTATAATCTCTGCCTGTCCATCAATAAATGCCTGTGAAATATATGAATAATAACAGCATTTATCACATATTGCACTTTGCCTGAGCCATACATAGCAGGCTCTCAATTAATATTTATTGAATAACTGAAGCTGTATTTGATCTTCAAAATGACTTGAAAGAGTAATAAATATTCCTGAGTATAAGCAGTGTACTGTCCCCACAAATACCATATGGAAATAAGGCCACTTATCTATATATTTTCTATTGAGGCTCTCCCCCTGTCCCCACCTCAAATTGACCAGTAATACTCTGGTGCCCTATGAAGTACAAATGTGGATCTGTTTGAATTCCAAATCTGAGAAGTGATGTTTGATCAGTCCACTATGGCCACTGCTGCTGGCTGCTGTCTAATGCAGTTGCACACTCATCCTACATGGTCTGGAAGAGGACACAGACCAGTGCTAAGATTGTGTAGTGTAGGTCCAGATCTCAACACAAGCTCTTAGTGTTCTTCCAAAAATAATCACACTACTTAGTGCTAATGAGCTCAGCTTTCCAAGGCTATATATTCTTGGACTTCCAAGGAATCACTTATTGATTCAAATATATATCCTTTTGCCAGGGGACCAGCTGACTCAAGAAACTCTCAATCAAGTTTAGTTTTTGCATCTACTACCTCATGGACCCAGATTCATTATCACCTTCACTATCCAGAAATCTACTACTGACAGTTAGCTTTTCAAAACACAGAGGACCTGATTAGACCTTATTTCATTAGACAATAATGTTTCTCACACATCCTTCAGAGGGAAGCTGCCTTCCGTGATGCTAGGAGGCCCCAAGAAAGTCCCTCCTTTTTGATTCCAATGTTGCTTACAGTTCTCAAATAAAAAAAGCTATTGTCATTGATTTCCCAATATTTCTTGTTAAAGAAAAAGAAAAGGAAACAATGCAGACTGTAAATTAATCCCAGGTGGGAGGGAATGGCATGACCCCTAACTATAGTCATGAAAAAAATGGTTGAGTATCTAATCCATTTGTGGAAATTATGATTTCATAATGCACATTAGTATATACAAGGTTCTGAGAAGTCCTGAAGAAAATAGATTTAAATGTTTTACTCAGCTTCTTGAATCCATAAAATTATTTCTTGCTAAATTTGGAAATTTTTACATTATTATTTCTCCAAATATCTTTTCAGGCCTGCCCTCTTCTCTCCATGCAGAACTCTGATGATATCAATGTTAGATATTTTATTATAATCATACAAGCCTCTGAGGCTCTGTTCATTTTTTTTTCAGTTATTTTCTCTTTGTTGTTCAAATTGGGTAATTTTGATTTATCTGTTATCAAGTTCTCTGACTCTTTCCTCTGTCCCCTGTGTTCTGGTGTTGAACCTATCCATTGAGTTTTTTATTCTGGCTACTTTTTCAGTTCCAGAGTTTCCGTTGGCTCTTTTTTATATCCTCTTTTTTTTTTTTTTTTCAGAGACTTTCTATTTCTTCAGTGTTCTAAGTGTGTTTGTTATTGCTTGTTGAAGGATTTTCATGATGGTTGCTTGGAAATTCTTTTCAGATAATTCTAACAACTCTGTCATTCTGATATTGGTGTCTGTTGATTGTCTTTTCTCATTCAAGTGGAGATTTTTCTGCTCCTTGGTATGATGAATGATTTTCAGTTGAAATCTGGACACTTTGCACATTATGTTATGACACTCTGGATTTTATTTACAATTTCTGTTTTAGCAAGCCTCATCTGACACCACTCGAGTGGGGAACGGAACACTGCCTTATTACTGCCAGGTGGTGTGAAAGTCCCAGTTCCCCACTCAGCCTCCACTGACACCCTGTGGGTGCAGGGGTTTATTACTGGGTGGAGTTAGGAGTCCCTTTTCCCCACTAGGCCTCTGCTGATACCACCCTAGTTGAGAGAGGCAGAGTTGCCTTACTACTACTCGCTAAGTGGCCTTCACTAACACTGAGGGAGGCTGGCTTCCTTAGGGTTGTGCAGTGCTGAGATACCTGACTTTTCACTATGTCTTCTCTGACACCATCTACCCCAGTGGGGAGGGAGAGGGGCATCTTGTTACTGCCTGGTGTGGAGGGAATGAGTCTAGGTTTCCCACTCTGCTTCTGCTGACACCTGAGCAGTGGTGTGGTAGGGGTGATTCCTTGTTACTTCTAGGATGAGGTGGTAGTTCTGGCCTCTCCACTAATCTTCCACTGGGAAGGGTAGGAGTGACTCATTACTGCCCCCACACCGTCTTCTCTGAAATCACTGTGGGAGGATAAAGGGGATGGCGGAGGGGGATGGTGGCAGGGAAAGCAGTTAAAGCACCTGACAAAGGTGGAAAACCAGGGCCTCCACTAGGCTAGTGTATGTAGGGATGGAGCCATATTTTTTTCTGTGATGTACGGCTGAGTCAAAAGGTTGCTGCCTAACAATTTCTTTGTTGCTACGCTGTCCCTTTCCAGGACCTTTGGTTACTGAGAGCAGGCGTTTGATGGGAATTTTTTGGTCTGTGTCTGTTGGTGTTTCCAGGTTACTGACTTCTCAAGTATACAGTCTGGATACATGAGGCAAAATGAAGACCCAGGGCCTCACAACCATGTCTTTCTTTAGGCTCTGAGGTCACTGATCTGCCCTCTCTCCAACTTTCAGACATTCCTTATGTTTGTTTGATATATGATGTTCAGTGCTTTGAGCTGTAGTTAGCAGAAAGAACAGGGAAAAGAACATCTACTTTATCTTTTGATTGTATCTTCTTTGCGATATAAGAAATGTTCAGTTCCCAAATCCATTAATACACTGTGGTTACAACATGATGATATTATAATTCTATTATTGCTTTTAATTCATTTCCTACAGCACTTTTATAAAAGAAATTCTACCCCATCTATTATTTGGTTGCCTAGTGGTACAATTCATATAAGAAGAGCAAGATAAAGGCATGATTCTTTAGCTCTACTTAACCAGTTTCTAAGATAGTGAGTTGATTCTGTCATCCTCAAAGAGAGACCGAGTAGATTATCTTCATATCATTATGAATTTATAGATTTAAATATATTTGATGTGTTTCATTTCATTATAATTCTTATTCTTATTGAAGCTCACATTATCCAAATTTGAGCCTCTCTTCAATTTGGCTCCTGAGTTCTTTTGGCAAGATCTTAATAATCTTGACAGCTATTTGCTATCTGGTAAGATAAAATGTTCCAGGGTCACCTTGTATATTTCCTGTTTTAGATCTTGAAACTGCCAGTATTCCAAGAGAGCCTCTTTTCTTTTAGTGGGTAATATTTTGAAACCATAATCTAGGTGCTAGGGATCTTCATTGCTACTGGTTGGGTCATTCTTATAGGTTTTCTCAGTGGACAGAGATACAAAACATGTGTGTATGTGTATACACAGACACATACATATTTAAAGATAAAACACTTCATAGATTTACACTGATACTTCAAATTCAGGACTATGAGATTTTTTTATATAATGTCTTCTGTATTATATCTGTACCTTCTTTCTTTCAGATCTATTATCCTGGTTCTCAAGGACATAAGGTATGAAAAAAATCAGAATAGTCTCTGATTATCATTTGCTTCTTCCCATATTATACCTTCAATCATTTCAGAATAATAATACATATACTACCATGACAAATATAATCATTGAAAAGAGTTAAAACTATTTTTGGCTATGCTCCCTCATTGTGCACTCTTTCAAAAATAGTTGTATTATATCTACATTGATATAGTACATAAATATACTTGCTACAGTCTCTTTGTTTTAGCCCTAATTTAGTCTTCATTCTATAATAATTATATGTTTAATGCTTTGTACTAGTGTCTATTTTTTGTCTCTCCAGTCATTTTGGTTGTCTGAAGCTTATTTGCCAATGGAATCTTGGATCACTGGTGGAAACAATATTCCTAAGTTCTTTCATATTGATAAATATAGTTTATGTTTTTTATAATTGTAAGTCAGTTTTACTGGATATAAAGTCACCATATACTCCATTTCCTTCTGGCATAATTACTACTGAAAAGTCTTATGATAATATGCTTCATTCCCTAATAATTCACTCTCTTAGATGTTTTAAGATTTTTTTTTCTCTTTTTTTGTTAATTCTAGTACTGTTTAAAGAAAATATAATGGTGTTGGTCATTCTAGGTTGACATTTTCAGGCATGTGGTGTTGTGGTGTGTTCTTTCAATATGTAGTTTCAATTTTTTTGTTCAGTTTGTATTTGTTCTGTTCTTCCGTTTGATTTTCTTCCTCAGTGAGTCCTATTATTTGTGTACTGGATCTTCTTTACTTGTTTTCAATAATTGACACTTTCTATTAAATCATTATCATCTCTTTTTAAAATTTCTTTTTTGTTTCTAAAGTTTTTCCTCCATTTGACCTTTATCTTTTTTCTTAAAATTTTTATTGGAGTATAGTTGATTTACAATGTTGTGTTACTTTCGGGTGTACAGCAAAGTTAATCAGTTATACATATACATATATCCACTCTTTTTTAGATTCTTTTCCCATATAGGCCATTACAGAGTATTGAGTAGAGTTTCCCTGTGCTATACAGTAGGTCCTTATTAGTTATCTATTTTATAGAGAGTAGAGTGTATATGTCAATCCCAATCTCCCGATTTATCCCTTCCCCCTCCCCCCTTGCCCCCAGTAACCATAAGTTTGTTTTCTACATCTGTAACTCTATTTCTGTTTTGTAGATAAGTTCATTTGTACTTCTTTTTTTTTTTAGATTCCATGTATAAGCAATATCATATTGTCTTTCTCTGACTTACTTCTATAATTTTCTGTTCTTTAAATTTAGAAGGAATGTTTTTTAAATGAAGTCTTTTATTTCTATTTTTTCCTGAATTCTGTCACCTTATCTTTTTTTACAATTTATGTCTGCTTTATATTGTTCTTTCATGTCTTGTACAATTTTCTTAATGTCTCTTAGTTCATTTTAAAATAGTAAGTTATATAGTGTTAATCCATTTTTATGAACTGTAGGAATGCTATTCTGCTCCTTATTTTCTTTTGTCTTATAATAACTTTCTATGAGGTTTACCTCAATAATATTTGATTGTTCATTCTTACGTAGAATTATTAGATTTCTTGAACTTTTAGATGGGGGCAGTATACAGGGTAGCTCATGGGAGCTACCCTCACAAGTAGCTCTAACTTCACAAAGCTCCCTTTTCTGTTGTTGTGTTCAAAAAATGATGGCCTCCTTTCTGAGATATCATGGTGTTCTTTCTCTTCCTCACTTTATCTGGACCTTTTTTTGCCTTCGTCACTATTGTCCCTATCCCGCTCAATTTTGATTCCATTCCCAGAAGTTTTATCTCAGTGTAGAGCCTTGTCTTGGAAGGGACCCCTGATTGGTCATTTTCAAAAGTTTGTCAGGTTACATTGCTGCAGTCCCTTCAATCACAACTGCTGGCCTCTCACATTCACTTGTAGAATGGGCTAAACCCTTATCAACTTCAGCTGTTCTCTCAACTTTTTGTTTACTGTGCTTTCCAGTGAATACTACTTTGCTATTTCGGGGTTCCCCTGTTCTCAGGTCCATCAACCACCTTATTGCTTCTTCTGCTTCTTCCTACACAGACCTTGATAGCATGATGGTCTTATAATTGTTTGTGATTTTTCCTGAACCACTTTTATTCTGAGAATCATGGGAATACCTTGTCACCTAATTCATTTGTAAATGTTATCCCTGTTTTTTTTTGGTTTTGCAATCTAGGTGCTCTGTCTGTTTTTCTATGGGGATTCTGGAAAATCAAATTCAAAAACTGCTACCACCACCATCTTCCCAGCCTCGACCTCTGTTATACTTACTCTGGGCTCACAGGTGGAGAAATATTATCTTGTTTTGGCTTCACAATAACCCTATGGGGCAGATATTATTGTTATCTCTATATTTTAGATGAAGTAACTGAGGTTGAGTGATTTAAACAACACAGCTAATAAATGGTGGAGCAAGGACTCATCTTAGGTCTGGTCAACATGAAATCCCATGCTTTTGATTTTATAGAGACAGCTTCTCTACTACTGTAAATAGAGATCTAGTTTGGGGTAGAACTTGGGAGCAATAACTTATGTTTCTTATTAATTAATTTATGCATACATCAAACATGTAATGAACACATCATATGCTAGATATTAGGCTTGGCCCTGGAAATGTAAAAGTGAAAAATAGTGGTGGAGCCCTTGTTAACAAGAAGCAATAGAAATCATTAAATCAGAGATGACATTGGTCACATAAAAGTTGTACCAATGTTCATTTGCAGGAATAACTAAATATTTTGCCCACCAGCTTAGATCTGTTTGCAAAGATGAACATACTGCGTACACCAAGGTGAAATTTGTTGAAGTTTAGAGTCTTTTCAGATTATCAAGTTTGCCAAGACTGTGTTCTTGTTAATTAGTTTCACAATGTGATATGTTAACAGTAGAATGGTTTGTATTTTATGAAGAGTAATTTTGAACAAATATTTCCTAGTGCTTTTAGAGGCCAAACAGTAACTGGAACAGTGTATCTTCTGTTAACATTCTCCTCACCTATAAGGATTGTGATTTATTTCAAAGATTAAAGAAAAGTTGCTATGACTACCACTGTTTTGAATTATCCTTTTACAGATGGAAAGCTGCAGGTTAAATCAATAATATACATATTTTTAAAAAACTTTATGCTATGAATTCTGCTAAAATTCAGATTATAATCTTGGCTTTTCTCGCCCCTTGAGAAAAAGAGGTGGGGGTGGGGAATGCCAGTACATTAAAGTTGTGTTCCTGTGAAGTGATAACTGTAAAGCTGATGGAATTAGAAAAACCTCATTTTCCTCAGGACCTGAAAATCTGCAGGAAGACTGACAAAACTGCTTTAACAAGGCTGCTTTCAGGGAAATATAAAGAAATAGGCCTGTTAGGGTCATCTTCCCTTCTCCTTGGCTGTAGGAGTAATGTTCCTTTCTGGTGATTAATCTGACTTCATTTATACTCATATTTATTATTAATGTCAGGAATAAAATTTTCTGTTACTGTTCTTATTCAGTGTATACTGATCCTCTGCAACATTTGGCCAATTATTGTACAGTGGTTTTTACTTTAGTTTTTATTAGTGAAGCTAGCAGAAGGTAAATATAGTATTCTATGTCTATAACTACCTCCTCTTTATTTGAGGATTTTTGATTTAGGATATAAGTTTAAATTTAACTATTCTTTAACTACTGGAGACTCACCTCAAAGACATTAACCCTTATTAAACAGAGAAAAAATATGAACTAAGGCTGTTGAAAGCCCCAGAGTATATTGTAAGTTTATATGAGGTAAAGTAAAATTACAAACAGATGAGCTTTTGAAATGCTATAATTTTAACAAATGTCCACTAGGGGAAAAATGTAGGAGAAAAAGCTTTTGCATAATGGACTATGAGATCTATATTTATACCATAGGTATATCTTGATGTAGGAGATGGTGTCTTGTCTAACTTTAATGCTTATATTGTGAGCAAAAACACTGCATTAATATTCCTTCAGACTGTCCATTTAAACTCAGGTCCTACTGTTCCCAGAACATTCCATATGAAACAGGTAGCTTTCTTCGTTACCTTTTTATCAGGGTCACCTAAACAAAAGACTAACAATCAATATAAGCAGAAAAAATAGAATGCTAGTGTGTACATATATGTGTATGTTTGTGTGTATGATTATTGTGTTTATAATATACATCCAATACATTGATTAATATATCATACATGCTATTAACAATAGCCCAAGGTTGGAAACAACCCAAAGATCCATCAGCTGATGAATGGATAAGCAAAATGTGGTTTATCCATACAATGGAATTTTATTCAGTCAAGAAAGAAATGAAGTACTTTTGCATGCTACAATATGGATGAACCTTCAAAACATTATGCCAAGTGAAAGAAACCAGTGACAAGAGTCTATATACCATTTAGATGAAACATCCAGTATAGTCAAATCCATAGAGAAGAAAAGCAGATTAGTGGTTGCCAGTGGCTTGGGAGATGAAAGAATGGGGAGTGACTGCTTAATAGATATGGGGTTTCCATTTGGGGTGAGGAAAAAGTTCTGGAACTAGGTAGTGGTGATGGCTGCACAACATTGCAAATGTATTGAATGTCACTGAATTGTGAACTTTATAATGGTAATTTTATGTCATCTGTATTTCCAGAAAATAAAAATACATAATATGCATATTGTAGACTTACTGTGTATACTGTCCTGCTTTAGAATGGAAGCTCATCAGAAGCACAGGCCATTGACATACTGCATTCCAATCTTTCTTCAATTAAAGAATAATGTACGATTTAAATGATTTTGTAATTATTTTGCTTTATCATCTCTATTATTGTTTCTGTATTGCTATCATGGTATTTGTTTACATTAAAAAGTCTCACACAATTCTACTATATCTTAACTCTGTAGTTTTAGTGCATTCAGACTAATCATTTCTTTAAGGTACCTATCATAACATTTTGAGTGTGTGTGTGTGAGTGCATGTGCATATTTGTGTATTTATATTTGTGTATCCTTTGACATAATTATTTTCTCTCCAACCAAATTATAAGCTTCTTGAAGGTTAGGATTCATAGGTTTGGTTTTTCTGTTTTTTCTCCATGCCTAATACAGTACTGAGCATTTACTAGGTATCAGTAAATCTGTTGCCTGATTGATAGCACATTACTGTAAAAGAATCATACAATAACACTTCACTTAATTGGCATGTTGGTGGCTATGGTATTTTGATAAATTAGTTTTTCATTTAATGGTTTTCATCATTTTATGCAATAGAATTTTTTAAGATGGGATATACCCCAAATAGAATACTGGGATCAACCACCAAAGCACTCAGATCTGTGTATTGTTATTTGCTTGAACTCTTAATTATCTTTTTATTTTTTTTGGAAGACAACTATGTTTCTCATGAAACTTCAATCAGACCAATATGCTTAGAAATTGACCATGTAAAAATACTCAACTTTATACTATATATAGCAATGCTGTATTCACTTCAAAATCTAGAATGGATTTCCCAGTCTGTCTACTAATATCAGTTCATATACTTGGACTTCTTTTAACTTAAGACCTGTAGGAAAGCAATTAAAATCATTTTTTTTGGAAATAGAAAAAACCCTCAACTTTGTTATTAATAACGTTACATGAAAAAGCATAAAATTAGAAGAAAAAATAAAATATTTCCTCCAAAATTCACATGGTTTAGAAGAGCAGAGAGAATGGAGCTTCATAAAAAATGACAGCTTCAAACTTTTTACTTGAAGAATATAAAGTCAGCACTAGTTTTGCTTGAAGATGGAGAGATTAGGAGGTATTCATGGAATCAGGTGGGTAGACTATACCAATATATTAGTATATTTAAAATATTGAAATACATAGGAATTTCTTGTAATTACATCATAATTTCATTTTATTTCATAAAAGATCAATGGGAAGAATTTCTGATAATCTTGTGTAACATAATTCCATCACAAAATACAGTAACTTCCATTTTAAATATATATTGAAAAAATTAGTCTGAATACTATTAAATATTATTAAATATTTTAATAATATTTAATATTATTTATATATTATTAAATATTTAATTTAAATATTTACAATAATTGTGATTTCATTGCCGGTGTTGATTCAAATAATCTAGCAGGGCATATCTTTCTCTCTTACTGTTTCTTTCTTTTTTCTTTAATCCCTACCAAAGCTGCATGTTCTTGGATTAAGGCTATAGGAGTAGCAGGTTTGCTCCCACTAGTTCAGAGTAAGCAGGTTCAAAGTGACAGCATTGTAATAGAAATCTAAAATTTTTTTAAAAGTCTAGTATTGGCTCTAGTTCTCTTTGCTAGAGAACAAATCTTAGACTTATGACAGAAAAACATGAAACAATTGACAGGCAAACAGGTTCTACCCCTCCCAGGTAAGAAAGTAATGATTACGTATGACAAGGGCTAGATCATACACAGGCTACTCTGAAGTTATACTTCTTCTTTTTTTTTTTTGAAGTTATACTTCTTGATTAAGTTATACTCCTCAGTTAACTAGAACCCAGTCCACTGGCATCTTAGCAAATCTGTATGTGAAAAATGGGTTCTAGGTAACTGAGGTATTACTGCATACAATGAAGTAAAATGGTATTTTATATGTTCAGTTTCGATGATATTTAAAGTTATATTTAATTAGCATCTTGTTTCCTAATTAATATTAATTTTCCTTTTTGTACATTTCTCAGTAGACTAAGTATACATTGTAACATGAATGACACAGACTGTTGTACTAATCAAAAGTAAAGTATATTTGCAAATCAACACCAATTTGTCCTCTTTAGATAACAGGTGAACGTGAGCAAAACTCTGACTAGTCAATGTTATGGGTATACCTCTGATGCTTAGGCACCGATAAAGAAAACAGAACAAGCAAAATCAAAACAAAACAAGCAGGCTAATTCCACCAATAATTAATTTTACACAAATAATAATTTTAGCCAAATGTGAATACAGTAAATATAACTGTGTTTATGGATAAGGAGTAAACTATCTCCTTTTTACTAACTATATTAAAAATTCTAAGTTTATTCCCATTATTAAGATTGGACATGGTTATGACTGGATTTACCTTCAAAAGAATTATTCTAGTGCTCTTCTCCTAGCTTCCAGGTAAGAATAATGGAAATATTAAAATACAGTTGCTATTTGGAAAAATTATGCAGGGTATTTTGTGGTCCAGTTCTAAAAGTATTAAGAGCATAATTTTATGTCTTTGAACTTTAATTTTTTAACAAGGTATTCTATACTAAAGCTTAAATATACTAATAAGCAACAAAATGGCATAGAATAAAACAACTGTTAAGGAAGTTTTGAAATAATGAAAATTATGTGGCTTCTTACATATTATATACTGAGGCAATGCCATCATCATGCTAAGAATAAAATGGAAGATTTTTTATTATTAATTTATTTTTGCCTCAATATGTTCTATTTAGTTTGCTTCTGCCTTCAAACGAATAGTTCTGATGTAGTTAACTTTAATCATTTACTGCAAACTTAAAGTTTTCCACAAAAGCTAGATTATATTCTGCATATAATTAATTATATATTTTAGATTAAGAAATTCCTTATTGAAAAAAAATTATTTTCTCTTACAAGTAATATGATGGAACATTCTTATAGAAAAATAATTTTTGAAAGCTATAACTTTATTTTAAAATTTATTAATATTTAATAGTATTCAGACTACTTTTTTTTTTTAAACATCTTTATTGGAGTGTAATTGCTTTACAATGGTGTGTTAGTTTCTGCTTTATAACAAAGTGAATCAGTTATACATATACATATGTTCCCATATCTCTTCCTTCTTGCATCTCCCTCCCTCCCACCCTCCCTATCCCACCCCTCTAGGTGGCCACAAAGCACCGAGCTGATCTCCCTGTGCTATGCGGCTGCTTCCCACTAGCTATCTATTTTACATTTGGTAGTGTATATATGTCCATGCCACTCTCTCACCCTGTCACATATTACCCCTCCCCCTCCCCATATCCTCAAGTCCATTCTCTAGTAGGTCTGTGACTTTATTCCTGTCTTGGCACTAGGTTCTTCATGACCTTTTTTTTTTTTTCCTTAGATTCCATATATATGTGTTAGCATACTGTATTTGTTTTTCTCTTTCTGACTTACTTCACTCTGTATGACAGACTCTAACTCCATCCACCTCACTACAAATACCTCCATTTCATTTCTTTTTATGGCTGAGTAATACTCCATTGTATATATGTGCCACATCTTCTTTATCCATTCATCTATTCATGGACACTTAGGTTGCTTCCATGTCCTGGCTATTGTAAATAGAGCTGCAATGAATATTTGGGTACATGACTCTTTTTGAATAATGGTTTTCTCAGGGTATATGCCAGTAGTGGGATTGCTGGGTCATATGGTAGTTCTATTTTTAGTTTTTTAAGGAACCTCCATACTGTTCTCCATAGTGGCTGTATCAATTTACATTCCCACCAACAGTGCAAGAGTGTTCCCTTTTCTCCACACCCTCTCCAGCATTTATTGTTTCTAGATTTTTTGATGATGGCCATTCTGACCGGTGTGAGATGATATCTCATTGTAGTTTTGATTTGCATTTCTCTAATGATTAATGATGTTGAGCATCCTTTCATGTGTCTGTTGGTAATCTGTATATCTTCTTTGGAGAAATGTCTATTTAGGTCTTCTGCCCATTTTTGGATTGGGTTGTTTGTTTTTTTGTTATTGAGCTGCATGAGCTGCTTGTAAATCTTGGAGATTAATCCCTTGTCAGGTGCTTCATTTGCAAATATTTTCTCCCATTCTGAGGGTTGTCTTTTGGTCTTGTTTATGGTTTCCTTTGCTGTGCAAAAGCTTTTAAGTTTCATTAGGTCCCATTTGTTTATTTGTGTTTTTATTTCCATTTCTCTAGGAGCTGGGTCAAAAAGGATCTTGCTGTGATTTATGTCATAGAGTGATCTGCCTATGTTTTCCTCTAAGAGTTTGATAGTGTCTGGCCTTACACTTAGGTCTTTAATCCATTTTGAGTTTATTTTTGTGTATGGTGTCAGGGAGTGTTCTAATTTCATACTTTTACATGTACCTGTCCAATTTTCCCAGCACCACTTATTAAAGAGGCTGTCTTTTCTCCACTGTATATGCTTGCCTTCTTTATCAAAGAAAAGGTGACCATATGTGTGTGGGTTTATCTCTGGGCTTTCTATCCTGTTCCATTGATCTATATTTCTGATTTTGTGCCAGTACCAAACTGTCTTGATTACTGTAGCTTTGTAATATAGTCTGAAGTCAGGGAGTCTGATTCCTCCAGCTCCATTTTTCGTTCTCAAGATTGCTTTGGCTATTCGGGGTCTTTTGTGTTTCCATACAAATTGTGAAATTTTTTGTTCTAGTTCTGTGAAAAATGCCAGTGGTAGTTTGATAGGGGTTGCATTGAATCTGTAGATTGCTTTGGGTAGTAGAGTCATTTTCACAATGTTGATTCTTCCAATCCAAGAACATGGTATATCTCTCCATCTGTTTGTATCATCTTTAATTTCTTTCATCAGTGTTTTATAGTTTTCTGCATACAGGTCTTTTGTCTCCTTAGGTAGGTTTATACCTAGATATTTTATTCTTTTTGTTGCAATGGTAAATGGGAGTGTTTTCTTAATTTCACTTTCAGATTTTTCATCATTAGTGTATAGGAATGCAAGAGATTTCTGTGCATTAATTTTGTATCCTGCTACTTTACCAAATTCATTGATTAGCTCTAGGAGTTTTCTGGTAGCATCTTTAGGATTCTCTATGTATAGTATCATGTCATCTGAAAGCAGTGACAGCTTTACTTCTTCTTTTCCGATTTGGATTCCTTTTATTTATTTTTCTTCTCTGATTGCTGTGGCTAAAACTTCCAAAACTATGTTGAATAATAGTGGTGAGAGTGAGCAATCTTGTCTTGTTCCTCATCTTAGTGGAAATGGCTTTGGTTTTTCACCATTGAGGACAAGGTTGGCTGTGGGTTTGTCATATATGGCCTTTATTATGTTGAGGAAAGTTCCCTCTATGCCTACTTTCTGCAGGGCTTTTATCATAAATGGGTGTTGAATTTTGTTGAAAGCTTTATCTGCATCTGTTGAGATGATCATATGGTTTTTCTCCTTCAATTTGTTAATATGATGTATCACATTGGTTAATTCACATATATTGAAGAATCCTTGCATTCCTGGAATAAACCCCACTTGATCATGGTGTATGATCCTTTTAATGTGCTGTTGGATTCTGTTTGCTAGTATTTTGTTGAGGATTTTTGCATCTATGTTCATCAGTGATATTGGCCTGTAGTTTTCTTGCTTTGTGACATCTTTGTCTGGTTTGGGTATCAGGGTGATGGTGGCCTCGTAGAATGAGTTCGGGAGTATTCCTCCCTCTGCAATATTTTGGAAGAATTTGAGAAGGATAGGTGTTAGCTCTTCTCTAAATGTTTGATAGAATTTGCCTGTGAAGCCATCTGGTCCTGGGCTTTTGTTTGTTGGAAGATTTTTAATCACAGTTTCAATTTCAGTGCTTGTGATTGGTCTGTTCATATTTTCTATTTCTTCCTGGTTCAGTCTCGGCATTTGTAAGTTGTGCATTTCTAAGAATCTGTCCATTTCTTCCAGGTTGTCCATTTTATTGGCATATAGTTGCTTGTAGTAATCTCTCATGATCTTTTGTATTTCTGCAGTGTCAGTGGTTACTTCTCCTTTTTCATTTCTAATTCTATTGATCTGAGCCTTCTCCCTTTTTCTCTTGATGAGTCTGGCTAATGGTTTATCAATTTTGTTTATCTTCTCAAAGAACCAGCTTTTAGTTTCATTGATTTTTGCTATTGTTTCCTTCATTTCTTTTTCATTTATTTCTGACCTGATCTTTATAATTTCTTTCCTTCTGCTGGCTTTGGGGTTTTTTTGTTCTTCTTTCTCTAATTGCTTTAGGTGCAAGGTTAGGTTGTTTATTCGAGATGTTTCCTGTTTCTTGAGGTAGGCTTGTATTGCTATAAACTTCCCTCTTAGCACTGCTTTTGCTGTGTCCCATAGGTTTTGGGTCGTCGTGTCTCCATTGTCATTTGTTTCTAGGAATTTTTTGATTTCCCCTTTGATTTCTTCAGTAATCACTTCGTTATTAAGTACTGTATTGTGTAGCCTCCATGTGTTTGTATTTTTTACAGATCTTTTCCTGTAATTGATATCTAGTCTCATAGCGTTGTGGTCGGAAAAGATACTTGATACGATTTCAATTTTCTTAAATTTACCAAGGCTTGATTTGTGACCCAAGATATGATCTATCCTGGAGAATGTTCCATGAGCACTTGAGAAAAATGTGTATTCTGTTGTTTTTGGGTGGAATGTCCTATAAATATCAATTAAGTCCATATTGTTTAATGTATCATTTAAAGCTTGTGTTTCCTTATTTATTTTCATTTTGGATGATCTGTCCATTGGTGAAAGTGGGGTGTTAAAGTCCCCTACTATGATTGTGTTGCTGTCAATTTCCCCTTTTATGGCTGTTAGTATTTGATGTATGTATTGAGGTGCTCCCATGTTGGGTGCATAAATATTTACAATTGTTATACCTTCCTCTTGGATCGATCCCTTGATCATTATATAGTGTCCTTCTTTGTCTCTTGTAATAGTCTTTGTTTTAAAGTCTATTTTCTCTGATATGAGAATTGCTACTCCAGCTTTCTTTTGATTTCCATTTGCATGGAATATCTTTTTCCATCCCCTCACTTTCAGTCTGTATGTGTCCCTAGGTCTGAAGTGGGTCTCTTATAGACAGCATGTATATGGGTCTTGTTTTTGTATCCATTCAGCCAGTCTGTGTCTTTTGGTGGGAGCATTTAATCCATTTACATTTAAGGTAATTATCGATATGTATGTTCCTATTCCCATTTTCTTAAATGTTTTGGGTTTGTTATCGTAGGTCTTTTCCTTCTCATGTGTTTCTTGCCTAGAGAAGTTCCTTTAGCATTTGTTGTAAAGCTGGTTTTGTGGTGCTGAACTCTCTCAGTTTTTGCTTGTCTGTAAAGGTTTTAATTTCTCCATCAAATCTGAATGAAATCCTTGCTGGGTAGAGTAATCTTGGTTGTAGGTTTTTCTCCTTTATCACTTTAAGTATATCCTGCCACTCCCTTCTGGCTTGCAGAGTTTCTGCTGAAAGATCAGCTGTTAACCTTATGGGGATTCCCTTGTGTGTTATTTGTTGTTTTTCCCTTGCTGCTTTTAATATGTTTTCTTTATATTTAATTTTTGATAGTTTGATGAATAAGTGTCTTGGCGTGTTTCTCCTTGGATTTATCCTGTATGGCACACTCTGTGCTTCCAGGACTTGATTAACTTTTTCTTTTCCCATATTAGGGAAGTTTTCTTCAAATAATCTCTTCAAATATTTTCTCAGTCCCTTTCTTTTTCTCTTCTTCTTCCTGGACCCCTATAATTCGAATGTTGGTGCGTTTTATGTTGTCTCAGAGGTCTCTGAGACTGCCCTCAATTCTTTTCATTCTTTTTTCTTTATTCTGCTCTGCAGTAGTTATTTCCACTATTTTATCTTCCAGGTCACTTATCCATTCTTCTGCCTCAGTTATTCTGCTATTGATCCCGTCTAGAGTTTTTTTAATTTCATTTATTGTGTTTTTCATTGTTGCTTGGTTCCTCTTTAGTTCTAGGTCCCTGTTAAATGTTTCTTGCATTTTGTCTATTCTATTTCCAAGATTTTGGATCATCTTTACTATCATTATTCTGAATTCTTTTTCAGGTAGACTTCCTATTTCCTCTTCATTTGTTAGGGCTGATGTGTTTTTAACCTGCTCCTTCATCTGCTGTGTGTTTTTCTGTCTTCTCATTTTGCTTATCTTACTGTGTTTGGGGTCTCCTTTTCACAGGCTGCAGATTCGTAGTTCCCATTGTTTTTGGTATCTGTCCCCAGAGGCTAAGGTTGGTTCAGTGGGTTGTGTAGGCTTCCTGGTGGAGGGGCTAGTGCCTATGTTCTGGTGGATGAAGCTGGATCTTGTCTTTCTGGTGGGCACGTCTACGTCTGGTGGTGTGTTTTGGGGTGTCTGTGGCCTTATTATGATTTTAGGCAGCCTCTCTGCTAATGGATGGGGTTGTGTTCCTGTCTTGCTAGTTGTTTGGCATAGGGTGTCCAGCACTGTGGCTTGCTGGTCGTTGAGTGAAGCTGGGTCTTGATGTTGAGATGGAGATCTCTGATAGATTTTTGCCGTTTGGTATTACGTGGAGCTGGGAGGTCTCTTGTGGACCAGTGTCCTGAAGTTGGCTCTCCCACCTCAGAGGCACAGCCCTGATGCCTGGCTGGAGCACCAAGAGCCTTTCATCCACACGGTTGGAAGATGAACAGCGGCACCGCCGATCGTGCGGTGGCAGCGGTGGGAGGCTGCAGATGGCCCCGGCAGTCGAGATCCCCCTGCGTGGATCTGCGGTCTCCAGTGCCGATCCAGACTACTTTTTTTAACATATATTTAAAATGGAACTTACTGTATTTTGTGATGGAATTATGTTACCCAAAATTATCAGAAATTTTTCCCATTGATCTTTTATGAAATAAAATGAAATTATTATGTAATTACATGAAATTCCTACATATTTCAATATTTTAAATATACTAATATCTTGGAATTTCTCACCAAAATATTATGATAGCAATGTGTGTTTTTGAAGTGATGAAAAATAATGTTTTCTTTCATCAAAATAAACAGTTTATAAGGAACTGTGCAGAACAAAACTACTTTTGCAAATTATCAACTTTCAGTTAAAATAGAAAACATATAAGTTGCATTATTCACCAAATGTGAATTGGCTTTCAGATTTGTGCATTGAAACCAACTTACAGAGATTTGTCAAAAAATATGTCCTCTTTGGTGATCATTAAAATATCCTAAGTGATTATATCTCCTATTTCTCTTTTTACTTATTCTGTGCCTACAGACATATCCAATAACATGACATTTTCCCTCCCACCCCCCAGATATGTTATAAATTCATTACAATGATTACTATATAAGTACTGCCTTACTATCCCAAAGAGTTCTTTCATTACCTCATTACTTCATGATCCACACATTTTTCCATGTGTACTGAATGGTTTGGTTTTATGTGTTCAAATATTTGATAAAATAATCCTACAAGATTGATATGTACAGGTCTTATCTCTTTTTTAGATGAATACTGAGGAAGTCACAAGTTAGTGAAAAAGCAACAGTTACTATTTTTATCCAGGGCCCTGGTTTCACAGTATATCACTTAGTATAAAGTGGCTTCAGTCTGGAGAAGGCAAATTTTTCTAAAAACAAATGGGTTCTAACTTAACTTGCTTGACCAACCTCCTTATTTCATAGAGGTGAATCTAATACACGAAGTGTACAATAGTATATAGAAAAGAAAGTTTATGACCTTGAAGAATTTTACGATCTCAAGAAAGTGTAAACTCTACACACCAAAAAATATTTTCTGAGAAAAAATTTAGATGGTAGCATTCCCTATTTTCATACTCCCTAGGGTAACTGTTTAATGTATAAGGTAAATTAGAAAGATAGATGATAGATAGATATCAATAGATAGAGAAAAATTTGATAGATAGACAGAGAAAAAGGTATCAATAGAAACAGGAAAAACAATGGTAGTTTTTAGAATCAGCACTAGAAGGGACTCTGAAGATTATTTAGTGAAAACCATAGTCTTACAGATGAAACCACTAAAACCCAGAGAAGAGTGACTTGCTCAAAGTCCAAATCTTGTTAGCGGTAGAGCCAGCCTTAGAATCTAGGCCTTCCAACTCTTGGTCAAATATTTTCCCTATACTGTAGTTCTCATGCATTTTAAAGTCACCCTAGTGAATCATCTACAATCTAAAAGGTAATTCTTTTTTATTAATGTTAGTTTAAAAAAAGGTAACCTTGACATTTGTGGCCATTTCAACCTAATAGGTACATCTAGCACATATCCTTTTTACTCTAAAAACTTCAAGCACAACTTGATTCTTTGCTTTATATGAAAATAATGAATTGGTGGTGAATACATCGAACAGCTGTGTGTTCATAAAGACCATGTGTTATTTTTGTTTAACGTTGTAATGTTTTGATGTGCTGCTGAGTGATTTGTCTTTGGGAGACAGTAAAATGTCAGCTGGTTTTACCCTAGAAGACCTCTTGCTAAAGAAATTCCAGCTGTGAATATATGATACTTCCTTAAATGGGCAAAGAGAATTTATCCCATGTGTAAAATTGTTCTGCACGTCTGTACTGCTTTAGGAACAATATTCTCTTGGTTTCTATAAGAAGTTGCTTTTCTCTTGAAAATAAAATATAGAAAACTGTATTCGTACAAAATGTTTTAAAATAATTTGAATGAAGGTTTTAATAACAACTTTTGCAAATGTGGTCTTCTTGAAAGTATAAATGTATACCAGTATTTGAGCTAGGTATAATCAGTATTACGACGAGTAGTTAAATTAATGTATGCTTTACTTTGTAAAATCTCTGCTTAAAATCAGTTGTGGGCTTAAAAAGCTAAGCCTGGTACCAGTCCATAGTCCCATCGGGAAAAATCCTCTGGATTTAAAGGAAATGTTGCATTGCATACCTTTAATAGTAAATAGATATTTATATTTTATACAAAATAGTAGATATTTACACTTTACCAGGTTATGAAATGTATGGATACCAACAACCATAAAAAGCAGCTAAATGGTTAGGCTGATGCAACTACATAGATGCTTTACTAGCTATTTGGCATCTGTTTGTCTCATTCTTACTATTTGCTGCCAGTGCTCATGGGGAGTGTTAAAGGGGTTTACCACAGAAATGACTGGAGAAAGATTATCTGCAACCATTATGCATTAGTTTAGTCTCAACCTCAAATTATATTTGTTTGTTTTCCAAGTATTTATTAAATTAATGTGTCAATAAAATTGTGTAGATCTATTTTGGTTTTAAAAATAATAGTAACAATTTCAGAAGTTAGTTCAAAGAATGAACAAATCAATGTTCATACTTTGATGGAATTATAATTAATGTTGTGCACCACCAAGTAAGACATTATTATAAAGGTAATGTTAACAGTGTTTAAACAAATATACCAGAATGTACAGAGCCCAAAATGCCATTGCCTTCATAGCAGTTACCTTGAAATACAATTTCAAATTAAACATTACAAAAAAGGTGTGAGCAATAGAAGCCTCCTTGTGAGTAATGAATACAGCCTCTCAAGATAACTACTTGGCAATGGCTTTTATTCAACTATGTACATTCTGGTAAGTTTGTTAACAACCAGTTGTGTTAACATATAGCCATACCTCATTTAGTATCTAACTGTGCTGTGTATGCAGAAGCATGCACACACACACACACACTCACACACACAGGAAATTGTATTTCCCGTCCTGTTGGAAATACCTCATTGCTTGTCTTCCAGTTCCACTCTGCTTTTAGTCATAATCTTATATGTGCTAGAGAGGACCTCAGACTAGAAATCTGGGGTCGGCAAACTATGACTCCTGAGCTACACCCAGTCTGCCTGTGAGCTAAGAATTGTTTCTTCATTTTAAAAAAGTTGAAAAAATCAAAAGAAGGATAATGTTTCGTGATGGAATTCAAATTTCAGTGTCCATAAGTAAAGTTTTATTGGAACACAGCCATATTCGTTTATATGTCGTCTATGGCTGCTTTCACAATACAATGGCAGAGCTGAGTAGTTGCAACAGAAGTCATGGTCCACAAAGCCTAAATTATTTACTATCTATCCCTTTACAGAAAAAAATTTGCTGACTACTTAGCAAATTTTTAAATCATCCACTTAGGTAAAAAAATGTGAGTGTAACAAGGGATACGTTTCCCCCTAGACTTAAGGAACACTCATTATCCAGTCTTGAGATAAAATTGTATGGATTTAACGAGTGATATGAATGAAGCAAAACAGTATCTTCATGGGTTTCCCTTGGGAATTAGGGGAAGAATACTTTTCCAATTTTAAATCACCACCAGCGTGTTTCTGATTACCGCAGTTCTTATATCAAAGAGGGTAGGGCGTGGGTAGAAAGAAGAAAAGACAGCTTGTGATTTTACCCTATTGCCTGATTTCCTCTTCATCCTTCATGAGAGAGTAGAAGCTGTATCTGCTTCAAAATGAGTGTGGTTATTACCTGGTGCTCCTGTTGCTTGACTAGAATGCAGGTGCTGGGAGGCAAATGGCTAGTTTGAACCCACAAAGGAACACTCCTAGGCTCAAAGGGGAGCATTGTGTCTGCTTGGAATTTAGCTTGTTTGATCAACCTCTGCCCTTTATTTCATGGAAATGTGATTGTGATGAGTATTTATTTCTCACAATCATCAGGGTTATTTACTGCCATTTTTGTGACTATGTCTACTCTTTTGTTGAGGAATATGCTTTTAATTTCTTTCTTGTGCAAAAATCAGTATGTGTAAGTATAGCCACATTATAAATACATATATACACATGTATATCTACACACACCCCTAGTACACACACAAGTGTGTGCATATATATAATGTGGATTATTTGCATATTACGTTTATGCGTGTATGTGTCCCAGTGATAGTGTCATTGCCATAGCAACATGGTGTTTATTGGTATGATCTAATAAAATTTAGTTTTCTTATTTCACTGGAATACAATAGCCAAGGGGCTTGTTGATCTGTATAAGAAAACTCCTAATTGGTATCTAAATGCCCTCACAGTAGCTAAATTTCCATCTACTAGCTGTACAGAAGCCAAATAATATAGAGCATAGGGGGCCAAAACAATTTTCACTGATTGCTTCTTAGTTGAAGGATAGGAAATATGCAGAACAAGTTAAATAGCCCTAGGGACTGTGTGCATTATCACCAAGAAAGACAGAAATGTGAGTCATAAATTAGGTTTGTTAGATCTTGTGTATGGTATAGCAAGAGAAGCATGAAAGTGATACCATATCACTCCTCTTTTCATTCATCCATGAATATTAGATTTATCAATTATGCTTAGTGGTTAGTCCATGCATGAAAGAGGCATTATAAAATCCATATAATCCTATAATATAGCTGCAAAAATATAGTTAAGTATCTGACACTCACTTATATAAACCAAACTATAATATTCCAGAGGGAACGGACTTAACATTCAATGTTTCCTCCAGGATATGGGATCTAAGTTATTGTTATAAATGTGTATGTGACCATTTCAATGACATCGAATTGCAAGACAATCTACTATATAATTTTCTTACCATTAGTTATGCATTTTTAATATTTAATGCTTTTGCTAAAAATTATAGGCCTTTACCGTTTAATTTCATTTTCTCTTTTACAGTTTGTCATAGATGAGTCCTGACTGTGCTCTTTCTCATTAAATTCCTTATAGTTCTTCTACCAGCTTTTCTATCATCTAGCCTTCCCCCTCCAGTCTAAATACAGTTTTCTAAATATTATTATTTAATTATCTCTCCGTGTCTAGTGTAAAGCTCCCTGCACAGTCAGTGCCATCAAAAGCTTATTAACTAATTAAGAGAAACAAAAGTAAATGTTAAAATTTATTTAAAGATCACAGTGAGGGAAGTCTCTGAAAATTGGCTGCAACTTCTCCAAAGCCTCTCTGTGGGTTCCATTACATATCTCATATTCTGTAAGATAGTGACAGCAAGGATTAGGGCCAACTTGAAAATTTGATCTTTATTTTTAAGCTTCCTACTTGTGACTTTTAAATCAGACCTAGAATTTATTAAACAACCAATTTCTCACCACCTTCACTATTTGTGCCCTGGTCTGAGCCACTATTATCTCATCTGAATTATTTCAGTCGTTTCTGTAATCGTTTCCTTATTTTCCCACTTGCTTTCCCACACTCAGTTCTCCAAAGAACCTCCAGAGAGAGACTCTTAAAAAGAAAGTCAGCTAATTCTTCTGTTCAGATCTCCAATACCTCTCCTTCTCATTTAGAGTAAAACCTAAGATCCTTACAATAGTCTAGAATAGCCCTACAAAGTCTTCCTTTAGGTTACCAATGTGAGTCATTTTTATTTAACTTCACCTCCTTCTACTTTTTCCCTCATTCAAACTAGGCTCTATGCTCTTCTCTATGAATTATCATGTATGAGTTCTTTTTCACATTTCCTTTTTTTTGAATCCCATGAAGCTGAAATACTCATGAATTACTTTCTACTTTGTGGTCCTCTGAAGAGTTTCCCTAGGACTCAACAGGTGTAAACATTGGTACAAAGGCGGCCCCAAACACGGCCAGAGCAACAACACGTTGCCTGTTCTCTCCTTTTGAGATTTTTTGCTTAAACTACAAATTATGCCAGGTTGGAATGGAGACTCAATGAGCCATTTTGTGCAACCTACACACACTGTTGGTTTTGACATTTTCTTGTCTTTTTGGTGGGCCAGAGGGTACCATTGAAAATTACTGCTTCAGTGCCTGAAAGAGTTAATGTAGCTTCCAGAAATGATTATTACATACCCCAGGAGTAGCTTATGCATTAGGAGAATCTGGCTTAGTTTGTTGGTAAAATGCACATCTGCTACAAGACAGGATAGGGACAACTACTGATTAAAGGGGACTTCAGTGACTCTGCTCTTTAAGAGAGCACTATCAGAGTAAGTTTACTGATTACAAAGTGCTTAAAGATTATATTCAAAGTCCAATGTGCCTTTTATCACCCCCTTCCACAGGTAATTAAATGAACATAATCAGCAATACTTTATATGTTCAAATCCTCCCTCCCATTCCTTTTAGCTGCCTTTCCATCTCAGTTCACTGTATTACTACCCATCTCTACCTCATTTTGGGCAGTCAAGTGAGGCTGAAATTTCTCCCTCTATGTAGTTAAAATCTAAAATATGAGATATCATCAGAAATTGGAGGAGATCAGCATTTATAATGGATATGAAATTGTGGGGCTGCCAATATCATTCAGATCTTTTTGTCATAATATCCCCAGACCCACCATTCTTGAGGGATTACCATATCTATTTCCTTTATGTTACCAATTCAGTCTGACATTAGGTGAGTTATCCTTTGGACTTATTGTAGCATATGCTGTTTCAGGAATCTTCTTTGCAAAGAAATCGGGAAGAAGGAGTACATTTTGAAACTGTTATTGCCTTTAGGTAGCATTAAGTGTTTCTGAAAATCAAGAGAAAACTTTTGATTTTCAAAAATGTTCCTTAACAAACATTATAATTTTTCATGGTAAAACCTTATTTTATCACCTATTACATAAAGAGAAATCTTACCTGATTTGTTATTCATTTCACACTGGGGTCCTGATTAATATTGAAAAATCATGCCAAAAAAACATAAAGAGGTACAATAAGTAGATTTTAACCTTTTACTATTTCTAAATAGTATGTTTAGAACTCTTCTGAATCTTAGAAATTTAGTATCTTCTAAATAGAGATGTTTTACATTTTTACGTTTTCTGGTAGGGCAAAGATTTCACCAAAGATTAATGCATTTTGAAAATGACAAAACAATTGCTTTTTCAATAGTTTCAGAATTTTGCCATTAAGGCAAAGCTATGGTTCACTATTTTGGATGTTTTAGGAGTTACTGCTTATATTATTGGTCATTTAAAAAAATGACACTTTTAAAAGTAGACCTGTTCATATAGTAGACCATAAATATAAAACCTAAGCAATTTTCTTATGCAATCACCTTACTGGTACTGTTTCATGATAAGAGCATTTTCCTATTTTGGTCTTGATATTTTATCTCATAATAATCTAGTGCAAACCATTTCATAATTTGGTTATATAAACATTCAGGTTTTGAAATCACAGTCCAGGATATCTGCTTCTTCCTGTTTTCACATTAAAAAAAGGCAGAGTAAGGTGATGTGTTTTGGTAGTTAGGTCAGTAAAGGAGTAAATAATTCGGGGTTCTATTCCTTGAACTTCAATTGATTTTAATACACCATTTATACATTTTGTAAAAGGGTGAATAGGTACCGTATAAATAACCTGTATTACAGTTTAAAAAAAACACTCCACTAATTTTGATCCCACAGTGATTATTATTATAGCAATGTTAATAAATGTGATATAATTCTAAAACAAATGTTATCTAAAATATAATTTATTTTTAACTAAAATATTATGTGATAAGAACGAGTGTGAATATTTCCCATTTAATCCATTAAAGTTTAATGTTCAAAATTAAGAAACACTGTATATAAATAGCCTATATCTTAAAATATTCAAGTACTAAATTAGAATATACTGTGGAATAGGGTGCTGTCACGTTCTTTACTGAATGATCAGAATTTTTGTCATGAATAAATTATAAACTAAACATATTTACTTTTTAAAAATACATGTATAAGTGTTAGTGGAAAATTAATCTGTATGAAATGTATCTTTCTAAAGAGTTCTGTATATAAAATATCATATGACTCAAATGAAAACACATACTTTATAAAATTTATCATTTCTTAGTACAAAAGCCTTTGACAAATACTATAATTTATTATTTTCTTCTAATGAACACTTACCATGGGCTTTTTTTTTTTTTGATCAGAGAAATTTTTTAATTTTATTTTTTTTTAACATCTTTATTGGAGTATAATTGCTTTCCAATGGTGTGTTAGTTTCTGCTTTATAACAAAGTGAATCAGCTATAAGTATACATATATCCCCATATCTCCTCCCTCTTGTGTCTCCCTCCCACCCTCCCTATCCCACCCCTCTAGGTGGACACAAAGCAAAGAGCTGATTTCCCTGTGTTATGCGGCTGCTTCCAACTAGCTATCTATTTTACATTTGTTAGTATATGTAAGTCCATGCCACTCTCTCACTTCGTCCCACCTTACCCTTCCACCTCCCCATATCCTCAAGTCCATCTTCTACGTCTGCATCTTTATTCCTGTCCTGCTCCTAGGTTCTTTAGAACCATTTCTTTTTTAATTCCATATATATGTGTTAGCATACGGTATTTGTTTTTCTCTTTCAGACTTACTTCACTCTGTATGACAGACTCTAGGTCCATCCACCTCACTACAAATAATTCAATTTTGTTTCATTTTATGGCTGAGTAAGATTCCATTGTATATATGTGCCACATCGTCTTTATCCATTCATCTGTCCATGGACACTTAGGTTGCTTCCTTGTCCTGGCTATTGTAAATAGAGCTGCAAAGAACATTGTAGTACATGACTCGTTTTGAATTACGGTTTTCTCAGAGTATATGCCCAGTAGTGGGATTGCTGGGTCATATGTTAGTTCTATTTTTAGTTTTTTAAGGAACCTCCATACTGTTCTCCACAGTGGCTGTGTCAATTTACATTCCCATCAACAGTGCAAGAGGGTTCCCTTTTCTCTACACCCTCTCCAGCATTTATTGTTTGTAGATTTTTTGATGATGGTCATTCTGACTGGTGTGAGGTGATACCTCGTAGTTTTGACTTGCATTTCTCTAATGATTAGTGATGTTGAGCATCCCTTCATGTGTTTGTTGGCAATCTGTGTATCTTCTTTGGAAAAATGTCTATTTAGGTTTCTGCCCATTTTTGGATTGGGTTGTTTGGTTTTTGATATTGAGCTGCATGAGCTGCTTGTAAATTTTGGAGATTAATCCTTTGTCAGTTGCTTCATTTGCAAATATTTTCTCACATTCTGAGGGTTGTCTTTTCATCTTGTTTATGGTTTCCTTTGCTGTGCAAAAGCTTTTAAGTTTCATTAGGTCCCATTTGTTTATTTTTGTTTTTATTTCCATTTCTCTAGGAGCTGGGTCAAAAAGGATCTTGCTGTGATTTATATCATAGAGTGTTCTGCCTATGTTTTCATCTAAGAATTTGAGAGTGTCTGGCCTTACATTTAGGTCTTTAATCCATTTTGAGTTTATTTTTGTGTATGGTGTTAGTGAGTGTTCTAATTTCATTCTTTTACATGTAGCTGTCCAATGTTCCCAGCACCACTTATTGAAGGGGCTGTCTTTTCTCCATTGTATATCCTTGCCTCTTTTGCCATAGATTAGTTGACCATAGGTGTGGTGATTTATCTCTGGGCTTTCTATCCTTTTCCATTGATCTATATTTTTGTTTTTGTGCAACTACCATACTGTCTTGATCACTGTAGCTATGTAGTATTGTCTGAAGTCAGGGAATCTGATTCCTCCAGCTCCATTTTTCTTTCTCAAGATTGCTTTGGCTATTCAGGGTCTTTTGTGTTTCCATACAAATTGTGAAAATTTTGTTCTAGTTCTGTGAAAAATGCCAGTGGTAGTTTGATAGGGATTGCATTGAATCTGTAGATTGCTTTGGGTAGTATAGTCATTTTCACAATGTTGATTCTTCCAATCCAAGAACATGGTATACCTCTCCATCTGTTTGTATCATCTTTAGTTTCTTTCATCAGTGTCTTATAGTTTTCTGCATACAAGTCTTTTGTCTCCTTAGGTAGGTTTATTACTAGGTGTTTTATTCTTTTTGTTTCAGTGGTAAATGGGAGTGTTTCCTTAATTTCTCTTTCAGATTTTTCATCATTAGTGTATAGGAATGCAAGAGATTTCTGTTCATTAATTTTGTCTCCTGCTGCTTTACCAAATTAATTGATTACCTCTAGTAGTTTTCTGGTAGCATGTTTAGGATTCTCTACGTATACTATCACGTTATCTGCAAGCAGTGACAGCTTTACTTCTGTTCCAATTTGGCTTCCTTTTATTTCTTTTTCTTCTCTGATTGCTGTGGCTAAAACTTCCAAAACTATGTTGAAAAATAGTGGTGAGAGTGGGCAACCTTATCTTGTTCCTCATCTTAGTGGAAATGGTTTCAATTTTTCACCATTGAGAACGATATTGGCTGTGGGTTTGTCATATATGGCCTTTATTATGATGAAGTAAGTTCCCCCTATGCCTACCTTCTGGAGGGTTTTTATCATAAATGGGTGTTGAATTTTGTTGAAAACTTTTTCTGCATCTATTGAGATGATTGAGTAGTTATTTCTACTATTTTATCTTCCAGGTCACTTATCTGTTCTTCTGCCTCAGTTATTCTGCTATTGATTCCTTCTAGAAAATTTTTAATTTCATTTATTGTGCTGTTCATCATTGTTTGTTTGCTCTTTAGTTCTTCTAGGTCGTTGTTTAATGTTTCTTGTATTTTCTTCATTCTATTTCCAAGATATTAAATCATCTTTATTATTATTACTCTGAATTCTTTTTCAGGTAGACTGCCTATTTCCTCTTCATTTGTTTGGGCTGGTGGGTTTTTACCTTGCTTCTTCATCTGCTGTGAGTTTCTCTGTCTTCTAATTTTGCGTAACTTACTATATTTGGGGTCTCCTTTTCCCATGCTGCAGTTTTGTATTTCCCATTGTTTTTGATGTCTGACCCCAGTGGGTGAGGTTGGTTCAGTGGGCTGTGTAGGCTTCCTTGTGGAGGGGATTGGCGCCTGTGTTCTGGTGGGTGGGTTGGATCTTGTATTTGTGGTGGGCAGGGCCGCATCTGGTCGTGTGTTTTGGGGTGTCTGTGACATTATTATGATTTTAGGCAGCCTCTCTCATAATGGGTGGGGTTGTGTTCCTGTCTTGCTAGTTGTTTGGCACAGGGTGTACAGCACAGTAGCTTGCTGGTCATTGAGTGGAGCTGGGTCTTAGCACTGAGTTGGAGGTCTCTGGGAGAGCTTTCCCCATTTGATATTAAACGGAACCGGGAGGTATCTTGTAGACCAATGTCCTGAACTCAGCTCTCCCACCTCAGAAGCACAGGCCTGACATCCAGCTGGAGCACCAAGACACTGTCCGCCACACGGCTCAGAAGAAAAGTGAGAGAAAAAAGAAAGAAAAAAAGAAGAATAAAATAAAATAAATTAAAATCGTTATTAAAATAAAAAATAATTATTAAAAATAAAAAAATTGGAAAGTAATAAAAAAAGAAAAAATGAAAGAAAGAAAGAAAGAAGAGAGCAACGAAACCAAAAAAAAAAAAAGAATCCACCAATGATAACAAGCGCTAAAAGCTATACTAAAAAAGAAAAAAAGAAAGAAAAAAACAGAAAGACATAACCCTAGGGCAAATGGTAAAAGCAAAGCTATACAGGCAAAATCACACAAAGAAGCATACACATACACACTCACAAAAAGAGAAACAGGAAAAAAATATATATATTGTTGCTCCCAAAGTCCACTGCCACAATTTTGGGATGATTCGTTCTCTATTCAGGTATTCCACAGATGCAGGGTACATGGAGTTGATTGTGGAGATTTAATCCGCTGCTCCTGAGGCTGCATGGAGAAATTTCCCTTTCTCTTCTTTGTTCGCACAGCTCCTACGTTTCAGCCTTGGATTTAGCCCCGCCTCTGCATGTAGGTCTCCTGAGGATGTCTGTTCTTTGCTCAGACAGGACGGGGTTAAAGGAGCAGCTGATTAGGGGGCTCTGGCTCACTCAGGCCAGGGGAGGAGGGAAGAGTATGGAATGCGGGGCGAGTCTGCAGCGGCAGAGGCCAGCGTGACATTGCAACAGCCTGAGGCATGCCGTGTGTTCTCCCGGGGAAGTTGTCCCTGGATCACGGGACCCTGGCAGTGGCAGGCTGCACAGGCTCCCGGGAGGGGAGGTGTGGATAGTGACCTGTACTTGCACACAGGTTTCTTGATGGCTGCAGCAACCGCCTTAGCATTTCATGCCTGTCTCTGGGGTCTGCGCTGATAGCTGTGGCTTGCGCCCGTCTCTGGAGCTCGTTTAAGCAGTGCTCTGAATCCCTTCTCCTCGCACACCATGAAAAAATTGTCTCTTGACTCTTAAGCAGGTCCAGACTTTTTCCCAGACTCACTCCCGGCTAGCTGTGGGGCATTAGCCCCCTTCAGACTGTGTTCACGCAGCCAACCCCAGTCCTCTCCCTGGGATCTGACCTCCGAAGCCCGAGCCTCAGCTCCCAGCCCCAACTCGTCCTGGCGGGTGAGCAGGCAAGCCTCTCAGGCTGGTGAGTGCTGGTCGGCACCTATCCTTTGTGGGGGAATCTCTCTGCTTTGCCCTCTGCACCCCTGTTGCTGTGCTCTCCTCCATGGCTCCGAAGCTTCCCCCTTGCCACCCCCATCTCTGCCAGTGAAGGATCTTCCTAGTGTGTGCAAACTTTTCCTCCTTCACAGTTCATTCCCAGTGGTGCAGGTCCCATCCCTATTCTTTTGTCTCTGTTTTTTCTTTTTTCTTTTGCCCTACCCAGGTACGTGGAGAGTTTCTTGCCTTTTGGGAAATTGAGGTCTTCTGTCAGCACTCATTTGGTGTTCTGTAGGAGTTGTTCCACATGTAGATGTATTTCTGATGTATTTGTGGGGAGGAAGGTGATCTCCAAGTCTTACTCTTCCACCATCTTGAAGATCTCTACCGTGGGCTTTTATAGTAACGTACATATACCAATTTTCTTTCAGTGAACCACGTTTTGCTAGTGAGTAGCTATTTCCAAATGCAAATAACTCTGAAGAAAGACTGTGGTTTGGGAAGCTGTACAGTTATTGCTAATTTTTTTAATAGCACATTTCAGTGATTTTCAGTTTATTATACCATTGTAGGTGACTTGCATATAATTATGCATTTTTTCATAGAGTTGATATTTTTATGTTGTTATTGAAGAAAGATGCCCTAGCTTTCTTCCTGAAAGGGATGATACTTGTATATTAATACATATATAGTTAAAAGTAAGGGAGTATATTATTTTTTTGGAAAGTAAATATTGTCTCTGGTATATCAGCACATAAAGAACAACAGTGCTTAAATATACAAATAATTTCTTTAACACATTTTACTTCTATTGGCTTTTTATTTCAGTGAAGTTTCATTGTAATTTCTTCAATTAGTGGTTATTGCTCTATTTGTTTCCTTGTCAGTGCAAGTATGTAATGGTTGTGTAAAATGTAGAGGACTGGGGTGTAGATCATTGAATCTATGCACAGCAGAAGGCCTAAACAATCTCTAGCAGATTGTCAGGATTGTTATCCCATAAGGTCCATAATTCCAAAAATATTTCAAAGCTTGTGTTTAGGAATGAACATTTTTCCAAAATAGATATACTGATATTCTCTTAGTCCTTCATCAGAGCACTAAATGATCTTTCCCTCTCAAGCTTTCATGGGCCATTGGTCCATAGTGATAGACCTAAAACCTGGAGCTAGGAAAAGAAAATTAATATATGCAGAATGAAAATCCCTTGGCTGCTATAATTTATAAGGAAATATTCTCTGTATGAAAAAATAAACTTCACAGAAATAGCAAGTTGTCAGTTTATCAGTCAAAATGATGTATAATCCCCACAGAAGTTCAATCATATACAAATCCTAATATAAAATTTTAATTTGTCTTTAAATGGTTTGAGCTTTACTGACAAACATACTATCATAGACATAACTTTCTTGAGGTCTAAAATAGCAGCATCAATGTATTAGGTATGTATAATCTTGTATTTATAGATGATTGATAGAGTTAATGAGAAAAATCCCACTTATTTAAAATCTTGCAAGGCTGAAATACTCAGTAAAGTATTTGTTCAGCTTGTCAATTTACTATAAGCATGTTGTTGAAATTCTTAAGGATAGAGCTTAGTTGCCTGGCAATGGATTGTAGTGAAATTCATTTAAAGTTCATTGAACATGGGAGGTATGTAATTTATTCAAATCCCCCACTTATTGAATCAGGATTTGACTTTTTAAAATATTTTTTTCCAACTAATAAAATGGACTTGAAAAAAATTAGCAAAATCTCTGTAGAATTGTGACAGAGTAATTCTGTTGACTATGTTGTCTATTAAAGTTTTCACTGACAGGAGCTGAAGGCTAAACTGAGATGAATATATTTATTGTTGTTTAGAGGATTCATTTTTATTTTGATTTACTTAGAGGGAAATTTAGTTCTAAATGCTTTATAATCTTGCCAACTCCTCCCTTTCTAGATAAATAATGAGATCATGTATCTGCATATTTAATGGGAATATATTATAAAAAAAATGTTTAGAATGGGATTCCTGGATTTCTTAATTTATAACTAATGATATAGGTAATAGAAGGCAGAAACTTTCCATGGCTTTATTATATTAGTAAGTAAACATAGACTTTTAAAGCATAAATATGTGGCAATAAAAAGTATGTAAAATTTTAGCATCTGATTTTGAGTTTGCTTCTACCCTGCTTATACTTTTGATTACACAGGTTTTTGTTGTATTTGTTATTGTTGTTATTCTCTGCATGTAGGTTATCTACCTGCTCACAGCCATGTTTGCATCTATTCTCTTGAGGTTTCAAATCTTAAACCTTAGGTGTGTTTCTTATCAGTCTATGGTCAAGACCAAATGGGTGAATTCTTGTTTTTGAAAGAAATGTTTTTGACTTAGTTAAGAGTTACCACTACAAAGTTTTCTGATTAACATAAGTACAATGGTGCTAAAAGTCAAAGCATTAGGTAGGAAAATGAGTTATTTGGAGACTGTTTATTTGCATCAAATAATGTGTATGGTATGTAACCACATCTATATGGTCATGTGTTCTCAGCCCTCTCATATCCATTGTATCTTTCACTGAATTACAGAAGGGATTCCTAGGGAGAAAGCTGCATGGTGCATAAGTTCATATTTAGCAATAACCAAGAAAGCTAAGCTTTAAATTAAATCTTGAAAAGCCTGATAATGCTCTTTTGAAAATGACAACACTGTTTTCTTGACCCTTATGCTCTAACAGATGAATTAGGCACAAGTACGTATTTGAATGAGTTCACAGTGCCTGAAGGTCTGAGAAATATAAATATGAATTTTACCTGGTGCCTGCTCTTAGGAAGTTTATAGTCAAATTAGGGAAGATAAGAAATATAGGCCAAGAATTATAAATCGAGGGAGAAACTGATTGATTCCAGAAAGGAGATTGAGAGTCTAAGCCATGGGAGACCAGAAGAAGGGATAGATCTATTTGGGCAAGAGAAGGATTCCTAGTGCAGGTGACTCTTGAGAAGGTTGTGGAAAGATCAAGTTTAGACATGTTGGTTGTGAGGAAAAAGGTGTTTAAGAAGTAATAACAGAACTATTAAAAGCACAAAAGCAGGAGATTTCTGTGGTGCACTGTTATACATCGAATAGTTCAGTTTTGTTGTGTTATATCTGAAATAGAGTTGTTGGAAGAAAACTTGAAATGTTAGATTTAGGTCTTGGATGCTAGGTGAAGGAGTTCTGTTGGCATTCATAATTTTGGGGTTGGAGGGTCAGAACTTTACTTCAGGAGGCTTATTTTGGCAGAGGTACAAATAAAATATCTGTCCCTAATATGTTTCACTCTATTTGTAACCACTGCTACTAAAGATATACTGACAGTGTGTGGCTGGAGCCAACTAGTACCTGCTTGTAAGAGTAATAAGAGGGCTTCCCTGATGGCACAGTGGTTGAGAATCTGCCTGCCAATGCAGGGGACACAGGTTCGAGCCCTGGTCTGGGAAGATCCCACATGCTGCAGAGCAAATGGGCCCTTGAGCCACAATTACTGAGCCTGCGCGTCTGGAGCCTGTGCTCCGCAACAAGAGAGGCCGCGATAGTGAGAGGCCCGCGCACCACGATGAAGAGTGGCCCCCGCTTGCCACAACTAGAGAAAGCCCTCGCACAGAAACGAAGACCCAACACAGCCATAAATAAATAAATAAATAATTAAAAATTTAAAAAAAAAGGAGTAATAAGATATCTTTGTAATGATCTTACATTTTAATGTTTTTTGAAATGTTATCTCCTTTGCATGATATATCCTCTGTTATAATATGTAGTATAAGGCTATAGAAAATATACTAAAGTGATTATAGTAATAATAATACTGTACAATTTATATTTGGAAATAATTTCCTTTGTGTTTCAGTTTTCTCCTGTTTTCTTATATTCCTTGAAACGTAAACATTTTTCGTTTCTGTACTCCATGTGTGCAACCTGGAAAAACTGGGATTCCACCTCAGCCATTCTCTTTTTGTCTTGACTGATCTTGTTGTGTACACATAGACTGAGTCACTACTGGGCCTCTGGATTAATACAGCTTCCAGCTTTTTAAAATAATCAATACATTTAAGATGATTTTGTTTTTTATGTACTTTAACTTTGACCCTTTGCTTAGTTATATTTTCACTTGGTCTAGGATATGATGTGATCGTTCCATATATTAAAAGCTGATATGTGGCATAGTGTAACCTAAACAGAGTATATTTACGGCTTACACGTCCCGGTAATGTATAGGAAGGTGAATAATATTTTCTCTTTTGTTGTTGTTTCTAAGAAGTCAGAGTAAATAGTTTCTCCCATCTTCTCATCTTTCAGACAGAAATTTGAAACCCCACTGTGGTAGGAAGAATACAGACAGATTTTTGGAAGTCAAATTTAGAAACATTCACACAATGTATTTTCAAGCAACTAGAAAAGAAGGTTTTAACAGCCCCGAAAAAAGCAAGCATTATCCAGCTCAATGAATTGTCAAAATCAAAGTACATATATGCACAAGAACCACTTTGGGCTACACAGTGCTTTCGTGGATGAACCTTAAGTGCAAGATGGATGGATTCACTGCATTCGGATGTATGGGAGGAAAAAGAATATTTGTTGACTACTTTTTTCAGGTCAGGTTAAAGTAATACCATTCGTCTCAATATCAGATGTTGATTCTTATCTAGTTATATACCATGCTTGTGAATGTCTTCATATGCAGGACTTTCATAGTTCAGGAGAAATGACTGATAGTCTAACTTACTGAGCTTTGGAGGAGTCATCTGATCATCTGAGAACACATCCTTTCAAAACACAAATAATTATTGCTTGCAAAGTGATGTGGAACTTTTATTTTCAAGAAAAAAATGATTTTTCTCTCCTCCTCAACAGCTACTTTCTCACGTTGGCCATGTTCAAAGTGTTCTTTCTCTCAAATACTCATTCCTTAAAATTTTGAGACTACAGGACCTCCAGTTTATATGATACAACTCAAAACAAATGAAATAAAAAAGCTTTTTCTTGGAGAACAAGCCATCCAGTTTCAATGAGTAAATTCAAGGCACTTAACATGTATGAGCCAGATATTCATTACCAAACAATTCAAAGCTTAGTTATAGTAAGTACTAAAAAAGAATATATCTTCTTTTTGCATAGTTTCTTACCCAGAGAAGCTAGATGTGGCATAAGGCCTGAATTTTTTGGTTAAAAATAACACTTTTTTTGTTAAAAGTACCACGCGAAAATATCTAGTAGAAAATAAATTCATTTTATGGCATTAGCTGTTATGATTTCACATTGCATGCAGTTTTAGGGACCTCCTATGGAATTTAAGGGATTCACATAATTCAGATTTCTATTATAGCAATACTGAATTGGTCCTTTAAAGGATTTAAATTGCATTCATACATGGAAAAGACCAATATCTGTAGGGAAATATGCATTTTTTAATTAAAAGTAAATATATCATCAACATTTTATATTTGCTAAAATGATTGTTGCTTTCCATATTTATTGTAGTATTTTCCATAATTTATTATACAAAATTACTAATGTTAGTGCAATTGAAAAATATTTTATTCTTCGTGTTATGTTTATCCTAATGACTGTTGGTGTGATTTAATTTCCAAATTTAACAAAAACTTGGCATCAAAATAGAGCTGTTATTGATACATACATGCCAAATTTTTGATGAACCAGGAACACACATTGATTCATTTGCTCTTTTTCAGTTACAACCTTAAGTGTTATAGCTATAAGAAATAAAATTATCTTTACTTCTTAGGAAAGCTGGAATTCATACTTCAAGAAATATACTGTATTTTCATAGCATACAGCAAGATACTGATATAAATTGAAGTTTTGCCTTTTCTTGTATTGCTTATCATTTTATTGGCATAAATCTGAAAGATGATAGAATGATTTCCCAGCATAAAATTCATAGTCTACTGGAATTATGTTCTTATGCTTTGTTCACTTATTAAGTATTCACTGTTTAAAACACTATATATAGCTCATTTTGTAAAAGTATGGACTGGAGCTAGACTGTTTGGGTTTGAATTATTGCTCCTTGAGGCTTTCTAGCTGTCAACGGATAGTTCTGTGCCTCAGTTTCCTCATCTTTTTAAATGGAGTTTTTAATAATAGTACTTTGTTTACCATAAAAAGGTACTTAACCTAAGTACTAGGAAAGTAGGCTGTAAACCCGGCAAGAGTAAGGCTTATGACATAATTATCTTTATATAGCTAGTACCTAGGAGAGTACCTACTAGGTATCGTAAGCAAATAATAAATATTTTGAATGAAAATAAATGTTCCTTTGCATGTTGGAAGTTAATTATAATTTCCTTGTAATTTCTGGCTCAAATTACACTGGAATCCAATGTGACACCATGTTGGACCAAGTTTGCTGGTTCACATCCTAATGCAAAAAATATTTGTTGAAAGAACTTCAAAACATGATGTCCCCTTTTTCTCTGTTTGTATCAATACCATTAGATGATATTCTTTTTCTGATACAATAAATGTTCAAGAGTTTATTCATACAAATTTCTATAGCATGAAAATTAGTATTCCACAATTCAATAGGTTAAAGGATGAATGAATGGAGGGATAAATAGGTGGATGGAAGGATATACAACCAGATGCAAAATATAGAATTACCACCCATTCAATTCCAAACACTAAACCAGAAAGATACTTTTTCCATTTCTTCCCCTTTCCTTTATCAGCATATGGCAAATATTTCTGTCCTATTGTCTCTCTTTTCTACATCCTCAGTGTTGTTTTACAGTTGTCTTTGCCCCTCTTCACTACTAAAAATTGGATAATTAAAATTGTTGTTGAACATTTAATGTTAAAAGGCATTGGTGCTTCAAAAGAGAAAATGTTTCTTTATGATTATGTTATGATAAGTGACCCAGAAATGATTTCCAATACAGTATGTCCTAAATTCCAAGCTGATGGAAATTCACCTATATGTTAAATAGGTATTTATTATTTATGGTTAGGAACAAAATATCAATTGTTGAGACACATGTATACATGTAGATGACATTCTTATTTTTACTGTCCCAGTAACAATACAATGAAAAATATGCAAATCTACATTCCTTTTTCTAGCTGTATGGGAAGTGAGGATGTATGGGATTTCATTCTTAAGACTGTACAATGTTGGTCTCAACAAATCACCAAAGCATCAGATGGATGTTAGGGTAGGAGTTTCTAAAACTAAAGGACATTAAAATTTGATAAGAAGTTAGAGAGAACCTGGGTAAATAACTCTAAGCATTCAAGTGAATAACCAAAAGAGCATGTTTGATAGTGCTGATAATTGCACAAAATTGAGTATACAAAAAACCCAATGAATTATACATTTAAAAAAGCAAACTTTATGGCCTTTTATTGTATCTCAATAAATCTGTTAAGATACTCATGCAAACACTTTAAAAATTTAAACTCTATTCTGAGCACTTTCAATTAAACTATCATACAAAGCATTCTACTTTAGTCTCTCCATCCAGCTCCAGTGAAAGCCAAAACCTACACACTGAGGAGTAACAAAGTAGTAAAATCCTGTTTTCATTCTTCTTCCCAATTTGCTCCTCACATCATTCTTATCTCCTTAAGTAGCACAGAGGAGTTGGAATGAATGCCCCATCCCCCATTTCTCCTGCCTTAATAAACTCACGTGTTTAGATAATAAGAATTAACTCATGTTTTGGAATTTCGGTTCCATATGATTAAAGAAGCTGGTAGGCAAAATATTTTTGAAAACTGTTGATTATTGCAGGAAAAATGAAAAGTATTACAAGGGACCACTTATTAAATTATATTTATATGTGAGTTTTGTTGGAATGAGTGATACTAGTCATGAAAATGATTTCTTTTAGAAAGGATATATAAATGTGTTCTGATTTTCAAGCCTTCATTGATTAATTTGCCCTCTTTAATATATTATAAACCACAGAGAAATAAAAATCATGGTGAAGATATCATTAAATTCTGAGGAAAAAATACTATATAAAATGGTACCATATGTATAGCCCAGTTATAAATCATTCTCTCTCTCTCACTCTCATTCTCTCTCTCAGTTTAGTTCTGGGTTTATACTCAGGCTACTTAAATAGAGTAGAAATGAAATTCCCAGACACACACATTCCTCAAAATTCTGATCAAACTGATAGGTGTAAATTTGTCTATATTTTACTTAATTTATTTTTTTCTTTCTAAGCCATAGCAAACATTATACGTTAACATAATCAATTTGCAGATTATATTCTATTCTACTTGTGATATATTTGAACTTCATTATATTTATAATTGTGATTCTCTAAAAATTTTATTTCCCAAGGAATTCCTAGCTTTCTCCTCTCTATTTAGGCTCCCTAGTGTACACACTATCAAAGCTTTATGAAGTAAGAAAATTTTATTACTTACTATGGAATTTTTGTTTGAATTAAAGTAAAAAAATAAAAAATAAATTCATTATATTTTTACTGCTGGAATTAGATGCAGAAATATTTTCCACTGTGAAAAGAAAGATCTGTGAATATTTAGTTTATTAACATATGTTCATTGAGTGGTAAATGCATTTTTATTCACAGAATTTCTTATTTCATGTGTGCTAATGTTTATTACAATACCAGTCATGTATTTACATATTTGAATTGTAATCTGAATTTAGGAAGTTATTAGAAACAACTTTATTGCATTTCAGGTGTTTCTCAAATCTCCTGAGTGTGCTGTTAACAGAAGACAATTGATGTTTTATTGGCATATTGAATATATGTTTTAAGTGCATGATGAGGCACAGGGCCACAAACTAACTCAACAGGCAACAGTACGATAAGAAACACCAGGAGTCACCTATTATTTTTAAAAATAGCTATAAACTTGACTTTATATCAAATTTATAAGATTTTGTATTCTTCACAATATTAATTCATAATTAGTGACCTACACTTCTGTAATTATTAAAAATTTCATAATATGGTATGATCAGGAATGTTCTGAAAATCATAAAACCATAAGGGTTTGGCTAACTAGCATTTTTGTGGCAATTTTTCAGATAAGAGGCAGAAGGCGGAACTAACATTGAAATGAGAGTCCAATATTCTTTAAGTTTCATGCTAAGCTTTTTCATCTGTGCTTACTACATCATTTAAATTTTCAAAATAGTTAGTTGAGGCTGATGCTGTTATTCCCATTTTCCAAATGAGAAAATGAAAGCTCAGAAATAATAAGAAAATTGGCCAAGGTCACAGAACTCATACTTGGTAGAACCTAGACCCATGCTACTGATCCCACTTCACAGACAACCATTTAATTAAAAATGTCTAACCTTTCAATGCTTAACATTGCTATGAGGATAATTTGAAGTGTGTCAAGAGCTTATATAAATGCCTTGCTAGTTCCTAAATCATTTACAAGTTGTAAATTCGGCTTCACTTTATCTCTTTATGTCTATTTTGGACCAAGAAGTACAGCAGTGCAATATACAAGGAATGGGCAAGATCAGTGTTCTTGTCATATCCTGATTGTGTAACCTTTTTAAAGTCACTTCATCTATTAAAGTGGCCCATGGGGATGACATATGCACAACTCAAAGGATTTTGCGGGAGTCCGGTGAGATATTTCATATGAAAACTTTTACTTCATCATTCAAAGCCTCATCAGTAAGAAATTTCTACATATAATGTAGTCATTGTTACTCCTCCAGTTAAGGGAGAGGTACTTGGGATTAAAAAGTAAGCTTAGGGTGATTTTTGATTTGCCTTTGAAACTGAAAACAAAACAAAGTCTTTAAAGGAAACGAGTTGCTCAAGAGAAATTCAAAATGTATAAAGTATACTTTAGAGAAAGGGAATTTGCCTTTCAAAGAATATGAAATTCCCATTGTGTATCAAGAGTACTTAACTGGTATCCCAAAAGCCATGCACTTCCTACTCCAGAAAAGGTAAAGTGGAATTTTTAAAGTAATCATCACTTTAAATTTTCCTAGAGGAAATTGGCTATAAAGAGCAAATAGACCTACAGAGAAATGTTGGCATGCAATGTCCTGATAAATATGCCTTATTAAAATTTGAACTAGGTTCCTTTATTTTACTTTGATTTACACTGCCACTTGATACATATTAGTATACACATCGCAGAAACATTTTATTACTATGTGTCTGTTAGAAAAAGACCAATTTAAGAAGCATCCATTGACAACCAACTTAGAATTTTATTTTTAAACAGAAAGTCAATATTGAAACGAAACCAGACATAGTCTCTTCCATTCCAGCTTGGAATGGAAGAGACTATGAATCTTCTGTGGGTTGTTTGAAATGTTAGCAAATGTCATTATGTTATTTTTGCTGACTATATTTCTATCACATGTGTTTTGGGCTTTACATAAGAACCATGGTAGCAATTATTTAAATTCATGTTCATGTATTTAGAGTGAACTTAAAAAATTTGTATTCCTATTCTAAAAATTAAACTGCTTGAAGTTTTTTGATTTTTACTTACAAAGAAATAACATACACAGGAGTTGATTACTCCTCATTTATATGGAAAAGGATTTTTTAATGTTTAGAACTATAATACAGTTCATTTTTGCTTTCATATGCATTTATATTGTTATACATTTATGACCTTATACTTCATCATGGGCAAAGATATCTAGTTACGTCTTTAGGTGTAAATTACACTTGAGTGCAATAAGGTAGGTTTTCCAAATGACAAAATGGACACTGAACTGAGAAGGGAAGCATGATATTTTATTATGTAAAAATGATTTTATTTAAGAAATTAGCCAACATTAAAGTAAAATATGGATAACTTTTCCTTTATATGGGGGATTAAATGGGGCATATTGACATCCATAATGGTCTACAACTTCTCTGTTTTGAATCAGATTGGAGGGTCAGTCTCTGCTCTTTATAAGGAAGCTTCTTTTTCTCCCAACCAAGTGTGAGCTATAGTTTACAGTCAGTCTATATGGCCACTAAGGGGCACAGAATCCTGCCATAGTAGTTTTCTACGTAATGTGGTTAAAGATACCATGTAATATATCTAAAACACCATAGTGAATTTGACAGCCTTTAGCATTGGCTAGCTGATATTGAAATTAATTTTACTTTGACAACTGGAAATTGTGTTATCTTTCAGGTATTGCATAATGTTTTTCAATTTATACCAAGCTTTCATTTTATTATTGAACTGGGACTAAAAACTCCAAAAACAAAAATAAAATAAATGAGGAACATTAGTGGTGCTTAGCTCACTTATCAAAATACCAACACAGTGCAATCTTTGAAAATTGATTTTTCAGTTCTGAATTTACATTCTGTTTGCCATGTGTTCAACTTGAACTTACACAGCATAGCTCATTTTTATAAAGTTATAACATTAACATATATTGAGGATATGATTTATAGCTTATCTTTATAGATAAATGACTAAATGATACTGGCACTCTTTAGAGAATAGACATTTTGCTCATTATATTGTGGATTCAATTCTGAAGCCAGCTATTTTGCCGTTGCAGTTGAAATTATTTCTTTTAATCATGATGATAGTAGATGATTTCGCAGCCACATGTAACAAAATTGCAGAGTCTACTTAATCTGCTTTACTTCCTTCTATGTCTCTGTTGCTCTTCTCATTTCAATGTTGTCTTGGATACTCAAGTCTTGGGACATAACTTCCCAGTGATTTCGGTCCACTTCTCTCAGGCCTACTCATTGTAACTCAGTCCTCTAGAGTCTTGTGGCTCATGGAGATAGTTACGTGGCTGGATGTTTTCAAATTAGATACCTGCTTTTCTGTTTTTATCGGTGACTACTGATGCCTAAAAGGGAAAGTGTTGGTGGTGAGAGGTATATTTTGTAAACCTATGGAGATGGGCCATTAGAGGTTGCACATGCTATGAGTAAAATCAGTTACACATATATCAACATATTTGTGTATGCATTTAATTTTCAAATAGTGTGCCTAATTAGCCTATAAACATGTACAGGTCACAGTGCTTATACAATGACCACAGCCAAATTTTCTTGTTCTTGTAAGACATACCTTTACAAAACATTTAAGACCAAGTAAGAGATACTATACTTAGTCATTGATATTGTTATTACATTTCAAATTTAAGTGTACTAATACATATGTGTTTATGCTTATAAATTCTGACCAGGATTCAGATTTACAGTAAAAAGAAAAAGAACAGCTTACCTTTCCCCTTCCCCGTGTCCTCAAGTCCATTCTCTACGTCTGTGTCTTTATTCCTGTCCTGCCCCTAGGTTTTTCAGAACCTTTTTTTTTTTTTAGATCCCATATATTTGTGTTAGCTTTGTTATAAAGCAGAAACTAACATACCAGTGTAAAGCAATTATACTCCAATAAAGATGCTTAAAAAAAAAAGAACAAGCTAATAAATACTCAGATTCAAAATATTAATCTTTATTTTAATGCTGTATTTTTCCTGTGATTTATAATCTCCAGAAATTATGGTGGATAATTGAATTTGATATCACAGTTCAAGGTGCATATATTCCTCTCTTGTCTGAATGGTTTCCATCATTGTTAACAGTGGCCGGCTCTTGGAGGAGTAAAGAAAATCTATGCTCCTAAGTGTTCTAAAATATAAAAATCCAAAGTGTTGAATTAGGTTTTGGGTCTAAGTTAAACTGAAGCGTGTAATATGGTGCTGCTATAGAGCTGTTAAAAGCTATTAAAATGCTGATTCCCTGTATCTAATAAACATTTGGCTGTATGACATGAGTGCATTAGTTTTGTACTTAAAAGCAAAATGGCTAAAGTTCTAAATAATATATAAAGAGTAGAAATCTGATACATACTTCTTGACAACAAATATTGTGTGGAAGAAAACTTAAGCATAATAATGATACTACTTCATGTTTATACAGGACTTTCCCATATATTACATTATTGGATTCTCAAAACCCTTGCGAATTAGCTAAGACAGGGATTATTAATCTCCACTGAAAAATGAGAATACTGAAATTCAAGGAGGTATTTTACTTTTTGTAGAGTGCTACTTTAGGTCCAGTAATATTTTTATTACACCATATTGCCTCTGAATATTCAGAATCTCATTTTCACCTAATCAAGGGAAAGGAACAATCATAAAATTAGAATGGTTTTAGGTCTATATATTCTTATAATATGTGTGTAGATATGAAGGTTCAATAGTAAGAACTAGGCTAGTATACATCAAATGAATTCTAAACCAAAGGAATTCAAGCAATACGTGTTCTATGTTGATTCCTTATCTAGTTTCAATATTTAAAAATTATGTAAATGTCACATTTGAGGAAAAGATATATCTGTATCATACCTGCACATGAAACATTGATTTTTATGATGGGGAACAAAGCTTGACTTCTGATCCTAGAATTACAGTCCCATAATTTAGACCTCTTCAATATGATAATTTTATGATAACTCTGCAAGCATGGGGATAGCTACTAAAACTTTCTGCTTAGCTATTTCACAGATATTTAATGTCAATTTACTCATCATTTGAAAAGCATTATATATATTCTAGCCACAGTTAAATGCATCTGCTCTGCTTGCATATGCAATGTGGTATGTACAACTAATTGAATATCTAAGCGCTTTCCTTGATCCAATTAGGCTTTTTTGTTTTATTCATAGGTACAGATTGTTGCAAGCACTAAAATTGCTTCCATGAGAAAAAGTTTGCCTCTAAAAACCTGGATTAGCTAATTACTTGGCACTTTGAGACAATTTCATCGATACCCTGGTTAACTCTCAATTTAAAATATACTGAAACAATGATTTAAAATAAAAAATTATGGCTTTATTCTGTTTTATGTGTCATAAGATAAAATAAAAGAATTCCATATGGAGTGGGATAGCTTCTCTAAATTTCGAATTACCATATAATTGTATGGTCATTTTAGTTATAAACCTTTTGAAGGGTCTATTGCCATATGCTCTATATTTTTGTCCTTTGAAAACTGTACATGCCATAAAATGCACCGATTTTGATTGTACAGTTCAATGTATTCTGACAACTCTGCACATTCATGTACCCACCACCACAATCGAGTTATAGAATATTTTCCATCAAAGTGTGTAGTTCCCTTACACCTCTTTGTAGTAGCTCTTCCCTAGTCCTGTCCCAGGCAACTACTGATCTGTTTTCTCTCACTATAGATTAGTTTTGTCTATTCTAGAGTTTTATATAAATGGAATCATGCAGTAATTATAGATTTGTGATTGCGTGATAGTTAAAGAACTTATTAGCTCCAAATTGAACTCTGCAGTAATGTTTACAAAGCGAAATTACTCTTGAGGTTTAGTAATAATGTGAAATCCTAATAGCTGAGGATGTTTGACATTTTAAATTTCATTTTTTAAGCAGTGTGTGGAATTCTAGTACCCCTACTCTATAACAAAGACTGAGGATTTCATGTAAAGTACACGTCTATCCAAATTTCCAAACTGTGTGACCCTTCAGGGCCCTGCTTTGTTTCGAAGCTCTGTAGAATTAACACATCCGCAATAAATAGCCCAGTAGCACTTCAAGGTATTAAAGGAAAAAAGTTATTTTTATAGCTCTTATGCCTGTTGTTACACTTAAGTATTAAAATTGAAGTTATGAATATACTATGTATTCCAAGAAAAATGTTGATATGCTATGACTTTCCAAGAACTATTCCACAAATTAATTTAAATTTTAATATAAGAAAAATTATTATTAAATATAGATTCTATCATGGAAGATGCAAGGGAGAATTATTGAGTATGAAATTTCTCAAAGGATTAAGTGTGATCTGAAGAAGAAAGAATAAATCTTAGACATTGTTGAGTTCTGTGGAATAGACTCTCTCTCTCTCTTTTTTTTCTTTTCCAGTAAATGCATTAAGGATATCATGACTGGTAATAGATATGCTATGCATATTTATTTGTTCTTATAAAATAAAGAGAGTCTCTCTTCAAAAGCACCTATTTTTTTCTTGTATTCAATGAAAGTATTAGAATATATTGGCAACCTTTAAAATCAAAATATCTTGAAGAACTTAAATCATCTTCTGTAGTTAGAAGCACATTATGATTTTAAGTAAAAAGGCAATTATTCAACCCAACTAATTCAACTTTGCTTTCCTAGAGCAAATAGCTTTAAGTTCTTAATTCTAACTTATTGAGAAATTTGTTTAATATTTCTCAATCCTTGCTGCACATTAGAATCACCGGGGTAGCTTTTAGAAAATACTGGTACCCAGGCCCCACAGCCAGATATTCTGATTTATGGCTCTGGGTTGGACCTAGGCATTGATTATTTTTGAAAACCTCCCTAGGTGATTCAAATGTGTAGCCAAAGTTGAGAATCAATGGCCTAGATGATCTTTAGATCCCCTAAAGTTTTGTGATCCCAAGTTTGTTCTTTGGTGAGTTAGGAAAAATATTTTAATATCTTATATATTAAAAAAAACTTAGAGGAGGCAGAGGCAAGAGAGAGTACACTTGGAACTTGCCTTCATAACACTGTCTTTGTGCCTACAGCAGTGACCCTCAACTTTGGCTGCACATTGGAGTTTCTTGGGTGCCTTAAAAAATACTGTTAGTCCCTTGGTCATGCTAATATGTAGCCACAGTTGAGAAATCACTGATCTAGGCACTAGAACCAACCCCAATGGTCTTTCTTTTGTCACTCTTGTGGATTTAGAACAAAACTTAGGTGAAGTAATTCATACCCCTCCATTACTCAGATCACTATTTTTATAATATTATAGGAAGTCAGAAGACTTGGACCCACCTGAGCTTTGACAATTATTTAACCTTTCTGAGACTTAGTTTCTTCATTTTTTTAACATCAGAAAGAAGAAATAATCTTGATGTGATAGAAAATGTAAAATATTTCCTAAAATGCTGCTGAAATATTTAGTATTATTTATCAGATGATATTTTAGACTAATTTAGAAAATAATTAGAAGAAAAAACAATTTAAGAGGCATCATGTTGTCTGGAAATACTAAGTATGTACTGATGCCTCTCAAGGGCCATGGTTCCAGCTCTGGCTCCATCATTTGCCTTAGCCATGACCCATTCACTTAACCTCTCTGGACTTCTGCTTTAAGGGTTAAAGTAATAACCTATTCTGACTCCTGCAGAAGTTCATTCTTAGCATTAAATTCAATTATATATGAGAAAGTGTATCTGCATATCTATGTTCATATTATTACTACCAAACAAAACTTGAACATTCTAAAAACTGTTGTTCTCTACGTCTTCTTCTTCAAAGGTACCTATCTGAATATTTACTTAAAAAGAGAAAACTTCTTGATTGTCTTAAAATTGCTGCTGCTGAATTCCATTCTACAATGGATACATTTAATTTAGTATACACCTGCTCAGAAAAAGTATAATCAGTAAAAAATAATTTAAGGTTACTGCTCTTAAGAAAGTTTACTGGACTGTTTCATCTAATATCATCCCTGTGATTATCTATATCAATCATTCTCCCATGGAAGAAGAGCTGTTTTTTTGATGTCAATTTGTACAATTGCTACTACAAATCTGCCACTGCTGTGAATTAAACTTGTTTTCTTTTCTAAGCATTACAAAAGTCATGATTACTTTAGCCACGATTTATCTGTTCAGTCATGGAACCCCTAAAGGCACATTAAAATGATAGATGTTTAAATCTCCATACTTCCTTTAAAATTAATTTTTATGCATATAGTTTAAAAAATAAGTTTATAGTGTCTAAGAAGACTGAATCTAGAGATGTTTGTTAGAGTGTCATGAAGAATTGTCATATAATAAGTCATACATGCCTAAGGATAATGGTTTACAAATTTGCAAAGTCCAGTTATTATAAATTTTCAGGGCACCAATATGCTTTGACTTATCAATATATGGCCATTGATATAAGATAAATTATCAAAAATCTTTCAGAAGTAAAATATAAGCGATGCAAGAGGGACAAAATAGGACCAGATAGACTCTGCCCACTGAGGTCAGGGAAAGTGGTAATGCACTTTTTTTTTCCCTCACATACTTAATTTTACTTTTTTATACAGCAGGTACTTATTATTTATCTATTTTATAAATATTAGTGTATACATGTCAATCCCAGTCTCCCAGTTCATCCCACCACCAGCACTCCCCGGCTTTCCCCACTTGGTGTCCATACGTTTGTTCTCTACATCTGTGTCTCTATTTCTGCCTTGCAAACAGGTTCATCTGTACCATTTTCTTAGATTCCACATATATGTGTTAATATACGATATTTGTTTTTCTCTTTCTGACTTACTTCACTATGTATGACAGTCTCTAGGTCCATCCACTTCTCTAAAAATGACCCAATTTCATTTCTTTTTATGGCTGAGTAATATTCCACTATGTGTATGTACCACATCTTCTTTATACATTCGTCTGTCAATGGGCATTTAGGTTGCTTCCCTGACCTGGCTATTGTAAATACTGCTGCAATGAACATTGGGGTGCATGTGTCTTTGTGAATTATGCTTTTCTCTGGGTATATGCCCAGTAGAGGGATTGCTGGGTCATAGGATAATTCTATTTTTAGTTTTTTAAGGAACCTCCATACGGTTCTCCATAGTGGCTGTATCAGTTTACATTCCCAACACTGCAAGAGGGTTCCCTTTTCTCCACACCCTCTCTAGCATTTGTTGTTTGTAGATTTTCTGATGATGTCCATTCTAACCAGTGTGAGGTGATACCTCATTGTAGTTTTGATTCACATTTCTCTAATAACTAGTGATGTTGAAGAGCTTTTCATGTGCCTCTTGGCCACCTGTATGTCTTCTCTGGAGAGATGTCTATTTAGGTCTTCTGCCCAGTTTTTGATTGGGTTGTTTGTTTTTTTTTGATATTGAGCTACATGAGCTGTTTATATATTTTGGAGATTAATCCTTTGTCCGTTGATTTGTTTGCAAATATTTTCTCCCATTCTGAGGGTTGTCTTTCTGTCTTGTTTGTTGTTTCCTTTGCTGTGCACAAGCTTTTAAGTTTCATTAGGTCCCTTTTGTTTATTTTTGTTTTTATTTCCATTACTCTAGGAGGTGGATCACAAAAGATCTTGCTGTGATTTATGTCAAATAGTGTTCTTCCTATGTTTTCCTCTAAGAGTTTTATGACCTTACATTTAGGTCTTTAATCCATTTTGAGTCTATTTTTGTGTATGGTGTTAGGGATTGTTCTAATTTCATTCTTTTACATGTAACTGTCCAGTTTTCCCAGCACCACTTATTGAAAAGACTATTTTCTCCATTGTATATCCTTGCCTCCTTTGTCATAGATTAGTTGACCATAGGTGTGTGGGTTCATCTCTGGGCTTTCTATCCTGTTCCATTGATCTATATTTCTGTTTTTGTGCAAGTACCATATTGTCTTGAGTACTGTAGCTTTGTAGTATAGTCTGAAGTCAGGGAGTCTGATTCCTCCAGCTCCATTTTCTTCCCTCAAGATTGCTTTGGTTATTCGGGATCTTTTGTGTTTCCGTACAAATTTTAAGATTTTTTGTTCTAGTTCTGTAAAAAATGCCATTGGTAATTTGATAGGGTTTGCATTGAATCTGTAGATTGCTTTGGGTAATATAGTCATTTTCCCAATATTGATTCTTCCAATCCACAGTATATCTCTCCATCTGTTTGTGTCATATTTGATTTTTTTCATCAGTGTCATAGTTTTCTGGTACAGGTCTTTTACCTCCTTAGGTAGGTTTATTCCTAGGTATTTTATTCTTTATGTTGCAATGGTGAATGCAATTGTTTCCTTAATTTCTCTTTCTGATCTTTCATTGTTAGTGTAGAGGAATGCAAGTGATTTCTGTGCATTAATTTTGTATCCTGCAAATTTACCAAATTCATTGATTAGCTCTATTAGTTTTCTGGTGGCATCCTTAGGATTTTCTACGTACAGTATCATGTCATCTGCAAGTAGTGACAGTTTTACTTCTTCTATTCCAGTTTGTATTCCTTTTATTTCTTTTTCTTCTCTGATTGCCATGGCTAGGACTTCCAAAACTATGTTGAATAATAGCGGCGACAGCGGACATCCTTGTCTTGTTCCTGATCTCAGAGGAAATGCTTTCAGTTTTTCACTATTGAGAATGATGTTTGCTGTGGGTTTCTTGTATATGGTCTTTATTATGTTGAGGTGGTTCCCTCTCTGCCCACTTTCTGGAGAGTTTTTATCATAAATTGGTGTTGAATTTTGTCAAAAGCTTTTTCTGCATCTGTTGAGATGATTATATGCTTTTTATTCTTCAATTTGTTAATATGGTGTATCACATTGATTGATTTGCATATATTGAAGAATCCTTGCATCCTTGGGATACATCCCACTTGATCATGGTGTATGATCCTTTTACTGTGTTTTTTGATTCTGTTTGCTGGTATTTTGTTAAGGATTTTTACATCTATATTCATCAGTGATATTGGTCTGTTATTTTCTTTGTTTGTAGTATCTTTGTCTGGTTTTGGTATCAGGGTGATGTTGGCCTCGTGGAATGAGCTTGGGAATATTCCTTCCTCTTCAATTTTTTGGAAGAGTTTGAGAAGATTGGGTGTTAGCTCTTCTCTAAATATTTGATAGAATTCACCTGTGAAGCCATCTGGTCCTGGACGTTTGTTTGTTGGAAGATTTTTAGTCACAGTTTCAATTTCATTACTTGTGATTTGTCTGTTCATATTTTCTATTTCTTCCTGGTTTGGCTTTGGAAGGTTATACCTTTCTAAGAATTTGTCCATTTCTTCCAGGTTGTCCATTTTACTGGCATAGCATTGCTTGTAGTAGTCTCTTATGATGCTTTGTATTTCTGCGGTGTCTGTTGTAACCTCTCCTTTTTCATTTCTAATTTTATTCATTTGAGTCTTCTCCCTCTTTTTCTTGATGAGTCTGGATAAAAGTTTATCAATTTTGTTTATCTTCTCATAGAACTGGCTTTTAGTTTTATTGATCTTTGGTATTGTTTTCTTTGTTTTTACTTCATTAATTTCTGTACTGGTCTTTATGATTTCTTTCCTTCTACTAATTTTGGGCTTTGTTCTTCTTTCTCTAGTTCCTTTAGGTGTAAGATTAGATTATTTATGTGAGATTTTTCTTGTTTCTTGAGGTAGGCTTGTATAGCTATAAACATCCCTCTTAGAACTGCTTTTGCTGCATCCCATAGGTTTTGGATCATCATGTTTTCGTTGTCATTTGTCTCTAGGAATTTTTTGATGATCTCTTTGATTTCTTCAGTGATCTCTTCATTATTTAGTAACGTATTGTTTAGCCTCCATGTGTTTGTGTTTTTTACTCTTTTTTCCCTGTAATTGATTTCTAATCTCATAGTGTTGTGGTCGGAAAAGATGCTTGATATGATTTCAATTTTCTTAAATTTACCAAGGCTTGATTTGTGACCCAAGTTGTGATCTATCCTGCAGAATGTTCCGTGTGCACTTGAGAGGAAAGTGGAATCTGCTGCTTGCGGATGGCATGCCCTATAATTATCAATTAAATCTATCTGGTCTATTTTATCATTTAAAGCATGTGTTTCCTTAGTAATTTCCTGTCTGGATGATCTGTCCATTGGTGTAAGTGAGGTGTTAAAGTCCCCCCAATTTCATTGTGTTACTGTTGATTTCCTCTTTTATAGTTGTTAGCATTTGCCTTATGTAGTGAGGTGCTCCTATGTTGGCTGCATATATATTTATAATTGTTATATCTTCTTCTTGGATTGATCCCTTGATCATTATGTAGTGTCCTTCTTGTCTCTTGTAACATTCTTTATTTTAAAGTCTACTTTATTTGATATGAGTATTGCTACTCCAGCTTTCTTTTGACTTCCATTTGCATGGAATATCCTTTTCCATCCCCTCACTTTCAGTCTGTATGTCTCCCTAGGTCTGAAGTGGGTGTCTTGTAGACAGCATATATATGGGTCTTGTTTTTGTATCCATTCAGCAAGCCTGTGTCTTTTGGTTGGAACATTTAATCCAATCACATTTAAGATAATTATAGATATGTATGTTCCTATTACCATTTTCTTAATTGTTTTGGGTTTGTTTTTGTAGGTCTTTTTTTCTTGTGTGTTTCCCACTTAGAGAAGTTCCTTTAGCATTTTTTGTAGAGCTGGTTTGGTGGTGCTGAATTCTCTTAGCTTTTGCTTGTCTGTAAAGCTTTTAATTACCCCATTGAATCTGAATGAGATCCTTGCTGGGTAGAGTAATCTTGTTGTAGGTTGTAGGTTCTTCCCTTTCATCACTTTAAATGTGTCATGCCATTCCCTTCTGACTTGTAGCGTTTCTGCTGAGAAATCAGCTGTTAACCTTATGGGCGTTCCCTTGTATATTATTTGTCATTTTCCCTTGTTGCTTTTAATAGTTTTTCTTTGTCTTTAGCTTTTAACTTTTGTCAATTTGATTACTATGTGTCTTGGCGTGTTTCACCTTGGGTTTATTCTGCCTTGGACTCTCTGTGCTTCCTGGCCTTGGGTGGCTATTTCTTTCCCATGTTAGGGAAGTTTTCAACCATAATCTCTTCAAATATTTTCTTGGGTCCTTTCTCTCTCTTTTCTCTTTCTGGAACCCCTATAATGTGAATGTTGGTGTGTTTAACGTTGTCCCAAAAGTCTCTTAGGCTGTCTTCATTTCTTTTCATTCTTGTTTCTTTATTCTGTTTCACGGCAGTGAATTCCACCATTCTGTCTTCTGGATCACTTATCTGTTCTTCTGCTTCAGTTATTCTGCCATTGATTCCTTCTGGTGTATTTTTCATTTCAATTATTGTATTGTTCATCTCTGTTTATTTTTTCTTTAATTCTTCTAGGTGTTTGTTCTTTAATTTTTCTAGGTCTTTGTTAAACATTTCTTGCATCTTCTCGATCTTTGCCTCCATTCTTTTTCCGAGGTACTGGATCATCTTCACTACCATTATTCTGAATTCTTTTTCTGGAAAGTTGCCTATCTCCACTTCATTTAGGTGTTTTCCTGGGGTTTTATTGTGTTCCTTCATCTGGTACATAGTCCTCTGCCTTTTCATTTTGTCTGTCTTTCTGTGAATATGGTTTTCTTTCCACAGCCTGCAGGATTGTAGTTCTTCTGGCAATGCCCTTCTTAAACAGTAGTGTGTAACTTGCTTCTTTTATTTTAAAGCAATGCTGAAAATGAGTCAGATATTAATCATTCCATATCTAATACAATGCATGGAACATAGAAAGCCAGCTGATAAAAGGAGTGATAACAAAGTAGGTTATATTACCATGTTTCATCCAGTTTAGACACTTTTTATTTTCTAAGTGTCTGCAGAGCAATCATAGAGGAACCTGGAGGTGATGGAGGGGAATAGACTTGTCTATGTGAACTAATGCAAGACAAATTGTAAGATTGGTAGGTATTTGATGGTTATTTTCTGGAGGGTCAGTTTTTTAGATACAGAGGGAGTCTAGATGAGGTTGGTAGACTCATTAATGATGGGACTGTTAATCAAGATGTTTCAGGAAAGGTCGGAGTGGTTCGTTTTGTATAAGAAAGCAGCTGAATGACAAAAGTACAGGGAGGCTGTACCCATTTTGGAATTGTAGCCAGTGGAAGTAATGTAGACCAATCCAGCTGAGGCAAAAGCTATAAACAAGTATGTTAAGGTGCTACTTCCAAGTGCTCCATATTTGTATAACAGTATACAATTTGATGCTCACTAGGTTCATTTATTTTCTTATGATGTCATTTTCATCTGCTCATTGAAAGCTGCTTTTTTTCCATTAGATATGTTTCTCAAAGTATGATCTATAAAAATCTGAATAAGAGTTATCTGGGGGGAACATGATCAAAGTATAATTTTGATTCAGGTGGTTGCTGGATCCACAACAAGAAATGTCTATCTCTTTGATTCCTCTTTGCCGTGATGCTACTTCATAGTAAACTTTTTCTCTTGTTAGCAATTGATAGTGAGAAAGATCATTTATAAGCAAACTGTGACATTGGACACAGGAAAAGATCAGAAATCATGGCAATTATCCTGTATTCCAATAAAATAAAGTTAAAATGAGGCCAAATTAAAAGACATAATTTAGCTTCAGATATAAAGTTTGTGCTAGGAAAGTTTTGCTATTTTTAGGAAATGAACTTATTTATGTCTGAAACTGAAGAAGAAAAACAAACATCCGTGTTTCCTACTGTACACACTGATCTAGTTTTAAAAACTTTAAGTACATTGGTGTGTCTTTTTTTTTTTTCTTATTTTTATTTATGACTGTGTTGGGTCTCTTAGTTTTCGTGTGAGGGCTTTCTCTAGTTGTGGCAAGTGGGGGCCACTCTTCATCGCGGTGCGGGGGCCGCTCTTCATCGCGGTGTGCGGGCCTTTCACTATCGCGGCCCCTCCCGTTGTGGGGCACAGGCTCCAGACGCACAGGCTCAGTAGTTGTGGCTCACGGGCCCAGTTGCTCCGCAGCATGTGGGATCTTCCCAGACCAGGGCTCAAACCCGTGTCCCCTGCATTGGCAGGCAGATTCTCAACCACTGCACCACCAGGGAAGCCCCATTGGTGTGTCTTATAACAGAATTATCTTTCTTGGTGTGTTTCAGTCCTCATTCTCCACTACCTGTAGGTCTTTATCTTATTTGTATGAAATTTTTCTATTTATTCACCTATTGGCCGCTCAATTTAGTTTATTGGAAAGCATCTCTGTGTGAAACTGCAGGTATAGAGACATAAATCAGGGATGGAAAGAATTCAATAGATCATCCATTCCATTTCTAAATAATCAATAGTGTTTCCATATAATGCACTTCTGAGAATTTTTCCTACCCAATATTTAATTTCATAAGTAATGATCTATTAATTCAGAATTCCAGCTAACCTCGTTGTTTGATTTTCGGTATTTAGAAAAATTGCTTTTCTTTCCTCATTTCTTAGTTTCCTTTCCTAGCAGCATTGCAATGCCATTAATTCTGTTTACCCTGGAGTTACAAACAATTGTGTGGTGTGACATCACAGCCACTGAACTTGCCCATGTTAGCAGCCTTTCCCAATTCCATCTCTGTATCTATTTACTCAAAAGACATAGGTCTCATAGGTAAAAATCAATATCAGAAATGAAGCAAAACAAAGTTGCACAATATATGCATTGGAATACTTGTACTCGTGGTAGTAACTACAAGGTGGGACTACTTTCTCCCTCATGCAATGCTGGACTCCAGATTCAAAGATCCTTGAAATACTTTTTCTAGTTTTTACCTAAATCTCACAGAGCCCTAAATAAGAATGATATAATTACTAGCCATTTTATTTTCTTAGGTCAGTGGGTCTCAAAGTTTTAGAGTTCAAAAAAATCACCTGAGAGTCTTGGTAACCTGTAGATTTGGTAGGTCAGAGGTAATGTGCAGGAAACTGCATTGTAAACAGGTACTTCAGCATCTTTGATGGTGGGTGGCTCTTGGACTTAGCTCTGAGAAGCACTGATTTAGGTTATGCCTATCCTGAGCAAATACTTTGTATGGGATTTCTATTTGAATGAACAAATCATATTGCCCTCTGTGGTACCTCAGTGTCACAGTGTGAAAAAACTGCCTTGAAGCGAAGCAACAGTTAAACTTTCAGAAAGCGACTCAGACTATATATTACTTTAGAGATTTTGTTTTTATTCTTTGAACAAACTTTACTTTCTTCAAGGTTATTTTAGTTTTCTTGGACTTAAAGTATCTGTTCCAAGGTCATTCTGCTTCTTCAAAAAAATCATCCAGAACCATGAAATGAACTTGTAAGAACTGAACAAATTTCAACCACATTTTAAAAATCTGATTTAATCCTCACAAAAATTCATGAGAGTAACTATCAACTTTGTCAGTTCACAAATGGGTAAATGGAACTTCAGTATTATCAATTTCCCCAAGCTATACATTTAGTAAAAACAAATCCATGCTTCAGGTATATCCACTGTAGGCCATGACTCTTTTTCCATTGCATTATGCATTTGTGTACAAAAGCATAGTGGATAGCATATTTATAATCAGAGGCTGTGGGAAGGTGTGAATGACTTTTTGTTGGTATCCCATTCTTTATTTTGGAAATGAAGGAATAATAAGACTTCAGTGAAATCAACCCAGTTGGAAGACATGTGGCACCATCCTTGTTACTACAACTATTTCTCTGAATGGGCAAAGGAGGTGTTATAGAGACTTACTGGTAAAACATGAAGAGAAAGGAAGTCTGTGTAAGTGAATATGTTAACCTCTAGCTCAAACATTGTTGCAATGACAGCAGATTTATGGTCTCTAAAAAGGTTATGCATCATTTTACTCGAGTTCTCTTTCTAACATTTTGCCTGTCTCTGAGAGAAAACCAATGAGAGACCACAGCAACTGTTCATTATTGTCATCATCAAATGAAGATGAGCCAAACTTAGAAATCATTCCCAGTGCAATGTAGTGAGAAGCCAATGTTTATCATCCAGAAAGGGAAGCAAAGGACCCAGCTATAGTTTGTTCGGGAATGTTTCCAGTAAGGTCTGTGATCAATTAAGTGGTTCCTCTTTTGGATTTTACTGAGATCAGACTTTGATGCTCACAACGTGGAACAGATGTATTAAAAGGGTTGGAAAAGGATCAGCATCATAAAGGCAGAATTACACCAAAAGGGAAATATAACTGGAGTCCCATAGCCTTTGTGGGACTGAAGGTTTCCTCATCAAATATGTAAAATCTTCAAATTACATTATTTCAGTAAAACCCTATTTGAGTCATTTATTTTTATTGGCATTTGGCTTTTTTTGTTTCCTGCCAGCTAACACAATATTCTGAGCTGAATACATAAATACAATAAAATTGACATCTGCCCAGCTGGGTTTACTCAAAATTTCTAAATCCTCAGTTTTTATTTTCTGGCACTAAAAAGTACACAAAAGTCTCTCTCTGTGCATTCAAATGATCTCCTGGATACAAAGTTAGATCTAGTGTGTTAGAAGTATGGGCTGAAAATCTTTTGGGAGGAATAGACTTATTTGATAAAGAAAGCTCTTTTCACTTGAAATATTAGAAATAATTTCATGAACTCCCTCTATCGTCTAAAACAGTGATGTTCAATGAAATAGCCTCATTGTCTTTCATTTTTCTTGCGGGTATACCTTTTCACACATATCATTCAAACAACAAAACTCTTTAGCACCTACAATGGGCAAAGAATTGTGCTAGGTACAAAGGAATAATGGTGAACAAGGCAGAATTGTTACTGGTCCTCATAGCGTTTATACACTGTCACAGACAGATTTTCAGAACTCTCCACAGCCAGTAACTGCTCTCATCTTTTTATTGATGGTACATATTATAACAATAGTCTTTTTCTGACATATATAGCTACTTACGTATAGCTGATATTATGGCCAGAAAACAATAATCCTAGCATGCAACTTTCTTTGATGAGTTCATACATAACTTAAGTCATAAGCAGTTGTTCCACATGTCTAAAATTAAATTGTAATTACTATCATTTTAAATCTTAATCTGGAAACCTTGAGTACAAAGAGGTGAGCCAGCCCCACAATCATAGTAAACTTTGTAGAAGATCCATGCAATTTTTTCCATAGCCTTTGCATGATTCTTGGCCCATTGTAAGCAGTCAGTGCATCCCTATTGCATGAATAGAAGACAGCATAATGCAATTGAAGGGACACCTGAGCAGAAGTAAGGAAATAGTTATTCTAGCTTTAATTCTATTGTTGAATCACCACGTGATGTTTGTGAAATTGTTTCCACTTCATGCACTTCAACTTCCTTAACTGTAAAACCAAGACAGTGAACTTCATGAAATTTATTTCCTTCTAGCTCCACCAATATAGAACTATATAATACTGGGAATGTCATTTGGAAGAAGGTATTTCTCATTGCTTCTATAGCAGTCCTTATTCCTGTTGGCTGCTTATAATAAATGTTTCAAAAACAAAAAGAGAGAGAGAGAAGGAAGGAAGGAAGGAAGGAAGGAAGGAAGGAAGGAAGGGGGGAGGAAAAAGAGACGTTAAGTGAAAACAAACTGGTCACATAAATCTTACCTTAGCATACAGTTCATAAACTCCAAAAAAGTAAGAAATACATATGGGTATATCTGTGCTAGTTTCTTGAAGGAATTTAAACTAAAACTTAGAGCTAAATACTTCCAATTTGGCAAAATCAGGAATAGTTTTATTTTCGTTAAGATTTTGGACCTCCAAAAACCTAATCAAACATTTTCACAATTTTTCATTATAGTAATAAAAAGGTTAAATTTTTATTTATGGTCATATTTGAACTGTCATATTTTTAGTCCCTCAGTAAGGAAAATGAGTGCCTTATAAATATTATTATTACTGTTCTCAAGCACTATGCTTGTTCCTGGAAACAAAGTAGAGTAATTTTTCCCTGTGGGCTCAATAGATTATTAAAACTATTTTGGCTATTTCCTGCATGCTTTAGAAAAATTAATATTCTCATCTGCTGTTTGAGCAGAAATATATGTATTCCTAAGCCTTCACCTTTATTTTAATTTTGTAATAATCATATTCAGTTATGAATAAATATGTCTCTTTACTGAAAATTGAACTTCTTTTTTTTCTTTTAAAATGGAGATGCTGGAAGATTTGGCATCCTTACAATATTTCAGTTTAAGCATTGCAAAGATCTGCTCACATTGCAAAATATTTATAAAATGTTTTATCTAATGTAGCTGAATCCCAATAGTACAGAAAATTTAAATCCTTTCCTTCTCTTCTTCCTTTTTAACTCGTATAGATAGTATATTCATTTTGGGCACCATTTGCTTTACTTTTTGAAATTCAACATTAGATATGTGTTTACAAGTGTTGTTGATTTAGATAAGTTTTCTTGAGACCTGTTTGTAATATTTGCAGGGGATACCAGCTTCAAGTTGTTTTAAGGCTGCTAATGAGTGATTCTTAGGATTTTTGGCAGAATGAGGACAGTTATAAAAAGGAACAGCAAGTCTGTCTGTGTAGCATGGTACCACTCTCCCAATTAACAGTACTTTACATTAAAACTTTTGCTCAGCTGAGCAGCTGACTATGTTAATTCTTCAGTGTTGTGTTAAGCCTTACTCATTTTTTTTCCCCCTAAGCCTACTTGCCGGGAATAGCAAGAGAAAATGAAATTGTTCAAGGTTAGGGAAAATGAGATTACATGGCTGTTTCATTGGCATTGTCATTCAGTGTATTCTTGCATATTTACACTTCTGAAGATCTTGGGCCAGCTCTTTCACGATCTTGTACACACACACATATACCCATATAGAATTTCCATGCATATCTCTATCAATCTATCTATCTATCCACCTACTTTCTTATTCTCTGACTTATCCCCCTGTGTTTTAAGACCAAGGAATCTGTCTCTTTCTAGAACCTAGAACAGAGCTTGCTGCACAGTAGGTGCTTAGGAAATAGAGCTGATCCTTATTATTAACAGAGTCTGTATTTGCAAATACACTTCACTAGAATTTATTTGTACCCCCCAAATCAATACTTGTGGCATTTTCACAGTCATTTGTGGACATGCAGACAGTGGTGAAATTTTGAGTTGCTGGTGTGCATGTTCCCAGCTGAGATCCACCAGACACCTTTCTGCCTTGTCTCAGCTCTAAGAAATGACCAGAAGATGGGGATAGTGGGGGCAGTGCAGTGTAGTGTGAGCTCTGACTCGGGCCAGTTGAATGGGATTTAAATCTCAACTATGGTACCTGTTAATGGTTGTCCTCAGGCAAGTCATTTAACATGTATGAATGTCCTTTTCTCTTTTGTAAAATAAATAGAATCTACTAGGAAGAATTGTATTTAGGCCTAAGAAAGATAGATAGATAGATAGATAGATAGATAGATAGATAGATAGATAGATGTGTGTGTGTACAAGATCATGAAAGAGCTGGACAAAGATCTCCAGAAATGTAAATATATATATATATATACACACACACACATTCACACACATGTTTCCCCTAGGAATAAGGATTCAGTATTTGTTAATTTGGTGTTCACAGCAACTTTATAGAACTACTGTTAATAGAGATAATTGTAATTGTTGTATGAAGGAATGAATCACTGACCCAGAGACTGTAATTCATATTATTTATTTAATGACAAATTTACATGAATGGGTTCTAATTATTGCTCAATGATTTCCCAAAGAACGTTGTGGTAGGCAGAATAATGTCTACCCACCAAGCATGTCCACATTTTAATCTCTGGTAAATGTGAATTTGTTAGGATACATGGCAAAAGAGGATTATAGTTGCAGACGTAGTTTAACTTACTCTTTAGCTGACTTTAAAATAAGAAGGTTAGGGACTTCCCTGGAGGTCCAGTAGGTATGACTCCGTGCTTCCACTGCAGGGGGCGCAGTTTCGATCCGTAGTCAGGTAACTAAGATCCCGCATACCAGCCAAAAAAAAAAAAAAAGGAAGTTTATTATGGATTATCCTGGTGCACACAATGTAATCACAAGGATCCTTAAAAGTAGAAGAGGGAGGCAGAAGAGGGAGAACCAGAAATGGCAGTATGACAAAGACTCGGACCAACCCTGCTGACTATGAAATTGCTAGGAGACCATGATTCAAGGAATGTGGGTGGCCTCTAGAAGCTGGGAAAGGCAAAGAAACAGATTCTCCCTTAGAGTTTCCAGAAAGGAATACAATCCTACTGACATCTTGATTTTATGCCCATGAGATCCATTTCAGATTTCAGACCTCCAAAACTGTAAGATAATAAATTTGTGTTGTTTTAAACAACTAAGTAAATATTTTGAAGTAGTGATAGGAAACAAATACAGATGTCTTCAAATAATAATTTGATATTTTTTGCTGTTGTTGATGTCGTTTTTGTCAAAATGATAAAATTAACTGACACTAAAAAAGAGTCAAATGAGAACAACATTTTAGCTGAAAAAAATTTCCCCTTCAATATCATTTGTTATCAAGGAGTAGAAGAGTTTGGAGATGACAACACAAGTTAGGAACTTTACCAGGAGCAACTATTGAATGCAGACAATGATTTACCTTGATACCAATAAAAGCACACCACTCATTTAAGTCCTAGAGGGGGTTGCTCTCCTTTCAATGTGTCACATGGATCATATGTTTTTATAAAATTGCAAAAATAATATTATTAAAATAATAATATTAAGACACTAAAAAAGTGTCTCTCACATAATTTTCAGGGCCCAGAAAACCTAGATGCAACCCTGCTTGAATACCTTATTGGGAAATTTAGAGAGAGAGGGAGAGAGAGGGATTGACTCTGACCAAAAATATATCAGGAAAATGAAACACCTGTGTCTCATGTACACCTGTGTTTTCCTCTCAAAATTCATTTTCTATTGTGAGGGAAGCATATGACAATGATATATGAGGAGTGAGATAGAAATGGGGAACTTGTACCAAATACATAATTCATCTAGTGTTGATCAATTAAGTACTTACTATGTGGCTAATCACTGTGGCTACAAGAGAGATCTATGACTCACTCCAATTCACTAATAACTTACAGTCTAATTGGGAAGATAAAATGCACACAGACACATCATCATTAGTATGATCTAATATATAATTAAGCGCTAATATGTAAGGCACTGGAAATTAGAGAATAACATAATGCTTCAGCTTTAGCTGAACCAATAAGATGCACAAACACACACACACACACACACACACAGAATTGGATACTGGCTTCATAGAAGAGGTAAGATCCAGACTTCATCTTAAGGGATGACTATTATATGATGTCTATTTAATTTACAGCAACTGCTCAAATAATGGCACAATAGATGAAAAACAAGTTGTCTTATGAATACTATAAGGAATAGCTTGATTAGAAAAAGCAAAAATATCTGACAGGCTGAGTGCCTTACATCATTTATTTAATTTTATCTTTGTTACAATCCTCTGGGGTAGGTGCTATTTACTATCCTTGTTTCCCTGATGGAGAAACTGAGACTTAGAATGATTTAACAGTTTTCCCAGGGTCACAGATCTAGTATGTGACAAAGCTAGGACTGAAACTCAGGTCTGTCTGATACAATTCTGCTCTCACACACTTGAGGAGTTGGGATATAGAGAGGAAATAAGATTGGGTATGTTTCAAACACTTAACGAAGACTTCATTCAGTTTGTAGGTAAGCGTACTTCCATATGAGGCATATCTTTGCATATATACACACCTAACCTTTGAGAAATTATTATTTCTTCAATAAATTATACTAGCAATATCCAGGAGGCTTCTGTATTTCTTTGACATAACTATGTAAATTGCTGATGTACACGTTAACATCTAAAATCATTTGTCTGAATGTCATGGAAATGAAGTTAATGGTGTGATAAGCTTTGCTCTTGTTGTCACAAGGATAATATGGAGCACTTCAAAATATGTGATATGATAGGATAGTTATAATAACTTAAGTACTTTATAAGTCATACTAAAAAGACGAGTGTGCTTAGGGGTATTTCTTTTGAAAGAAGTAAAGAAATGTCAATCAGTGATATGTAAAGCAAGTGGGCAGATGACTTGAATTGGAGTAATTTCACTGCATGTGAAACATAGTACATGACTAAGAGCCTATAAAATATGAATTATTATTTAAGATTGATTCAGAAGAGTATACAAAATTTTATTAAGTTTGTCAATAACTGCAGAGACATTAACAGGTGATGGATGTGCTATTAATCTCAGGTTGAAAATAAGTGGAAGAAAAATGTATTTTAACAACTAGAAGTTTTTCTAGGCTTTCCAACTTTTTCTTCACTATACGAAAAAGACTAAGAATTACCTTCACAAATATGCAAATATCAATAGCATAATTATCACAGAATTTAAAGAAGATGCAGTGGGATTTTGTAATGTATTTGAAATATATAACTATGAATATGTAAAGTTTGATATGTGAAGCATTAGAGCTCATCAAATAAGTACAAGAATGAAGTATATTAGATATGAGAGCTTGCATTCATCTTTGGGAGCACTAGTGTTATATATAAATGAAATAAGAAACTTGCTGTCAATTTTCTGTATGTATGACCATGCAATAGGAAGCCATTTTGGAAAAACAAGTCCTGATAGTTGTTTAGGTCAATATATTTACCACCAAAATTAAACATGTACAAGTACTATGTTTAAGTAAAGTAACTGATGTGAACCATGAAGATTTGCTAATTTCAGAATATCTAAACAACCAGTATTGTGTCTTGATTTTAGTACTGGAACACTTGTTGCCTAGTATAGCCACAGCTTCTACCTAGTGTGACCTTGGAAAATGGACTTCTCCATTCTACTAACCTCATTTCCTCATCTTTCAAGTGAGGTGGTTGATTAGATTTTTATCCAGTGTATTTCTCACACTAAAATTCTAAGGTCCTTTGAATTGTTGACATTGCTGATACCAAGGCATTCCACATTCTCAAGAAAATGATAAAATACAGTGGGCTATATATGAAAAGTAAACTTGGACAAATTTCTTCTGTGTTGGTAAAAGATGATACTTTCTCAGATATTTAATATTAATAGAAATTATAAATTAATAATTGCAAGAAAGAATGAGGGAAAATAATAGACATTGTTAAGCAGTTCAAAATATTTGGTCTTGAGCTGCTATTATATGATAACACTTTGTATAACTAAATAATTTTAGAGGAACACAGATTTTAAATGGTTCAGGATCACAGCAGTGCTTAGATGACAGGACCATAGTTATGGTTGCCGGCCTGGATCATATTAACACTATGAATGACCACAGTTAACACTAATATTGTAATATTAGAAATGGGTATCTTGTCAGGTATGATACATTTATTTAGGAAATATATGGGTGTATGGAACTGTGTCAGAAGTGGCAGGAGCCACCAGAAATTTATGTGAAGTATGCAGTTCTTTAGTTTACTATCTATTACTTATTTTTAAATTTTACTAAGTGCTGACACTGTGTCTCATGAAAACCTTACTGTAATGGTATCTTGGCTCACACTATTGGTTAAGAGAAGTGTATTCCAACCTTGAAAGCTGCACCTAACTTAAGCTGTGTGCCCATTTAGGAACAGTGTAGAATAAACCCAAAAAATAAATTGAAACAAACTTACAAAATTGCAACTTCAAGGAATATTTGACTTTGAAAACTAATCTAAATAACACTTTTTCTGCATTGTTTTAAACTCCAGAAAAAAATATAGCACTTTGTCTCTTTTAAATATGAGAGGAATTTTAAAATACATAGTCATGCAAACTACAAACTAGGAAATTTACAAATTTTAAGTATAAATTTCCCTTACACAGCACTGTTTCTTATATCTGCATTAACAAAGGTCAAAAGAACACTAAAAGTTTGTCTAACCATTATTTTGTTTCGTGTTAGACTTTACATTCCTTTTAAATTCATAAGGCCTCCTTCTCAACACCAAATTAAATTTTGTTTTACTTCATTTGAAAATGTAAATATGTGATAACCACTACTTTACAAAAGGCATCTTACTGAGGAAAGACGCTTTTGGTAAAACCATGTGAGTAGCTTACTTTATTTACATAATTTACTGGAACATTCTTGTGGTCACCCCCTTTTTAATCAAAATGGTCTAGTTTTTTGGAGAATTTGGAAGTGTTCAGTTAATATGATTGAATTAACTTCTGAACATCTTGCTTCATTGAAATAGTCTAATATTAACAAGAGATCAAAGATTTTGACTTTAATAATTTATACATATAAAATTAAAAGAGATTTGACCATAGTAATAAGAAAATTCACGGGTGTGTGTAGCTAGCATGCAGTAATTGCACCTCTAGAGGATCACAGGTACCTGGTTGGACTACCAGAGTTGGAACTCATCATGACTTAAGAGGGTTTTTAAGAGTCATTACACAATGGCGCATTGGTGGATATAGTTATATAATTGCTTGAAGCTGTAGTTCTGATTATAAATGAACTTGCTTTCTTTAACACCATCTGAGTCAATTACTCATTTGACCATAGGTTTCTTTATTGATATAAGATAAATATTATTTGTTACATGTAGCTCTAATTGTTTGGAGTTAAAATTAACCTTTCACTAGGTTGTGCAGACTGAAGTTAAAACTACCTCCTCCACTACCTCCAATCTGACTCCTCTTGTGATAGAAATTCATTCTCTAAATTTTCTTCTTAACTTGGTTGCAAAAAAGAAAAAAAAATGCCACCCACATGCCATGGCTGCCTGTGTTCTTTTACCCTGGAATTCTGCCATTGCTTAACGGTATGTGCTCAGCTATGTTAAATCTTTTACAACCCCCCACCCTCATATTGTGGAAGCAAAAAAAAATAGTCCAAAGAAATTCTACCATCTGGCATATTGAGACTTTGAAAACTAAAGAAGGAATGTTAAGTTATGGTCAGAACAGTTTTTTTCTTTTCAAATAGCACCTATGCAAGAAAGAAAGAAAAACAAAAATATCACAGAGCTGGGACTTCACAGGCTTCATTCACTTATAGCTATCAAAACTAAAATACCACTGCAGAGGATCTTTTCCACCTGTGCTGGCCAGTATGGTAGCTAGTAGTCATGTGTGGCTATTGAGCACTTGAAATACAGCTAGTCTGAATTAAGATGTGTTATAAGCATAAAATATTTACCAGATTTTGATCACTTGGTATGGATAAAAGAATGTAAAATATCTCATTGATAATTTTTAAAAAATTTTATATTGAAGTATAATTCATGTACAATGTTATCTAAGTTACAGGTGTAGAGTATAGTGATTCACAATTTTAAAGGTTATACTCCATTAATTGTTATTATAAAGTATTTGCTATACCCCCCGTGTTGTACAATATATCCATGTAGCTTATTTTATACCTAATAGTTTGTACCTCTTAATCCCCTTGATTGCACATTGAAATGAGAATATTTTCGATATATAGGGTTAAATATATTAAATTAGTTTCACCTGTTTCTTCTTGCTTTTTTAGCTATTACATATTGCATATGTCTTACATTTTTGTTGAACTCTCTTTTATACTAAAAGTAGTAAAGAAGATTTTGTTTGAAGGTTACTTGATACTAATTATATTATGGCTGATTAAAAAAAATCAAAGGCAAAGGCATGTACTATTTATGGATTTTAATATCAAATATTAATATGGAATTACTATTATTAATCATATGCATATTAACATTAAATATGCTTTTAAGGATCCAGAAACTTAAAAGTTAATTAGGGACTCGACTTCTCTTCACAGTATCTTCTAAAGGGGATTATTCTTTAGGTCACAGAAATGGTGATAACCACCTAATTGGAAATGATGTTTATGAAAATTTATCTATTGATGTTAAGGAGCTACCTGAACCTCAAAATAATAAACTGTAAAACATAGGTTTTTTAGAGGACATACTCATTTTGTCCCCTTGTACTTCATATTTTCCTGCTCTCAAAAGTACAAGTTTTTCTTTTTTAGGTATTTCTGAATTATGAGAAATATAACCTCACACATTTCTTTGTTTTAATATATTACGTATATTTTGTGACAGACGAATTTGCACGATTCATATCTAATCAAATCATGATAATTACTTCCATATTTTTGTTGAACTTCTCCTTCATCATTTAATGTTGGAATTATGACTAAGCTAGCTGAAAAAGCTACTCATCTTATAGCATGTCTACTGTTGTTTTGCCCTCCAAGTATGTACTTGCAATGGCAAATAATGATTAATGGAATTTAAAGAATGCTGATTTTAATTAGTTTGAAATTTCTTACTTGCTTAATAAGCAACTTAACTGCATAAAGAAGGTCTTGATCACTTAGGTTTTCTTAAAGCCCCAATAATTTTGAGTGTGAGATTTCTAGTTTTGACTACATTTCATGGAAATTTAAAGTTATGTCAGCCATATTCAGTAAAAGTAAATATGGAAATATACATATCATTATAAAAACTACATTTAAAGTAAGAGATTAAATGGATTTAATAAATTTGCATGGTTATAGAATCATTCGGCCATATAATTCTGAGCAACACATTTTCTCCTTTGAATATTATTTCCAACTGTCTTAATAGTTGCAGCAGTTTATTCCCTTTTTGTTATTATTTTTTTAAAAAAACAATGGTAACAATTATGTCATTATTTTAGATTAAGTGTTAGATATTCCTCCTTCTAAGGAATTCTCTTTTTTTCAATACTTTGATCTTGTCTTGGGAAATCATTGGGAACTCGTATGCACGTCTGCTCGTTTAGTTAGTCCGTGAATTATCTGACAATTCTCATTTTAAATAAGTAGGAAACGGGCTATAAGAAGAGAAATTACTTTTGCTTATTATGCTTCCTCAAAATTACGCTCTAAAGCTCAAAGACACTTTCAATTTATTAGCCAGTGTGTGATTGGAGGAGCCATTTTACATCTGGGAAATATCGTATAGATTCACATCAGAATGCCAAAGTAGAGAGATAGTAACTGACTGGATTTCCCTAGTGCAAAGTGTGTTTCTTTCTGTGAATTGAGTGGAAAATACTCCAATAACTTTTTATATTATTTCCCCAATTCTATCAGACTTGGGATTTCTTTCCCTCTACTTCCCTAGGACTATTTATTTGTCTTTGGCATATCCATCAAATTTTGAGATCTTTGTAGTGTCTCACAAAATACCACCATCTTAAAGGAACACATTCATATATTAGTGTCCTAATAATATTTTCACATTGTTATGGTCAGATACCAGAAAAGAAGAAATTGCCAAAACAAAACAAAACAAAACCTAGGACAGGTTGTGTCACTAAAGAGAAGAATGAAGAATGAAATAGCACTTGGGATGAGAAAACATCTGAACATCTGAAGACAATTTCTTGTTATTGTTATTGTTATTGCAGTGTGCAATAATCCTTTCAGATATGTACAAATATGTCCTAAGTAATGTCCATAAGAAGCATAAACGTGTTGGTTTTCCAATTCTACACCTTGAATATAAAACATTTGCAAGGCAATTATAAGCTCTGATATAACTATACACATAATATAGGAGACAATAACGTGATTTAATACAGAGAGAATTATGGTATCCACTCATTAAAGTGAAGAACACATAATCTTCCTAAATAATTAACAATATTAATATTGTATACTCTGATTTCTGAACAATATGGGTAGATGCTAAATCATTTTTGCATCATATAGTTATATGTAATTATGGTATTAGTGTCATTACATTTTTTAATGTTTCATGGTCTCTTGAACTTAGCTTACTGGGGACATCTAAAATAAAATAAAAGCCCACATTCTACATTCCTTTGGGGGTAGTGGGGCCATGCCTACCTTAAATAAGTTGTTTTCTTAAGCCTTTTCTTGCTTATTTAGAAGGGGATGTAGCATAAACATGTGGCAGCAGGTGATTTGAGGTTTGATTAAGTGAATTGACAGACTGCTCAGAGACTGATTCAGCATTTTATTGTTATTGCAATAAATCTTTTGCAATTTGCTCCCATTTTTCTTCAAGATCTGCATCTCCTTATAATGTTGGTGAAGTCACATAGCTACTTCATTCATTTTTTTTTCTACAGTCTCTATTTTGAGCCACATTTGGAAAGAATAGACTCTGTATGGCATTGCTAAGAGTGGTAGATGTTAGAAATGTCAAGATTTACCATTGAGTGTATAAAGAGCTATACAGAGAATTGAATACTTTCAGATACAGTTTAGATACACTACCACCATTTTATTGAGGGCATGATAAGCTAATGACAATGCAATTTTTCAAAGAGTTACGAATAATGGCAATGTTTCCAATAATAAGGGCTGCATGAGAGGAAATCCTTGCAAAAATGGGTTCCAGATAGTTTTAAGAGTTAATGGATTATTTAAGTTTCTAAACTCATCATTTGACAGCTTTTACAAACACCTAGAAAAATGCCAGTTTTGATATTGATATTCCAACTTTAGCTTCAAAGGTAATTGTCCTGGATTTTAAAATGGTAGGGTAAAGGGCTACTGACATGAATACACATAAAAATGAAAAGTGGGGAAATAGTTACATGAGTGAGCCAGGCGTAAGAAAGTGGAGGTTAGGCCTTCAGGTTTTTCAAAAGTAAGCATTACTGAGAAATGGAGACAGACTTGAGGTAGACTAGAGACCCCTGAAGTAGGGAATACATAACAAGTTGTTTTAATTGCTAATGCATTTGTATTAACAGGGCAATCTATGACAATTGTGCTATCAATAATTACTGAGACATGGTTAAGGAACAGACAAAGCAACAAGAGATGATACTGCCAGACAAGTGGAGGTCTGGTAATTGTCTGCAGTATCAAACTCTCATGTATAATGATTTCTGAAGGTTGAGGTTTATGAGAGCAGTTCATTATGTATTTCAAACAAAGCTCTATTTTGATATTGTTCTTCCATCGACTAGAATTGTAAGCACTGCATCTGAAATTGTGCCCAAGGGAACCCATGTCTACCAGTTGGTTAACCTTGTGACATTCCACTAAAAAGCACCAGGTTTTTTTGAAATACATAATTCATGAACCTCTCTGATTGTTTAGCATTGATCAGCTCTTGAATAAATTGAGTTGCTATCATATTAACATAAGTAGTAATGCTTTAGTGAGGTTTTTGCTTTTTCTTTCTTTTCTCTTCTACAGTCGATCAAGTGGTTCGGGGATTTCTAGTTTTTAAAACAGGAAGTCAGTTTAGAAGACTGCGGAGTTATGAATCCAGCAACGATAGCAGAAGGCTGTGAAGTACATCCTTACAACTCTTTGCATATTCCATTTAAACTCCCAGATTAGGCTGCCAGTATAGATTTGTTCTCAGACTTCTTGTCTTCTCTGTTGTCAGATATGTCTATCTTTGCATTTTTCAGCTCTATACATAATTATTCTCAAATCTAGGTAGGTTGATGTGGTTATATAATTGCCCAATATGTCAGCAGGCAAGGAAATGTAATTTATATCCTTCAGGACCTGACAAGTTAATGCACTGAAGACATCGGTCTTTCTCTAAGGCGTACAAATGGAGATAGTAGTGATCTCTATGCATATGGAGAATTGTGACTATTCCAAGCCAAGGGGCTAGGTTTTCACCTTCACATGATGAAGAGTGAGAGCAAGAATCTATTTTTAAATGTGCTTTAATGAATAGGTATCATTTCACTGTTTTTCTCTTTCAGCATAATTTGCACATTTTAAACCAGGTAACCATCTTAGCAAGAAGAAAACATTTTAATTATGAGATAATGTTGTGTACAGTTTGAACTAGAGAAGAAAGTTATTACTATGTCAATGTGAGTTGGGCCATATTTGAATAGATCATTTAAGATACAGACAAATGGGTTCCGCAGTGGTAGTAAGAATTTCCTCAGTGAAACTACTCTTATTCTTGGGACAAAGAACCCCCCCCCCCAGCCCCGTGAGAAGCAGATAGGCACAAATGTCTCATATGATTTCGTACGTAATCACTGTTCCTTCTAGAGACTCATTCATGTGTACACAGCCCTTCAACTGTAAATTCTTTAGGAATATATCTGTGTGAAAAGCGGTAGTCTTGGAAAATTAGTTGCAGATTGCCACCAAGAATGCTAAGTGTCCAGTGAAGCAAAAAGAAGACATAGGACATCTTCAGATTTATGAGAGAAAGTGACTTAATTTTCCAGTGTATCAGCATTTGTAGGACAAATATATGGTGATATGAAAGAGATTAATTCTCTAAAAATTTTAAAACTCATTTTGGTGCAGTATATTAAAATGTCCACATTCCTCATTTAGTGAGGTTATTACTTGGTATAAATAATTTAATACAAATTTGCTTAAACTCATGACTTTATTTTTTCCTAAATCTGCCTGTTTTGATTAAACATAAATTACGTATGAATTTTTTATTCATAAAGCTTTATTCCTTTCCACTTATTTATTTTTGCTTTTGAAAAATATTCACCATAGTTGTTTGGTTAACATCCCACACATACTGCTCAAATAACTGAAAAAATGGACAGTAACATTTTATCAAACCTTTCCTTTGAAAAATATTTGAAATATATACATAAAATAGAGATAAGTTTAACAATCATTATTGAATCTATTTCTAGTAGATATTTAAAATAAAAACGAGATTTGGAACCATCATTCCTTGTTAAAAAATCCTTTGATGCCCTATGACATGCATGTGTTACTCAGATTTAACACTTATATCTAACTTTGAGGGTATCTAGCTACATGTGAGCAGTAGTCCGCTTTTCTCTTTCTTCCTAAAGGAATATACAAAGGATCAGGGTGTGGAAATATGTCTTATTTCCCCCTCATTTTATATCCTAGGACAATTTGAGACTCCTGTTTTAACTTCCAACTGCTCTATCATCTCCATTACTAGGCTGTCTGCCAATTGGATGATCATACTTTCCAATTCTCCTAGTAATTCAGCCTTTAGAACAGTTTGATTTTGCCAACAGGATTCACCAGGACAATATGCTGTGCCGTCATGAGTACTTCCTAGCTTTAGAAAGAAAAATTTGAATGTTTTAAAATATATACTTGCAGAGTGTTTTGAAATGAGTATCATAATAATTTCTAAAATCTAGAGATTAAAAATATTAAAATGCTGCTTTGATTTGATTGCTTACAATGGCACACACACACAAACACACATACATTATTATCAGTACTTAAATACATTAACGGTACTTTTTCTACGAGCAAATCCTTTTCATTATAGTACATATGGTTAACACTTTCAGTATCACCCACTGAACATAGAATAACTACTGAATTCTGTGGGGGATTACATTCTAATAAAAATGCAAGGTCAAATCCTAAATCTCTGTACTTGAAAGTCACTCAGTTGATATCTTTTCAATCCCTATCCCCCGCCATGGCATTTTTCACCACACAAATATCTAGGTTGCCATTAGTGTTTTGATAAGCTAATGCATTTGCTCCCCCGTTGCCCACTACTTTTCAGGCTTTTTCTGTATTTTATATCTTTGCTTCTTTGCCTGTTTTTTTGTTCTCTTGTTACTTTTATGAAAGGTTGTACTATGTCTTCAGAATTCAGTTCCTAATACAAAATATGTTTTTATTTTCCAGTAACAATTTATTTACTTCAGAATATTCTAGGTTGTTGTCTAGAAGTATATACCCCTAAAAAAGTTATGCCTTTTAATGTGTATTTGATAAAATAAAAGTATTTCATTCTGGCATTAGTGTGGCACATCCCAAGTGATGAAATTTGCATTTTCACCTTCACGCTGTAATTTTTATGGGGTTTCTTATCTATAGAAGTAGCCTCTTTTTCATGTAGTAATCTCTATAGTCCTAAAATAAGTCTAATTCAAAGTTAAAACGATGAGAAATCCTAATAGAGTGATTACTTGGCAGTTCTTCATATCTGAGTTTGAAAATTAAATGATCCATAATATTAAAAGATGTGCTGTTTAAAACTTGTGCCCTACACTTCAACTGTAGTGACTTTGTGCTTTTTAATAATTAAATTTGTACACATTGTGAAATTGCCTATGGATATTGACAAGCCAGAGATCTTTACATTGGGAAATCTTCCCCTTTCCTGGAAAATCTTTGAAATGTTCTTCAAATGGCAATAGTGTTGACTCAGAATTGTTTTTTACTATTCAATTTCCTGGACAAAGAGGATCATTGAGCGCTTTCAGGCCAACCATTATGCATATTTTTGTGAGAAAAAAACAAAGATGTTTCACATTTTTGGAAAATTCTTGAAAGCAATACGACAATAAAAAAATTATAAAATTGCAAATAACAGAATTAGTCACCAACGGAAGTTATCACAGTAGGCATTAAGAAGAAGAAAATTTTCCTTATGTACATATTAAAAGAACAATAAGATAAAATTGAAATGTTTAATATATTCTATAATAGAAGTCACTTGCTAGATCAATCTTTATTCAAATTTAAAATAAGCAAGGGAACATCACCTGATTCCTGGATGGAAGTAGTGGAGATTCATTCTTAAAAATATATATATGAAAGTTCCTTTCACTGTTCTAAGCTAAGATAACAAGGCACTTTGAAGACATTACATCTACTTGCTCTCACAGAGACTATGTGAGAAGACTGAATGAGCAGCTAAGCTTACACATTGGTTAGAGGGCCTAGAGTAGGGGGTGTATGTGTGTGCCTGTGTGTGTGTGTCTGTGTCTGTGTATGGTTTGGATGAAAACTTGAGAGAAGTTGGAATTAACATGGGAACTGAAGTTAATAGATCTGCCAAACACAAGTCAATCACTATTAGACAGAGATGTTCATCTTGTGATAACACTTTAATTAATAAGAAGGTGTAAAATATTTATAATGTTGCTTCAATCTGTCTTTAATTTTATTTATTTTCTCCTCTCAGATTAGAAAGCAAAATTTAAAAAGTCCTCAGGGAAGAAGTAAGGAAATACATTTCACTGCACAGTTTCCCCAGTACCAACAAATTTTCTTTTTCTCTTTTTACTTCCTCTAGAAGCCTTTGCATCTCTAATGGTAGTGTATATTCATGTGAAAAATATATTATTTAGCAGAATTGACACTCTGTTAATATACAAGCTATAGATTATGATTATATAGCTAAAAATGAGTTAAGCAGAACTGCACAGAATTTCTAGACATGAACCTTTATTTTATTTGTTTGTGCTATCTCTCTATATATAGATATAATTATTATATTTATATATGAATACATATTTATTCATATGTATTTTACATAATATATTTATATATAAATATATTTTATTTATATTCAATTAAATCAATCCTAAAGCACAGGTGTTTAAGAAAAAAGTAATGCAACAGATGTTTCATTGATCCTAAGGATTTACTTTTTTTCCCTCTTGCGCCAGCATTTTCTGACTTACACTAATGAAAGTAGTGAAAAACTACATTTTATGTTGTGAAGTTATGTGATCAGAACTTGAGCACAGGAACAAATTTAGGTGGATTTAGATTCAATTCTAACGATAATTAAGTCCTTAGTAAATGTGTTTCTAAGGTAGGACACATAGGACTAATAAGATAAATGATTGCGATATCATTCATCTTCCTTTTGATTTTGTTTTTAGTAAATATTATAAACTCTTACTTAAATAAGCATGTAGTTGGCCATTTAAACCAAAAGGCTGAACTGAAACATCGTGTTTGAATTTGCTCATCATATTTTTCTTCCCTCGGGCCACTAGCTAGGATCTTATCCATGGTTAAAGCACAGGCACAGTTCTGGAAATGTTCTTAGGATTGCCAAAATCAACTGAGCAGGCGGTGCTTGTCCAGTGAAGCTCCAAATGCCCTCTTGTACTTAATCATTGCATATACATATGGATCTGTGTGTTCCTGAAAGTGTAATGCCAAACCATATTGGCCACATCAAGGAAATTACTACCTTGTAATTCATGTCTATTTTACAGAAACATCTCTAAAAACTGCTCTCATACCTTAATCATTTTTCTGTTCTTGGATTTCTTTGTCATTTCCCTGTTTGAATTGTTCATTCACAACTTGGCTCAATAAGTGCTTTGTGTTATTAATTCCATGTGTACAGCTGTTTAGAAACTTTTACAGAAAGTCTGTATTTGTTTGGAAATGAATCCAATTAAGAAATATAAATGACATTTCTTTCCAGCTTGGCAGAAACTGTGAGAGAGAAATTATTGCCAAAAGTTTATTGCTGTGTCTTCTTTTCAGTATGCTCCCTTCAAACTTCATGGCAGTAAATGCCGAAGAACCTCATGTATCAAACTTACAGCAAACTCTGAGCCAGGTGTCTTCAATTGCAGGTCATATGCTGAGCTACATTAATCATTTTACTCTTTTGAATAAAATTCCCCCAAATTGAGTAACCTTAACCTCAGGGAAACTGTGGTTGCTAAGTTCTTTATTCTCTCACTTCTGAATTCTGTTACATCTTCTGCCTGCAATAATTATAGGAAAAGAAAAAGGCACAGTTTTTTCCCATAGAAGGCAGGCAATAAGTATTTTGAGTAAATTTAGACTGTTAGCACCTTGAGAACAGGGGCCAGTGCCACACTTTTATACAAAACTCAATCATTTAGTTCATTGCTATGCCTCCTGCTGTCACTCAGTGAACATCTGTTTATATTTACATGCTAAAATATTGTTCAGGGTTTTGTACTGCGTTTGATAGTCATCAAAACCAATTGCATTGTGTACTATGGTATGATGTTCAGATGAAAAGAAGCAGTCTTCTCTATAATTTCTCTGAAAACCAGCTCCAACTTACAAGTAGCCAAAGATAAATGATGGCTGAACTCAACAGATTAATTCAAATTATCATTAAATCAAACATGCTTTTGAAACATTTCTACCATATTGGCAGGACTACCATTTATAGCATTTAGTAGAATGTATATTCAGTACCCTTTCCATTTTTCCAAGTGTTTGTTTTTTTTTTTTAATTTAGGTTTTGGGGTTTAAATAGGTAATGTATTTGAATGGTTCAAGAATCAAAACTATGTAAGAAGGTACATACCTACAAACCTTACTTCCATGCCAGTCCCTATCTATCCCACTTATCCTTGCCTCAGTAAGCTATCACTTTCAGTTTTCTTATGTATGCTTCCAGAGTTTCTTTATGTAGATATAAGCAAATATTTATAAGATGTATCCTATTTGTTATAAACAGTCCCCTGTAGATGGATACCAGGATTTAACTACAATCTTAAAATGGTAAACAGTGCTGTAATAAATGACATTGCACAGATATCATTCATACATATTGTGATTGTTGGGTCAAATGAACTTTAAAAATCAATTTATCTTGTTCTAGAAAAATGTTACTATTGTTTTGGGGATTACACCAAATATAATATTAGTGTAGGGAGAAGAATCAGCTTTATGATGTTGAGCCTTCCTATCCAAGATTACATGTCTTTTCCTTTGTTCCACTTTAAGGTTGTGTCCTGAAGTATTTTAAATGTTTTTCTTATGACCATTGCACAATTCCAGTTATATTTATTCCTGGGTACTTTATCTTTTTCACTGTTGCTATTGTAAATGCCCTTGCAGTCTTAGCAAAGTAATTTCTGCAAATGTAAGAAATATGAGGATATTGAGCAAAATTGGTAGTAGCACACAGTATATTTTTATCAAATATATGCTAATCTAAATACTTTATTTTCATTAATATTTATTGAATAATTATTTCTCTTGCTAAGTTTACGTTACCATAGTAAAGGACTGGGAATTCCTCAAATACTTGCTGATTAATATATTATCATAAAGTTTTTCAAATTGGAGAAAATAAAAAGAGCTTTACTATTATTTAGCGATTTATCTCTTTAAACAAATTCAAATACTGAATTGACTCTATAGTTAACAAGACATCACTTACATTTTCCAAGCTGTTCGCTAGGATTTAGCTGTGTGACACCCTTTGATGTTAATGGGATCTAGTGCCTAAATCTCCATGAGCTGCTTGAAAATGTAACATGTCTGTGTGGCAGTAATGTCACAGCTGCTGTATTTTTTATAGATTTCTTTATTCACTTCATTTCATACATATGTATATATATAATTGTAATATTAAGCATTTTTCACCTTTAAAGTACTGTTAACTCATGAAATCTAACACCTTTAAAAAGAGAGTAGGGGCTTCCTTGGTGGCGCAGTGGTTGAGAATCTGCCTGCCAATGCAGGGAACACGGGTTCGAGCCCTGGTCTGGGAAGATCCCACATGCCGCGGAGCAACTGGGCCCGTGAGCCACAACTACTGAGCCTGCACGTCTGGAGCCTGTGCTCCGCAACAAGAGAGGCCGCGACAGTGAGAGGCCCGCGCACCACGATGAAGAGTGGCCCCCGCTCGCCGCAACTAGAGAAAGCCCTCGCACAGAAACGAAGACCCAACACAGCCAAATAAATAAATAAATAAAATAAATTTATAAAAAAAAAGAGAGTAAATAATTTTACTTTCATTTTAGCAGAAGGACAGTAAACTACTGAGGCCATGTGATTCAAAATATTACAAAAAAAGGTGGCTATTTGAACTGAACTGCTGTTGGATGTAGGCATAGACCAACTCAGAAGTAAAAACTTGAAGCAGAAAATTAGTGCATGAACCTTGCAGTGAGTAACAATACTTGCTCTCAGCTACCTATCCCACAAGCTAGCCTGGCTATCCTTGTATCTGCTGAGCTTAACTTGTCACTTTCTTTTATTTCTTTCCCAGCTGTTGCTGTAGAATAACTCAAACCCTCTCCAGTTACTTAAGTGGACACTGCAAAATTTAAAAGCATTTTTAAAAAAGTATGTCATTTCATATCATAAACTACAATTTTAACTTTATTTTATTTGTTCATAACAAACCCTTTTCCATGAAAAATTGGAAGCAGGGTATAGCATTTTTAGGAGAAGGGAGAGGAATTGTAGCCAAATGAAGAGATATAAAGGCAAAGCTCAAGTAAGGTATGGAATAACTGAAGTATAATATTTAGATAGAATATTGTATCACCAGATTTTAAAAGTTTAACTTCCTTCAGATAGTAACCTTTACAATATGCATGGAAAATCACCAGTCAAATTAATTTATCAACATTATTTGATAGTTTGCAAAGTGTCTTTGTATGTAAGCAATATGAACTGATAAAGACAGAATATAAATCTGATTATTAGGAAGCAGAGTTCTTTGACAAGCCCAATAAGTAAAAATTACTTAATAATAGAGTCCTGGATGTCACTTAACTTTGTCAGCATCATACAGTCCAAGATCTGTCCCTGAAAAGACACCAGGTTCAAAACATAGGTTTTCTTGGGAAGTCCCCTGGTTCCCTAGTGGTTAGAATTCAGCGCTTTCACTGCAGAGGCCCAGGTTCGATCCCTGGTTGGGGAACCATCCCACATGCTGCCAAAATACAAACAAACAAAAAAATATGTGATTTTTTCACAATGTCTACATCAGTATCAAAGGAAATATATGACAATTTAGTTTTCTAGTTTATTCCCTTTTTTTATGAAGGTGCTGCAATGGCAATAGACTGGCAAGTGTATTCAGCCAAGTTGGACTTGTGATTCACGCAGGAGAATTTAACATTGTGATAAGAAAAGAAATAAAGGGAATTTAGTATTTCCAAGTCTGACTGCCTTGGGAAGAAACTGTATTTTAAATCACCATGCATCAATTTTGAATATTAAGAAAGGAACTGAAACAAATGTTTAGCAGAGGCTTAATAATAATAAAAAACAATAAAATGAAAAATAAAAAACACCATCATCCTGAGGTTAGTTTTCTGCTGCATTGAGTCTTACCTTCCATACTTCAATATGATAAAAAACTTTCCCTCAATCTATCAATATAGATTAATGTTTCACCATTACGGTAAGAATATAATGCAGAGTGTTCTGTTTCCCATTCTGACCTTTACCATAAAACTGATTTTTTATAGCAGACTATGAGAGGAAATAATTTTTAAATAGAATTCCAACAATGCATTTGTAAACATAACTTCTATCCTTTGAACTACTAAGTGTTAACCTTGCTATAAAAAATGTTATTCCTGTAAGTTTTGAATAAGCTATAAGAAGTAAGGACATAGAATTAAAACGTAAAGGTGATTATGGTCAGAATCGTCTAAGATTAGTCTAAAAGGTGTATTTCTAAGCATTGAATAATGCTATATAAAATGTTTTATTATCATTACAAGTTTTATAATAGGATGAAGTTATTCTTTGATGGTCCATTTTTTGAAGAAGAAACTATATATTTCAGCTCTTGACCAATTGAGCTCCAATACTTCTTAGCAGTTAATCTTTTCTAAAAGTTACTTTGTAATTCTAATAGCCATTTTTAAAAGATTGATTAGTCCCTAAATCTAAGTCAATCATATGTTTAAAAGTGTTTTAGTTTTAAACTTATACTTGTAAAAAAAACTAATTAGAAATTCCAGATTATTGAAAATGAAGACAATTTTTCATGTAGTTTAAGTAATTCAATTGGAATAAGAAATCTTAGAATCTTTCAAAGAAAGAGAAAAATAAAGTTGTAGATTAAGAATTCACAGTACAAACACCAGTATAGACTACACATCTAAAAAATCAAAGAGAAAATTTTGAATTTCAGAAGACATCATATTTTTGACAGCTCTAAATATCCCTGTCAGGTTCTGCTTTGTTTTCTTAGTGGAACCAGGGAAAACAGAAAAACTTTCTTAGGGCAGGTTATTCTATAACTTCAATCAGCATCTGGGGTTTTCTGGGACTTTGGTAGCTCCACAAAATATTTTCACCTAAAAGAGTGTCTATACCCTTAGACTTCTTGGCAAAAGAAAGATTATTATGAGTCTGATTTAGTTTAATCTGCATCAGTGGTATTTTATTATTAGTATTATCTCTGTAGGCTTGGAGGATATGAAAGTTAGCTCTGTATTAGCCTTAAACATTCTGAGCTGGATTTGAATCACTTAAGACTAAATTTTTTTAAATTCCTCCCTTTTTCAACTACTTAGAAAGTTAGCATGTCTTTCCCCAAGACACCTGAGTACTCAGAGTAAAAAAATTTAAAAAAAAACATCTACCTGAAAATTTCATATCTTATCTTAATGCTCCTAGCTATTGATAAGAAAGGAGTTTTTCATGAAAATGTAGTTGCCCCTCTATTAGAAACTCAGTTCAAATAGGCTCTAGCCACTAGTCTCAAACAAAAATGTAATGTCATTTGATGAAAGTAAATTTCCTCAAATAAGAGTCAATTTTCCATACATTTATTTAATTATAAGATAGCATTCAAGGAGCAAAATGCATAAGAAAGAAAACAATCATCAGATATTTATTCAGTTTTCTTTAATCATAGAATCACTAAGTTGAAAGAGCCCTAGAATATGTAGTCCAATGCCATCATTTTATAAAAGGGAAAATTGAAATCCTGAAAGATAAAATAGTTTCTCCAAATCACATACTTAGTGACAGAACTGGGACCAACATCCATCTTGCAACCCTCACTCTAATGCTCATTTTCCTAAACAGCACTGATTATCACTCAACCAATCATTGTGGGGAATGCAAAAAAACCAAAAGATATAAGCTATAATCTTTGCTCTTATGGATTTTATAATTTAGTAGGAGAGATATATACAAGACAAAAATTTCACATGATCAGGACAGGCAAGATGTGTTCTATTTGTCCAGAAGCCAGATACATCATGGTGGGCTTGTAGGGTTGCAGGAGGCTTGACAAACAAGTAGTATCTGGGTGTAAGATGAGATTGTGGTGAGAAATATTACTTTAGAGTTATTATAGTGTTATACTGTTTTAAAATTTTTAAATAAATAATCTTCCCCAAAGTTTAAGAAATGTTTGGTATTTTGTTTTTTCTCCCAATGCAAAATACAAAAGAATTAAAATATTAATGATTTTGATCATATAATTGCTACTTACTGTCATTTGTGTGGATAATTTGCATAGGCATGTTCATGTTTTAGTTAAAGAGATTCATTATAATGTTTTCATATGTCATTGCTATATCATCATGTTGTTTGCTTATATTATTCTAAAAAGTATTTACTTCTCTTTTTTATTCTAGCAGGATACTCCATTTGGGGATTTAATCCACTATTATTAAGCTTCTAATCATGAGTTAAGAAAATCTTTGCTATTAATTTGTTCAGCCATTTTTCTTTTTTTCTAAAATTAATTTTTATTGGAGTATAGTTGCTTTACAATGTTGTGTTAGTTTCTACTGTACACCAAAGTGAATCAGCTGTACGTATACATATATATCCCCTCTTGTTTTGGATTTCCTTCCCATTTAGGTCACCACAGAGCATTGAGTAGAGTTCCCTGAGCTATACAGTAGGCTCTCATGAGTTACCTATTTTATACATAGTATTAATAGTGTATATGTGTCAATACCAATCTCCCAATTCATCCCACCCCCACCTTTCCCACCTTGGTGTCCATACGTTTGTTCTCTATGTCTTTGTCTCTAGTTCTGCTTTGCAAATAAGATCATCTGTACCATTTTTCTAGATTCCACATACATGCATCAATGTACAATATTTGTTTTTCTCTTTCTGGCTTACTTCACTCTGTATGACAGTCTCTAGGTCCATCTGCATCTCTACAAATGACCCAATTTTGTTCCTTTTATTTATTTACTTATTTTTAACTTTATATTTTATATTGGAGTATAGCCGATTAACAATGTTGTGATAGTTTCAGGTGCACAGCAAAGCAACTCAGCCATACATAGACATGTATCCTTTCTCCCCCAAATTCCCTTCTTATCCAGGCTGCCACATAACATTGAGCAGAGTTCCCTGTGCTATACAGGTCCTTGTTGGTTATCCACTTTAAATATGGCAGTGTGTACATGTCTATCCTTAAATCCCTAGTTATCCCTTCCCCCCTGCTAACTGTAAGTTTGTTCTCTAAGTCTGTGAGTCTGTTTCTATTTTGTAAATAAGTTCATTTGTAGCATTTCCTTTTAGATTCTTCATATAAGGGATATCATACCATATTTATCTTTCTCTGACTTACTTCACTCAGTATGACAATCTCTAGGTCCACCTATGTCACCGCAAATGGCATTATTTCATTCTTTTTAATGACTGAGTAATATTACATTGTGTGTGTGTGTCTGTGTGTGTGTGTGTGTGTGTGTGTGTATACACTACATCTTCTTTATCCATTCCTCTGTCAATGGACATTTAGGTTGCTACCATGTCTTGGCTATCGTAAACAGTGCTGCAATGAACATTGGGGTGCATGGATCCTTGCAGACCATGTTTTTCTCTGGATATATGCTCAAGAGTGGGATTGCAGGGTCATGTGGTAGCTCTATTTTTAGTTTTTTAATGGACCTCCATACTGTTCTCCATAGTGGCTGTACCAATTTACATTCCCACCAACAGTGTAGGATGGTTGCCTCTCTCCATTTTCAACTTTTTTTTTTTTTTGGTCAGGACATCTGAGTTCTAATAGTATTTGAAGTTGATCATTTGGAGATTCCTTGAAGAATTACTCAAGTTGTTTCAGTGTAAATTATTTAAGTTCAAAAAGGACAGTGATTTATATTTTGTATTTTTGGTGCAAGGGAGTAACACCGGTGGTAGATTATTTTTATCTAAAACACTTATTTTATTGCTCTGTTTTTCTTCACAAGAACCTATAACGACACTCTTTAGCTTAAACAGTCATCTTAAAACTATTTGCACATCCTAAATGTTTGAGGAAGGTCAGTGAGTGTATGTGGGTTAGGTAGAGGGGAGAGGGTACTACTCCTACATCAACCACAATAGCTACACCTTTATCTATTTTATGTATTGTGGCTTTGATCCTGCTCAATTTCCATTAAAAAGGTGGGGAGATCTTTGTTTCTTTCTTTCTTTCTTTTTTTTTTTTTTTTTGTGGCGCATGGGCTTAGTTGCTCTGTGGCATGTGAGATCTTCCCTGAGCAGGGCTCGAACCCGTGTTCCCTGCATTGGCAGGCGGATTCTTAACCACTGCATCACAAGGGAAGCCCATGTCTTTTTTTTTTATAGAGCAGGTTATTATTAGTCATCCATTGTATACACAATAGTGTATACGTGTCAATCCCAATCGCCCAATTCATCAAACCACCCCCAACCCCCCACCGCTATCCCCCCTTGGTGTCCATACACTTGTTCTCTACATCTGTGTCTCAATTTCTGCCCTGCAAACCAGTTCATCTGTACCATTTTTCTAGGTTCCACATATGTGCGTTAATATATAATATTAGATTTTCTCTTTGACTTACTTCATTCTGTATGACAGTCTCTAGATCCATCCACGTCTCAACAAATGACCCAATTTCATTCTTTTAATGGCTGAGTAATATTCCATTGTATATATGTATGACATCTTCTTTATCCATTCATCTGTCAATGGGCATTTAGGTTGCTTCCATGACCTGGCTATTGTAAATAGTGCTGCAACGAACATTGGGGTGCATGTGTCTTTTTTTTTTTTATAAATTTAATTAATTAATTTATTTTACTTTTATGGCTGTGTTGGGTCTTCGTTTCTGTGTGAGGGCTTTCTCTAGTTGCGGCGAGTGGGGGCCACTCTTCATCACGGTGTGTGGGCCTCATCACGGCCTCTCTGGTTGTGGAGCACAGGCTCCAGATGCGCAGGCTCAGTAGTTGTGGCTCACAGGCTTAGTTGCTCCGCGGCATGTGGGATCTTCCCAGACCAGGGCTCGAACCTGTGTCCCCTGTATTGGCAGGCAGATTCTCAACCACTGAGCCACCAGGGAAGCCCCACATGTGTCTTTTTGAATTATGCTTTTCTCTGGGTATATGCCCAGTAGTGGGATTGCTGGGTCATATGGTAATTCTATTTTTAGTTTTTTTAAGGAACCTCCATACTGTTCTCCATAGTGGCTGTATCAATTTATATTCCCACCAACAGTGCAAGAGGGTTCCCTTTTATCCACACTCTCTCCGGCATTTGTTGTTTGTAGATTTTCTGATGATACCCATTCTAACTGGTGTGAGGTGATACCTCATTTTACTTTTGATTTGCATTTCTCTAATAATTAGTGATGTTGAGAAGCTTTTCATGTGCTTCTTGACTATCTGTATATTTTCTTTGGAGAAATGTCTATTTAGGTCTTCTGCCCATTTTTGGATTGGGTTTTTTGTTTTTTTAATATTGACCTGCATGAGCTATTTATATATTTTGGAGATTAATCCTTTCTCTATTGATTTGTTTGCAAATATTTTCTCCCATTCTGAGGGTTGTCTTTTCTTCTTGTTTATGGTTTCCTTTGCTGTGCAAAAGCTTTGAAGTTTTATTAGGTCCCATTTGTTTATTTTTGTTTTTATTTCCATTACTCTAGGAGGTGGATCAAAAAAGATCTTGCTGTGATTTATGTCAAAGAGTGTTCTTCTTATGTTTTCCTCTAAGAGTTTTATAATGTCTGGTCTTACATTTAGGTCTCGAATCCATTTTGAGTTTATTTTTCTGTGTGGTTTTAGGGAGTGTTCTAATTTCATTCTTTTACATGTAGCTGTCCAGTTTTCCCCACACCACTTATTTAAGATACTGTCTTTTCTCCATTGTATATCCTTGCCTCCTTTGTCATAGATTAGTTGACCATAGGTGTGTGGCTTTATCTCTGGGCTTTCTATCTTGTTCCATTGATCTATGTTTCTGTTTTTGTGCCAGCACCATATTGTCTTGATTCCTGTAGCTTTATAGTATAGTCTGAAGTCAGGGAGTCTGATTCCTCCAGCTCCATTTTTTTCCCTCAAGACTGCTTTGGCTATTCGGGCTCTTTTGTGTCTCCATACAAATTTTAAGATTTTTTGTTCTAGTTCTTTTAAAAAAGGCCATTGGTAATTTTTTAGGGATTACATTGAATCTGTAGATTGCCTTGGGTAGTATAGTCATTTTCACAATGTTGATTCTTCCAATCCAAGAACATGGTATATCTCTCCATCTGTTTGTATCATCTTTAATTTATTTCATCAGTGTCCTATAGTTTTCTGCATACAGGTGTTTTGTCTCTCTAGGTAGGTTTATTCCTAGGTATTTTATTCTTTTTGTTGCAGTGGTAAACGGGAGTGTTTCCTTAATTTCTATTTCAGATTTTTAGTCATTAAGGTATAGGAATGCAAGAGATTTCTGTGCATTAATTTTGTATCCTGCTACTTTACCAAATTCATTGATTAGCTGTAGTAGTTTTCTGGTGGCATCTTTAGGAGTCTCTATGTGTAGTGTCATGTCATCTGCAAACAGTGACAGTTTTACTTCTTCTTTTCCAATCTGTATTCCCTTTATTTCTTTTTCTTCTCTGATTGCTGTGGCTAGGACTTCCAAAACTATGTTGAATAATAGTGGCGAGAGTGGACATCCTTGTCTTATTCCTGATCTTAGAGGAAATGCTTTCACTTTTTCACCATTGAGAATGATGTTTGCTGTGGGTTTGTCACATATGGCCTTTATTATGTTGAGGTAGGTTCCCTCAATGCCCACTTTCTGGAGAGTTTTTTCATAAATGGGTGTTGAATTTTGTCAAAAGCTTTTCCTGCATCTATTGAGATGATCATATGCTTTTTATTCTTTAATTTGTTAATATGGTGTATCACATTGATTGATTTGCATATATTGAAGAATCCTTGCATCCCTGGGATAAATCCCACTTGGTCATGTTGTATGATCCTTTTAATGTTTTGTTGGATTCTGTTTGCTAGTATTTTGTTGAGGATTTTTGCATCTATATTCATCAGTGATATTGGACAGGAATTTTCTCTTTTTGTAGTATCTTTGTCTGGTTTTGGTATCAGGGTGATGGTGGCCTCATAGAATGAGTTTGGGAGTGTTCCTTCCTCTGCAATTTTTTGGAAGAGTTTGAGAAGGATGGGTGTTAGCTCTTCTCTAAATGTTTGATAGAATTCACCTGTGAAACCATCCAGTCCTGGACTTTTGTTTGTTGGAAGATTTTTAATCACAGTTTCAATTTCATTGCTTGTCACTGGTCTGTTCATATTTTCTATTTCTTCCTGGTTCAGTCTTGGAAAGTTATATCTTTCTAAGAATTTGTCCAGTTCTTCCAGGTTGTCCATTTTATTGGCATACAGTTGCTTGTGTTAGTCTCTTAGGATGATTTGTATTTCTGTGGTGTCTGTTGTAACTTCTTTTTCATTTCTAATTTTATTGATTTGAGTCCTCTCCCTCTTTTTCTTGATGAGTCTGGCTAATGGTTTATCAATTTTGTTTATCTTCTCAAAGAACCAGCTTTTAGTTTTATTGATCTTTGCTATTGTTTTCTTTGTTTCTATTGGATTTATTTCTGCTCTGATCTTTCTGATTGCTTTCCTTCTGCTAACTTTGGGTTTTGTTTGTTCTTCTTTCTCTAGTTCCTTTAGGTGTAAGGCTAGATTTTTTATTTGAGATTTTTCTTGTTTCTTGAGGTAGGCTTGCATAGCTATAAACTTCCCTCTTAGAACTGCTTTTGCTGCATCCCATAGATTTTGGATCGTTGTGTTTTCATTGTCATTTGTCTCTAGGTATATTTTGATTTCCTGTTTGATTTCTTCAGTGATCTCTTGGTTATTTAGTAACGTATTGTTTAGCCTCCATGTGTTTGTGTTTTTTACGTTTTTTTCCCTGTAATTGATTTCTAATCTCATAGCGTTGTTGTCTGAAAAGATGCTTGATATGATTTCAGTTTTCTTAAATTTACTGAGGCTTGATTTGTGACCCAAGATGTGATCTATCCTGGAGAATGTTCCATGCGCACTTGAGAAGAACGTGTAATCTGCTGTTTTTGGATGGCACGTCCTATAAATATCAATTAATTTTATCTGGTCTATTGTGTCATTTAAAGCTTGTGTTTCCTTATTAATTTTCTGTTTTGATGATCTGTCCATTGGTGTAATTGAGGTGTTAAAGTCCCCCACTATTATTGTGTTACTGTTGATTTCCTCTTTTATAGCTGTTAGTAGTTGCCTTATGTATTGAGGTGCCCCTATGTTGGGTGCATATATATTTATAATTGTTATATCTTCTTCTTGGATTGATCCCCTGATCATTATATACTGTCCTTCCTTGTCTCTTGTAACATTCTTTGTTTTAAAGTCTATTTTATCTGATATGAGTATTGCTACTCCAGCTTTCTTTTGATTTCCATTTGCATGGAATATCTTTTTCCATCCCCTCACTTTCAGTCTGAATGTGTCCCTAGATCTGAAGTGGGTCTCTTGTAGACAGCATATATATGGGTCTTGGTTTTGTATCCATTCAGCAAGCCTGTGTCTTTTGGTTGGAGCATTTATTCCATTCACTTTTAGGGTAATTATCAATATATATGTTCCTAGTACCATTTTCTTGTTTTGGGTTTGTTTTGTAGGTCCTTTCCTTCTCTTGTGTTTCCCACTTAGAGAAGTTCCTTTAGCATTTGCTGTAAAGGTGGTTTGGTGGTGCTGAATTCTCTTAGCTTTTGCTTGTCTGTAAAGCTTTTGATTTCTCCATCGAATCTGAATGAGATCCTTGCTGGGTAGAATAATCTTGGTTGTAGGTTCTTCCCTTTCATCACTTTAAGTATATCATGCCACTCCCTCCCTTCTGGCTTGTAGAGTTTCTGCTGAGAAATCAGCTGTTAACCTTATGGGAGTTCCCTTGTATGTTATTTGTCGTTTTTCCCTTGCTCCTTTTAGTAATTTTTCTTTGTCTTTAATTTTGTCAATTTGATTACTATGTATCTCGGCATGTTTCTCCTTGGGTTTATCCTGTATGGGACTCTCTGCACTTCCTGGACTTGGGTGGCTATTTCCTTTCCCATGTTAGGGAAGGTTTTGAGTATAATCTCTTCAAATATTTTCTCTGGTCCTTTCTCTCTCTCTTCTCCTGGAACCCCTATAATGTGAATGTTGTTGTGTTTAATGTTGTCCCAGAGGTCTCGTAGGCTGTCTTCATTTCTTTTCATTCTTTTTTCTTTATTCTTTCCGCAGCAGTGAATTCCACCATTCTGTCTTCCAGGTCACTTATCCATTCTTCTGCCTCAGTTATTCTGCTATTGATTCCTTCTAGTGTAGTTTTCATTTCAGTTATTGTATTGGTCATCTCTGTTTGTTTGTTCTTTAATTCTTCTAGGTCTTTGTTAAACATTTCTTTCATCTTCTCGATCTTTGCCTCCATTCTTTTCCCGAGGTCTTGGATCATCTTCACTATCATTATTCTGAATTCTTTTTCTGGAAGTTTGCCTATCTCCACCTCATTTAGTTATTTTTCTGGGGTTTTGTCTTGTTCCTTCATCTGGTACATAGCCCTCTGCCTTTTCATCTTGTCTATCTTTCTGTGAATGTGATTTTTGTTCCACAGGCTGCAGGATTGTAGTTCTTCTTGCTTTTACTGTTTTCCCTCTCGAGATCTTTTACAAAGTTTAAACTTTTCAAATTTTTGAAAACCCCTTGCCTAAAGGATGAAGATCAAAATTATTCAATTTTCTCCACATTCTCATTATATTTTCTACTTATTCCTCTATGCAAGCACTTTGTCTCATGCAAGCTTATTTCCTAGATATTTTTTAGACGTACCTTGTGGTTTTCTTGCTCTCTGTCTTTGCAGATATTTGCAAAGCTCCAAGTTGAAAGCTCTCATTTACTACTCTCCACCCCCTACACTCCTATACAGACGTCGTCTTCCCTTCCAAGGTTTTATTTAAGTTAAACTTCTCCCATGAAGTTTTCTAAATTATAATAGCTGGAAGTGGCATCTGTATTCATTGAATTCCAGTACCATTTATCACTCATTCTTATCACTACTTAATGTTAGAGCCACCTATGTAGACTAGAATAAAATTTCCTTACTTTGACAATTAATATATGTTGAATAAAGGAAAAATAAGTGGATCACAAGTTTTTCAAGAGTAATAAAGTTTAACTTTTATTGTTCTTCAAGGTTCAAGCCGTACAAAATCAATGAAAAATGTTTAAAGGAGAGGTTTCTACAAAATTGCTATCATATGGTGTTATCACTCTAGGAGTCTATAATGGTCCTATAGTCTCAGATTCAGAGAGATTCTCTGAGTGATAGCTGCTTATAATGTAAAATGAAAAATGTATTATTCTGCAACAGTATGTTTTGTAAGAATTGTAGATGTGTGTTTTAATTAGCCCTTCAACACTTAGAATAATATATGTGAAATATATTTTTAAATTCCTTTGAGAATTTGCCTAAAACTGGGATTAACCCATTAAGACATAGGCCTTGTATTCATATATTTACTTGAGAGTATGTTTTTCTTGTAGCCTGCAACATTTGGTTTAATTCAAAAAGTTTTTAATTTTCAAATTGACTCATAATGGCATCAAGATTAAGTTACTGACCTGAAGAGAGAATCAAGAAGCAGCCTTTCCTATGCTCTTTTTGGGTTATCTGATCAACACATTTCAACTTTAATAGCAATGGAGGCCAAAACCAATATTAATACATTAGTATTAATGCCGTTGTAGACAGAAGTAGAAAGCTATGGGAAAAGTAAATTCTTAGAAAGTCATTCTGGCTGTTTTCTTTCAGCAAATGTATTTTATAAGTAAAAATATCAGTGTTAGAAGGGCAGTGTTATACAGCACATGTAATACTATTCTGAATATTAGGAAACCTGGGTAGGAATTACCTGAGTAGCTTTGGGAAATTCTCTTTCCCTATATTCAACTGAACTTGTCTCCTCTGTAAAATGAAGGTTTGGAACTTGTTGATTTCTAAGATTCCTCTAGTTCAATCCTTTTATGTCTTTAGACTTTAAAAAGGTAGGGAAAATCATCAAAAAGTAATATCATACTTACACAAATATTCTCCAGAAGAACAAATATAAAAAGATGTGTATATACTAGTGGAAGTTGTTCTTCAAAATTCAGTATCTTATTCTTTCATGTAATGCATGGGAAAGGTGATAAATTAAGTTTTTGTTAAATAAAAAAAAATAAAAGTAATTTTTAACATAGGGGTTGATTTCTGTGGCAGTAGAAGTTCTTCTATGCATTAAATAGAGGAAGAAAAAATGTCTCAGAAGTGCATTTTAACACAGCATTCAATTTCACAGGAAAGATTCAACATCTCTAGCAACCCCTGGGTCGCTTCAATGTAGTGCTCTAATTTATATATCAAAGTGAGAACAAGCATACTGAAACATAAGGCCTGAAGAAACAACTCACTGTTTCTATTAAAATGTAGTTCGGCAGTTACACAGTCCATGAAATGCTCATTAACAAGCTGAGGCAATATCCACTGAGTATTCAGGTTCACCTTTGCATATTAATGAGCAATGTGTAATAACATTTATGGCTCTTGCTGTTCCACATGCAGGGAACATTGAGATTAGAGCTGGGCTATATAAATGTCAAATGGATTTATGGTCATGCATGCTGCTGTTTTAAAACAGTAGCCTCTTAACAGCTACAAATGTCCCATTTATATGCAGGTACTTGGCACCTACATTATTTCTTGAGCCACGGATTACTGTTGCTATAGATTTCCAACCTACAATACAGATCTACCACCAACAGCTTTATGAAGCCGCATGCCCTTTAGAAACAATGCAATTTGGGTTTTCCTGCCATAATAATGTACATTATCCTAATGTTTCATAAAAGTCTCTCATTTAAAGGGGGCAAACAAAGATGTCAGAAAAATAAATCCAGCTAACATGTTAACTAAACAAGGCTGTAAATGCTGGAATTCAAATATGGTTTTCTGCTTTACTAGCAGCATGAGATCTCTATAGTCTAAAAACTCCAAGCCCACAAGATGGGAAGAGGGTGGAATATACACATATATTCATTCATTTCTAAGCATTCTTAAAAGACCTCAAAACCAGAAAACAATGATATCAACCTCTTAGCTGCTATCTCAATTTCTGGGAAGTCTTGCCTGACCAACTTCCAGCCTCACAGCTCTCCTCCACGTGTGCTTTACAATATGAATTAAACATATATCTTTAAAAATTAATAGTTCTATAAACATTTTCTTTCAAATTTGTCACATTCCAAAATTTATTGAATTTTGTATGCAAACTAAGCATGCACGGTTTTTAGTTTGGTTTTAATGTAGTATTGAGAAAAGCTGATAAATTATTTAAAACGTCAAGTGACATGGTAGAGCCAGACCTTACCAGCAGCAAATTACCTATGTGGCATAACTTTTTGGAGTATAGTATTGGGTATAGATATTCCATATTAACCAAAAGTACTTTATTAGAACAGATAGGAAATAAGAAAAATAGAGGTGGAATTGTGGAAGGCTCAAAGCAATTAAATAACCTCTTAATACAGAGTTTACTCATTAGTTGTAGAGCCCATTTTTTTTCATTATTATTTCTATTATTTCCAAATAAACTTTTTTTACAGAATACATACATTCAAGCCAGGTTGAGTGGGTAGCACGTTGCTTGCCAAATTGTGTGTGCTCTTAAATATATGTCAAATATCTAAAATATATTTATGCATTTTTAATATTTTATACATTTCTTCGTTTACCTGTGAGAGAAGACAGATTTTTAATTTTTTGCAAAATTGAACTAGAGGCTTTTACACAATAACAGTATTTTTGTCTTCTTGTACTTTTTGAGGGAAGTACTTTTGTGGTCTTGATTGTCAGGGGCATCAATATGATATATCATAAAACTGCTTCAAAACACACTGTCAGAATGGAGTAAGATGAAAAGGGGCAGAAAGAGTATGCTACGATATTTTTCTAATAATACAAAGTTATCCCTATGCCATCCACGATATGTACTATGAAGTAAAGATAATCACTTGTAGAATGGCAACGTTTTCTAACTTTCCTTAGATGTTTGGGTAAACGAAAGAATAAGTAGACTTAAAATGGAGATTAAGAATAGGTAGAATTTCATTTCTGATGAAGTAAGTTTAGATGTCAATTGCCAAATTCATGTTTTACACTTTTTGACCTTAAGCCTTATATGTTTGGTGATATTGTAGTGGAAGAGTGATGCCTTTAAGACCCATAAATGAAGACAGACCATATGAATTTGGAAGCTAATGTCTTGTTACAGAAATGGGCTTGTCTTTCACGAAGTGACAATTATAACATGACTAGGATAGGTGAAAATAAAATTTATTTGAACATAGTTTTGTCCTCTCAGACATAAATGTTTTAGCTGAAAAAAAATAATAACATAGGGCTCTCCATAAGCATTCATTATTTGTAGTGTGTGCACACTGGATTATGATACCTTTTAATCATGCAGCCTTTCTTTATTAAAAAAAAAAAAGTATTTCAGAGGTCTAGTACACATTCATGTATTTTTTCGTTCTAGTCAATTATTAAATTTTCTGACCATACTTCATTGTCTTGATAATACAAACATGTAGCATTGGCCAATAAGCAAGCTTACTTAACATTTTTTATGATAATTAGCTGTTATGTGTTACAATTTTAATAACATGATATTTATTTTCAGACATACCTTCTAAATTTTTTTAAATTAACTCTGACACTCAACTAAGTAACTTAGGTATTTATAAACATTATGTCAAGTCACTAGGGTGTCTGTACTCTCAATACACGTTTTTCCTAATCTGTGTGTCATCTGTCACACAATGCCTCTCTTACCTCTTGGAGTTCTTTAGGAACAATTAATAGTTGGGGCAAAATATAATTCTTTTATTCAAACAAGGATAGCATCATTTTTTTTCTTTCTTAAGTTTTACTTTTTCTCTCATATTTGTCTTTAAATGTTTAGATATTAAAAAAAGCTGAACATTAACTTTTGGGTGGGAGTTATATGATTAGAAGGAAATATTTTTTTCTCAGTTTAATTAGCATAGATATACTTTTAATTTTTAAATATAAAGGATAAAACCATAGTAGAATATACCTTTATAATCCACCACCTATCCCCCTTACAAGAAAACAAAATTTAAAAAAAAATGTTTTTTAAATGCCAGTTGATAGACAAATGAATAATTTGAAATGGATATAGAAAGGCAATCTATGACATCAATCTTCAAAGGGCAAATGAATGTAAAAGAAACAGTGACCTCTTGAAAAACCAAATCCAATTAGAATTTTAACCACATTATTATTCCTATGCCTGAAATAAGCATAATGGGACAATTTCGGAAATAATTTTTGAATTTACTGAATTTTGAACTGGTTGTGTTCTTGGTCTACTTGTAACTAATTTCAAGATGGTTTCTATAAGAAATCTCTAGTTCATAATCCTCGTTGTTTGTTTTGTACTTACCATGCGTATTGTATTTGTGAACCTGGCTAGAAATTCCTCTACAAAGAAAAAAAATAAACGGAATCAACGAATGTCACATTAAATGGTGGTATAGAGAGAATGAAGGCCAAGCGATACTCTTGAGTACTTAATGTTTACATTTAAGAAAATTATAACCTCAAAGTATCGCCCTTCATTCACCCTATGCTTTAACCAGTTGGGCGACTGTGGTTCCTGCAACATGAACAACTTTGTCCTGTATCCTTCTTTTGGGGAAAATTTATTCTCACCTGATATCCCTTGTCTTTGTCCCTAAGTGTCACCTCTGCATGACCTGCATGACTTTTTTCTGTAATGCCACATCAACTTTCTCTACCAAGCATTCTCCTTTGACTTTCCCCACTTAGATGAATATTCCTTCCCTTCTCTCTTATCTACCACAGTATATTTTTGCTGTTACTCAATTTATCATAATCCAGTGATTATATATATATATATGTGTGTGTGTGTGTGTATATGTGTAAGTATATATATATATATATATATATATATATATATATATATATATATAATTAGACTGTAAGCTCTTTGTGAGCAGGAACCATACAATGTATCATTGTCACAGCATCTACTCAACTGGTAAATACGGTAGTTCCTCAGATCTCTGTGTTAGGCCACTATCTACGTTTCCTCCATGATCTCTCTTCGTGTTACTTCCAGGGCGTTAAATACCATCTATATGCTGATGACTCTCCTTCATCTCTCAACATGTGTATCTAACTGCCTACTTTACATCCACACTGGCATAAGTCACAGGTACCTTAAATTTTAACTCCCTTGCTGTGGTGCCAAGCCTAGTTTCTCCTTCATCATCCCTTTCTCAGTAAAGAGTGCAAACATCAGCTCAGTTTATCTCTATTTCCCCTACTCAGCTTCCATTCAGTCCGTCACCAAACCCTATTGATTCTGTCTCAAAATTCTGTCTTACTCATCAATCTCTAATCATCTGCACTGCTTCCACATTAAACCAGGACATTGTCAACCCACTATACACTCTGTACTACTCTCCTAAATGGTCTCTGCAACTAAAATTCTCACATCTCTTCACAGTTTTCAGAATAGCTAGAGTGATGTTGAAAAATATAAATCAGATTAGGATGACTTTCCAATGCATTTAGAATAAGCAACAAATCTTTACCATGATTTGCAACACCCTACCTGATTTGACTGACTCTTCTCTATGTCATTAACTTCATTTTATTCCCCTTTCCTCCTTGCTCAATATATATTCCAGACACATTGGCTTCCCTTCTTTATTTTTATGAAATAAGGCAGGCTCTGTCCTGCCTCAGTGTCTTTGCCCTTGCTATGCTTTCTTCCTAGGACACTGCTGCACCCTCTATTCTCAACTTCAGGTTTCCGCATCCTCAGAGAAACTTTCCAGAGCCTACCTCTTAAGTAGATTCATCTTAATACCTCATTCTTTTCTTTCCTCTATTGTCTGTGTCACACATTGTAATTAAGGTGTACTTCAGGGATTACAAATTCCAGTGCCACAGAAGCCAGTCAGGTAAAATAAATGGGTAAAATGGGTCTGCTTATAAAGCTGAATGAGGTATGGCAAGGACTCTGGCCAGCTGGATATTACATTCTGGGTCTAAATTGGGCAAATACAGTTTGGTACCAGGCCATTTGTAAATAGGACTGTGATGTTGGAAATATTCTAAGGTCTTCAAAAAAAAAAAAGTGGACTCAATGTTTGTGTAAATGTTCCATATTTTTTAATTTGGTAAAACGATATTTTTGGAACAATGTATAGAACAAACAAAGCATGCCTGCAGCCCATATCGGGCCCTGGGCCTTCAGTTTGTGACCTTTGATTCATTCACCCATTTGTTTTCCTGTTTGTTGCCTGTCTTACCTGCTAGATTGTGCACTCAGAGTGGGTCAGGGAATGTGTCTGCCTTGTTCATAACTGTATCTTCAGTGCCTAACAAGTATCTGGCACATAATATGAACTCAGTAAATATTTATTGCATGAATGGATGAACGTATTTGAATTTTATGCACATACTGTTTTATCATGCACTCTGAATGAATGAGTAAAACTGAAATTTAATATTGAATTATTTGAAAAGAACAATGCAGTAGAGGCAGGCAACATTTAGTTCCATGAGCCACTATGGATGGTTCTAATCATATATAAAGATATATTAACAAGATAATGCTTATAAATATATCTTCAACATAAGCAATATTGTGCCCTTTCAGTCAAAACAGTAGAGTTACTAAAATTGCAATGTTATATGCATCAAAGAAAGTTATTCATATTGGTTGTATGTGTTTTACATTCCTATAAAAGTCTCGAAAAGTGACATTGCCACAGGCATACCGTTCTGTATTCAAACACAAAGGAAAGTTCTATTTGGCATTGTTACACAGGTGTAACTACAAGTAACAGAACTGATTTTGATGACTCAGTTATTGAATTCCATCTCTTTGCTTTATAGGCACAGCCTATAGCAGTAGGAAACAGTGGTTATTGCAAGCATCTTAAATGAAGTTTTTTTTAAATGAACAAAACTATTAGTAGCCTAATGATAAATGCCAGCTCTTTACAAAGGATGTTACAATAAATTAATAGTTATAGGAAATTTGCTCATTTTTTTCAAATGTAAGCTTAGCTATAGTCTGACCTTTCTGAATCAGTTCAAGAAGGCCCCAAACTAACTCTTAACAATTAAAGAGGAATAGTATATATGTCAATCATACCTCCATTAAAATGAGTTAAAAAAATAGGCTCACCTCATAACGTAAAAAAAGAAGAGGACTAGCTGTTTCCTAAACACATCTGCATTTTTATTCTCCTATTGTTTAAAAAGAACCCTTACATTTAATTAAATATATCATGACAATCACAGATTTTTAATTAAACACTGAAAATATAAGTATTCCCTCTTTTGATTTGGAATTGAATTTTCACCAGAATGAAGATCTGTGTGTGTATGTCTATATGTATTAGGTTAGATTTTAAGGGAAAAAGGTTTAAAGTGTGAGAGAATGTAATTTAAAGAATAATATCTTAAAAAGTATGCTTTAGGAGGAATATACATTTTTTTGGTTTTGTTTGAACTATGTAAACAAAGTTTCACTGCTAATGATGTCACTATTTCAAACAGGGAAGCTGAATTTTGTTGCCAAGTAGCAAGATTTTGATTAAATATATCATTTGATTCCATTCTAACCTAAGATAAGTCTTTTCTTTTTCATTTTAACCTTTCTTAATGGGCATACCTGATACAGAAATGCTTATAATTGTTTGAAAACTGATTCCATGTTGATGAATGAAAACATTTTCAGCCTAAAGTGATAAAATGAAATATGTGGGCCTAATTAATTACTGCTTCTGGGAAGCATATATATTTTATCTGATGCATTCATTGCCAAGCCACTGAGTATATTTATTACTAAAATGTATAGTTATTAAATTGTTATTAATATTAATAAATATCTATAATATTCCATGTAATTTTTTCATATAATTTATTAGTGTTCTTATTTTCCTTCAATATAGAAGTTGATACTGAGTGACTTACCTAAATTGCAAAAATTTTAAATCTCCCTATTCCTGGATTCATTTGTTTTATTTCCTCCACTGTTGAATTAGACTGATTACCTTCATTGTATTTGGTTATAATTATGTTGTAATTTTATTTTGATAATTAAAATATTAGTCTTAAATCCTTTATGGAATAAGGCAGGGTTTAAATAAGTGATTTAAATGTTGCATCAGAAGCAGCACATACCCACCCTTCCCTCTTTCTTTTTCCCCGCTTAGTTGTATACTTCAATCCAAATGTAAAATATTGTCAGTGCAGAGCTATTAGTTTTATGTTACTGTTATTGTGATTACTGAATCAGATTGGGCTCAGGTAGAAGTGGGGATCTTGTTATTAGAAAAGAATAAACAGCCAAAAGTGTTATTTGGTCTCAGTAGAGAATATTTTGATTCGAATTAGGCTCATTCTCTATGTGGTGTGTGAAGATTTGTAAGTAGCTTCTTAAAATCTCTAGTCTTGAAACTCAGGCACCAATGCATCTCCAAGTAAGGTGTTGCAGTTAATTATAATGAATGTGGGAGCAACTTGAGAAAACATTAAATGCTATACAAATGTAAAACATTCTGGTGGGAGTCTGAGCTCAGTAGTAGTTACAGAAAAAGAAAAGAAATCATTGTTCTGACATCTCTGAATTCATTCTCCTGGGGTTTGAGTCAGTCAGCAACATACTTGGGTGAAGAAATAATGTTCTAGGAATTATGTGTGCCTTGGACAGGGAAGGAAGACCCAGATAACTAAAAAGAGTGTTTTTACCAGAAATCTCTCAGTATTAGCTCTTTAAGATGATTCCTGGGTGATCAGAAAATATTTTTCACAAATTAGATAGATAATTGAACAGAGGACAGATTATTTGTCAAAATTCATTTCACATTTTCTAATACAATGATTTGCTATGAAAAGAACATATCTTTACAGGTGATATCATCAGTATTAGAAGAGTATAATGTTCCAAACATACATACTTAAGAGCCCAAATACAGTACATTATAGCTATTATAGTTGTCATTGTTGGAATTGGTGTTGCCCTATATACCCAGAAAATAAGTAAATTAATAAAAATAATGAATTTTTCTTATTTTTATCCAGTTATTATATAGAAATCAATACCATAAATAGTGTATATTTCTGTATTAATTCCTTAACATTGTTCTTTAAGATAGTTTTGTACTGGTAGAATGTAACTATTTTATGAGTAATATAGCTCATATATATCTATAAACATTTTCAAATTTAAGATCTCGTTTCTTAATATTATCTACATCTTACTAGAAGAATATATATTATATGTAATATACGCATTTATATAATACTAGGAAAAGGAAAACAAAATTTTGAAGATAGGTAATTTATTTATCAAATAAAGGTGTTGCACATATTGGCAAGATACTTTGTACTTTTGTTTGCAAACTATTTCACATATTTACTCTGTGCTCCTATTTCTTAAAAAACTCCCTTGAATAACCATCTAGTCTGAGCCACATTTTAATGTATTCCTACTAGATCAGTAGACAAATTGTCATTAGTTTATATCCTTTAAGAAACTTTTATTGTTAACTCGGTTTTAATATTATTGTAGAAAAAATCTGGCATTTAAATTTTCCTTGGGATACTTAGCTTTTATATTGTATAACATTAATTATGATTGGTATTTCTGTTCTTTGTGATCAGAATATGTATTTTTATGTTGATGAAACATATTACATCATCACTGCTTGATATAGTCAATATTCACTTTTTTTTGTAAATCAGCTATAAATTTTTTTGATTTTTATTTTATTTAATTTTTTATACAGCACTTTCTTGTAAGTAATCGATTTTATACATATTAGTGTATATATGTCAATACCAATCTCCCAATTCATCCCACCACCACCCTCCTGCACACTTTCCCCCCTTGGTGTCCACACATTTGTTCTCTACATCTGTGTCTCTATTTCTGCCTTGCAAACCAGTTCCTCTGTACCATTTTTCTAGATTGCACAAATATGCGTTAATATATGATAATTGTTTTTCTCTTTCTGACTTCCTTCACTCTGTATGATAGTCTCTAAGTCCATCCACCTCTCTAAAAATGACCCAATTTCATTCCTTTATATGGCTGAGTAATATTCCATTGTACATATGTACCACATCTTCTTTATCCATTTGTCTGTTGATGGCATTTAGGTTGCTTCCATGACCTGGCTATCATAAACAGTGCTGCAATGAACATTGGGGTGCATGTGTCTTTCTGAATTATGGTTTTCTCTGGGTATTTGCCCAATAGAGGGATTGCTCGGTCATATGGTAATTCTATTTTTAGGTTTTTAAGTAACTTCCATACTGTTCTCCATAGGGGATGTATCACTTTACATTCCCACCAACAGTGCAAGAGAGTTCCATTTTCTCCACACTTTCTCCAGCATTTGTCGTTTGTAGATTTTCTGATGATACCTATTCTAACTGATGTGAGGTGATACCTCATTGTAGTTTTGATTTGCTTCTCTAATAACTAGTGATGTTGAGCACCTAATCATGTGCCTCTTGGCCATCTGCATGTCTTCTTTGGAGAGATGTCTATATAGGTCTTCTACCATTTTTGGATTGGGTTGTTTTGTTTTTTTTTTGATATTGAGCTGCATGAGTTGTTTATATATTTTGGAGATTAATGCTTTGTCCGTTGATTCGTTTGCAAATATTTTCTCCCATTCTGAGGGTTATTTTTCCGTCTTGTTTATGGTTTCCTTTGTTGTGCAAAACCTTTTAAGTTTCATTAGGTCCCATTTGTTTATTTTGTTTTTATTTTCAATTCTCTAGGAGGTGAGTCAAAAAAGACTTTGCTGTGATTTATGTCAAAGAGTGTTCTTACTAAATTTTCCTCTAAGAGTTTTATATTGTCCAGTCTTACATTTAGGTCTTTAATCCATTTTGAGTTTATTTTTGTGTATGGTGTAAGGGAGTGTTCTAATTTCATCCTTTTTCATGTAGCTGTCCAGTTTTCCCAACACCACTTATTTGAAAGACCGTCTTTTCTCCAGTGCATATCCTTGCCTCCTTTGTCAAAGATTAGTTGACCATAGGTGCGTAGGTTTATCTCTGGGCTTTCTATCCTTTTCCATTGATCTATATTTCTGTTTTTCTGCCAGAACCATATTGTCTTGATTACTGTAGCTTTTGTAGTATAGTCGGAAGTCAGGCAGTCTGAGGCCTCCAGCTCCGTTTATTTCCGTCAGGATTGCTTTGGCTATTCGGGGTCTGTTTTGTCTCCATACAAATTTTAATACTTTTTTGTTCTATTTCTGTAAAAAAAGTCATTGGTAATTTGATAGGGATTGCATTGAAACTGTAGATTGCTTTTGGTAGTATAGTCATTTTCACAATATTGATTCTTCCAATCCAAGAACATGGTATACCTCTCCATCTGTTTGTATCATCTTTAATTTCTTTCATCAGTGTCTTATAGTTTTCTGCATACAAGTATTTTGTCTCCCGAGGCAGTTTTATTCCTAGGTATTTTATTCTTTTTGTTGCAATGGTAAATGGGAGTGTTTCCTTAATTTCTCTTTCAGATTTTTCATCATTAGTGTATAGGAATTCAAGAGATTTCTGTGCATTAATTTTGTATCCTGCAACTTTACCAAATTCATTGATTAGCTCTAGTAGTTTTCTGGTGGCATTTTTAGGATTCTCTATGTACAGTATCATGTCACCTGTAAAAAGTGACAGTTTTACTTCTTCTTTTCCAATTTGTATTCTTTTATTTCTTTTTCTTCTCTGATTGCCATGGCTAAGATTTCCAAAACTATGTTGAATAATAGTGGCAAGAGTGGACATCCTTGTCTTGTTCCTAATCTAAGAGGAAATGCTTTCAGTTTTTCACCATTGAGAATGATGTTTGCTGTGGATTTGTCATATATGGCCTTTATTATGTTGAGGTAGTTCCCTCTACGCCCACTTCTGGAGAGGTTTTATCATAAATGGGTGTTGAATTTTGTCAAAAGCTTTTTCTGCATCTATTGAGATGATCATGTGCTTTTTATTCTTCATTTTGCTATTATGGTGTATCACATTGATTGATTTGTGTATATTGAAGAATCCTTGCATCCCTGGGATACATCCCACTTGATCATGGTGTATGATCCTTTTAATGTGTTTTTGGATCCTGTTTGCTAGTATTTTGTTAAGGATTTTTGCATCTATATTCATCAGTGATATTGGTCTGTTATTTTCTTTGTTTGTAGTATCTTTGTCTGCTTTTGGTATCAGGGTGATGTTGGTCTCATAGAATGAGCTTGGGAGTGTTCCTTCTTCTTCAATTTTTGGAAGAGTTTGAGAAAATTGGGTGTTAGCTCTTCTCTAAATGTTTGATAAAATTCACCTGTGAAGCCATCTGGTCCTGGACTTTTGTTTGTTGGAAGATTTTTAATCACAGTTTAAATTTCATTACTAGTGATTGGGTTGTTCATATTTTCTATTTCTTCCTGGTTTGGTCTTGGAAGGTTACACCTTTCTAAGAATTTGTCCATTTCTTCCAGGTTGTCCATTTTACTGGCATAGCATTGCTTGTAGTAGTCTCTTATGATGCTTTGTATTTCTGCTGTGTCTGTTGTAACCTCTCCTTTTTCATTTCTAATTTTATTCATTTGAGTCCTCTCCCTCTTTTTCTTGATGAGTCTGGATAAAGATTTATCAATTTTGTTTATCTTCTCATAGAACTGGCTTTTAATTTTATTGATCTTTGGTATTGTTTTCTTTGTTTTTACTTCATTAATTTCTGTACTGGTCTTTATGATTTCTTTCCTTCTACTAATTTTGGGCTTTGTTCTTCTTTCTCTAGTTCCTTTAGGTGTAAGATTAGATTATTTATGTGAGATTTTTCTTGTTTCTTGAGGTAGGATTGTATTGCTATAAACATCCCTCTTAGAACTGCTTTTGCTGCATCCCATAGGTTTTGGATCATTGTGTTTTCATTGTCATTTGTCTCTAGGTATTTTTTGATTTCCTCTTTGATTTCTTCAGTGATCTCTTGGTTATTTAGTAACGTATTGTTTAACCTCCATGTGTTTCTGTTTTTTACTTCTTTTTCCCTGTAATTGATTTCTAATCTCATAGTATTGTGGTCAGAAAAGATGCTTGATATGATTTCAATTTTCTTAAATTTACCAAGGCTTGATTTGTGACCCAAGTTGTGATCTATCCTGCAGAATGTTCCGTGTGCACTTGAGAGGAAAGTGGAATCTGCCTTTTTTGGATGGAATGTCCTATAAATTTCAATTAAATCTATCTGGCCTATTTTGTCATTTAAAGTATGTGTATTCTTATTAATTTTCTCTCTGGATGCTCTGTACGTTGGTGTAAGTGAGGTGTTAAAGTCCCACCACTATTATAGTGTTACTATCGATTTCCTCTTTTATAGCTGTTTACATTTGCCTTATGTATTGAGGTGCTCCTATGTTGGGTGCATATATATTTATAATTGTTATATCTTCTTCTTGGATTGATCCCTTGATCATTATGTAGTGTCCTTCTTTGTCTCTTGTAATAGTCTTGATTTTAATGTCTGTTTTGTCTGATATGAGTATTGCTACTCCAGCTTTCTTTTGATTTTCATTTGCATGGAATATCTTTTTCCATCCCCTCCCTTTCAGTCTGTATGTGTCCCTAGTTCTGAAGTGGGTCTCTTGTAGACAGCACATATATGGGTCTTGTTTTTGTATCCATTCAGTGAGCCTGTGCCTTTTGGGTGGAGCATTTGATCCATTCACATTTAATATCATAATCACTATATATTTTCCTATTACCATTTTCTTAATTGTTATGTGTTTGTTTTTGTAGATCCTTTTCTTCTCTTGTGTTTTCCACTTAGAGAAGTTCCTTTAGCATTTGTTGTAAAGCTGGTTTGGGGGTGCTGAATTCTCTTAGCTTTTGGTTGTCTGTAAAGGTTTTAATTACTCCATCAAATCTGAATGAGATCCTTGCCAGGTAGAGTAATCTTGGTTGTAGGTTCTTCCCTTTCATCACTTTAAATATATCATGCCACTCCCTTCTTGCTTGTAGAGTTTCTGCTGAGAAATCAGCTGTTACCCTAAAGGGAGTTCCCTCATATGTTATTTGTCATTTTTCCCTGTTGCTTTTAATAATTTTTCTTTGCCTTTAATTTTTAATTTTTGTCAATTTGATTACTATGTGTCTTGGCATGTTTCACCTTGGGTTTATCTTGCTTGGGGCTCTCTGGACTTGGGTGGCTGTTTCCTTTCCTATGTTAGGGAAGTTTTTGACTGTAATCTCTTCTAATATTTTCTCAGGTCCTTTCTTTCTCTCTTCTCCTTCTGGGACCGTATAATGATAATGTTGGTGTGTTTAATATTTTCCCAGAGGTCTCTTAAGGCTGTCTTCAATTCTTTTCATTGTTTTTTCTTTATTCTGTTCTGCAGCAGTGAATTCCACCATTCTGTCTTCCAGGTCAATTATCCGTTCTTCTGCCTCAGTTATTCTGTTATTGATTCTTTCTGGTGTATTTTTCATTTCAATTATTGTATTGTTCATCTCTGTTTGTTTGTTCTTTAATTCTTCTAGGTCTTTGTTCTTTAATTCTTCTAGGTGTTTGTTAAACATTTCTTGCAACTATCAATATTTGCCTCCATTCTTTTTCCAATGTCCTGGATCATCTTCAGTATCATTATTCTGAATTCTTTTTCTGGAAGGTTGTTTATCTCCACTTCATTTAGGTGTTTTTCTGGGGTTTTATATTTTTCCTTCATCTGGTACATAGTCCTCTGCCTTTTCATTTTGTCTGTCTTTCTGTGAATGTGGTTTTTGTTTCACAGGCTGCAGAATTGTAGTTTTTCTTGCTTCTGCTCTCTGCCCTCTGGTGGATGATGCTATCTAAGAGGCTTGTGCAAGCTTCCTGATGGGAGGGACTGGTGGTGGGTAGAGTTGGGTGTTGCTCTGTTGAGCAGAGCTCAGTAAAACTTTAATCTGCTTGTCTGCTGATGGGTGGGGCTGGGCTCCTTCCCTATTGCTTGTTTGGCTTGAGACGACCCAGCACTGGAGCCCACCTGGCTCTTTCATGGGGTTAATGGCGGACTCTGGGAGGGCTCACACTAAGGAGTACTCCCGAGAACTTCTGCTGCCAGTGTCCGTGTCCTTGCGGTGAGCCATAGCCACCTCCCGTTTCTGCAGGTGACCCTCCAACACTAGCAGGTAGGTCTTGGGGTCCCTGTTCCTTCCTCTGGGTCCTCATGCACACACTACTTTGTGTGTGCCCTCCAGAGTGGAGTCTCTGTTTCCCTCAGTCTTGTCGATGTCCTGCAATCAAATCCCACTAGCCTTCAAAGTCTGATTCTCTGGGAATTCCTCCTCCCATTGCCAGACACCCAGGTTGGGAAGCCTGACGTGGGGCTCAGAACCTTCAGTCCAGTGGGTGGACTTCTGTGGTATAATTGTTCTCCAGTTTGTGAGTCACCCACCCAGCAGTTATGGGATTTGATTTTATTGTGATTGCGCCCTTCCGACCGTCTCTTTTTTGGTGCGTTCCACAGTCTTCCTGTCGATGATTGTTCAGCAGTTAGTTGTAGTCAATATTCTCTTTGTGGTACAGTAGCTAGAATGACCTAGAAAGACGACGTTAACTCATTTAGTGCACAGATGCCCTGTTACAGCTTCTAGAATATAATTATCTGTGGAAACATATAGAAGAATCACATACACCTGCTTATTTGGACTGAATGTTGGAATGATTTCTCCTACCCTAATGTGAATAAATAGAGTTCCTTGCTTAAAAAAAAAGTTCATTAAGACTATAACAATATCTACTTGGTTTACCTGTAAATCTCTAGGAACAAAGAGAATTCCTGGTATGTGATAGGTATTATAAAGATTTGTTGAACAAATGAATGAATGTATTGTTTCCATGGAGATCTGGGGAAATAAATTATTGCTTCAGAAGTATCATATGTTTCATATATCAACCTAAAAGTAGTTTTCAAGCTGGAGAAATTGAAGTCATTTTCAGATTTTTAGAGCAAAAACTATCATAGTATAGCATTCATGTACCAAGTTAGAATATTTTCTATGCTTTTATGAACTTCCCAGAGAAAATTTCAGTTATGAGTGCAAAGTACATTACCACTTAGCAGAATGTCCTCATACTATTGAAAACAATATACGTATGAATCACAGTATATACTTGAATTGATCTTACTGAATCATTGTCAGGACAAGATCATTTTCTAATGTGTTATATCACATCATTTGAAAAGTGAATAGTTTTATTTTATTATGTTAAGTTGTGATTAATATTTATTGAGTTCAAAATATGTACAGTGTTCATTTCACCTTTCAAAGTCTTAAGGTCAGACTAACTATTTTATGGATTTGAATGTTAAATCAAGAGACAGGAAAAATAAATAAAGGTTAAGGAGGATTTACTTACATGAGACACAGCAAGAGTTAGAAACTTCCTCTACAGTCTGATGAGAAAATAACATACTGTGACATGGAATAATTTTTATTTCTTTAATTTCCAACTTTATTCAAAGTTTGCTCTAATCTAAAGCATTAATAGGAAAAATAAACTACTTTTGGATTAAGAAGAATTCATATCTTTTTCAATTAGCAATTTAAAAATCTGACATTTCTTAACATTTAAAAATGTCATCAAGTAAGTGCATATTTAGAAGCAAAACAACACAAATTCAATATTCCTGATTTTGTCTTTTTGAGGGCTTCTTGAAAAGCCCTTTGCTTTATTTCAGTTTCTTGTAAAATAATTCCCCAATTAATGACATTGTACACTGATTTATATATGAAGAAAATATAATCATATCAAGTAGATATTTTACTTTAAAAATTATGGTAATTAGCTTACAACGTTATCTAATGTCATTATGCTGACTAGTTATAACTTTCTCTACAAATTGTGAATGATTGTTTATATATATTTTGCTACTATCAAGTCCAAAAGTTTTCTTCACATTAATCTTAATAAAATTCGGATACTTTTAGAGACTTACTTTGAAACTCTTCACAGATACCTGGTATTGTAGGAAGCTGTGAAGTTTCTTGCTATTTATTCTGATAAATGTATTTTTATTAAAAGCCACACACCTTAGGATATAAAGACAATATATATGGTCTGTACTTATAGATGAACAGACTGCTTCAGAGGGGAACAGAATACACATTCTGAAAATGGATCGTACTTTCTTCATAATAGAACTGATTGCTATGATAGTATGTTTCAGAAAAATAGGCCTCAAAAAAAGAAACAAATGTTTTCTCAGAAGAAGGGATGTTTTAGATATTACAAAGTAACAAATATTTGGAAATAAAAATAAGATCCCTGAGAGTGTTTCCATACTATTAAAAGATGGTAGTCTGCTTGGATTTTGGTTCCACATTTTACTATGAACTAATAAGACAGTATATTTAATGTATTTTCTAATGTAATTTTGCTATTGGTCTTCTCTGATTCCAGAATTTATTATTATCCTGTATCTGTCCCTAGCTTCAATGTAGCTTAACTAAAAGAGAGATTAGCATCATTCATTGTCTCATCACATCCAATTTGTCACAATGAGAGCTTAATTAAGTGCATTATTTCCATTCAATGAATATCTTATCCAAGAATGAATAATTTCTTCAAATAAAATAACAGTGCTTTTTACTATATGGGCCATGATGGTTTTGTGTAGTAAAAGGTCCTGTGTGAAAGACTTAATTTTTTTTTGCAAGTAAGGCACTACATTTTATTAATATTCTGCTTTATTATTCCAGTAAGAGTGCTAGAATGTGTCCCTCAAGTGCTTGTGCAAGAGTAGTGTTTATGTTTCAGTGTAAATATTATTTTGAACACTGACCAAGGAAATTATCATATGTCTCTTGGAGAGAACAGTAAACAAGTTGTACCTACCCCATAACTCAGACTTTAGTTCCGTGATTATAATGTACATATGTGTGTGAGTGTGTGTATGTGTGTGTGTGTGTGTGTGTGTGTAGTGGAATACATGAAGTCAATTGGCGGATTTGTCTTTTGAGTACAGTAATTGGAATGAAAATTATAATCTTGGTGAAGAAAATCTGAGCTTGCAATCTTTGGTAATGAGAAAGAAATAATGGAGCCAAGAACACACATACTGTAATTTGAAGATGACATAAGTAAAAAATGTCATTAGCTCTAAACAAAAATATTTGGAAGTGGTGATAGGCTGCTCACTTGTAATTATTCAGTCAATAATTGGTTTTCATTTACAAATTACAAGCACATGGGAAAGAAGTCTTCTTATGTGTTCAAATTAAGACACTGGAATGCTAATTAGTCCCACATTAGCTCTTAAGCACTGTTCATTAGCAAAGCAAAGAAATAAAAGTCAAACATCTTGTTGTGGATATTGTAGGTGACAAGTGAGCAAAGATTTGAAAGAATGAGGGAGTAAACCATGTGACTGTCTGGGGTAAGCTGATTCCCTGCAGAAGGAGCAAAATTACAAAGGCATCCACTGTATGCCTGATGTAGCCGGCAAGATGATCAGCATCTCTGGAGCCGACCTAGCTAGCGGAAGAGGAGTAGGAGAAAGGCAGAAGACACAGCACGAGTCAGCAAATTATGCCTGTTTTTGGACAGCCCAAGAGCTAAGAATGGTTTTTACATTTTTAAATGGTGAGAAAAAAATCCCAAGAAAAATAATATTACTTCCCACGTAAAAATCTTGCAAAATTCAAATTTCAGTTTCATAAATAAAGTTTTATTGGCACATAGTCATGCTCATTATTTTATGTGCTGCCTGTGGCTGCTTTCGTCCCACAGGAGCAGAAGTGAGCAGTTGCAAAAAGCACCTTAGCCCCTGCAAAGCCTGAAATATTTACTATCTGTCCCTTTACAGAAACTGTTTGCTACTGAAACCCCTATTGTAGAGCCTTGCAGGCCATTTTAAAGACCTCAACTTTTAAACAGAGTGGTTTTTGAGCAGAGGAATGATATCAGCTTATTTCCTTTTAAAAACAGGATCCCTTTGTCTGCTACCTGCTGTATTAATAACTTGGTGGGGAGACTGGGGTGAGTGGCTTCTATTTTCTTTCTTCTTAAAAATGTTTATCTTCATAACAGGAAAACAAATCTTCTAATAGGTCTGCCTTTTCCCTCTGCTGGTTATTTTTCTTATACCATAAGCAAATATATACATAGACACCTATGTATACACACATATGTGTGCCAATATTGGTATACGTGTATGTATATGAAGTGTAATTATAAAATAATGAGTTGATTTTTGGTAAACTGTAAAATGAGGGGAACATATTATTTTTTTGTCCCTTAAAAAAGTCACCTTGGAGAGCCTGAAATTCAAGTTGAAGAATGTCTGCAGTAGCAAAGATCAACTTCAAGTTACTTTAATGGTTGTAAATATGTGATCCTTAGTTCCAGCAGGCATCTCATAACATGTTTCCCTATATGCTTGGGTATATGAAGTCCTTTTTTTGGTAACAGATGTACTGAGATATAAATCACATACCATACAATTTACAGATATAGTGTACAACTCAATGATTTTATTGTATTCACAGAGTTGTGCAACCATCGTCACAATTAACTTTAGAATATGTTCTTCACTCTAAAAAGAAGCACAATACCTGTTAGCAATCACCCCTGCCTGCCCCCCTCACCCAGCTGCAGACCACCACTAATCTATAGATTTTCCTATTCTGAACATTTCATATAAATGGAATCATACAATATATGGTCTTTTGTCTCTTGCTTCTTTCACTTAGAGTAATGTTTTGTGAAAGCTTTTAAGTGGCATGCCCTGTTATAAAAACTGGCATACCCTCCCTCAGTTTTACTCTAGCATCAGAATTTATTTTCAGGACTTCCCTGGTGGTGCAGTGGTTAAGAATCCGCCTGCCAATGCAGGGGACATGGGTTCGAGACCTGGTCTGGGAAGATCCCACATGCTGCGGAGCAACTAAGCCTGTGCGCCAGAACTACTGAGCCTGTGCTCTAGAGCCTGCGAGACACAACTACTGAGCCCACGTGCCACAACTACTGAGCCCGCCTGCCACAACTACTGAAGCCCATGAGCCTAGAGCCTGTGTTCTGCAACAAGAGAAGCCACCACAATGAGAAGCCCGCACACTGCAATGAAGAGTAGCCTCTGCTCGCCGCTACTAGAGAAAGCCCACATGCAGCAACGAAGACCCAATGCAGCCAAAAATAAATAATAAATAAATAAATAAATTTATTAAAAAAAGAAAAATAATTTATTTTCATTTCCATAAATTATTGAAGCATAGGCACTTGGGGGGAAATATCCTTTAATATGTGCATTGGAAATATAGTAGCAAATGTGGTATATAGCATACTCTCTGAATATTGAAATAACTTAGCATGTCAAAGCACATTGTAATTGTTAGTTCTTATAGTAGTTTTGGCTTAAAGAAGTGTCTAATGTATTAGAACCCTGAAATTAAAGGAACACAATATAATTATAATATGTAATGGGCGATTATTTGTAGTATTATACTCAGACCCAAATATTTAGTTGAATGTTAATCTATCTAATTCGTTTCTCTAATCATATGCATAATGTATTGAACAGCATTTATATACAAAAATAATTATGCCAGATTCCAATTTTCTAACACATTGAGGATCGTGTGCAATAAGAAATCTTAAGGTGAGGACTATCATCTTTATTTTATTCACCAACAATCTCCCTAGGCTTTTCACACATGCAAAGCACATTTGAATTTTATTGGACAGAGGAGAATGTTCAATCTGCATGCAAATTTTTTGACTAATTGTTAATAACAGTAGCAGGGTATATGTCCTTGAAAATGCATTTACATAGAGATTATTTTCATCTCTCCTCTTCAGTAATGTAGATGCAGCGAATGAACATTTTGTTTTTTCATGAAAATTCAGCTCAATTTTTTTCCATTTTTAAGTTCCTGGCATTAAGATTATCTACAGATAGTATCTGGTACTTTTTGAAAAAAAAAAAAAGTCAGTTTTACTTAAAAAAAGTTTTAATCACAATGACAGATGTAGGCACATGTACCTTACTCAAATAAAACCTATAGTTGTTCTCTATTAACTATTTATCCATAAGACAAGAATAAGAAACCTTTATCAGAAAGATAGTTAATCTATGCACTGTGGCTGTAAAAGCCATTTCACAAACTTATTGATAAAGTTAATAGTTAATAATTAAACACAATATACACACTAGTGTTTATGTGACATAATTCGGCAGGGAATGTGATATATACCTTCATTATTAAAATGCTATTTAGGGTCTACGATCTATCAACAGAGAGGACAATTTATCTATATAATTCCCAGTTATTCATATTGTTTTTCACCTACTGCATTTATAGAATCACTTTTAAGAGAGGATTAAAATTACCTACTATCAATGCACCTTTACTCCTTTCATGTATTCTTTGACCTCAGAGAGAAAATGGGAAAGGAAGTAATAATCAGGATTAATACATATTGAAAAAAGAATAACTTTTAAAGTACAGATGTAAATACATACTATTTTCAGCATTTTAAAATGTCTTCAAAAACAGAATTTTGAAATGCACAATATAAATATATGCATATATGGAAATAACTACATATGTGTGCACATTTATGTGTGTGTGTATATATATGTATATATTTATCATACATATGAATATAATAAACAGGAAGAGACATTTATGAGGTCAATGATTATTCCAAAAGATGTTTTATCATATTAATTTTCAATATCTAAATAGATTTTCATTTTGATCTCTGTTCAAACACAACTTTAACTTTTTTTACTTTTTTTTTGCTATACTGTATCATATGGTTAGAGTATGGTTACCTTTAAGTGAAGTTATTTCTAAGAGACTTTACTAGCTGTAGATTTTATTAAAGAGGGACCCACTAAATGAGATACGTTTTCATAGCTCTTGTATAATTAACCCAAGAAGAGTAAATGAAATAAAACAGTACATAAAAATAAAAATAATGACAGTGCTTTTACATCACTTTTTCTTAATTTTGAAATGAAGGTCGTTTTATAATTTTTTTTCTTTTGTAAAAAACACCCACTCATGAAAAATCAAAAGTCTTGAGAAATAAAAAAACTTACATTAAATTTATAGAACAAATGGCCTTCTTTCCCCAAATTATTTTTCCTGTGAATTTATACTCCCCTCAACTCCCCTATGAACAAGGTTTATAAAAACCATCAGCTCTGTGCTGTAATGTCTGGTTGTCCCAAAAATATTTATCTAGTATGAGTACATACTTAGCTTGTAATTCATCTCTCTTAGCATTCAATCTAAGAGGTGCCTGAAATGAAGTTCATAAAATGAAGATATGCTAGTAAATACATATTTTTCTTTTATAATTATAGAGAAAAGATGGATGAGTATGTAAATAAAGCTATAAGAATGGCCTATGTAGCTAATGTACATTTATACTAATTATTACTCTATCATTCATTTTACTTGGGAATGGGGCATCATCATTCTGTTTCATTTGTGTCTGGAAACAATGCCACCATCTACAGATTATTCTTATAGTTATTATTAAAGGAGGGGAAACAGGTGGAGAGTAGAAAACTATGCTGGCTTGATTTAGCTTAGTCCATTTTTCTTAACATTCTTCTCACATTAGTCAATTGAATTGAAATTTGATATGAATGGCATGCAGGATTTTATTGGTAATCGGTAATATTGAATGTTGCATAGATTTTTAAATTTGAGATTCTATTTTTCATTGTTTATGCCATTTACCAAAGTGTTAACATTACAAATTAATATGCCATGTTAGTATGGGACCACATCTTGACAGATTGCTGGATCAGCAAGTATAAAGTGGAACGTGATAAATTACTTAGTTTATTAAAAAACATAAAAGCAAAACAAGGGAATGCTGTTAAGAGTATCACATCTTAATTTAAGCCAGGCAAAGACAGTGTTTTAATTTTAAAGAGTAAGGCTATAGACTATATCAAAGATGAAGTTTTTCCTTTCCCATTTTAAATTCTGTATTGTTTGTAAGATGCTTGATGCAACAAAAAGACCATTTAAACCCAATGTTAGCTTTCAAATACCATTTTTCTCTCACATCAATTGCATTACCATTTTAACATTTAAGAAATCCATGTGTTTTAGTTAAACAAATCAGCATTTTAAAAAAATAATTTTGCCTGCAATATTTCTACAATACATTCATTATGTATATAGTAGTCTGGGATGTCAAGTTACAGCAGAGATAGGTATTTGAACGAAATCCAACAAAATTAACTTCAAAGAATAGCTCTATATTTAAGAATTCGTTTCTAGTTGCCTGTAAGTTGAATATTTCATGTGTCTGAATACTGTATATAAGTTTTAAGGTGTGATGCTTCATTCCGTAAAGTTCTGCATCATTGCTAAATATTGTTCTGTATGTGGCCTTGTTTGGGTACATCTTATAAGACAAGATAGAAGTACATAATTTATAAAACTTTACATTAAAAACAAGTTGTATAAGTTTAGCTGAATACATTTTAGAGATTGTCTCAAATTCATCAGATAACTGTAAAACACCCCTGTCCTACTATGGCCATGTATGCAAGGAGCTTCCTGTAGTCAAGTGGCTCAGTTCTTTGTAGGTCAAGTGAGAGACAGGGATTAAATGAATCTATTCTAATGACTGCAATAACCAAAGTACAATTAGGCAACCAAAGTATTTCACAGTTTTAGCACTTAACTGAAGTACCCTGGCATAAGCTCTTACGACTTTCACACCCGCACACACATACACAAGGTATGCCCACACACTACACCTTCAAAATGCTTAATCCATTTGACAAATACAAATAACTTCTTCCATTTTTTTGCAGTGAATTTACTGGATCATCTGACATCCTTGTTTACTGTCCTTTCATTTTTTAATCTTGACAGTCTTATATAGGGTAGTTTCAATCTTTATTTCAAAAGTTTACCCTAAATTTTTCACACACACACACACACACACACACACACACACACACACATATATATACATTTAAAATTTTATGCAACTTACTTTCTCCACCCTACTTCTCCTAATTTCCATTTTCTTTTTTCTTCTTTCCTTTCACATGTTCCAAGAGTTTGATAAAATGTGACATATTATTGTTATAAATTATCAAATATCATGCATTATATATTAATTTTATGGTTTATATTGAGATCACCATTAATTATTTTGTATAATATATAGGAATTACATTGTTTCTGCTTTTTTCACATGTGCAAAATCCTTTACATTTTTAAAACACTCATCCAAAAAAAATGCCTTCAAATATTATGAGTTGTCTAAAAAAATTATTATTCTGATCAAAGGAGATAATTCTGTCATTGTTATTGTAGAAATTTTAAAATCAAGAAAGGGGATTGCTGTGTGAGGGGATTGCACACTGATATCAAGAAGCAAATTACATAATGACAATAAAAATAAGTGGATGCCCTGAATATTCTTATTAAGTTAGTAAGTTTCTGTTCTGACTCCAGCGTTTTAACAGTGATACCAGTAGTTTCACAGAGCAAACTCCAGAAAGGCCATTTCAACTGCCAAGTTTTTCTTTTCTATAGTAGGAAATGGAAACCAATTGCCTAGAATTTTCATTTTCTCTCAGAAGCCAATAGAATTTGAATCTACTTCGGAAACATTTTTTTTTTTTTAAGAACATAATCTGAGCACCATTTGATGTGATAACACAGAACTCATACATTAGTGTTCTGCTTTTTACCATCCAGGACACTGAGGTCCACAAAAGATGTGGTTATTTCAACCAGTCATGGATAGAGTAACATGGAGTAAGTCAAAATGCTCAAATAAGTCCAATTAATCAAAGGGAAGGAAGAAAAGAAAAAATGGATGGAATATGCACCTCACAAAGTGCATTTCAAGAATCGCTGTTGCTCTATTAGTTCTATACATAAATAAATATGTGAGGTTTTAAAATACCATTAGAGATTCAGTTATCCTTGGCTGCTGTCTTTTGGTTATTTGGCAGTTTTGCACTTTGACATTTTCAGACAGTATCACCCAACACTTTCCTTCAGATTTGCTCTCCTATTCTACAGTCCTGTATAGCTAGCCACCCTAATGTCAGTACTACTAGGATTTCACCGGACTTCGTTCTTTAGCTCTGAATTTTTCTTTATTCTTCATGAAATCAGTGGAGAAGGATGACACAATAACACTGACGTGTGTTAGAAATTTAAGCATTGATAATTTTCTATGGCCAATTGATTTAAACTTCTAACCTTTGGACTGGGGCTACAGAATTGCTTGTTGCATATAGAAAATCTAAATGACATGGTGTCATTGGATTATATATAAACATCTTTGGGGAACTGCCAAACAGTGCTACCATTCTACCCCACATTTATTCTGCTAGGCACTATTGATCTATCTATTTTGATTGATTTATCTATTTAAAACCATTGTATAATCACCATAGTGTCAGTTTGGGCAATAAGCTTGGCTTTCAAATGAACATAACCTGCTGACAGTGAGATGATTGTGCAAAGTAAATAACTGATTGTATTTAATTCAAATGCATACACAATGGTTCCAATTTTATATTCATTAAATATAAACAAAGGGAATCAGAAAAATGTGAGGACAGCACTTGAACAGTTTAAAAAGAATTGGAACTTTTGGAGAAGTGTTGCTGTAGTCACTTGATGAATATTTATCAACCCCAATATCTACAGCTGTTATTTGTCTTATTTTTTATTATTTATTTTGCTTTTTATGGTGAGCAGGAAACTATAGAACAGAATTTAGGCTTCATGGAAAACATCTGACGTTGCAAGTAAAAGCAACATTTCCCAGAGACTTAAACATGTATTAGCAAAAGGCTTTTGTATCAAATAAGATGTCTTTGCTTTATAAATAGCATATGTAGAAAATAAGCAAATTATTTTATTTTAAAAATATATAATTGTGGCTAGATTTTTTTAAGTGTGCATTTTAATTAGAGGTGGCAGATTGAAACTCCTATTCAAAATTGTCAGTTGTAACAGAACCAAAGCACAGAACCAAGAGTCTATCAGTGCCTGACACAGGCAGATACTTGAAATTTGTAAATAAATAGATGAATGAAATGGTCTTATTCACTTAAACTATCATTATAAAAAATTATTAATTTCCTTGGGAAATAGAGACTTGAAAGTCAGATTTAATTTTGTATAGCTCCAGAATTCCCCCACCCCAATGGATTTTTGAATACATTTCATGATGACTTAATAATGTTTTTTCAGCAGTTTTATAATCTCTTGAAAGATGATTCAGTTCCATATGCTTAGAAACTATTTTTCAAATAAAAATGTCAAGCTGTTCCAAAGTTTTTGTTTTTTTTAAATGTATAATATATCCATTTGGAGACTGCAGAAGCATTGAATTGTTGCATTGCCTCTGGTCTAGTGCCTTGCAAATGTGCTTGGCACATAACAGGCAACCCTGAATACTTTTTTTTCATCATCAAAATCATAAGACCTAGGAAACATTCTATAGAACTGCCATGGGTAATATTTTTTCATAAACATCACATTTAGTGGGTGTTTTAGTATACTCTTCTTTTCTTCCTGGCTATGATGAAGAATAAGCCAATAAAAACTGAACTATTATTTTGAAATTTAATTTTGACAACTGAGAATCCCTAAAGACATTCCAGTCAGGTACAACAATCTTTTCTTTCACCCTGGGAGTCTATTAAACTGGAAAATGCTGCTGCGTACAACTGCTTGCTTTTTGGAGATGGCAGGGGCAATGTAGAGCCCTGATATATGTGCAACTTGTGGTATAGCTAAAAGTCAAAATGTCTCAGAAAAAGGAATAGAGGATACTGTTTTTTTCCTCATTAATTGAAGTCTTTATTTTCTCAAAACGCTTGTTTCTTTTTTCTTTTTTCTATGCATTAAGCATTTTGGGGTGGACTTTTGGGGTATCTATAAGCAAGCCCACATTGCAGAATTCCCCTGGTAATTCTTAGCCTAAGTACACTCTTAAATTTGTAGAAGACCTGTTAATATACCATAAATGCCACATAGAATTTGAAGTGTGGATAATTTGGAGGTTAAACTATAGCTATAGTAATATATACTCACAGAATGTTGTTAACAGATGATATGGGGGTACATTTTTATTTCTCTTAAATGGGAAAGAGATAGTTATTATTTGAGTGTCTATTATTATAATTATTATTTTATTATTATTATTATTTGGCTGCTTTGGGTCTTCGTTGCTGTGCGCAGGCTTTCTGTAGTTGAGGCGACCAGGGGCTACTCTTCCTTGCAGTGTGCAGGCTTCTCATTGTGGTGGCTTCTCTTGTCACGGAGCATGGGCTCTGGGCACGCAGGCTTCAGTAGTTGTGGCACACAGGTTCAGTAGTTGTGGCTCATGGGCTCTAGAGTGCAGGCTCAGTAGTTGTGGAGCATGGACTTAGTTGCTCCACGGCACGTGGGATCTTCCCGGACCAAGGATTGAACCCGTGTCCACTGCATTAGCAGGCAGATTCTTATAAGGGGACTTCCCTTATAATTATTATTTTAATTTGCGAAGGAAGAAATTGGAGTTTGGGATGTTAAATTTTTTAAACCGTCAGCAGAAATAAAATTGTGAGTGGGACTATTGAACTACTTTAGGTCTAAAATAAGTATCTACCTTTTTAAATGATAATACAACCTGATCAATTTAATCCTCTTATTTGAACATAATCCCTAATTGCAACATTTTCTGGATAACTTTATGTCTTTAGATTTTTTGGAAACCTTTCCAAATTTCACTTCCAGGGGACTTCTTTTCAGATTCTACTTTAATGTATATTTGAAAAGAAGACTGTTGCTGTTGATTGGGCTTTGGGCCAACAAAGCTTGATGGTACAATGACAAATAATTGAAGGGAAGGGGGTAAAAAAAGGAGGGACTTCTCTTGTAAATCCTGCTATTGTTTAATCTATTTGCAAGGTGTTCACAGGTCTTTCTAATATCCAGCAGAGAACTTGATGGCATTTTAACTTCTTTCAGTAGGAAATCATTGATTAATTTGCTACACACCTATGTATTAAGAGGGAAATTACCAAGATTGCCAAAGGCAAGTTGACAACTTTGGAGCAGAACATTGGAGAAGTATCAGAGCTGTGATGAAAGACAATGACTCATTTTCTTCTCTTATTTTCAGGCAAAATAAATGAAACTTTTAATTTTTGCAGTATTCAGTGCATCATAGATTTTAGATAGATACAAGCAAGTACAAGTTTTTATAAGTTAATGGTAGAATAATATAGTTGTGCAATCTTTTCTATAAAATTCTAGACTCTATGTCTGTTTTTCTTGTAACACCTAACATTATGACTCGTACATAGTAAGTGCTCTAATATATTTCAGGGTCTTTAGGCCAGGAAGAGTTCCTAACACCTTTGAAACCTGGGCAGTACTGAAGCCTGTAGCCACATGTAGCTATTGAGCATTTGAAATGACAGTGGTCTGAATTGAGATGTGCTATGAGTGTAAAATATATACCAGATATTAAAGACTTAGTGCAAAAACCATAAAATATCTCATTAATAATTTTCATATTGATTACATTTTGAAATAATTTTTGTGTATATTAGGTTCAATAAACTATATTATTAAAATTAATTTCCCCTGTTTCTTTTCACTTTTTATAACATGACTAATAGAAAATTTTAAATTATATACATGGCTTTTATTTGAGGTTTATGTTATATTTCTATTGAATAGTGCTAGTCAAAAGATAGAAACAAAGTGACTTTTCTAAGGTGGTAAAACTTCTAATGAAGGGAAAGGCAGTAGGACAATCTTGGATATCAGGGAAGCTTTTTTTGTGCTTGTTAGTTAGAGACATAGTAGGCACAGGCAAGGCCTAAGGAGACGTGAAGAAAACAAAAATGGGCAAGCAAAAATGGAGGCAGGTAGTAACTGGTAGCTTGGGAGATTGTGGCAATCCTTACTTACAGAACGAAACACTCATCCCAAAAAAGCTACTTAGGTAAGAGGCAATTTTAGAAATATAAATCTAAGAAATTCTATTAACCTTAAAATTATTCAATCTTAAATCTAAACAATTGCTACAACAAGGTCACCTAAGTGCCCAAGTTGTAATAAAATTTACAGTATTATATAATTCGAATTTGACATTTTAAACTGTACCTTTACCCTATTTTTATACCATTATGTATTAAATAAGCAAGGTTTTATGTTCCTATTTTCTCTTTAGCTTCAGAAGAGAACAACTTGTTTGGGAGCTTTACCTTTTTAATTCTCTTGAAAATAGGCCAATTAGTTTTTCATTAGTACAGAAGAGACTATGAAATGTTACTGTGTTAAAAAATACTTATAAAATTTCTCATAATTTGTTTTAAAAATGGTATATGTTGCCCTAGCATAAACCTCAAGGTTTTCTTTTTTTCTCCTACTATGTAGTTATAATCCTCACTTACTGAAATTCTTCGTAATATTTAGGAATAGCATTTATGATAGACTACATTAGAACCACTTACTTAGCACATCTAGTGTAGGCACATCTAGATTTACATAAAATATACATTAGGGAATTATTATTTCATTTCACATACATGTTCTCCAGCCACTTAAATTTTTTTTTTCTTTATAAGGTCATCTGCAAGCATAATTTCAGGAACTCATCTTGCATAAATTGACATATATATGAATATGAATATGAATATGAATGGATGTTGAATTTTCTTAAATGCTTTTTCTGCATTTACTGAAATAATGTTCTTTCCTTTATTTTTTTATGCAGTGTCTTATATTTATTTTTTTGTATATTTTGGTTTTGAAACTGAAGTGAAGTATCTATAATCTATCTTACTTCTGTTGTTCTGTTTTGGAGATAAAAAGTGAACAATAAAACTTCATTTTAGTATCTATTAGGAGTTATTACTGTTACATTTAGTTTATTTCTATTTGTAGACATGACTAGAGAAAAAGGTTTTTCACCTTTACAAGCAAATCTTAGAGTTCATTTACGTGTTAATAGGTATTTTATCAATCCAATAAATTTCTATAGAACTATTTCTCTGAAAATTTGAGACAACTTACATATGGCTATGTGCTTTTAACATTCTAGATCTAAAATTTCAGGAGGTAAATCTCATAGCAGTAAAAGATAAGATACTACAAAGGCATTACAAGAAGAAGTAAGAAAAGCATATAGGTGATAAAAAGCAGAATATATATTTGGTAGATGTGGTTTAAAACCTCACCTATGTTTGTTTTGCACCTGTATCTTTTGACTCTGGCATTACAGCTTTTGGATGGGCATCGTGTCATGCTAACAGATGTGTTGATTGCGTAGACCTGCCAATGAAGCAGAATGTACTTAAAACAGGAAAGAATTTGTGCTGATGATTAAGAGGACTTCACTGTAGTATGGAAATGCCTTTACAAACATCAATGAACACATTTTTATATTTGAATAGTTCCATCAAATACTGAAGTTAGAAAACAAAATCATATTATGCCAGAAACTGATTAAAATATCATGTTTTTTGGTTTGTTTTTAGTGTTAGACAAATAATCTAGTAAAAATACTCTAATTTTATGTACTTTTCAGTTGTAATTCAACGTAGGAAACTCTTTCCCAAAAGTTTATATACTGGAGCAGATTGATATTTGCTTGTTTAGCTTCAGTTACATTTCACGAACACTTCATGAGTACTTGGAACACTAAAATGTTTCGAATGGTGGAAAGAAAGTCAAAGACAATGTGCTTTAGAATTGCACTTTAAACTTTTATTTCAAGAGTCTTTGCTTATTTAAAATAGATGAATATTTTTATATGTTTACATATATACACAGCTGCAAAATGCTGATAGGATAATCTTATGAAGCCCACTTCAGAACAACAAAGCTTTCTTCAAGTTTCACGAACAAAAGTCTGAAAAAATGTAAAGATTCATTGCATCCCTTTTGATAATAGTAATATTACTATTACTACTACTACTAATGAGATACAGTGAAATTATTTTGAGAATATAGTTTTCTCCCAGAAGATGTATTTGTGGGACACATTAAAATCTATATCACAAAGTCTGATATTTGACACACAAGAGAATGCATCTGTATAGTTCCTTTATGTGGAATCTTTGCTTTTACTTTCATGAACCAAGTCCGGTTGCAATAAAATGCCATTCCTATCTTAGACTGTGATGCCATCTTATATGACACATACACAAGGAAGATAATCCTATAAAACAGAACCTCATTGGACTTTGTATGCAGCTTGAAAGTAATCACTGTTTTTCAGTGATTTGTTGTGGTTTATTTTTATCAAATTGACAATCTAGACAATGTAAGAACAAATTTAAGAACAGTTAGGGTTGTATTGAAATCCCAGACACTTCTTTTATAGGCAATTATTCTGTCTATAGAAAGGGGTCATTTTTTCATGCTCTCTATATGTTTATTTATATTTAAAATTTTGTATTATTTTTATTATTTAAAGGATTTACCCCATTCACTACAAGTGGTATGCTCACGAAGGACAGACATGTATTGGGGTGGTGAGCATGGCAGGGACTATAAGAATTCTATCACTAAACAAATCTAGGGTTCTCGTAAGGACTATATAGTTTTAATACCAACACTAATTTTACAAGAATCAACAGACATAGCAGAAGTAATGATAAGAACAAAGTGTTCTTGTCTATAAATAAAGCTGTTTTATTACAGATTTCTTTATTCTTTTTGATGAAAGCAATAACAAAGGAGGATAAAATCACCATAGCAACAAACAACATAAAAGTTAGTTATATGGTGAAGAAAACACTAAAAATTAACGGCTGTAGAAATTTTGAAAATGTAGGGCATAAACGAGCAGCCTAACCATAAATAAAGCATCAAAATATTTAGGTTAAAAAAAAACTATGTAAGAGCTGTACCATAGGTCTTTTATTCAACTTTGATTAATGAAATCTGCTGTGACTAACCATGTATTTGCAAATGGAAATTCACCTACCTATCTATTGATTGGGAAGTAGGAAACCTGACCACCAGTTTTCTCAAGTTTCATTCCATTACTGATCAACTCTGTTATTTAATGATATTAAAATAGTTTAAGTGATTTAAGATACTGCTGGAGATACTTCAGGAAAAGATATTTAAAGCATTGTTATATAAAATCTCTTCTATGTCATGAAGAAAAATTCCATTTGGTACATGACAAATTAAATTAAATTCCAAGTAGTTAATCTTTGTCTTAATCTACTTCTGTTAGTTTTTCTGGGACAGTGCTGTTTATGCCTGTTGTTGTGGTATAATATATTTACACTGCCTTTCATTCTCAGGAGTATACTGGTTGAATGATCAATCATATGTTCTCTTTATCTGTTACTTTCTCATAAGAAAATACTACAGGGGAGGACCAAAGGTCTACCGTGTCAAGGAGGCTTAACTCTAGGCTAAACTGAGGAGAAATATTTCTAAAACTGATCCAAGTTAGCATTTTACAATCAAACCTGGTCTTTCAGTCAATGTCAACACTGTCTTTCCAGTTGCTCAAGCCAAAAACCTTGAAGTTACTCTGTTTCTTTGTGTATATGTGAACTTGACTGTTTCAAAATCATACACAAAGAATAAGTTCACACTCATGAAATAAATGTCATAACATTCTTGTTGCATAAGAAATCAAAAGACAGCAATGGTACTTGAATTTAACTTCTCCTTGAATGGGTTTAAAATGACATCCATAAGAGGTATTTGAATACACTTTAAGTTAAATAAGACAAGTGCTTTATTTAACTAATGCATTATTACTTCTAAAAATCTGTCTCTGAAATACAAAATCAAATGGTTGTAGTATGTCCTGTATCAAAACACAAGTCTAATTATTTAGAAGAACATTAGAGCACATTTTCCATACCTAAAACTCAGCAAGGGTCATCTACCCAATTTCCCTAACCTTTGAGAACCATAAAATAAAGCATCTTTCTGATATGTAGGATAGTAGTTTTTATGAATGTCTGAGTTAAACCAGTTTCCTATTATTGAGTAAAGGCCCTATTCTCCCTCACCTTAAACTTACCAAATGGTTTGTCTTCTATTGTACTATTCCTCTGCTGATCATAGTAGGTCCTGGTTTAATTGCACTGTTGACAACTTACAAGACTTACATTTTTTTTTCCCTATTGAGGATTAATATCATTTGCCATTACTTATCAGGCAAGAGCAAAAGTGGAGGATGTGGGACCATTTAATGTCAAAAGCTAGAATCGTTGGTCTATTAACCAAAAAAAAACAGGACAGAGTGTAAAAGAAAGTTGTTACATACATGGTCAATTGTTGTAATAAAACAATTTTAAAGCACATCAGGGTACCATTTAAAATGAAGTAGTTTGTGGCAATATGCTTATTTCTGTTCAAAATGATATTTATATTAAAAAGGAATAAATAATTGATAGACTCAAATATTCACTTTCTTCTTGCTATTGGTCTCATAAATGGCATCTATTCAGAAACTCAGCTAGAACTTATGGTTTACTCTTACTAGGTTTTTATTTTCATCATACCAATTTTCTTTTAGAATTTTTGTTGTGTTCATTTTTATAATATAAATAAATATTTGAACAATATCAATGATAGTACTAGTTACTTATAACATGGAAAGGAATGACTTATATGTTGAAAACCAGTTCAATAATGCCTTTCTGTTCTGGGTTAGGAAATATCAAGAATACTTTTTAATAGTTTATAGGTTTTAAATCTCAACACATTTGCACTTCACAGGAAATGTATTTTATAAATAGTTGGCTCTGTTCACCTTATTTATCTTTGTGATCATTAACTTGGATTTTAAGACTGACCGAATAGTAGTGCACTTTAGAATCTTCTCTAGAATAGAATTTTTTTATACTTAGTGAACTACACTCAGTTTATTTGCCTTCATTTTTCTGCACAGAATGCCTCTGAGATTTCGAGGACAAATACAAGTACATATTATAAAAACAACTTAATATCTCATGGATTTTGTAGCCTCTATCCAATTAACATGCTAATAACCAAATTTCTTGCTTTTCTAATATAAATATTTAAAAGTACAGCATCAAAATCTAAAGTACAGAAACTTTAGAAGGGATTTAAGCTAAATACTATACAAGAATATATGAAGTAATAATGAATGAATACAGTTTGGGAAACAGCTATGGATCAATACGTAGGCAGAATCTCTCATTCTGCTGTTATTTTCAGATGTGGATATGGGAGGGTGGGTTTTCTCATGTGACCCACTGCAAAAGGTTTAACAGGTGTTTGATGCAGAACAACATCTTTCATAGTGAGGAAGAATCACATGTATGAATTCCTGGTTTGTATACAGTAAACACATCACATTATTATTTTTAAAAGTTTTCATAGTTTATTGGGTAACAGTTTGTATAGTTTGGTGTTATAAAGCTCCTTAGAAAGGGCTTTGTTGCTCAGAAGAATAAAAAACAAAAGTGTGTGTATGTTTTCAGTATAAAAAAGAATTATACAGAGAAAATACAAAGGGATTTGGGGGAGAACTCAATCTTGGGAAGAAAAAGATGGCAATTTAGAAGACTGGTTTTAATATTATATGTCAAAATAATCAAAAGTTTTAGTCATTTCACAATTAAAAAAAAATAAATTATCATCTAAACACACTGTACTTTCTAAATATAAATGAATCATCTTGACCCAAAGAGAAAACTTTAATAACTGAATTATATTGCTATCTTTACAATCCTCTGAAACTTAACTTAGTAATAAGTCGTGTTTTCCAAATTTAACTCAATTTTATGGGGAAAATAGTTTTTAATTAGCATTATTATCTAGTTTTAAAGTACCCTACACCTTGCAGAAAGTTAGAAATAATATTTATGGCACTGTCTTCCAGTTACTGACATATACTAATAAAGAACGTGATTTCTGGGTTTTTTAAATTTAATTTGTATTTTATATTAGAGTATAGTTGATTTACAATGTCGTGTTAGTTTCAGGTGTACAGAAAAGTGATTCAGTTATACATAAACATATATCCATTTTATTATTGTTTTTTTTAATAGTTGTTTGTTCTGTTTTATTTTGGTTTACTAAATAGAAGGACTTTATTATTGAGTCAGAATGTTGGAAAAGTACAGTTTAGCCCATATAAAGAGGACAAAGTAGAAAATTGGTCAGGGAGGAATATACCACCATCTAAAAGTGATGTTATAAAAGCTCTAAAATAACTATTTTTCCTCATTTGTCTTACTAATTATAAGTAATTATATTTTGCTGTGTGTTGTTTCATTAGAAATAGTCTGAGATATGCTAGGAATGAATGACGTACTTATGAATGTTCTTGAATGCAAGCTTTGGAGGGAAGTGTGAACATACATTAAAAAGCAATAAAAATGTTAATAAGATTAAAAACAAAGTCAATTGCTTAAAATAAACACTAATACATCTCACCACAGAGAATTCCTGAGTCAAATAAAAATGTGACATTCTTGATGCAAGAACTCCATTTATAGTATGATGTATGATAAATATCCTTATGTTGGTATTTTAAGATTGAGTCATTGACTTGATAAAAATAAAGTAATAATTTTAAAATATCATAAATAGATATAACAAAGAGATCCTGATATATAAAAACACAAAGAAAGTCTCACTGCAGACCCCATGTAAAATCTCTGTAATTTAAAGATGCTTCGATAAGCAGCAACCTCTATGCATATTTTGAAAGATGAAAATGGGTTGAGATCACAATCTGATTTTCTATTTGATTGATATTGTTGACAATGAACATGGACTCCCTCAAATAAAGCAGCCTCTGCAATACCCTTAATGTATTCTCAAGTCATCTTGCCTATAGGATTTTGATCTCTACAGGGCATTTGTCATTATAAAATCTATCTTTTTTTTTCTTGCTCTATTACATATGTAACGCCCCACTTAAACAGAATTAGGCAGCACAAGTGAAAGAGATTCAGTCCAAGAGGCTATTGGCTTTGTTGTAAAGTGCCATGGATGTACCATAATTATATACAACTCTACATTGCTTCTGATGTTCCATAATTATGCCCAGTGATATATATTATTGATTTTAAAGCAATTTAGAACAGGTCCATGCTCAGATATGAGTGGTTATGTGCCCTGTAATTGCTTTGGTAATGTGTCTGCGTTATATTTAAATGCTTAAGGATGGCTTTCCAGCTAATGAAAAATCATTGTTTGCACTTTTGCATTTCTAGTACTTCCTGTTATAAATACGTCTTCCATAGCAGGAAATAATTTTCATGAAATTCCTAAAAGGATTATGTGATTGTTACTAGACACACAGGATTTGCAAGGGGAATTTAGCCAAAAAAGACAAACTGAGAAAGTTACATCATTTGCATTACAAAAAGGCTTGAAAGTTCAACATTGGCCGAAGGACATTTACCTGATTCTTTTAGTTACTGTGATGATAGGATTTGTGAATGGCATTACTTCTATTGTGTAAACTTATGAAAATCTGTGTTAAATAATGTATAGCTAAATATAATATACAGTAATATTAATATTTAAATATAAATTGTTTCCAATTATTTCTTTGTATACTATCTATTTATCTTATTAAAGTTATGAAGCTAACCACTGTATTGTTTTATTTCATCATACAATGAAATGTATTTTCAATACTCTTAAAGGAAAAAAGCTATCAGTATATATTAGTACTTATGAGATTAAGTGTTCAGAGAATACACACACTTTATTCTGTTAATGTAATTATTATTTCAATCTTATTTTTATAAAATGATATTTTATGTACAGTTTGGTGTTATTTCTGATGCCTAATGATTTTGAGTAGATACAGTTATGACTCTGCCTTTGAATATCAGAAAATAATTTCTAATTTTATAAACTCTTTGTTTAAAATGTGGGTTTCCACAGACTTCACAATCCTATACGTTGCATAATATTTCACTTGGAATTCTTGCTAATAAATCCCACCTCAATCATCTGAACACTATCCATATATCAAAAAAAAATTATCTAAGCAGAAGTTTTTAAATATCAGAACTTTTTTGCCTAAATAGAATTTCCTGTAACATTTCTGTTATAAGAAATTCATCTGACAAAAGAGGCAATTAGTTTGCTGAATGAGAACAGAAAATGTCACCTATGGCTGCAAATTGATGATTCTATTCATTATCATGTTGGCAACTCTCCTTATTATGAACATTAAAAGGATCACTTTCCTGTCATTTAAACCTGCACCTGCATTTCTTTTTGCTGAAACATCTTAACCTCAATTGTATACTGTAGTTTTACCTGATAATTTTTGTTTCCTTTTCCTCACTCAATATGAAGTGTCAAATTAAACCTTAAAGTATTTATTAGAAGGATTCTCTAAAAGCTATAAAACTGGAAGTTATATGGCTGAAAGGGAATCAGCCATATAACTGAAGAACTTTTAAAATAGACATTGAATGACACTGCAGATGAACAGTTTTAATCTAGATCAGAAAATAGGCAATCTAGAGACTCTCAAGCCATAGAATCATGAAGAGAAATATTCATGTTTCAATTGAAAATAGGAATATAATAATAATTTATTTCAGCAAAATTGTTTTTGGTGTCTCTTTTATAGGAAAATATCTAATGATATTTAATTTCATGGAATTCTGTGGTTCTTGGAAGAGTCAAAATTAAAATTCATGTTCCAAATTTTGCATTTTATTCATCTTCTTTGTCTTCATAACTACTAATTTCCTATGTTGTCTTAGGATGAAAACAAAAGCCAGTCATAGAAAATGATTATAGGTATTTCTTTGCTTTTCGATAGTAGATGACTTTGGCCATCTAGTTCAATTCCTGGAAAAATATTGCTACCTGTTTTGTTATTTTGTGGTTTCTTATCATAATCGCTGGTCATATATTTTCTTCCTCTCCTAAAAATGGGGCAATTGGCAAAATTTAGAGAGTCACTACAATATATTGTATAAGTGTATGTTTAAATGAAATTATTCATTGTATAATAGAAAATGGGTAAGTACATATCTGATGAGTTCTGAATGGGATTATTGAAGAAAGAAAACAAGTTAGAGCTTGCTAGGATGAGGACTAGTTCAAACTGTGATGCAAAGGTTAACACTGTTGCCTTATTTGCAACAAATTTGGAGTACACAATAATCCCTTAAACTATATAAATGCCAAAATTTGGGCAGAAAATAAATAAACTTGTGAGTGTGCCCGTTCTTTGTAGTTTTGAGGACAAAGGACCAGTTTTCCATTTTTTACCCTAAAATCATTGAGTTGTAATGTTGAAAGTTACTTTAGATATCTTTGGTCTAATAATCTCATTTAAAAGATGAGAAGACTTAGGTTCAGAGAGATGAAGTGAATTTTCTAAGTTCACATGCTTGGGCAAAGCCAAACTAGAAGTTGAATCACAGTTCTATTGGGTTCAGTATAGTTTCTGGTTAATAGGTCAGCTTTGGATCTAGCTTGGTGGCGTGACAATTTTCCCTTAAATTTTCAAAGCTGGGTAATAGTGCCTTTCCTAAAACATGTTATGTGTGTGTTTTACAAAATTATTACTAGATCATGTGGCACACCATTGAACAACTGTCTTGTTAATGGAAGATTAGAAAACCATATTCTTGATTCTTTTCTTCAGGCTAAAGACAGTATAGACACAAATACTTTCTCAAACTGAATGGAGGGAAAAGGACTTCTTAGTCTTCATTTCTGGGAAATAAATTGTTTGTAGGGACAAAAACTGAATATGTTTAAATCCACCTGGAGGAATGTAAGGCAGCTTGAGTATACAAGCTGAATTAGGGAAGTATCATTGTATTCTCTCTTCCCTACTTTAGGGAAGTATCATTGTATTCTCTCTTCCCTACTTTATTCTTGCCCCTGTCTGTCTTCATTCAATTAAGGGAAGTCAGTTACATTCATTTCCAATGGAGGTCTAAACTTGGTTCAATGCCTTGAAGCACTGTGAGAATTATAGATTTCAAGTGAGATTTATAACCTTCAAGGGAGAAAGGAAAATATAGTCTCATGTTTTCAGAGATAGCAAAAATATGCTTTTTTTCTAAATTTATACGACAAAATAAGAGTAAAGCTAAGAATGAATTTCAGAAGCATCCTTACTCTTCTGAATGTTTTCATCCACAACCCTGCTCACAACAGATGGAGATTGAAACACAGAGTTTTAATTTCATAGGAAAAGACCTAGTGATCATCTTAGATTTAGGTTTTAATTCAAATGGCAAATGGCAACTATTATATGAATTCCACCACCCCCATATATTTCTGGACCAATAACTTTAGAGACTGCATATCCATTCTTTATAATTAATCTAGCCAATTTCTTGAATAATTGACTAAATGGTTTCTTAGTATAACCCCTTTTCACTATTTTATGTTATTGATACACTGGAATATATTACATTTATTCCCTCTTCAAGATCCGTAAACACATTTTCAGTGCTCACTATAAGCTAGGAAATGTGCTAAACATTAAGTTCATTGAATTCCCACCATCTAGCACTGTATCTGGTTGAAAATAAATACTCAGAAAAATTTTTTGAATTGGCTAACAAGACTAACAAGAACTGGCTAATGACTAACAAGGTACAATTCCTGCCTTCAAGGATCTCACAATCTAGTGGGGGATATAAACATATCTACACATAAAAATATTAATTGTAATAACCACTTTTTATAGCATGGGGTGTGAACAGAGGGAAGTATAGACCCAGAGGTAGTAGCAATTAACTTAGGCTGGAGAAATTCATACAAAGTACTTTCCAGTCTAATTATTCTATGGTTAATGTCACATTATTTAAGATAAAGATATATTTTGCATGAAAATATGGACATAGAAATAAATAACAATACTTCTCTATATATTTCATATCACCCTCAATTCCTAACAAAGTTGTGCTTATAGTTGTCTCAAAATATTCCAGACTAAGATGCGTAGACAATTACACTATCTTCTCCTACCTAATATTAAAGATAAATTTAAGAGAAAATATTAATTTTAAGAATATTTTATCATTCATGCTTTTCTAGCCAAACAACATTATATATTTAAAGTACATGTATATGAATTATGCATCTACAGAAGTTTGGTTCTGTTGTTAAAGAATAGAAAATCTAAGGTTACTAAAGGACAGTTCAAATAAAATGGAAACGTAAGAAAATATAGTAGTCCCTGTAATAGAATCAATTCTCAAACTTTATTCCAGGTGTGAAGAAATGAAAAATTTTACAATACTGGAAATAATTTAACAGTGAATTTATTAATTTAACAGTAGACGTCAATATACCCAACACCTAGATTCTACCACTAACATTTCCCTTTAAAACCTGATTATTTTCCGTTATTTTTTATGGTCAAAAAGTCCTTTCTCATACAGATAGTCACTTCTAATACTAAGGACCACTATTATTATGCTGACTTTACAAATAAAGGAACTGAGGTTCCAAGTCATCTTTTAGTTCAGTGTCTAAAAGTGTTCTTTACATTCACAGTGTGGTTCCTGACCTTGGCTGTACATACTGATAGCCTTTGTTCTACTCCCAGTGATTTTGACAGAATTAGTCTGGGAGACTATCAGCTGTTGGGATTTTTAAATGCACTCTAGGTGATTCTAATGTGCACTCAAGGTTGAGAAACTCAAAGTAGATGTTCAAAAAATCGTCATTGAATAAATGTGGAGTAAATTTTATTAAATTATTTTTTTATAACAGCTTTTTTGAGATACAAATCACATACTGTAAAATCCACCTGTTTAAAGTGTACATCTCAATGTTTTTTAGTATATTCACAAAGTTTGCTATCATCGTCACAAAGGATTTTAGAGCATTTTTATCACTCCAAAAAGGAAACCCAGTATCAATTAGAGGTCAATCACCAAACCCCTGTATGCCTAAGCAACCACTAATGTACTTTCTGTCTCTATAAGATGTGCTTATTCTGGACATTTTATATAAGTGTAACCAAATAATAATGGTCTTTTGTGTCTAACTTCTTTCACTCAGCATAATGTTTTTAAGGTTCATCCACATTTTGGCATGTATCCAGTACTTCATCTTTTTATGGCTGAATAATATCCCATTTTATGTATATACCACATTTTTTATCCATTCATCAGTTGATGGTCATTTGGATTATTTCTACTTTATGACTATTGTGAATAGTGCTCTGTGAGCATTCATTTGTGTACAAGTTTTTGTATGGGCATATGTTTTCAATTCTCTAGATGTGGAATTGATGGGTCAGGGATAGGGTAACACTATGTTTAACATTTTGAGCAAAACAGTTTTCTAAAGCACCTGCACCATTTTATGTTCCCATCAGCAATGTTTTAGAGTTCCAATTTCTCTACATCTTCAAAAACATGTTATTATTTGTCTTTTTGGTTTTAGCCATCCTACAGTAGGTATAAAGTGGTATCTCATAGTAATTTTAATTTGCATTTCCCTGATGGCTAATGGCATTCCTCATCTTTTCATGCACTTTTTGTTCATTTGTGTATCATCTTTGAAAAAGTTTCTTTTCTTATTTATCCTTTTGTACTAACTTATAAAAGATCTTTATGTATTCTGGACACAAGTCCATCATCAGATATACGATTTGCAAATTTTTCCCTGATTCTGTGGATTGTCTTTTCACTTTATTTGTGGTATAATTTAAAGCACAAAAGTTTTAAATTTTGATTAATTCCAACTTTATTTATTTTTCTTTTGATACTTGTGCTGTTAGTGTAATATCTAAGAAGGCTTTGCTTAACCCAAAAAGTCATGAAAATTTCCTCCTATATTTTTTTATAAGAGTTTGAAGTTTTAGCTCTTAAATTTAGGTTTGTGATCTATTTTGAGTTAATATTTTCATATGGTGTGAGAAAGGAGTTCAATGCCATTTTTTTTTTTTTTTTTTTTGTATGTGGATGTCCAGTTTTTCAAGTAACATCTGTTGAGAAGACTGTTTTTTCCCCATTGAGTTGTCTTGGTACCCTGTCCAAAAGAAATTGACTGAAAATGTGAAGGTTTACTTATGGACTCTTAATTATGCTCCATTGATCTATATATCTATCTCTTATTTTTACTATTGTACTCTCTTGATATTCTTGCTTTGTAGTAAGTTTTGAAACTGAGAAGTGTGAGTCCTCCAATGCTGTGGTTTTTCTTTTTCAAGATTGTTTTGACTAAGTTCTATGCATTTCTCTATAAATTTTAAGATCATCTTGTCAAGTTCTTCAACATAATGCAGTTGGAATTATGATAAGGATTATGTTGAATCTGTAGATTAATTTGAATTGTTTTGTCATCTTAACAATATTAAGTGTTCTGATCCATAAACATGTGATATCTTTCTATTTATTTAAGATTTCTTTGATTTATTTCAACAGTGTTTTGAATTTTCACTGTACAAATTTTGCACTTTCTTTTTGCTAAATTTATTAAGTATTTTATCTTTTAGACAGTATTGCAAGTGTAATTATTTTCTTAATTTCATTTTTGGATAGGAATGCTACAGTAAAGAAATTCAGTTAGGATTTTCTATATACAAGACCCTGTCATCTTCAAAGAGAAGTAGCCGTGCTTCTTCCTTTCCAATCTGGATGTCACTTATTACTTTTTCTTGCCTAACTGTTCCAGCTAGAATCTCCGGTACAATGTTGAATTGAAGTGGGAGGCCAGATATTCTGGATCTTAGTAAGGAAGCATTTAGTCTTTCACCATTCAGTATGATGCTAGCTGTGGTTATTTTATAGTGGCCCTTTGTCAAGTTAAGGGAGTTTCCTTACAGTTCTTGTTTATATTTTTATCACCAAGGTGTGCTGGCTTCATTGAGATTTTAGTTTAAATTTTTAATTGACTTTAGATTACCAATAAAACTATATGTTCCATTGCTCAAAATTCAGTAGAAGAGAAGCAAAACAAAGCAAAACAAAAAACCTTGTGAGTAAAATGTTTAAACCATACACATCTCAACACTTAGTTACTGCTGGTTAAGTGTAGAACACCGATCTGGGCAGTGGATGGACTCCAAAGAATATTAGTTGCTTAGAAAACACCTGAGATTATTCTTAAAGGAATACAGATTTATTTCTGTGCTTAAAATGAACGAGTCTTCTCTTTACGTGTTTGGAAATACTGCAGTCACTAGGCATGTTTATTCCAAAGGTATTTAAGGCAATTGTCCATGTAATTATGGTCACCGACTTCTTTCTCAAGACTTTTTTTCCAAAAAATATCCAAATGATTGACAGATTTATGTTTGAATTACCCAGAAAATTGCCTCAGTACCTTAAAATGGAAATCGTTCATAGTTTAAAAAAAGGTATCTTTATAATAAATTATTCTATTGTCTTAATCTTCTATGACCAGATAGAATATCTCAAATCATATTTCTTAACTTTAGGTTCTAACTGAAGGACTATTTTACCTAAATAATGCCAGGAAAGGCAGTAACCTTTCTTTCTGGGGGTCCTAAAACATTAACCAATGCAGGGTATTGACTTTGAGATTAGGTTGCTTTTATAGTCTAGGACTTAATGCAGGTGGGTCTGTACTGACCTCAGTGCTAAAGTCTTGCTCAACCATGAAATAGTCCCTGCTGTGTAATTTTTCCGAACAAAAAAGATGAAAAAAAGCCATTAATTTTGTTTGTTTGTTTGTTTGAGGCAATCGTTGCTTTAAGTTTCTTCTTATTACTTCTGAATTTGTTAGAAGCATTAGTGACACAATCTGACAAGTCAAGTAATATCCTTTAGCTCCTTCTTGAAAATAAGCAGCCAGAATTGATTAGGTCACACATTAGTGAGGACTTCAACATACACCAGGAAAGTAGACATGTAGAAAAAGGAATACACAGAGACCCTACTTTTCTACTTAATTGGCACAAATAATTTTTCCTGTAAAGTCTGATTTTCAAATCTGTGACTTCCAAATATATTTGTAATTCTGTAGTGTATACAGAAGTAGAAATATAATGTTGTACACATGAAACTTATATAACATCATGAACCAATATTCCCACAATTAAAAAATAATTTAAAACATGTAATGAGAAATAGAAACCAGGAAACCAACTGCTCACCTAAACAAGAAGCTTTGGTAAAATGAGAATAAAGATCAGAGATTACCTATTAAGGAAAGGAACAAATGCAATATTCCACAGAATCTTGGAAGAAAATTGGGGCAAAGGAGAAGCTACTTTTATTTTTAGTGTCAAAGGTGATCCTAAAAACAAGAGGCTATAGACAAGAGTGATTAAAATTAATAATACAAAGAGATAATAAACTTATAAAACCCAGCTTTAAATAAGCAAAGAGGGATAACAGAGCAAAAGATAAAGGTGTTGTTGATTGGCTTGGAGGAGAACGTGATGCTTTTACTAGAGTCTTTCTTGAATTTGAGTTCACATTTTTGGAATGCAGGCTACCAAAGACGTTTCCACTTCTTGAAAATGATACTGACCATGACGTTTATGGGAAAACAAAATGGTTGAGCATTGATGAGTTCAGTTTTTGTTAAGTTGCAGGTATCATGTCACGTGCATGTGAGAATCAGAAAATGTAAAGAATCAATTAGTGGACAAAGAACTAAATCAGAGTTGGACATGTAGATTTGAGACAATTGCATGCTGAAACCAAGAAAGTGTTTGATTTTAAAAAGAAAGATCTAATTGTCCAAGAATGACAGCTTTTGTTACATCTCCCAAATCTATGATAAAATATATGTTTGCATACCATCCATCTTTCACCTATATCTCTGAGGCCTCTTGGTTGCGTATAGTTAAGTCCTTAAACTATCCAAAATAAATGTTATTTCTTGATGTTAAGATCTAGAGCCTTTACCATTTTTTGCTCTACAAAGATTATAACTTCATAGCTCCTTGTACTTCAGTAATGAAAAATGATAGTTTCCCAGCAGCTATTAAATGTGGTTAACCACACAGAATAATCCTAAGAAACTTAGTTTCAGCATAAAAGCATCTAAAATATACAGAACTTTTAAAGTGTCATTTAATCATTCAAAGAGAATAAAAGTAGACATTGTGTATCTGCAGCTTCCCTGCAAAACTGCCACAGCCTAGCATACAGTTCAATATAGAGGGGAAAAAAAGTCTGATTTTACAAGAAATCCATGAAGAATAAGCTATACTTTTGGATGATTAATTAAATGGCCTTAGTGGATCTATAATATTCAAATGTTAGATAACCAACAAGGTCCTACTGTATAGCACAGGGAACTATATTCAATGTCTTGTAATAACCTATTATGGAAGAGAATCTGAAAAAGAATATATATATGTGTGTATATATATGTGTATATATATATATATATATATATATATATATATATATATATATATAACTGAATCACTTTGCTGTACACCTGAAACTAGCACAACATTGTAAGTCAACTATACTTCAATTAAAAAAATAAAGAGAAAAAAAAAAGATTCAAATGTTAGGCACCTTTAGTTAAAAATTTCTAACTGTTTGAAGCAGGTAAGAATGATACATAGAAATTACTGCTAACTGAAGAAGATATTCTCCCCTGAAAAGGACACACATATGTACAAAAATATGCATGTATTCACACACCTCTGTGATAACCTAAAATCCCTAAAATAAGAACTTTCCAATCTATAATTACATGAAGTCAAATTATTCAGATTGGTTTCCTCTTTTAGTAAAACATTGTAATTTTTCCATTTAACAAAGTAACTGTCTTAAAACCACAGAAAAAGAGGTGGCAAAATAAAACTGGATCTAAACTCCTGATTTTTTATGTACTCCTTTTCACTATGACACACTGCCATGCTATGAGTTTACTGGAAGAAGCAAAATGAACAAGAGCAGCCGACACATGGTTCATCATTGGAATGTCACCTTGGTTTCCCAAAATTTAGGATGTACCAAGGAGCTGACTTCTCAGATTGGGTCTGGACAAAAATGAGTAGATTTAGAGATACTTTTGACTTGATTCTTATTATTCATTGTAATGGATTTCACTAGAGCTTTAAAATCCTCACTGAAGATGCCACAGGAATTTAATGGATTAGTTAAATCACAGGCTTGTAGATATTTTCAGGCAATGTGCTGAGTTGCTTGAAAAGTAAAGCTTCCTTAATCTTCCAAGTTTAAGTTCCTTCAATTCCTACAACACCGCATACAGTCATTCAATGTGCAATACAGTGGGGAATATTGTTTTAAGAATGAGATCCAGATTCAACACGCAGAACATTTGTCAATTTTGAAAGTTAACCTTTATATCCTTGCTCATAAAACCATATGTGGTCCTGTAATTCAAGTGGTCTGCTACTTTTACATGGTAGTGGAAGAAGAGAAAAAGTATATACATGGAGATATTACAATATCCCTGCCTGTGTTAATAGCTTCTGCCATGTTCTCTAATGTCCTCTAGGGCATACACCACAGACCCTTAGAATAGTTTTCCATACTTTTTTGGGGGGTGGGGAAATGGGGGTGGTCACAACCCTCAGTGCAACTAGCAGTTGTTTTAAACTGTAAACTAAGTGATTTAAGTGATTCTTAATCCAGACTTAGTTTGGGACACTGTGCCCTGTGCTTGCGTTTCTTTGGAGAAGTTCTGGTACAAATAATGCACCTAGCTATTAGAGTACGGAGGTGAAAAACTCAGCATATAGACAGTAGCACATTCTGACTTCATTACAAAAGCTTCTTTGGGGCTAGATTCCAGAACTGAGATGATCTAAAATCCTCACACCCCGGAGGTGGCCTATTTTCTAATAGACAGTAAAACTTACAAGTCAGTTGAATAATGGGGCCATTTAAGTTTGTCATCATGTAGCCAAATAAATGTTTATCCTTCGGGGCTTGCCCATATAAGTTTTGGAAACATTTTCATGTGTTTAAAGCACAAATGTAATAGTCATTTTTTGAGTTGAATTCCTGAATTTCAGTGCAACATTCACACAAAACCTAGAATGATTTAGTTGAGCCAGTTTTTTGTAAATGTTTTTAGATGGTGTGTCAGGGTTGTATGTAATCCCAATCACTTGAAGACTTTTTATTTATGGATGGTATATATGTATACTTTTCAAAATGTTTTATATTTGGTAGCACTACTGAATATTTGTTTTGTTTTGGCTTTCTCTAACACCTCTCTCCAGCTATCACCACCACTCACTTTTTACCCATAAATGTCTTTCCATTGAGTCTTATTTGTTTCAAAGAAAGACTATAAGCCATGGCTAAATGAATTGTGAGGACAATTCAGATTGATTTATTTTCGCATCATTTTAAATATAAAATTTCACAAGCACAGAACAAAAGACATTTTTTATGGAAATAATTTGAAAGCTATGTTGGGAATAGTAGGAATCCCAAGTAGAATGAAAGCACTTAAATTCTTGCTACAATCCTGAAGACCCCAGTGACTCTCAAAATAATGGAAACTGAAGAACAATGTCTGGAATTTGCAGCTTATTGTTAACATACAGGAGTGTGTGCTTCAATAACACACAGTGAATAACCAGTGAATATTATTTAGTAAACTAGGATGGCTATAGATGTTCAGTTGTTGTTTGTTATTTGCATCCACTCTTTCCTGCTTCAGACATTCTATAACCATAGAATCACATCTAGCTGCAGACATATCTCAAGAATTAAAACATGAATTTATTTGGCAGTCATATTCTTGTGATATTATTCTGTATCACTGAAAGCAGTGGCCTAATGATATGTCTACATACTTTAAAATTTTTGAAAGTGGCAAAATATTATGGTAAATTCATGCAATTTGGAAATGTATATTTGAAAATACATCATCTTTAAGCTGATTTTTCACCTTGCTTAAAATTCATCAGATAATTGTGCAGTTTTCACTTATGTCCTATATTCCATGGTTTCCAGGTTCTAAGGCTTATTCAATAATTCACATATATTAAGCTTAATGTTGATTTACCAAGGACAAGGGTGAATATTCCTTAGTGTAGACAGATATTTCCCAAGTTTGAAAAGTCTTCATCTAATGATTTAAATAATGGATTTTACCATGTATTACAAGTTAAACAAAATTCACAATCATAAAGAATGAAAGTTATAACGAAAGGGATCTTTTGTTTCAAATCAAAGTCAGAGACTATTTCAGAATTAAATGAAACATTTTATGAAAAGTGGGCAAGGACATTTTTCACTGCCATTATTAATATTACTTAAAACACATGGATTCATATGAAATGTTTTCAGATAATAACTCTTCTTTTTTCCAGCAACTTTTCCCTGCAGGTATGCTAAGTTTCTCAATCAAGAATAACTCTCATGTTTCCTCACATATACAAGAAGGTAGAAGAATGAAACAATTTAACAAACCCAAGCCAAAAGATCACATTCCCTGAAATTTATAACTAACAGAAGTGAAACCTGGATTTTTTTGCTTCTTTTAAACTGCTTTATCAACTTCACAATATATAATAAACATCTCTCCGTGTAATAGGTAAAACTCTCTTGCTGACAGAAACTTACAGGTTGGGTCAAAAACACAATATTCAATTAGAAGCTAGTAAAGCTGGATTTTTTTTAATTTTAAAGTATTTGAATTATTTCTTTAATTTTCCATTTCACTTTGTACATGAACACAACATGGACAGTTTAAAGCAACTGAATATTAATAATTATAGTATGCCATTTGAATGAAGAATATAAAGACAAAGTCATCAGGTTTAATTTTCTAAAAGGCAGAATACTTCAAGTAACCCTCTTTTAAGCATTTTTGCTTTCCCTTTATTGTATATATCCATTGTTAATGGTGACACAAACATTTGAAAATTTTAATCCATCTGAATTTCAAAAAATGAATATAAAAACCATATTACCACTGACCATAAAAACATGTGTATAAAAAAAGACAAGTGTTTAAACTGCTCAGCCATATAATTAGAATGATATGGAGAAAGAAAGGTAGTGAAAAAAATGTTGTTTCATTGAAAAAGTTTTGGTATCAAAAAAGTCACAGTTTCTTGTCAGGAAAGTGCTTATTACTTTACATATACCTTATTTAATGGAATAGGCAGCGTTAAAAATGAATTCCATGCTTCTATCACTGTATCATTTTGAGCTTACTCAGAAAACAATGAGAGATAATAAGGTTGTAGAAATCTGAAAAACGTTTGGAGAGCCTGACAGACATCTTATCCCCTCTCCAATCAGGAGTTTCCCCTACCACTCCGCTGAAGTAGCTATAGCAAGATCAATACTTATTTCTATGTGGCTATATATAGGGATCAGTTCAAAATTCTTATCTTACTTGACTTGCCTGCAGCATTTGGTTCAGTTGGTCACTTACTCCTATTTGAATGACTTTCTTCCATTGGCTTCCTGGACCTTACTCTCTCTTGTCACTCTAACCTCAAAGCCACTCACTCTCAGTGTCCGTTGCTGAATCCACATCTCTTCAGCCACTGTACAGTGGCCAGGGCTTGGTCTTCAAACCACTTCTCTTTCCTATTGAGTCTCACTCTCTTGGCGAGCTTATACTGTCTCGTGGCTTAAATAACATCTATATACTGATGACTTCCAAATGTATATCCTCCGGTCTTTCTTCTCCCCTAGACTCGAGAGTCTCTACCTGGATGTCTTATAGGCATTTCTAACTTAATACACTCAAGACAATTCCTGATTCCCTTCCTCCAAATCTGTTCTTCCTGAGACTTTGCCATCTCAGTTGGTCCTGCAAAACCTTTGGGATCAGTCTTGACTCCTCTGTTTCTGTCATACCACACATCCAATCCTTTAACAACTCCTGTTGGCTCTACTGTTAAGATATATAGAATCCAACCATTTTTGACTACCTCATTGCTACCCTCCTTGTCCAAGCCATCATCATGCCTCTCTTGGATTATCCAAATGGCTTTCTAACAGGTGTCCCTACCTTTCCTATTGTCCTCCAATATATTTATCAATACATGGCATCTAGTGAAATCCTTTAAGAACTCAAGTCAGACCATGTCTCTCCTGTGTTCAAAATTTTCCAATTTCTTACCACTCACTCAGAATAAATTTCAATGTACTCAGTGGTCTGAAAGACCCTATATGACTTGATAGGCCTTGTGTCTCTTCTCTAATCTCATATGTTTCTCTCCTCCTTAATCATTATACTCTAACTACACTGGCTTCTTTGCTGTTCATTAGACACATCTAGTGTACCAAACACTCTTTTGTGTCAGGAACATTGTTCTTGCTGTTTTATTTGCTTGGGATTTCTTTTCCCCAGACATCCCTATGGCTTGCTTGTTTTTACTGCCTTTAGGTCTCTACACAAAGTTAGCTCCTCAGTGAGAATTTCCTTGATCACTCTATGTAAAATAGCAACCATACTCTCCAGAAATTTCTATCCCTCTGATTTGTATTAAATTTTGTCCCACAGCACTGATCGCCATATAAAAGACTATGTATTTTTTTGTTGTTGTTGTTTTTGTTTATTGTCTTTCACACCTCCTATAGAATATAATGGCCATGGGGGCAAAGATTTTGATGACCTTATTCACAGCTGTATCCCCCGTATGTGGAGCAGTATATAGTACTTGGTAGGTGTTCATTAAATATTTATTGAATAAATGAGTGAATGAATGTTCATCTCAAGTATCCTTTTCTTTAGTTTCCTCCACAGTTCATTGGTGATCTATTCTCATGAGATTTTGTATATCATGTAGGTACTGAAAAAGCCACTGAATTTTCTTAGGTCCTGACATTTCAACACTAGCCAGTATTTTCATGGCTGTGATTGCCATTTAAACTGTTTTGTTGACTTCCCTGGTGGCACAGTTGTTAAGAATCTGCCTGCCAATGCAGGGGACATGGGTTCGATCCCTGGTCTGGGGAGACCCCAAATGCCGTAGAGCAACTAAGCCCTTGTGCCACAACTACTGAAGCCCGCATGCCTAGAGCCCAAGCTCCACAACAAGAGAAGCCACCACAATGAGAAAACCCGTGCACCACAACAAAGAGTAGCCCCTGCTCTCCACAACTAGAGAAAGCCTGTGTGCAGCAACGAAGACCCAACATAGCAAAAAAAAAAAAAAGTTTTGTGTCTAACCCATATATTTACATATTTCAGAATATCCATGGTTTGAACTCAACATTTAGTAGGTATATTGGTTTCCTATTGTTACTGTAACATATACCACAAAACTAGTGGCTTAAAACAACAAAAACTTATTATTTTACAGTTCTGGACATCAAAAGTCCAAAATGATTCTTATGAGGCTGAAATCAAGGTGTCAGCGGGCCTATATTCCTTCCAGAGGCTCTTGGGGTGAATCTGTTTTCTTGGCTATTCCAGCTTTTAAAGTCTGCCCGCATTCCTTGGCTCAGGGCCACATCAATTTGACTTCTGCTTCCCTCTTCACATCTCTTCCTCTGGCTCTCCTTCTTCATTTTCTTCTTCATAAGGACCCTTGTGATTACATTGCACCCACCTGGATAATCCAGGATAATCTCTCCACTTCAAGACCCCTAATTTAATCAAATCTGCAAGTTAACATATTTACAAATTCAATGTTTAGGATGTGGACATATTTGAGGGGTCATTATTCTACTTACCACAAAAGGCTGAATTTTTAATGGAAATAATTTAAAATGGTGACAGGAAACACTGTCAACATCTAAGCAAATAATGAAATCATTCCCAAGGTAATATATGGATCTTAATATTTAAAAAATTAGGTATAAAAATAGAAGTTTTGTGCTCTTTATAATTCTGCCAGTACTGTTGAAATAATAGATGCTGCAAACTAGTCTGCAAGTTTAGGTTTTTGTTTCAGCAAAGAAGAAAATGCAGATACTTATTTGATTTAAAATGTTACCAGATCTTTATTAAATAGCATGACTGGTTTGTTTCCAGTCTGGGATGAAGGTTCAAGTGAATTTTATTTGCTCTAAACAATGGCTAATCTTTTTTTTTTTTTTTTTTGCCTTACCGCACAGCATGTGGGATCTTAGTTCCCCGACCAGGGATCCAACCCGTGCCCCCTGCAGTGGAAGCACGGATTCTTAACCACTGGACCGCCATGGCTAATCTTGAATATAAACATAAGGGTATTTGTTCTTCTCTGCGTTATCATAGACTTGAAAATCTCCTATATTTATCTTTATAGTCAGTGAAAATAGGAATCGAAAGGTGAGGACTTAGATGAAGTGCCCAGGGAGAGTGAAACTTATATATGAGAACTGATTACATAAAGTTCTTGAAAACTCCGGGAGGCTGAACATCTGATTGATACAATTGTCACCTCATTCCACAGGTGGGTTTTATATTCATACTTACCCATTGGAGACAGTTAAGAATTCCTATAATCTATGTGGCAGAGGTTGAGAAAGCTGCGACTAGATACTGTGAATGGAATGATTGGGAAAACGATGAGACAGGACTGGGAAGACCTATTCCTCCAGTTTCCCTGCCTGTCTCCTTCTTCTTTCTAGGTTCTTCCCTCATTGACCTTTCCCAGCCTCTACATTTCTCATTATTACAGTCATTCAGTTGGATTAAGACATTAGGTCTCCACAAGCACAAATTCAGCCAGGGAGGAATTAGCATAATAAGAGATGAACACTTTAGGATATATTAATCAGATTGGCTTGTGATTCGCTATGGAAGGTCCTGAGCAAACAAAGCCCTAAAATCTATTTGATATAATAATAGAGAAAGGAAATTTATGTTGGGGACCTGCTGAGGGAGAATAAGTCTAAATTGGGTTTATAATGAAGGGAATCCTGGGGCAGCCATTCAGTTTTTGTCATGATGATTAGAGAAAAATTGGCATCACTGAGAGTAGGTAGAGAATATTGCTTTGGAGGAAGACATCACCTATTAATTTTTTCCCATTTTTTCATTCATATTTTTATATTTGGCCATGAGAGAGGATGGATGAGATGAGATAGAAAGGTATTCTGGAGACTCTTAAAGGTATTAAGAAAGTAAAATGAACATCTTTGCAAGTCTCTATTTTTGGACAACTTACAAAGATATCCACATTTAACAAATTTATATACAAAAGTGATCTCAAAGATGATGCCAAAGACTTTGATTTTATGACATTTACAAGGGAGGAACTTGAACAATGGAAAATCTTTCTTTGCAGTAATAAGTGTCTTCAATATAATCTCATATTTGTATGATTTTTACCATTATTCTATATACTCGGAATAGAATTTTGCATGGTAAAGTTTGGTTGGTGGAAAGCCATAAATATAAGCGATTTTAATCTAGCTACATGACTAAGATTCTAAAACCTGAGAGCAGTCTTAAAAGTAGTGTTTATATATTAAATTATTTCAGCACTTTGCATAAATATATAATCTATCTTAAGGTTCTATAGAAATGGTATTGGGAAGCAAGGACACATGGTTTAAATTTAACATTAGAATTGCATTTATTATTTGTGCAAATATTATACAGATACTGAGCTAACAATGGTTAAATTTTTGACAGCCTATTACATCGTGTACATTCACATTACAGAAATTATTTTTAAACGTCTGTATATTGGCACTGTAGTAAACTCCTCTGTTGATGATCCTCTTGGTCTAGAAAATATGTCTTAGCAGATGCAACTTTATTTTTTATATCAAGCATATTTTAAAGTATATATTACTAAACATATTATTTTGCTTTTTTTTAGTATATCATTTGATAATTTCTTTTAACATTTTATGTGATATTTTTATATATGTCATGCTTTTTAGTGTAATCATATCCATTTTAGTGTAATCAAGCTAACACATTTATTTTCAGCTCTTATTCTTGACACTCAAGTGTTTTGGCTGTGTCTGTAAAATACTTAATATCTTAATGAAAATGGAGGGGAAACATTAGCCAGTTTTTCAGATGTCTCTAAATCTTTGAGACAATGACATTAAATGGGAACACATCAACATCATACAGTAGAGATGACCAAATCTCAGACAGCTATGTTCTTTGACTCTACATCCTACAACTCTGTCTGGCATATAGTAGCTTCTCAGTTAATGTTAATTGAGTAATTAAAGGAAACGATCCTATTTGTCCTTACCCACCCACCCTTAACATCAGCTTGCTCATCTCTAACAAATAAACTACCAATACCAGTCACTACTCCAGGGAATGAAGTGACCATAATTTCCTTTTTTCCTTTTCTTTTCTCTTCTTTTTTTTTTCTTTCACATGTAAAGTCAATACTTTTGACTTCAGGGGCTCTACTCTATTCTGTATTTCTTCACACAGTCTGACCCCTTTTTACAATTCTCCTTCCCAGTTTTTTTCTACTTTTGGCTTCAGTTATCTTGATAACCCCTATGTCTCATCCACATTTTCTTCTTCTGTTTATTCAGCATGTATTTATTAAGCTTCTGTTGTGTGCCAGAAATTGGTCAAGGCACAAATATAAACGAAATGTTTTTTTTTTAATTTTTTATTTATTTACTTATTTATTTATGACTGTGTTGGGTCTTCGTTTCTGTGCGAGGGCTTTCTCTAGTTGCGGCAAGCGGGGGCCACTCCTCATCGCGGTGCGCAGGCCTCTCACCATCGCGGCCTCTCTTGTTGCGGAGCGCAGGCTCCAGACGCGCAGGCTCAGTAGTTGTGGCGCACGGGTCTAGTTGCTCCACGGCATGTGGGATCTTCCCAGACCAGGGCTCGAACCCGTGTCCCCTGCACTGGCAGGCAGACTCTCAACCACTGCGCCACCAGGGAAGCCCAAACGAAATGTTTTTAACCTTTGTCATGGACAACATTCTAGTGGACGGACACTGAGAATGAATAAATAGATAAATAAATAAATAGATAAATAAATAAATAAATAAATAAATGTATACTAAATTAACCTAGTGGGTTAATATGTGTCTTTCCAAAAGATATGTCCAAATCTTAATTGCCAGTACCTATAAATGTGACCTTATTTGGAAAAAGAGTGTTTGCAGATATAATTGAGTTAAGAATCTTGAGATAAGATCATCATGGATTGCGGGGGGGGGGGAGGTGGTGGGGGCGGATTTTAAATCCAGTGACAGTGTCATTATAAGAAGAGGGGAAGACACAGAGACACAGAAAGAAGGCCATGTGAAGGAGGCAGAGACTGGAGTTATGCAGCCCCAAGCCAAGGAATGCCAAAGGTTACCAGTAACCATCGGAGGCCAGGAGAGAGGAGGCATGCTGCAGATTTCCCCTCAGAGCCTCCAGAGGGGACCAATTCTGCCGACACCTTGATTTTGGATTTATGACCTCCTAAACTGTGAAATAATTTTCTGTGGTTTCAAGCAGTCAAAATTGCGGTAATTTGTTATGGCAGCCTTAGAAAACTAAGACAGTCAAGATGCTGAGATGTGCTATTGAATAAAATAGAGAAGGAAGTTAGAGATTGTGAGAAATTGCAAATTTAGATATGTGAGTATATAATATTTGGTCAAAGATCTGAAAGCAGTAAGGGACTGAGCAAAGAACAAGGGGCCAGAACATGGCTATATATTAAAAGGGAAACAAGGAAGCCAGTGTGGATGGACGAGTCTGAGCGAGGGCAGACAGAGGGAAATAAGATTAGTAACGTAGCATGAGGCTGCTTCATAAGATGTCTTGTAGGTGGTATTATACACAATGAGATGTAAATTGTTACAAAGTCATGCTCAAAGAAGAGATATGCTATGTTATAATTCAAGTGCTGTATTAGACTATGATTTTCTTCCTTCTTGGAATCTATAGGAAGCTAAAGTAGACCCTCTTATGCCCAAATGTTGATTGTCGATTAAGGTGATTATATTTGCTTTGAACTAACATGAAACAGATGGCAGCATGTATTGAATACTAATGATATATGCCAGGTGCTATTCTAATTGCTGTGCACAAAGATCTGTTTAATCTTCACACCAATCCCACGAGAGAGGTGTTTTCATTCTCCTTTTTAAGGATGAGGAAACGGAGATTCAGGTAAGTTAACTAACTTGTACAAGATGTTAGAACAAGTTAGCATGCACAAATGGCATTTGATTCAGGTCTGTGTGATTCTAAAGCCTATGTTTGTAAATTCTTTGTTATTTTTACTAATCTACTCAAACTATTTGTATACAAAAAACATATTACAAATAAAAAGCTAAATTGATTAGATATTCAAAACAAAATATAATATGTAGGTCTAGAGCTAGAAGAATCTTTATGTTCTTATCTTCTTTGAAACCCCTATCTGACATATTATTTAATCATGTTAGGCTTGGGATGAAGTAGGCAGCTTAAGAAATAATAGCTTAAAACCTTGGCTATTAATTTAGTTTATTTCTGCAATCACTGTACCCACTCAACATTGGCAAGCAATTGCATTTTCCCTTGACTTCAAAAGGATTTCAACATTCCTGTCTTTCTCATCAGTCTCAATATTGTGCCCATGTCTGTATATAATGAGTGTACATTTCTTTTAAAATAAAATTCCAATGAGTCTAGTAAATAAATATTTCCTCAATACCTTTGATGGAAAAGTAATAATATAGTGATCATAAAGTTCTTGATATATAAAAAGGTTGCTTTCTCAGAAATACAGATTATTCATTTTTACTTTTTCCCCCTTTTTAACTAGTGCTTAAAGACCACTTACTGTAAAATCTACTATGAAATAAACTTGAGATTTTAATCTAGCTTAAGTTTAGAAAATCTACTATAAAGAGACATAATTGTGATGTTGTTTTTTTAATTTTTATTATAATGTTATAATATGCAAATTTTTCCTAATGTGCTAATACAAAAATAACCAGTACTAAACTTTCTACCCTTTGTAACTTAACTCCAATTTTAAAATTCCATTTTCATATTTGCTTGTTATTCCTGTTGTTTTGGTCAAGGTAAATTTGCTCTAATTGAGCTAATATGGACTCTTCGTTACTGTCCTCCTAAATTCAATAGGTAATCGCTTAGGATAGGGGCACAGTTTTATAGGTCACATCTCTATTTTGCCTACATTATTTTCCGTCATATTTCAGATAGCTAACTTCTTTCTTTCCTCACTAATTATATTTACTATTTTTCCACTCTTACTTATTTGCATTACTCTCCGTTCCTCCATTTACTCTTTGCTTCAGGTTTTCAGCTGATTGATGTAGGTTTTAGACCAATTCAGGTCAAAATATTTTCTAGCATATCACTCAAGATTCCTAGAAGGATCTCTTGAGGAATTAGAAATGTCATTATTATATGAAGGACTTTAATATAATCATAATGCATATTCTTCAGGTTCTTACAAAAGGAAATTAGATTTACCAATACCTTAGTCTAGCACATTTTTTAACTATAGAAAACATCTTATTTCATTACTAGTTTATTGATATCAATCTAGGAATTGGATATACATATGCTTAGCAAGCAATACTGATGAATTTTTTTTTTGTTATTGTTGTTTTTAAAATGTATTTATTTTATGTTTGGCTGTGCTGGGTCTTTGTTGCTGTATGCGGGCTTTTCTCTAGTTGCGGTGAGCGGGGGCTACTCTTTGCTGCGGTGCGCAGGCTTCTCATTGCAGTGGCTTCTCTTGTTGCGGAGCACGGGCTCTAGGTGCGAGGGCTTCAGTAGTTGTGGCACGTGGGCTCAGTAGTTGTGGCTCGCAGGCCCTAGAGCGCAGGCTCAGTAGTTGTGGTGCACGGGCTTAGTTGCTCCGCAGCATGTGGGATCTTCCCGGACCAGGGCTTGAACCTATGTCCCCTGCATTGGCAGGCAGATTCTTAACAACTGTGCCACCAGGGACGTCCACAAAACATTTTAAATGGCAATCACAGCCATGAATGTTTTTAAAATAATTAATTAGTAAGCTTTTTGGTGCTGAAAACTAATTTTAATTAGTAGCATAAATAGTGTATCTACATGGATTGTTTTTAATTCTTTAATATTGAATTTATACTCACAAAGCCAAGTTTTCATAGCAGCAATGAGGGCCTCTATTTGGCCATGTTTATGTTGCCAAAAATATTCAACATAAGCAGCATCTTTGAAAAACTCAGAAGACTTTCATGACAGCAACCTCACGAGACAGTTTTCTTTTGGACAAGAAATCTAGTAAGACTTTGTTTCTACCTAGCATATGAATCTTGGTTGGAGTTGAAAACAGATTTCCTAAATTTTTAACATGCCTCACTAAATTCTCAAGTTTAGGAGGAAGTCCCTTTTTGTGCCTTATGATATAAATCCTGAGGGAAATCATGATTTCCATAATGAAATAGGACTATTCTCTCTCTCTGTCCCACACTTGAACCTAATGTCCTGATATTAGGACAAAAAGTATATAATTCTTAATTTTTGACTTGTAATTTGATTTTGGGAGAAGAAAGCTAATTCATAATTGCTGTGGTCACCAGCTCTCAGACAACCCTTTTTCCATAGATTTTGTGTTCACAGGTGAAACGATAGAAGAAAAGCTATCAGTCCACAATTCCATTCTCTACTTAAATAATTGGTGTCATCATTTTCATGTCTGAATGATGGCAAGTTAGAGTAGACACAGATGATGCAATTATAATTCATTTATAGTTAAGGGCAGACATGTTTAACATTTAGGAATTACCAATCCAGATTTTAATATGTAACTGAAAGAGAGATTTTTCATTTGACATAATCATTATGAAGACTTACTGCAGGCAAGATTACAGACTGGAGGTAGTGATAAAGTCATTATTTTATGTGTGTGTTCTGCACAAAGGTTAATTTATCTTTACCAGAGATTGCAAGGGGGTGTGGATATTAGTACTACTGATATACAACAGATCTTCATGATGGCGTCTAGTTTATATACAGTAGAGTCCCTTTCATGGAGACAAGAATGATGCCAATAACCTAAACAATTTTCATTGTGTCATGTTTTTCATTGCAGGGAATAGTTAAGTCTTTAGGAGTTTAGCTTCATCTGTACTGTATTTATTTCTATGAATAGTAAGAATACTATAATTTTTGCTTAATTGCAATCAAATTTTGTATTTTGAGCATAAATTTGGCCAAACTTGCTGTATTTTTCTTTCCAATTGCAAAATAATACTTTTATATTTCAAATTAAACATTGCTATAACATATAATAAATTATCATATATTCCCCCATTCAAGAGATTTACACATGGAAATGTTTCCAAGTGAAAGACACATGTTTTAAAATGTACAATAAATGCATGAATTACTTCTACTCTCATGTCTTAGAAAAAATATAAAAATTAATGTTTATGTAAAAAATCACCCTACATTAAACTGCTAAATAGTCAGTTAATCTCACTCTTTTGAGATCTTTCAATTCCTATTGGAAAACGTATTTTAAAGCAAAGGTTTACCACCACTCCTACGCTTTCTCTAACAATTTATAAAATCTTTGAAAATGTATAATTGTTATCTCTGAATTGTAAGTTTAGAATAGTTTTTAATGCTTTCATAGCCAGCTTTAAAGAATTTGAAACCTTTTAAGAGATTAGTCCAGATGCTACTTACATAGTGTATTCTTAAGAATTTATGGTAACTGCAATGACAATAATTACTTTGAAAATGAGGACTAAATGAGGACTAAATGAAATTTATAGAAGTGTGTGTGTATGCATGTGCATGTGTGTGCATGTGCATACTTGTGTCTTTATTTAGGTCTAGTTCTTGAAAAATAATTGGCAGCCATTTGTTTGAAATATCCGTGTCTACTTTGAGGAGTAATTTCCAGCCATTCTCAGAGAGTTGAAAGCAAGAAATAATCTAGTAAATAAGCAAACATAAATTATTCTTTAAAGGTGTTAAACATAATTTACTGATATTTTCTGATAAGTGTTGATATTTAAAAGATGAAAGTTCAAATGATCTGGTGTTAAATAATCTGATGACAGCATAACTCTTCTACTGAATATTTGAGGCTCATTATTATGGCACATACCTTAATTGGCTTTCAGTAGGAATATTGAAATATGAAAATACATACAGAGTTATAGTTCTGTGTATTACTTTTTTGGTCTTTTGTGTGCTAATAAGAATATGTATTTTTAATGTGTAGTAAACTTAAATTATGTAAAATTGAGAAAAATGTCTTCTTCAAATAAAATTGATAAGCTTGGACTAAATATAAATTACCTGAGAAAAAAATACTTTATTTTTTTCCAGTAATGTCTGTCACAGGTACAATTTCTCCCAAGTGCCCTGGGGCAGGCCACCTCCTAGAGATATGATCACTGGGTCTTGTTATCTAGATCTGGATGTTTGTCAGGATCAGAGCTCTTCAAAGAAACATTAAGAAAAAGCTTTTGCAATGTGAACATTTCAACTTGTACGGATAATCTGTGTGAAAAGCATTGTTCTTCTACGGATGACCTCTTTGCACAGAGTGATAGCTTTAGCCTTTTTCACATCATTATGTTTGCTGGGGGAAAATCCTGCTGTGCTACATCATAATAACATGTAATCTTCTTGCTCAGTTTAGCTGAGATTTAAGGAGACTCTGTTCATAGAAGCTGTTCTTTAAAGCCTGATCTATAATTTTGCAGAATCACCATAGCAGAAGAGCAAGAGGCTTCATATGAGAGATACAACCATTAAAACTCTTAAATGAAGATTAGTTTCAAGTTTTACAATCCGGTACCAAACCATCTGGCAAATCTCATGTCAGATTTTGTTAAACCTCTGAGCTTTCTAAGTGTTAATTCATCCCCCTTCTATAACATTCCCCCTTCCCTAAACACATAAGCATACACTTGACTTGTTGATGATTAAGATAAAAGATCTAATTAAGTGCTCCAAGCTTGTTGATTTTTCCACCTGGTGATTTGTTACCCTTGAAGACAATTTCAAAATAGCTGTTTGCTTTTGGCAGAACCCTTGGAATCCTTATGGATAAATTAATATATTCCTCACAAATTACTCCCCTCTTTTTGTCACATTTTGCTTAGGGCTAACTACAAGTAGAAAGAGGATCAGCGTATTCTTGTGATGCCAAACCGGTTCTGAGGGACTCAGACCAGTCTGGAAAATAGTGGATATGCCTATGGAATAATCCAACATTGTTTTCCTTAAGCCATCATCATTTTAGCTTTGATGATAGTGGTTATCCTAGAAAAAATAATCTTAAAATAAATTTTAGTTTATATTAACCTGTGTTAAATCTTTTCTCACCATTCCATCCACCACTATCAAATGTGTGCTTTACTTTTAGAAACCCATCTATCTTAACACCAGTTTGCAAGTAAAAAGCAAAACAAACAAAGCAAAAAAAGATCCAAACAATAAAGACATAAGGTCATAGGACATAAGGTGTTCAAAATCCACAATGTACTATCTATACTAGAATGCTGATGAACATAGGTTTTCATACCATTTTAATTCTGACAAATGTGTCCCATTGGTCCTGTGGAAAGGAAATATAGTAAATTGTGTATTTCTGGCCTAGCCTCATCTTCCAAAAATATGGTATAAATTTAGTCTGTGAGTTTATATGGGAACACTTTACTCTGTATAACTTATTAGGAAATTTTAAATTTGTCATATTTCTTCAAGCATGTAATGTATACAGTACTTTTAGGAGACAATATTTTAAGAAGACTTGAAAATTTTAAATGAATACCAAATAACAAACTCCATCTTTACATTTTCTCAATCCAACCCCTCTCCTTCTTGCTTTGATCCAAAAAATTTCACTGAATTTTAAGCAAATTTACACACATTGTATAACATGTTAATAAGTCAATTCATTAAAAAATTTTCAATAGTCAATCTGGCTTTGTCTACCTTTAGGTATTCATAAATATGATTAATACTCATTCTCAGATTTTGAAGATTTCAGGAAATCTCCAGTTCTGTAAACCAACGTGTTTTTTGGAATGCCAAGTAAATTCACAGATAATTTATTTTTATGTGACTAAAAGGAATTTATCTATAATCAAAAGAGGTTTCTCCCAATTAGAAGTTATGCAATAATTGGAAAAATAAGGAATAATTAATGTCTACCTCTTCCCTGTCCCCTCAACCCTCAACCATCCCATTCCTGTGCTATTTATTGCAGCAATTGGTAATTTTAACTTTTCAAATATACAAAAACTTTTTCTAAGTAATTGGAATTACTAATTTCAAAAATGTTGAAATGAAAAGAGAGAGGGAGAGGGAGGGAGAAAGAGAGAGAGAGAGAGAGAGAGAACCACATGGGGGATGGCTGTACATGGTTTCCACTTCATGTGATTAGGGAAGATATATCCATAATAGTTCAAGTGAAGAGGATACTTATAAGGTGCCAGGCACTTTAGTAACTCAGTATAATACAGTGATCCTAAGAGGCTCATATTATACTCATTTCCCAGATGATAAAACTGAGAGACATCTTTAATTTGACAGAATTCGTAAACCTAGTAAGATGTAGAGCCAGATGCAGATTTCAAAGGCCCTGCCTTTTCCACTATTGCACTATATTGCTGAGTAGATGTTCATTTCTTTTAAACACTTATCTTTTCCCCCTTAGATATTGCCTACCACTTTGCTAATTGTAAGACAGAAAAACATGCAGAAGGACCTTAGGAAAATTAAGGAGTGTAGGAATTAACTAAGGGATTTTATTCCTATTTCAGGAACTTTCTGGAGTGTATTCACTGCCATTGAAAATTGTTCCCTGTAATTTGCTATAAAAATTAAAAGTTGATATATTGCCAACACTTTTTTTTTAACATCTTTATTGGAGTATGATTGCTTTACAATGGTGTGTTAGTTTCTGCTTTATAACAAAGTGAAGCAGCTATACTTATACATATATCCCCATATCTCCTCCCTCTTGTGTCTCCATCCCTCCCACCCTCCCTATCCCACCCCTCTAGATGGTCACAAAACACCGAGCTGATCTCGCTGTGCTATGTGGCTGCTTCCCACTAGCTATCTATTTTACGTTTGGAAGTGTGTATATGTCCATGCCACTCTCTCACTTTGTCCCAGCTTACCCTTCCCCCTCTCCGTGTCCTCAACTCCATTCTCTAGTAGGTCTGCATCTTTATTCCCGTCTTGCCCCTAGGTTCTTCATGACCATTTTGTTTGTTTTAGATTCCATATGTATGTGTTAGCATATGGTATTTGTTTTTCACTTTCTGACTTACTTCACTCTGTATGACAGACTCTAGGTCCATCCACCTCACTACAAATAACTCAATTTCGTTTCTTTTTATGGCTGAGTAATATTCCATTGTATATATGTGCCACATCTTCTTTATCCATTCATCTGTCGATGGACACTTAGGTTGCTTCCATGTTCTGACTATTATAAATAGAGCTGCAATGAACTTTGAAGTACATGACTCTTTGTGAATTATGGCTTTCTCAGGGTATATGCCCAGTAGTGGGATTGCTGGGTCATATGGTAGTTCTATTTTTAGTTTTTTAAGGAACCACCATACTGTTCTTCATAGTGGCTGTATCAATTTACATTCCCACCAACAGTGCAAGAGGGTTCCCCTTTCTCCACACCCTCTCCAGCACTTATCGTTTGTAGATTTTTTGATGATGGCCATTCTGACCAGTGTGAGATGATATCTCATTGTAGGTTTGATTTGCATTTCTCTAATGACTAGTGATGTTGAGCATTCTTTCATGTGTGTGTTGGCAATCTGTATATCTTCTTTGGAGCAATGTCTATTTAGGTCTTCTGCCCATTTTTCGACTGGGTTGTTTGTTTTTTTGTTATTGAGCTGCATGAGCTGCTTGTAAATCTTGGAGATTAATCCTTTGTCAGTTGCTTCATTTGCAAATATTTTCTCCCATTCTGAGGGTTGACTTTTTGTCTTGATATGGTATCCTTTGCTGTGCAAAAGCTTTTAAGTTTCATTAGGTCCCATTTGTTTATTTTTGTTTTTATTTCCATTTCTCTAGGAGGTGGGTCAAAAAGGATCTTGCTGTGATTTATGTCATAGAGTGATCTGCCTATGTTTTCCTCTAAGAGTTTGATAGTGTCTGGCCTTACATTTAGGTCTTTAATCCATTTTGAGTTTATTTTTGTGTATGGTGTTAGGGAGTGTTCTAATTTCATTCTTTTACATGTAGCTGTCCAGTTTTCCCAGCACCACTTATTGAAGAGGCTGTCTTTTCTCCACTGTATATCCTTGCCTCCTTTGTCATAGATTAGTTGACCATAGGTGTGTGGGTTTATCTCTGGGCTTTCTATCCTGTTGCATTGATCTATATTTCTATTTTTGAGCCAGTACCATACTGTCTTGATTACTGTAGCTATGTAGTATAGTCTGAAGTCAGGGAGCCTGATTCCTCCAGCTCCATTTTTCTTTCTCAAGATTGCTTTCGCTATTCAGCGTCTTTTGTGTTTCCATACAAATTGTGATATTTTTGTTCTAGTTCTGTGAATAATGCCAGTGGTAGTTTGATAGGGATTGCATTGAATCTGTAGATCGCTTTGGGTAGTATAGTCATTTTCACAAGGTTGATTCTTCCAATCCAGGAACATGGTATATCTCTCCATTTATTTGTATCATCTTTAATTGCTTTCATCATTGTCATAATTTTCTGCATACAGGTCTTTTGTCTCCCTAGGTAGGTTTATTCTTGGGTATTTTATTCTTTTTGTTGCAATGGTAAATGGGAGTGTTTTCTTAATTTCACTTGCAGATTTTTCATCATTTGTGTATAGAAATGCAAGAGATTACTGTGCATTAATTTTGTATCCTGCTACTTTAGCAAATTCATTGATTAACTCTAGTAGTTTTCTCAGAGCATCTTTAGGATTCTCTATGTATAGTATCATGTCATCTGCAAACAGTGACAGCTGTACTTATTCTTTTCCATTTTGGATTCCTTTTGTTTCTTTTTCTTCTCTGATTGTTGTGGCTAAAACTTCCAAAACTATGTTGAATAATAGTGATGAGAGTGGGAAACCTTGTCTTGATCCTGATCTTACTGGAAATGGTTTCAGTTTTTCACCATTGAGAACAATGTTGGCTGTAGGTTTGTCATATATGGCCTTTATTATGTTGATGTAAGTTCCCTCTATGGCTACTTTCTGGAGGGTTTTTATCATAAATGGGTGTTGAATTTTGTCAAAAGCTTTCTCTGCCTCTATTGAAATGATCATATGGTTTTTCTCCTTCAATTTGTTAATATTGTGTATCACATTGATTGATTTGCATATATTGAAGAATCCTTGCATCCCTGGGATAAATCCCACTTGATTATGGTGTATGATCCTTTTAATATGCTGTTGGATTCTGTTTGCTAGTATTTTGTTGAGGATTTTGACATCTATGTTCATCAGTGTTATTGGCCTGTAGTTTTCTTTCTTTGTGACATCTTTGGCTGGTTTTGGTATCAGGATGATGGTGGCCTCGTAGAATGAGTTGGGGAGTGTTCCTCCCTCTGCTATATTTTGGAAGAGTTTGAGAAGGATAAGTGTTAGCTCTTCTCTAAATGTGTGATAGAATTCGCCTGTGAAGCCATCTGGTCCTGGGCTTTTGTTTGTTGGAAGATTTTTAATCACAGTTTCAATTTCAGTGCTTGTGATTGGTCTGTTCATATTTTCTATTTCCTCCTGGTTCAGTCTCAGAAGGTTGTGCGTTTCTAAGAATTTGTCCAATTATTCCAGGTTGTGCATTTTATTGACATATAGTTGCTTGTAGTAATCTCTCATGATCTGTTGTATTTCTGCAGTGTCAGTTGTTACTTCTCCTTTTTCATTTCTAACTCTATTGATTTGAGTCTTCTCCCTTTTTTTCTTGATGAGTGTGGCTAATGGTTTATCAATTTTGTTTATCTTCTCAAAGAACCAGCTTTTAGTTTTATTGATCTTTGCTATTGTTTCCTTCATTTCTTTTTCATTTATTTCTGCTCTGATCTTTATGATTTCTTTCCTCCTGGTAACTTTGGGGATTTTTTGTTCTTCTTTCTCTAATCGTTTTAGGTGTAAGGTTAGGTTGTTTATTTGAGGTGTTTCTTGTGTCTTAAGGTAGGATTGTATTGCTCTAAACTTCCCTCTTAAAACTGCTTTTGCTGCATCCCATAGGATTTGGGTTGTCGTGTTTGCATTGTCATTTGTTTCTAGGTATTTTTTGATTTCCTCTTGATTTCTTCTGTGATCTCTTGGTTATTAAGTAGTGTACTGTTTAGTCTCCATGTGTTTGTATTTTTTACAGATTTTTTCCTGTAATTGATGTCTAGTCTCATAACGTTGTGGTCAGAAAAGATGCTTGATACGATTTCAATTTTCTTAAATTTACCAAGGCTTGATTTGTGACCCAAGATATGATCTATTCTGGAGAATGTTCCATGAGCACTTGAGAATAAAGTGTATTCTGTTGTTTTTGGATAGAATGTCCTATAAATATCAATTAAGTCCATCTTGTTTAATGTATCATTTAAAGCTTGTGTTTCCTTCTTTATTTTCATTTTGGATGATCTATCCATTGGTGAAAGTGGGGTGTTAACTTCCCCTACTATGATTGTGTTGCTGTCGATTTCCCCTTTTATGGCTGTTAGTATTTGCCTTATGTATTGAGGTGCTCCTATGTTGGGTGCATAAATATTTACAATTGTTATATCTTCTTCTTGGATTGATCCCTATATCATTATGTAGTGTCCTTCTTTGTCTCTTGTACTAGTCTTTGTTTTAAAGTCTATTTTCTCTGATATGAGAATTGCTACTCCAGCTTTCTTTTGATTTCCATTTGCATGGAATATCTTTTTCTATCCCCTCACTTTCAGTCTGTATGTGTCCCTAGGCCTGAATTGGGTCTCTTGTAGACAGCATATATACGGGTCTTGTTTTTGTACCCATTCAGCCAATCTATGTCTTTTGCTTAGAGTATTTAATCTATTTACCTTTAAGGTAATTATCAATATGTATGTTCCTATTACCATTTTTTAATTGTTTTGGGTTTGTTCTTCTAGGTCTTTTCCTTCTCTTGTGTTTCCTGCCTAGAGAAGTTCCTTTAGCATTTGTTGTAAAGCTGGTGTGGTTGTGCTGAATTGTCTTAGCTTTTGCTTGTCTCTAAAGGTTTTAATTTCTCCGTCAAATCTGAATGAGATCCTTGCTGGATAGAGTAATCTTGGTTGTAGGTTTTTCCCTTTCAACACTTTAAATATGTCCTGCCACTCCCTTCTGGCTTGTAGAGTTTATGGTGAAAGATTAGCTGTTAATGTTATGGGGGTTCCCTTGTATGTTATTTGTTGTTTTTCCCTTGCTGCTTATATTTTTTCTTTGTTTTTAATTTTTGATAGTTTGATTAATATGTGTCTTGGCGTGTTTCTCCTTGGATTTATCCTGTATGGCACACTCTGTGCTTCCAGGACTTGATTAACTATTTCCTATTTCCTTTCCCATATTAGGGAAGTTTTCAACTATAATCTCTTCAAATATTTTCTCAGTCCCTTTCTTTTTCTCTTCTTCCTCTGAGACCCCTATAATTCGAATGTTGGTGCATTTAATGTTGTCCCAGAGGTCTCTGAAACTGTCCTCAATTCTTTTCATTCTGTTTTCTTTATTCTGCTCTGCAGTAGTTATTTCCAAGCTTTTATCTTCCAGGTCATTTATCCGTTCTTCTGACTCAGTTATTCTGCTATTGATCCTTTCTAGAGAATTTTAAATTTCATTTATTGTGTTTTGCATCATTGTTTGTTTGCTCTTTAGTTCTTCTACGTCCTTATTAAACGTTTCTTGTATTTTCTCCATTCTATTTCCAAGATTTTGGATCATCTTTACTATCATTATTCTGAATTCTTTTTCAGGTAGACTGCCTATTTCCTCTTCATTTGTTTGGTCTGGTGTGTTTTTACCTTGCTCCTTCATCTGCTGTGTGTTTGTCTTCTCATTTTGCTTAACTTACTGTGTTTGGGGTCTCCTTTTCAGAGGTTGCAAGTTCTTAGTTCCTGTTGTTTTTGGTGTCTGTCCTCAGTGGCTAAGGTTGGTTCAGTGGGTTGTGTAGGCTTCCGGGTGCAGGGGACTAGTGCCTGTGTTCTGGTGGATGAGGCTGAATCTTGTCTTTCTGGTGGGCAGGTCAACGTCTGGTGTTGTGTTTTGGGGTGTCTGTGACCTTATTATAATTTTAGGCAGCCTCTCTGCTAATAGTTGGGGTTGTGTTCCTTTCTTGCTAGTTGTTTGGCATAGGGTGTCCAGCACTCTAGCTTGCTGGTCGTTGGGTGGAGTTAGGTCTTGGCGTTGAGATGGAGATCTCTGGGAGATTTTCACCATTTGATATTACGTGGAGCTGGGAGGTCTCTGGTGGACCAATGTCCTGAACTTGGCGCTCCCACCTCAGAGGCAGAGCCCTGATGCCTGGCCGGAGCACCAAGGGCCTGTTATCCACACAGCTCAGAATAAAAGGGAGAAAAAAAAAAGAAAGATAGAAAAAGATAAAATAAAATAAAATGAAATAAAATAAAGTTATTGAAATAAAAAAAATTATTAAAAGAAATTTAAAATTAATTTAAAAAAAGAAAGAAAGAAAGAAGAGAGCAACCAAACCAAAAAACAAATCCAACAATGATAACAAGCGCTAAAAACTATACAGAAAAAAAAAAGGACAGGCAGAACCCTAAGACAAATGGTAAAAGCAAAGCTATACAGACAAAATCACAGACAGAAGCATACACATACACACTCTCAAAAAGAGAAAATGGAAAAAAGTATATATATCAGTGCTCCCAAACTCCACCTCCTCAATTTGGGATGATTTGTTGTCTATTCAGGTATTCCACAGATGCAGCATACATCAAATTGATTGTGGAGATTTAATCTGCTGCTCCTGAGGCTGCTGGGAGAGATTTCCCTTTCTCTTCTTTGTTTGCACAGCTCCTGGGGATCAGCTTTGGATTTGGCCCCGCCTCTGCATGTAGGTCACCTGAGGGTGTCTGTTTTATGCTCAGACAGGATGGGGTTAAAGAAGCAGCTTTTTCGGGGACTGTGGCTCACTCAGGCTGGGGGGAGGGAGGGGTACAGAATGCGGGGTGAGCCTGCGGCAGCAGAGACCGGCATGACATTTCATCAGCCCGAGGCGCGCCGTGTGTTCTCCCGGGGAAGTTGTCCCTGGATCACGGGACCCTGGAAGTGGCGGGCTGCACAGGCTCCCGGGAGGGGAGGTGTGGATAGTGACCTGTGCTTGCACACAGGCTTCTTGGTGGCCGCAGCAGCAGCCTTAGTGTCTCGTGCCCGTCTCCGGGGTCCGTGCTGATAGCCGCGGCTTGTGCCCATCTCTGAGGCTCCTTTAAGTGGCGTTCTTAATCCCCTCTCCTCCCACACCACAAAACAAAGAGGCAAGAAAAACGTCTCTTGCCTCTTTGGCAGTTCCAGACCTTTTCCCGTACTCCCTCCCAGCTAGCTGTGGTGCACTAGCCCCCTTCAGGCTGTGTTCACGCCGCCAACCCCAGTCCTCTCCCTGGGATCCGACTGAAGCTGGAGCCTCAGCTCCCAGCCCCCGCCCGCTCCGGCGGGTGAGCAGACAAGCCTCTCGGGCTGGTGAGTGCTGGTCGGCACCGATCCTCTGTGCGGGAATCTCTCTGCTTTGCCCTCCGCACCCCTGTTGCTGTGCTCTCCTCCATGGCTCTAAAGCTTCCCTGCTCCACCACCCACAGCCTCCACCCGCGAAAGGGCTTCCTAGTGTGTGGAAACCTTTCCTCCTTCACAACTCCCTCCCATTGGTGCATTCCTGTTCCTATTCTTTTGTCTCTGTTTTTTCTTTTTTCTTTTGCCCTACCCAGGTACGTGGAGAGTTTCTTGCCTTTTGGGAGGTCTGAGGTCTTCTGCCAGCGTTCAGTAGGTGTTCTGTAGGAGTTGTTCCACATGTAGATGTATTTCTGATGTATTTGTGGGGATGAAGGTGATCTCCACGTGTTACTCTTCTGCCATCTTGAAGCTCCCCTCTGCCAACACTTTTAACACAAAATCCTTCAAATAAATATATCGTGGGCAAAAATAAGGATCAAATTTCACTTTGTATTTGTAAATGTTTGCCATAGTTTTGATGGATATTATTCCCATAGTAAGGATTTGGATTTCTTTTAAGGAAGTAAATGAGAATGAGGGAAAAGTTTTATAAATATTATCACTAGAAGCATCACCTGCATACTTACATGTCTTTAGGCATATATCATTGTGGTAGATATTACATAAGACTCTCCAAAAATGTCTTATATGCTAGTTTGAGAAGACTTTTTCGCTAACCTGTCAATGTGTCTAATATATGGCAATAAAATAACAATAATCTATCAGTTAAATTCACTTGTAGTCTTTGATAGCTAAAATAAAAGGATGATTGTGACAACTTAGAATCACATTTCTGAAAAATCTGAGGTCTTGGGTTGCATACCATTACCAAGAAAATGGAAGCATGCTTACATTTCTAGTGGGAAACCTGCAAACTTTGAGAAAGAAATGTAATTACTAAATCACTGAAGCTACTCTGGATTCTCTTTTTGCTAGATTTTGAAACAATAATGTAATGTTGAGACTAGTCAGAAATATCATGATCTTATTTTAACTATGATTTTCTTACCATTAGATTTAAGTGGCAATAAAATTTCCCAAGAGGGAGAATAAAGGATGCATTCCACATTTCACCCTAAAACAATCACAGAATCAGTCTGGGTTTGCCTGACCCAGTAGTTTGGGAATTAGTCAGGTTAAGGTATGCAGTTAATATGTTAAGTCCCTGAATCTCAGATTCTGTGTGACACTTTCAGGAAAACATTTGGGAAGAACATTTAGAAGGCCTTGCCATATCTAGAAGTTTCAATCAAATTATGTTGCTTCATAAGCCTTTATTGTAAGGCAGTCACAGTTGGGGAAGTGAATTTTATTCTTGTAGGTCACCTGTAACAGTGTCCTATTATTTTTTTAAACAACTAAATCTTTTGGCAGCTGAAAATATTTTCCCATTTATCACAAAATCTATATCACTGTGTATATTTTGGGCTATAATTCACATTTCTGTGAATGGAAATTTGGTTGAAAATTTCCTTACTTCTTGCCTGAGACAAAAAATTAGGGGAGATTTAATACAGTTTTGGACATTTACTCTGAATCAGTGCTCCTTATTAGCCAGACTCTTCCCACACTCATAGATAAAATCATTCAAGCAGACTATAGACAACTTTTTAAGGCATAAAATTTCTGGATTCTGAAAGGTGAAATAAGATAAATGAACGTTTTATTTTTCTTTCATGTATGACTATTTCATTAGATCAGCAGGGCATCACTGGTGAAATATGTGTCTAAAGGATTTAATACATTTTTAAATAAAGTTGAATTCCCTTCCAATGTCTAAACTATGAACTAGTAATATCTGACTCAAGAATGATAAGAAGAGCCAATATCTATCCATCCTCTTGGAAGTATTTGTTTTTTTTATTTTTAGCAATAATACCAGTGACACTTCTCACAACTCTATACGATCAACAGTAAGATGTATTTCTCACTTTTCACTATTGAGCACTGTCTTAATATGAACTGGATTAAAATGAGGTTTAAATCTGTAAAGACGGTGATTATTATAAAACACTTTACTCTTTACTTGACAGCTTGACATCTGATTCCATAAAAGGGAAGATACATTTTTGTTCAGTATGTGGTACATGTAAGGATACAGAAACATAGATCTGCATCTTATCTTTCAGATGTCAATGATGAACCATATTTTGTTTTTTTAAAAAGGTCAAGCATAGATTTTTTGAGCACTAATATTTCCTAGAACTGCCATTTCTCTCATTTGCATTATAGTTAATCCTCAGCAGTTCTGTATATTGGAGCTATTTTATTAGACCATTTCTTAATTTTTAGTATTAAAACTATGGGGTTTGGTGGAAGGGGGAAGAGTAATGGAAAGAACATTGTTAGGGGTGGGAGTATTATTTTACCTTTAAATTGTTATTTTTGTGCACAATATAATTCAATAAACTTTTCCTAATACTTGAATATTGAAGCATATTTTACAATAGAGATATTTAATTGTCAAAGTTAAACGGACAAGATACATCCACATAGCTTTAAGCATTTAACCACCTAATATACTATCCTTATTTAATTTAATGGACATTTGAATGTTGTCAGGTAGGAAAACATTTTACTCTGTCCTTCTAAGTTCTTCTGGCTGTTCTAAGAGTTAAAACGACCTGAGACAGATTAACAGGAGAAAATCAAAACAAAAATCTAGTAACATATATACATGGGAGAGATCCCAGAAAACTGTGTAACTCACCAAAATGGCTGAAACTCTCATCTTAAATACCATCTTCAACTATAGACAAAGAAGGATGTTGGGGGTAGTGGTTTGGGGCTTTGATGCTGAGGAAGGCAATTGACATGGAGATGGAAAAGCAAATGTTTGGTAAGCAAATGTTTGGTAAACAAATGTTTGCTGGGCCAAGCAGTGAGGATGGGACACAGAGTGGACTCTGATCTCTAGGCCCTGCTGAGTTTCCTCCACCTCACCAAGCTTATATTCTTTGCAAATATCTCTGGTGATAGCTCTATTCTGGGAATAGGCCCTTCATCTAAATGCTTTTAGGCAGTTAAGGGCGAAGGAACAAAACAACTTCCTGAGCTTTCTGCTTCTTAGAAATAACCAGCCTAAATTAATCCTCATGTCAAAAAGATAAGTTTTGGGGTGGCAAATTTTGCTACCCTACAATGTGGCATGATACGTTTGACAGACTGCCACACAGATAGACATGAAACTGCTCACAATTGACAGAAAATTTTAAAATCAGATTCTTAAACTGTGCATAGGAAATTCAACTCTAGTAGACTTGGTCTAAAAAATAAAGTTAAATCTGAGACCTGAGCACAAATCTGCTTAGAAACTACTGTAGCACAGGACACTTTGATCAAATACATTTGAGAATTTCTTCTTTGCTTAGTGTATAACTATAAAATCACCAGCTGACTTTGCAAGTCCATCAGGAGTATGTGCTTAATTCACTTTCTCATACATCTGTCCCATTATTCAGTTACATCTTCAGTCATATAGACCACATCCTGGATTTCCCTACCTTAGGCCATATTGCTCTCTCTGCCAAAAAATGTCTTCTCTTCACCCTCTGCATCTAGAGTCTACCAGACTTTACTTATTTCATAGACTTGTCCATTAATTATAGTTATTAGTTTGTCTTTTCTTTTCCTCTAGATCAGAGGTCAGCAAACTTTTTTTGTAAAGGGTCAGAGTAGTGTTGCTGAAACCTGACCTCTGTCACACCAAATTGAATCTTGGAGACAGAGTTTTGGGTGAAGTAGCAAAGAATAGCTTTATTGCTTTGCCAGGTGAAGCAGGCCACAGTAAGCTAATGCCCTGAAAACTATGTGTCCCAACCCATGGGGGCTTGTGAGGAGTTTTATAGTAATGGTTCAAGGGGGGCAGGTTTGCTGATAAGGATCAGGGTGCATGCAGGGCTTGCATTCCTTCAATCCAGAGATCATCAGGCATCACGTGGTCTTGTGATGGGCTTCTGTGGTTCTCGAGGTTATCAAACTGTGACCTTTTCTCTGGAATGAAGAATGCTTCATCAAGTAGTTAACATCTTCCATTTGGTGGGGGTTTTAGTTGTGCAGAAGAGCTCAAAGATACTGTTATGTATATCCCTTGAGGAGGAACCAGGACCCTACCCCAAAGCTGCACTATCGTTTCTTGACTGCTCCTCCCTTGTCTCCCAATCCTCTCCCTTCCCTGATTAACAACTGTTTGAACCTGCCCTTTGGAACTAGGGATGGTCATGGAACCTGAATGAAGATTATTTCCTACAAACAAGAAACAGGGGAAGCAGAAAGGCTTTTGTGCCCAGGAGCCCCCCAGGGTCCTGCTCAGTTTCTGTAGGTTTTACATATAACAAAAGAGAAACCAAATTCCCACAAAATTTAAATTGATGATATTCAAACCATCAAGTGTAATAATAATGAGTACAATGTTTTATGTAATAGCAAACTACTAATGAAATGAATGTACTTGTGTATCTGATCTCGGAAAATGTCTTTTCACACAGATAGGTACTGCCAAATACTGATATCAATCCACAAGCATATAGTTTTAACTCAACATATCTATTGTTGGAAGGCATCTGAAGAATTCTATTAGATTCTTTTCTTCATATCTGCCATTTAGCATGCCATTACATTGAAGATTAATCATTTCTAATTGATAGATAAAAGCTCCTCAATTCCATATTTATTGCAACCTATTGAAAATTTGAGTTTGTGCACAAATGGAAATTCTGCTTCTTGTTTTAACTTCTACAGGACTGGAGTGTATAAAGTAACTTACCATTACTTGTGACTCAAACAATTTTAGTTGTCATCAGAGTGACTTTACTGCAGTATAAGTTTTACATATAAGCACTCTTTTACCTTACAATTTTAGGTTGATTTATCAAGATGTTATCAAGTTTGCAACAAAAACTAATTGCCAGAGTGATTCAGCATTCAATAATAGTGGTCAAGGGTACTTCTCATTCAGCAAAATTTCCGTCTTGGGTCTGAGCTCAAAAATAAACCTTTGCCACTTATAAGCCATCCAATTGCTTGTATGGTAAGGCAAGTCAGGATATTCAACTTGCAGTTTTGACGAAAGTTCACGGAATAACAATGGTTCCATTAGCAATAGTGAATGAAGTTCACTATTGACACTCCTAGTTCAATAACACATGATAGATTCAAATATTTTGCACAAAGTACCTGCTGATATATAATCCAATAAACAGCCATAGGCTTTGAACACCTTATGTTTTCCAAAGCATTGTATATTTGTCCAGCTAAACTTTTTTTCTGTGCAACATATATTTCACCCACCATTAGTTGTAACACACTTTAACAGATCCCACATCAGGTTTTACTGAATTAGTGTTTTGTCAAATTCTTTGAAAATATTCTTGCCTGTTCTGTTCCACACAGACAATTCATTCATAGAGGCTAATTTTTCAGTCTCTTCAAACTTGGTATCACTTCCTCAAGCAAGTAACAGCAATTAAGCATTGTTGGTAACATCTGTTAACTCACGAAGGAAAAACACTCCATACCATTTTCCCTTGTTTTTTTTAAATTTACCATTGCTGTTGCTCTCAATGTCCTCAACTTTTTGAGTAACTGTACTTGGTGAAATGCTAATAGTCTTAAGTTTGTTTTCTCTAGATGTATTTCTTTGGTTGTTGTAAGCAAACCCTGTTTAATAACTCACCATCAGTGAGTAGTTCTCTCTGCTTGGCTAACAAATTAGCTTTTCAGAAACTTACTTTTGTCACTCATTTTCATTTATTTTTGTGATGAAATTCTGCTGTGATGAGACCTTTCACTTTAATTTTCTAATTCTTCTAACTGTTGCTTTCTTGTGAGTTGGAATATTGTGATGAGTGCTTAGTCTGTAATATTAACGTGTATTGCATTCTTTTTGTCACAGCTATAGTGTCATTGCAGAATAAACACAATTTGCCGTTTAAATGATAACAAAATAATTCTTGCTCAACTGGGCCTTAAAAATGTGATGTTCCACATCTGACTGTCTCTTCTTTTCTTGATTTGACCTAATGGGCATGCAGGGATAATAAAAACATAAAACATAAACTGTCATGGTAAGGCAATAGGAATGGGGCACTTAAAACTGTGGGGGAGGAAAAATAATTTTTCCTCCACCCTTTCAGATTCTTGGCTGAGACCCTCTCCCCAACCTCATAATAAAAGACAGATTAACAGAGGAAAACAAACAAGTTTAATAACATGTATCCCTCCTGTATATGTGAGAGGTACCCAGGAAATCTGAGTAACTATCTGAAACGGCCCAAGCCATCACCTTAAATACCATCTCCAGATAAAGACAAAAGGAGATGTTGGGGGCAGGGGAGCCAGTTATGGGAGGCTATGAAGAAAAGCACAATAATCAAGGGTTAAGATTGTTGTGCAGATTTAGGTCTGTTGCCTACTTCACTGAAAAAAAGTTTTAGAGATTTAGTCATCCTTCACTTCCTGGTACAGAGAGGGAGACACACTTACAAATGGAGATTTCCCTTATAAATGTAAATATCCTTTACAAAAGGGTAACTTCTCTTGGTTTTCAGAGCTTTTCTTATGTCTGCTGTTTCATAAAAATAATCAGCCTAAAATAATCCTTATGCCAGAAACATATTTTGGGGTGGCAAATATGCTCCCCCTCAAAACCCTGTCAAGTAATAATTACATAACTCTAATTGGTAGTACACCAAACATCAGTATGAAGTCTTGAGACTGTGACATAAGGTCTCTGTCACTGCTACTCTATTCTGCTATTATAGCCCATGAGCTTCCAACAGTCACTGAACTGGGTTTCCTTAGCTTCCTTGAAAAAATTCTCCCTTGGCTAGATAAAAGGATAACTTTTTAACCAAACCCTTTCCCCCATATACTAAAATCACATACATAGAAATGTGTAGAGTATACATTCAATATTTTTAAAACAGAGACTATACTCTCTGTCCTGAAGAAAATAAAATGGATATAGACATCATCTTTTCAAAATCTTGATAATTATTCTGGGTTGGTATGCTAGTATCTCTATATTGGTTCATAAATTTCTTGGCATTTGTAACAACTGTTAAATATCTTTATATGATAGATAGCAAATTTGTGGTGTGGTGGCATGCACAGGATAGATTTTAATTTCAGACACTGTAAATTTGCAAATATAAGCTGTTGAAACCATTGAATTGTAAAAGCATTAGACTGAAAGTCTCTCCAACTTAAATTTCAGCCATTTAAATGTTTTAAACTGCCCTCCACAATTGCATTCAAATGTTTAACGGAACTCTTAAATGTAACACTGGGTTATAAGCTCCATGGGAAAAGGAATTTCTTTTCTTTTTTATTTTATCTTGTTTATTCCCAGTATCTAGAGCTGTGCCTATCACATTGTAAGTCCTCAATAACTACAATGTCTAGAAAGAGATATTTACCCAGGCACTACTTTACTTACCTGTGTTTGATGCAGGTGCGCAATGTACTATGTTTTTCACTTTTAACAAACAAAAATACTTCTATTTTGTTCCCTTTGTAAAGCCAATGAAGGAGGTTATACGATCTCGCACACCCATGAAAGAGACAACTACTGTGGAGATCTGGACTCATCCCCAACCACAGGTATGAAAGGAAACACTTGATATTTCCCTTTCCTTGATTTTTATGAATGTATAAAAACCATTTTTAAGATGTATTTCTCGATATGTATTCCATGAAGTTTCTTTAGGTGATTTTATGCTGGACTCTAGTGTGAAAATATGACAGTAAATACATATTTCTTCCTAGTGTAGTTTGATAATAATATTGGAGGTAGTTTATTTGTTGCATAAGGTAAAAGTATTCCTCAAAAAGCATCTTCTAAATGGTTGTCTATTCCACTGATGTTTGTCTAGTCATGAGGTCGTGGAGTGAAAAAAAATTGAGAACTGCTGTTTTACAATATGACTTAAATTTAAGGTTTAGCATAATATAGGACAATTTGATTTTATGCTAATTAGGCAAATTTTAGTAAGACCTCCCTGAAAGAAACCAGTTTGAATTTTAAAGGAAATTATGTTATAAGGTATTTTTAAAGAATCCACTTTTACTCATTTCAATCAGGACAGCTCAAAATGTGACTAACAAATCCAATCAAATTTGTTTTCTTCACAGAGGCCATAAGGGGAATTTGCAGATGAGGTGAGGAGACCAATCTAAACATTTGTTGGCCATTTATTATTCTGTGGCTGATTTACTTACTGTTGTCCATAACGTAGAGGTCCTGAATTTGACCCCTTGGATGCCAAATTAATAACCATAAATTATCCTCTATCCAGTTATTTTCAAATGTCATTTATTTGTTACAAAGGATATAAATTTTTAAAATGTAGATACATAAATGCATATCTAGAGTATCAGAAAAACAACCCAAATGGAGTGAGAAGAGAATCACATTGCTTATCATTTATTATTTGATGAGTGCTTCTGAAATTCATGGAAGTCATGTGTTCTATAATAATAACATCCTACAATATTTTACAGTGTTAATTTATGCTCTTTAGGAAGAGTTACAGATTTAATACGTGCCCTGTGGGAAGAAATGGTTAATTAAATAAAGGTTCATTGCAACCCAGGAGCTGTCCAAATTGTTACTAGCTTTAAATTACTCAAGTCCGAATTCATGAAGTTTTGCCAAATTTCAAACTGACTTTCTGGTCTTGCACCTCTGATTCAGTCTCAAGAAAATTGATGAGGATGTAGAATACACGGTGATAGAATCCACATCTATATCCTTGATTAAGAGGCTATGCAGTCTTCAGAATAGCTCTTTTGAAGAAAGGTACACAATTTTAAAATGTGTACTTTAAGGTCCAAAGATTTGAACTACTAGTGTGACAAGAGGTAGGACTAGGATAAATAGTTAGATGTCAGATGAAATTAGACATTGTTATGTAACACTCTTCCTCTATGAATAAGACATTGCTCTATGAGCAATATTTTTTACCTAGCCAGTTACTCCTGATTGTATTCTACTAAAAGGAGTGCAATATAAGTAATTCTACTAATTTCTTGCCGATTACTGATTCTCTTGTTTGTTTATGAACTTAAAATCTTGTTGGAGACACAATTATTTCTCTTTTTTTAACATCTTTACTGGAGTATAATTGCTTTAAAATGGTGTGTTAGTTTCTGCTTTATAACAAAGTGAATCAGCTATACATATACATATGTCCCCATATCTCTTCCCTCTTGCGTCTCCCTCCCACCCTCCCTGCCCCACCCCTCTAGGTGGTCACAAAGCACTGAACTGATCTCCCTGTAGTGGGTTCATTTTGCTTGAGGCTCTTTTATTAGGTAAATCTTTTAGGTATCTGAGAGCCTTGATTATCCTTACTGCATGAGACTTCAATTGAAATTTAAATTGCATCATAGAGTGGTGGATTGCACTGCATAGAATTACCATGAATATGATACAGATAAGGACTTTCCAACCTTGTTTTTGGTAAACATTGTGCTTGCCTCCAAAAAGTTTAAAGAAAATATGTGTTTTATGAATAAGCTTTTATGGTTCCTTATATTTAGCAAGATATTCAATACTCATTTGTGGGATTTCAAAAGCAACAATCTAAAAATAGAAACTACTGAAACTAGAGTGTAACCTGAAAATTAAATTATTTCTATTCCTCCATTGAAATCTTTAAACTCTTTGATAATGCCTCCCTCTACCACTCAGATGACAATTAAAGTCATGATACAGATGGTGACTTGGAGGGTTTATTTCTTTTAAATGAGCAAATACTACAATGGTGTCCCATAAAGCAGAATGGTTCTTAGCTGTAAAAGCCAACTGTTCAACTAATTGAAGTAACTTGTGAACCATGAAATAGGTCAACTTATTCTTTGACCAAAGAAAATCAAAATGAAAGTGTCCATTTCCTTACAAGAAATATCCTTGTAAGTCCATTTCCTTTAGCGCTTTTCTTAGAATCTTTAGAAAATATGTGTACAACTGGGGTGCATGTCTTGAAGTTCCAAGTTAGATTTTTAAAAATTAACATGATTTTTAAATAACATTGGAAAAGGAATCAAATCATGCATAGCAGCTTTTCAATGTGCAGTGGACAACAATGGGGTCATAAACATTCACTGTAGCTAACCTCATAGCATCTGTGTAGTACTAGGGGAAATAGAGAGCTACTCGGAAATGGCCGTTGACCAGCTTTTCACATGCTGTTTACATATGCCAGTTCATGTGGAATTCTTATTTTTTGGTAATGCAGCATTCTATAATAACTCGATCTTTTCCCCTTGCATAATAAATTCTCCACCCCCAATCACCTTCCCTGCCTCTGATTCTTAGTAATTACAATGCTCTGTGTGCTAGCAAGTCTAAAACTGAATAACGTTCTGTCAAAAACTTGAAACAAAATAAAACTAGTATATCTGGGGGGAGTCTTTCTGTGGCTTTCTATGACTTTCAATTACAATGGCCTTGCTTGTGAAACGATTCTGAGGACAGTCTGATTATGAATATAGACATTAACTTGGCTGCCACTGTACTTCATTAAATCCAGATGTATTGTGATCACGACTTATATTCATTGAGAACTAAATAGCTTAGAACAGTAGTATCAGGCAACTGCTATAGAATATATGAGTGGGGAATGGACCCACTGCTTGACATTAACTTCCCAAACCTTAACACCCACAACTAGTGACTTATGTCTACTACAAAGAACACAGTTCACCTCTGGCATAGAAAGTAAATGAAATAGTGCAAACACTGTGAAGTGATACAAGAGAAATAAGAAAAGTAGAGCAAATTTTTACTTTGGAAAGATGACAGAAGTCATATGTGGCAATGGAATTTATTTCTTTTATTTAACATAACCTATGTAAACTTACTACATATCAGGTGTTCTTTTAAGCAATTAAAACATTAACTCATTGAATTCTCAGTACAAACTTATAACTATTATTAAACCTATTATTGTTATCATTAACCCTATTTTGTAGATGAGGAAGTTGGGGCACCAAGAGATGATGGCAAGTACCAAAGACAGGATGCAGACTCCCTGGGTCTGGCTCTAAAGCTCACCTTTGTAACAACTGCTTAATAATTTCTCACCACAAATGAACAGCAATAATAGAAGGTGGTCCCTGGGACAAGAAATATTTTAAAAGGAGTCTCTTTCTAGTGTTAAACTAACATAATTTTCTATTCAGCTAGAACACCTGCTTGTATTTGCATATGATAAAGGAAGATGACCTCGTTATGATGCTGGAATGAAAATAAAAGAACAATAAGACGTGTGGATCATAAAGAATATGAGGTTTTAAAATAATCAGAAAAATGAAATTTTTAGACATATTAAATCTACAATGATAATCCTTAATTAAATTCTTTCTGCAGGATGAGAAAGGCTAATTAACAGTAATAGAATGCGTGAGAATTCCCATGGTTTTAAAGAATTACCTTGTAATCTTGGAATAGTGACTAACAGGATCACTAATTTGATATGTTAACAGTAAAGTCATTTGATGAAGGAATTGCTACACTAATCTTATATTTTACCACAGCATGGTTAGGAAATCCACAGGGCTTTGGCAAATCAGTTTTCATAAAGTAAAATCAGCTCTTACAGTTCTTTCATATTCTAAATGGCCTACAACTACTGATAGAATAAGTCACACGCTATTATTGGTTTTTTGTTTTGAAATAGAACAACTCCAAAGGAAAGTTTAGATGTTCAGGTTAAGGGTCAACACTAGTGTCTTTGCTTCTCTTGCAAGGAAAAAAAAAATAGATAATTAAAGAAAACTGCCTTCCTAGACTGTGCATAATTAAATCATGAAATGTTAGACTACACTTAGGCAGCATTTTGTTTTGATTTCAATATGTGTCTACTCAGTGGGGCCACTTGTAATGTTTCTTCATTAGCAGCAAAAGTATCTTGAAAAAAATTCATTGGGGTCATGAAACCACAAAACATTTTCCAAGGTGCACATACCATTAACTTCCTTTAGTTGCCAGCCTTGGTTTCACATCAGATGATATTTTTGATAATGCTTTTAAGATATACACTATTTAAAAAATTTTTTTTGAACTACACACTTCATAATTCATATTTTCCTCAAAGATCAAAGCACTTATCTTTTGGCTGGAAATTCAGGATGTGTTTTTTTTTCTTGTTATGATTTCTTCATGTTGTAGAGAAAAGTATATGTTCTATGGGAATGTAAGCTAATGATCATGCAAGGATCTGAGATCAGAATTTTTCCAAAGCTTAATCTGGGAACTTTTAAGAGTTATTTTCATCTTCTAGGATTATTTTGTGGAAGGCCTTAAAATGCCAAGCCAACTTTAGAGGTAAGTCTTGACACAATAGGAAGCCTCATTAAAAAAAGAAATCAACATGCCTTGATGTGACATTATATATAAGGTTTTATTTTCAGACATATGGAAAATACTCAACATTGTTCTCCGACCAGACTCCTAAGATTTAGCCTTTGTCCTTGACCTTTAGTGGTGTGAGTACTTTACATTTAGTCGTTAATGACTTTTATTTCTAAGTGACTACTAAAAGCATCATGCTAGGTGCTCCACAGTAATTATTTCCTTTTCTTCAGTCCCTACGGCAGTTTCGTTGAGGTGTAGCTATAATACCTGCTTTTCTTAGTTGAGGAAACTGGGGCTCAGAGAGGTTGAATAATGCGCCTAAGTTTGCGCAGCTTGTGAGTGTTAGGGGGATTCAAACTTTAATGTTCTGATTCTAAAGTCCATGATTCTTCCCCAACTGCACACTGCCTCCCATTCTTACTATATTCATAGAGAATGTCTCTTCAGTGAACATGCATCCCACGTGTGACCTGACATCCCACTGATTCCATGGCTTATTTGTGAATCTCAGCAGCATAGTAGATTTGTGCCATGTTCACAGACAAAAGGCTCGTGAGCACCCACAGCAGATGAATACACACTGCAACAGATGGGGACCATTCTTCTGGAGCTCTTAAACTACAAAATATTGGCAACCAGTTTTGAAAAGAAATTGCTAACTATGATGTTAATATCCACTGGTTATTAAGCTTTAAAGTAGAAAATAAATATAGACCTTAAATATCATTAGGTACAATAGTAATTCATAGGAATAAAAAAAGGTCTCAATTTTCAAAACATAAGGAAGAAATCAAGGATAAACCTACTTTTACCATATTAATCATTTCTTTACATGGAATCTGGATTATGAGTTGTCAGCCTGCACATGAGTCCTCTAGCAATGCCTAGCACCCAAGCAAAATAAATTGTATTTGTAATCACAGATGAAACCTTTTTGATGACACTGAAATCAAAGTGTTAAAAGCTCATCACTTGGTTTATCTATCATGTGGGCTCACAAATAAAGCATGTTGAGAATTAAAAGTAGGCCACATGAGGGAGGAATAAACATCAAATTAGGTAGGGCTAGAGTTGGGGGCACCGTTCAGGGTAAGGGTACGATCCTTACAGGAGAACTGTCAGCAAGCAAATTAGAATTCCCAAGGGGAAATATGATAAATTTGGACTAACTTTCAGAAAGCAAAGGTCCTGAACTAGTGGGAGGGGTTCTGTAGAAAAGATATTTAAACAGTGCTGATAATCATAGTCAGGCAACCATATTATTGGGTTCTCTTTGTAGTAAGACTCCAGCCAATGGCTCTCCCATTAACTATGTGTGAAGCCTGGGGCCAGTGATAAAGTATTTGAATTTGTTTCCACATCTGTAATATGAGGATATTTATATCATTCTTATAGAATTGCTATGAGGGTTAACACAATATATTCTAAGGCAAGCACCCAATAGATGCTCAATACGCAGATATCCAATTCTTTTTTTATTTTTTTCCAATCCCATCTAAAAATTGGAAAGTAAAACAAGAAGCTGGGGAAAATTCCAGGCACATGAGCTGGGTGAGTGAAACTGCCATTAACAAACATGGACATTCAGGTTTCCATGGCCTACCCTAGCACACCATACTCTGCACTTAGGTAGTGAGATGACTGGGCACCTTAAAATACTCCCAGATATGGTGCAGATCATTTCAAGCCCGAGGTAGAGTTGGCATTCACCTCCTACAGTTCGGTGAGCTGACAACCTTCAGAAGTATATATAAAGGAAAAGTAGATAATTGCCAGAGACATCATATGTCCATGTCTCTTCATTTTGATAGGAGATACCCTGAAGGAAAAAAATTCCAGTTGATTCAAGTTTATATATCAGTTTCCCAGATCAGCATGAAATTATATGCTTAAAATACTTCCTTTTGGCTAATCTAAAACTATTATAAGCAAATTAAAGTAAAGAAATTCTCTTGGAGGAAACACTGCTGAGTTTGCTCGGATTCATAGTAACAAGTGCATACGGTCCCTAAGTTACTTTGATACACCTGCTGATATAATCTAGAGCTAAGTTAAAAATTAGTAAAAACAAAAGTAAACTTTATCAAAATCTCATCCATAGGTCTATTCTATGACCTAATCATTAGACCAATTGTTGATTTCCAGCATAAATGTGGTGTAAACCATTACCCTCATTACATATATATATATATATATATATATATTTTTTTTTTTTTTTTAAGGAATATATAATGGCAGGGAGTTCCTTAATGTGATGTGGAAGTATTTCACCTCATGATTTTGGCAGATAACAATCTGAATAGTAAATCTGTCATCCCAGGCCTTGTTTGTGTAGAATTCATTCTGTCTCACATGCAACAATGTCAAATTGCTCCATTTAACATTAGTGCCTCAATGAATGTCAGGGAAACAATGTTAGAGCAATTTAGCAGTTTGCATGCCTCTGACACTAAAGATTTTCCTTTTTGTTTTGTTTGTTTTCTGTTTTTTTTGACTTTGCAGTAGATAGTCCTTCTCCCCTGTGGCTATTTCCTGCTGCTAATTCCTATTAGCATACATTGTAGAACATCCTGATTCCTCTGCAGTTGTCAGCCCTTCTCTATGATATAGAGCTCTTTTTTGTGAACTAAAGTTATTGAAAAATGAGTAGGGCAACCGAAGACTTTGTGCTCATATTGAAACTCTCACCAGGTTTCTACCAAAGATCTTTGATCAGATTTGAGTTACCTTAGAAAGAATTCATCAGTGAATTTCCAAATATATTTCATCTACATATTCTTTAAGATAAGGCTGCAAAAACACATCACCTGAGCTACTGCTGTAAAACTCCATCTCCTCTCCCCTCTCCTAGATTTCTCCTATCTGTCTATTATGGAAGACCTGCCATATTTTTCATCCTAAATTCCAATACTGATTGGAAGGTCCATATGGAGGGTCCTACTTTAAAAATCTTCAGATGTTTCCCATTACTTATAGAAAGAAGTTTAGTTACAGTCACAGGTTTCCATGTTTTGGCCCACACTTTCTGGTCTTTCTACACTTTTCTTTCTGGCTCATTGCTCAATGCCTACCTTAAGTTCCAATCAAACTATACTCTTTACTCTTCCTTCAGTTTTCTTATTCTTCCCTACCTATTTATTTGTATCCATTTCTCCCCTTCCAAACAATGCTTATCCCTTATCTCCTCCTGTGCTTAACCATTCTCATAGTACTCATCTTTTAAGGTACCATGTGAAATAGTTTTCAATCCACCCAACTGGCTATTAGCTCTTCATTCTCTGAGCTCCCATAGCACTGTGTATGTACCTCTCAAGGCTTCTTATCGCACACAGACTTACATTTCAAATATTTGTGCCCATGTCTTATTCTCCCATTTAAATGTTAGTTCTTTGAGAGCAGGGATGGTTTTCAACTCATGACTCCATACCTAGTATAGTGTCTTGAATTCAGTAAGAGTTCTCCGGTGAGAGGCAAAACATTCTTCTCTCCCCTAAGCACTGGTATTCACCTACACTTTTTTTGAAGAGGCAATATATCATGTTGGATAAGAATTTGCACTTTGGAATCAAGTCTGGGTTTAAATACCAGCATTGCCACTGACTGGTTATGTAATCTTTGCCAAACTATTTAATAGCTCAGAGTTTTATTTTCATCATTTGTCATGACAACACTAATACATCCCTTTTATCAGGAATTGATGTAGATTATATACATAACCTGTATAAAGTACTTAGTACAATATCTGGCACACAGTAAATATTCAATCAATGTTAATTAAATTATATATTAATATATATTTAATCTTATATATATGTATGTATGTATATATGTGTTTCACCTATTGAACAACAGGCCACAAATCAGTGTTTTATAATGTAATGCATCTTTGTTTATTTCTTTATCCACTTATTCTCAAAAAGTCCATGCCGCTCTCTCTTTCAACCTGTGTCATCTCACAGCGAGGTTTCCATTTTTGTTTTAAAGTCTCTAAAGAGGAAGATTACTTAGCCTCTAAAATAACTAATTCATTAAACTCTGCCCTTCTTTGGCAAGGGGTCAAATGGTAGGACTTAATAGAACAAGAGACCCAAGAAGCAAAGCTGACTGTTTCACTTTCCATCCATCATCACTGTTGCTCTTCAGAATTCCATCAGTGTTCTTGGTACGTGAGGCTAAATCTGAAACATGATCAAATGAACTCTGCTGCTTGGGGACCTCAATAATTGGCATCCTAATTAAAGCTACATTTGAAAAATCAACTATAAGTAATTTGCTCAATACTATCAACTGATCTCTTAAAATACTCCATAAAATAATTTTGAGGGTGGATTATTTCTAAAGCATCTGTTCATATGTGAGTTACTTTTACGTTCTGTGTATTTACAATAACAGGAAGCTGCTTGCTAGGCATAAGTACTGAAGGTACACAAAGAGAGGATTTAGTGATCTGCCTTGCCTCTTTAATGCACATGTTATTTGGACCATGAGAGATAACTGTGAGGACCTCTTGGGCCATTGTTTTTCAGTTTTATTGAGATATAACTGACATGTAACTTTGTGTAAGTTTGTGTTCTTCATGTGTAGAAAAAATTGGTTGTAAGGGAGCATCTCAAGTGTTCTGATGCTAGGAATAAGAACGGCAACACCTCTGCATCCCAGCCCCTAACCTCCTTCCCCTATTGACCATAGGGCAATGTGAAGAAGTATCTAATCGAGGTATGTTTAGAGTTAAGGCAAGATGAATATTCAGTCACATGTCTGTGCTGACTCTTCTTTGAGGCAGTCATGCTTATTTCAGCTTATGATACTTGAAGGCAACACTGGGGTTACTTGACCAGCATAGCATGCCTTCTCCCTGATGCCCTAAGGAGATGGTAATAGAGAATGTTTATGGGAAAAGGAGGATAAAAAATATTGCAGACTTTTTTGATCCTTGGAAGTGTTTAGTGCATGTACTTATACAAGAAAATAATTAAATGAACAACTCCATCAACCCCTTAAAAGTGGTACTTAATCACAGAACACACTCCCTAGACATCATTTACCTTTGCTCTGTCTAAAATGGTTATATCTTGGCTACTCAAGTGTGCTTTGAGAATTCTGTGGGTGTTCTCCATTGCATCACCTCTGAGAGTTTGGCATTGTTGTTAATACGTAGCATAGAAACATATTGGGCTTCTGTTGATATTTTTTCTATTACAACAACTTTTAAAGCTCTGTTGTTAGTTTGAAAGGGAGTTTTACAACATGTCAAATGCAAAGTTTTTCTTTTAATATTCTAATAAAAACGTCTTTGAGAGTTAGCTCTTCTGAGGCAATATAATTTACACCTGTACAAAATGCATTTTGCTCTAAATGAAGGTAAATAAATTATTTGTGCTATATGTCCCACTCTCTCTGCTTGGACTAATATTTTCCAAAGTAAGTTGTTCATACTATTTCTTTCTTGCTTTATTGTCACTTAACACAATAATTCAAAAAAACATTTATTGAGTATTTAGTTTGCTCTAAGTCCTGAGGCAAATACTGGAAATAAAACCATGAAAAAGAAAAAAGAAAAAAAATGCAGGCCCTGTCTTCCAATAGCCTACAGCCTAGTAAGAAAAAATGTGCTAACCACTAATTATAAAATAAAATAGAAATAAATAGATGCTAAATACTTGAATAAGTAACAATACTATCATCATGGAAAAATGATTGCATTCGACTGGGAGTGGAAATCAGGAAAGATTTCTGGTTGGAGCTGGAATTCAAAGAGTAGGACAATAAGAGTAGGATTAGGATCAATAACACATTTGTTAATTTTTTTAAAAAAAACACAGTGATTTGTATTCAGCAGACCCTCATCAGCAGTAATAGTTATTATATCACAACCTCACATAGGTAGTAAGTGGTAGAGTTGGAAACCAGATCTCCTGGTTTACATAATAGTTTCTTTCTACAATATTTTTCTCTTCCTGAAGATAGCATGCCCTGATTAACAGAGTTGCCTCAATATCAATGAAAAAAATTTAATTTGAATTGGATCAATTTTAGGTTGAACTGGATTACCTTGTGAACTTCTGTTTGGGGGAAAGAGTACATGAGGGAAACAGATTAAAGATCAAAAGTCATTTTTGATTGTCAGGAACTGAAAGGTTAGTTGAAACCCAAATGCAGAAGAACTCCAAATAACCTTTTGGGAATATTAAGCACACACACACCCTTGTGTCATTTATAATATTTTGATTCTGAGATTTTATCATGGTAGCACATAAAAAACTTAAAGAGATGAAGAGGCCAAAACAGGTGAGCTCTCAAGTGGCCTGTGTTTAAAAATTTTAATCCTTAGAAGAAGTTTTTGAAGCAGACAGGAAATGCCCCCAGTTAATCTATACTGTAAATATAATTTAAGAGCACATTTAGTTTTAATAGTGAATAAAGTATACATTCTGAGCATCAGCAAGTTTGCAAGTGACTGTGTATATTATTGTCTTTTCTCTCATACACACTGACCCACATATAACATCAACTTCCCTCCAAGGAGTGCACTTAGAACGTCTGCATTTGAATTTTACTCCTTGGCTTTTCCCCAGCTTTCCTCTGCTTCTTTTATTTCATTGCCAAATGTAACACCTGATCCCTGCATTGATCCTATGAAATATGCTAGTTTTAGCTCCTCTTTCTATTTTTTTTCCCCCTGGCATTACTTAGCATGTCAAGATCTATAAACTTGATGCAAATTTCAATAAATTACAGTCATTTGTATTCACTCAAGTTTATTTTCTGTTCAGAAATATATTCTCTAAAATAATGTGACAATGCTCCTGGTTATGCCTAATAATCCTAATGCTGTTGGGCTTCCCGGCATACATTATTTTGTTTTCCAATTTTTAATAAGTGAACCTGTGTCTTTTGTTCATTGAAATAAAATCCCCTTGTGATTGTTTAGTCTGTTTTATATCCTTCTGAACATGACTTGAAGGTTGCACACTGTATTTTTAAGATGAAATACCACCTAAACTTAAATAATATTACCGTGGACCTTTAAAAATCAAATCTATGATTCAAATTGTTGTATTTCTGAGTTTCTGTACTCCTTGGGGAGAGAAACTAATGTGTTAGTGGGGAGGGGGGGGTGGTTAATGATTCAGACCATGACAGCTTCACATTTACTTTTCTACTTTCGCAGATGCTGTAGTGTAGACACTATTAAGATACAGTAACAGCCTATAGAAAGATTCTGCTATTCATTACAATTCAGTCAATGAAACAAGCATATTCCTATAACAATGAACATGGAGAACATTGCTCTATCAAAGAATGAAAAATAGATGTATATACTATATAAAAAAGATTGTGTCCTTGAAAGTGAATCATGTAAATAAGCAGTTATAACAAGACAGTAAAAATTATGCCATAGTAAAATAAAATAGAAATTGACTGAAAAGAGACATGAAAAGCTATGTTATACCTGCTACTGAAAACTTATCAATTTATTTACCTTCCCATTTTGATGTTCTCAGTGTTTAAGAGAATGTAGCCTTACCAATCTACAGCCAAAACATGGTGATCTAGATTTTTATTTTCTGGTGTCTGCTAGCTAGTTGGACATTGAAACTTGTGTTAAAAAATCTAACATATTGTTTTCCATTACCCTGTAAAACTCAAGCAATAAATGTGTATTGATTAACTGAATTATCTACTGACCTCAAGGAAGTGAAAGATGTTTTTCATGTTCCCTAACAGATACTTAGAAAATACTTAAAATCCTGGCAAGACAGAGAAAATGGGTGTTTAAATTTTGGGGTTCAGGAAATATATAAGAAAATGAAATGCTCATTAGTTAATTGATGTACTGTTACTATCTATTGGTACTAGTCTTATAATAATATAGGGGCATATAATAGGCAGCAAACATGTTTTGTCACCTCTGGTACTCCTTTTACATATTGTTAAATTCCTGTGATTCATGCTATAGAAGGGGGAAAAGAAGTTTGTTAAGTGAATATGTATTAGATTTAAAGAAATTTACTGTAGAGATACTACAATTTGATTTGTGCAAAGAGAATTTAAATAATCTGTACTTAATCTAAAAATCTTGAGGTTGAACTGTTTTTTAAAGGAAAGGCTACCAGATATGTACCAACAGGGCTCAGTGATAGAATAAATAATGATACATTCAGAAGACAACAGTAACTGAAGAAGTAATTTATGTTGTCCCAATGGGAAGGACTAAGAATAGACTTTTCTTTTAGTGGATCTCTCCTACCTTTATTTTTTATTGAGATCAAGCTATTTAATAGATAAAAAGAGTAAACTTGCACTTTTCTGCTAGAGGCACAGAACTTCAAGCAACAATATAAAAGTAATAGCAGTAGACATAGAATCTAAGAATTCTACACGAATTCAAACTTTTTATATCTAGACCATGTTTGGAAACACCCATAACTGACACTGCTGTTCAACCATTTGACATCTTAAACAATGCCTAAGAAATCTGAGGACCTGCTTTTTTCTTTGGGGCTTCAGTTCAGCAGCCTTGGTACATACAGTCAGCTAACTTGTGCATACTAAATCTTAGATCAAGTAACTTTGAAGGTTAAGTATGAAACAAGGATTTAGCAGAAAGGACTTCTGTCGGTTTCTTTTTCCTCCTTTACTAAACATGTCAAAATGAGAAGGTAATTGTTTAAGTCACACTCAAATGGGAGATTCAGAGGCTGCTTTGAAACTGCCAAAAGAAAACGGATCCAGGCAGGGAGACTGCAGGGTATCTCTAAGGTCTGCCCTTGTGATTCTATTTATATTCAAATTTGAAAGCATGAATTCTGCATTTACTCCCTCTCCATTGAATTCAGTTTCACTTTGGGGAGACCGTAAAACATACTTCATGCTTAAAAAACATGGGTTTTGTAAACAGGCACACTGAGGTTTGAATCTTAATTCCGTCTTTGCTAGTTACATAGCAACGGACAAACTAGTTAATTTCTCTAAGTCTCGGTTTTCTCATCAGTAAAATGGAGATGATAATAGCATACCTGCTGCATAGGGCTGTTGGAAGGATCAAATTCAACAATGCATATAAAACAATTGGGCCAGTGATAGTCAAAGATCTAAAACAGCAGCTGTTGGGACTTCCCTGGTGGCGCAGTGGTTAAGTATCCGCCTGCCGATGCAGGGGACACAGGTTTGAGCCCTGGTCCGGGAAGATCCCACATGCCGCGGAGCAACGAAGCCCATGTGCCACAACTACCGAACCTGTGCTCTAGAGCCCACGAGCTACAACTACTGAGCCCGTGTGCCACAACTACTGAAGCCCGTGTGCCTAGAGCCCGTGCTCCACAACAAGAGAAGCCACGGCAATGAGAAGTCCATGCACTGCAATGAAGAGTAGCCCCCACTTGCTGCAACTAGAGAAAGCCCGCATGCAGCAACAGACCCAACGCAGCCAAAAATATAAATAAATAAATAAATAAAACAGCAGCTGTTACTATTCCTTGAATCTTTTTTTTTAAATTTATTTATTTATTTATTTATTTTTGGTTGTGTTGGGTCTTCGTTGCTGCACGCAGGCTTTCTCTAGTTGTGGCAAGCAGGGGCCACTCTTCATCGCGGTGCGTGGGCCTCTCACTATCATGGCCTCTCTTGTTGTGGAGCACAGGCTCCAGACGCGCAGGCTCAGTAGTTGTGGCTCACGGGCCTAGTTGCTCCGTGGCATGTGGGATCTTCCCAGACCAGGGCTCGAACCCGTGTCCCCTGCATTGGCAGGCAGATTCTCAACCACTGCGCCACCAGGGAAGCCCTCTTTTTTTTTTTTTTTAACATCTAAAAAGGAATATTATCTGGGCTGCTTGCTCTATTTATCTTCAAGGACTAGTAATAGCCCTTTTTTTCCCCCACTGAAAAGTGGTGATTAACACCTTCACTACTTGAGACTTTATCAATCCTTACAGACATCTTGCCCAAAGTAATTCATCAGATTTTCAGGTGTGCATTGTACAGGTTAAAGGATATACAGATATTCAAACACCACTTCTTTCTTCCAAACCTATGCCTTGGATGGGGATGTTACTGAGTAAGTTTGTGTGCCCATTGCACAGTGAGGCCAAGCAACCTGAAATGCCAGAGTTTGGAGCAGAGAAAGGTTTATTGCAGGGCCATGCAAGGAGAATGGGTGACTTGTGCTCAAAAAACCGAAACTCTCCCAAGGGTTTCAACAAAACATCTTTTTTTTTTTTTTTGGTGTAAGATCTTTATTCATTTGGGGCAAGTGACTGTGAAGGGAATGAAATGGGGTGAGATGATGAAGGAAATGAGATGATGAATTTATTGCCCCAGCCACTCCCCTGCCCCCAGGTAGCCGAATTCAATAGGGCTGGCTGGTGTTAATGCCTTGTGTAGAGGCTCATGGGTAACGTCATGTGTGTGGTTTGAGAAACTTGTGGGGCGCATACAGATAGCATGGCCAAATATTCATTTCACAGAGTGGATGGAGGGAGAAGAAAAGAGAAAGAGAGAGCAGGGAGCTCAGCTCAGTGCTCTGTGACGACCTAGATGGGTGGGATGGTAGGTGGTGTGGGAGGGAGATCCAAGAGGGAAGGGATATATGTATACATATAGCTGATTCACTTCATTGTACCACAGAAACTAACACAACATTATAAAGCAATTATACTCCAGTAAAAAAAGGAAAAAAAATTCACAAATCTGTTTTAATTAAGTGCTAAAATTGTGCACTGCAGAATTGTGATTCTGTAGGAGCTACAGACTAGTGGGACTGATATATGCTGTACTACCCAGTAAAGCTTCTTAGAAAAGATGAGATTGGAGCTGGTCTTCAGAGATGAGTATGACTTGGATAGAAGAAAAAGAAAAAGTAGAATATTCTAGTGAGCTGTAAAGTGGGGAAGTTACCAACAGCGTGAGTAAAGTCATAGTAGGGGAAACAAAAATGCCATCTGTGGGGGAAGCAATCAGATCATAAGGACAACATGCAGTAGCCATCAGGCCTCCCCTCGTTTTACCGAGGCCTCATTTTTCTTCTCAGACAGTTCCCAAAGATAACCAAGTGGTAGGAATGCTTGGCACAGAAGAGTTTAAATTTGTTTTCTTCCCTGCTAAGTGATTCTGAAATATAAATGCTAACACCTAGAGAGTTGCGCTTTCAGCTTACTGTGTAATTCCATAAGGGAGCCATTAATAATGTCAGGATGCATTAACAGCCGAGAGAGGAGAAAAACTCTAGACTTGAAACTTTCATGACAGCACCTGAAATAAATTGTTAGCTTATATCAGAGGAGTGTCTGGGTTGACATAAGATTTTTCTGGGTATAATTATATCATAGTTTTTCCAATTTTATAATTAAGTCATTAGCCATTCAGGCCACTGACAAGTATAAAAGCAGATTTTAATATTTATTCTGGATAAATTGAAATAAAAAAAGAAGGAAGTTGTACGTTAGCTTACTTATTTCTCAGAGCATGACCTCAGTTGCTATGCAGCCTAGGCTCTGATACAGTCAGTGAATGAAATTATGTGATTTTGTTTTACAATCTCACTTTATTGAAAATTAGTTTCTGGTCATCCTAAGAAATGACTTCTAAAAAAATACAAATGCCTAGTTAGGCACAGTTTATAATACCTTATAAAAGTGTATTAAAACCACTTTCAAGTTGAAAAACCCAGAAATGTTGATGACTTTATTGCTTTGAACTAATGTCCTGTGGATCACACTGGGTAATTAAAGTCAATGCAGGGCAATCACAGAAAATTTGGATAATCTGAAAGTGAGAATATCCCATCTTTGTAAGACAAAAATCTTGGTCATATTCTGAAATATGCTTATGCTAAAAATAGTTGAAAACTATTTTAAGTGTAAGGAAAATTGTTTTAGAGCAATATCCGTGTATAAAAAATGTAAGCTCTTTTATTTCTTGTAATTTGGACGCCAGAGAAGGTAAAAACATAACCTTAAGACAATGTGAACAGGCAGTCTTACAGTGTCCCCTGGAACTCAAGTTGTTCTCCCATTGTCTTATTTTTGGTTTTTATATCTCAATTTTGTCCTAAAACGTCTCTGTCTATGCATAAGGCTTTTATATATCTCTCATGTTGGAAGGCAGGCACACTTCTCTGTCCAGAAGTCATCTTGGTTTGGCGAATATGGACGTTGCTAGAGCAACCAACCAAGTTAGTGTCCAGGGAACTTGTTCCTTTACTTTTCAGTGACAAAGAGACAACAGGAAGAAGTTGCTATACAACTTCCCAGAGCTGGTGACAAATGTTCTGCCACTGTCAGCAAATATTCCAGACAAGCCGTACAGTGCAGGGACATTCCAATTTGATTCTCCATTGCTAGTCTTACCAAAAGAGAATATGGCTGTGCAGAAAGGCCATGAAGTACATTAGTCACTGTTTCAGGGACTTCTTATTTTCAATCTGCCATAACTATAGAATATAGTTTGGAGGTACAGAAGGTGGCAACAGGGAATAAGCAGTAGAATCACTGCAATTCTTCACTAACATCTGTGATTATGGAGAAGAAAGACAGCAGCTTTAGGCAGTTTTCAATAAACACTTCACTTCTAGTAGAGAATTTGTCTATGTATAATAGGTAACTTCGACCATAGCAGAAATGGAAAGAGGGCTCTAATTCTCTTCATTAATTCTGTCTTAGTAGAGAAGAGCATTTTATTTTTTCCATTTGTTTTCCCAAATGTGCCCATTTTGAGGTACCAGAAGAGAATTAGAAATAAGCTTTTTCATTGTTTACTAACTGAAAAAGTAAGCTAGTGGGGAAAAATTCCACTCATTTAAAATAATTTGTAAATCTTCTGTGTAATGTTTGATATTCTATAGCTGAAGATCTAAGAAAAACAACTCCAGATCATCTGGAAGAAAGAAAATTTCATCCCTTTTTTTCCCCCATTATTTCAAATAATTCTAATAACAGCAATAAAAATGTCAGTGGGAGGCTAGGTGGGTGAACTGGGGAAATTCCATTCTGGTTTAGGGAAACCAAGTGCTAGGAAGCTTATTGTTTGTATTAGGCCACAGGGCCTTTAATATGTTTGTATTTGCCCTTTGCAGTTGTGTAGAGATATAATGATATACTGCTACGGTTAAATATGTGGTTTCTGTTCTTTAGTCATTAATAATTAGTTGAATGAGAACCTTACAACTACAAAAAGGATCATCTGGTGTGTGAAAATGTATGTAAAATAAGAAATAACTAGACATATGTCAATTTTAAGTTCTATGGACATAGGCTACTAAGATACACTTCTCCTCAAGGATTCCACTTGGCCATGGGAAGTCACAAGCCATCATGTTGTATTATTGTGCAAAAGCTCACGGGGCCATCATGAATCTCTTGAGTACACCTTTGGGCTGGATTAAACAAAGAAGACTCATTTCAGTCAAACGTGACTATGCAGACCAACTTCCAACATAGGTCACACACTTGATGATTTGAGAAACTATGAGGAGGGCAAAGGTCCATATAGTGCTCCAAATGTAATATCAGTTTTGTGAGGAAAGATGGATGATTGCATTTGGGATTCACCCATTCTTTGACCATGATATATATCACAGCCATTATTGTTGCATGAATCAAGTGTCTGATGCAAAGTTTCTGTAGTTTAAGATGAGCAATGACAGAACAGATTTATGGCAGTGGATATTATAAAAGCTATGCTAACTGTGTTCATTTCTCTTCAAAATAATGGAATAGAATGGTTAGTGGCAACTGAAGCAAAGAGAAGGGATAACACAACTATAAACCAGAATTGCAAAACAAGAACCCTGTGCAGTCTAACACTAGAGGATATTGTCATGTACTACACTGAACCACTAGATGGTGCACTCCGCAACTTTGTTGATTACATCTTCTCCCAAATTTTGAAAGATACCCCAAATGCCCTGTGTATATGAAATATTTAAATGTTCTTTTTGAAATTCTTAGAAATATGGAATATCTGTCTTACTTGTAACTCTCTAAAGGTAGTGCATACAACTCTACTTGCCAATTAATATGCTTTTGTTGCCCCTGGGGGAAAAACACATGTAACGAGTAACGTCATGTGTGTGGCGTTCATACATTCACTCTTTTTTTTTTTTCCAGGCCATATAGAGATATATATATATATATATACAACGAGATCAAAGTTGACAGTGTAATTTAGAGACTCACAACTAGGAGGAAGATTGCTCATCCTGACATTCAGGCATGGCCTAAATATAGTTCAGCAGTAAAATTTGACTCCATCCCAACTCCTTGCCTATTCCTACCCATTGCTTCTTCTGATTCCCTAAACCCCACTTAGTGCCTCCACTTTCTTAAGAAATAACTCATATTGTGGATTGCTTCCTTATATTTGGTAATATTATACTATGGTAATAAACTATGACCTCATTGATTGCTTATTTCTTTCTCTTACTGTCATACTTAGTACCTAGTAGCACACTGTCTTTTCTCATTTGTTTAATAATATAGAAAGTATTATGCAACATTCTGCATAATATTAATTTAATATGCAACTCATACATTCCTGGAACAACATGCCATATGCCTGGTAGTAACTTAGATGTTTCTTTGTGTTTTACTTGTCATGCAAGGTCAGAGCAAATTTCATTGCTTAACTATAAAATTAAAACACCTATCAGTTACAGTAGTATGTATTTCTCAGCTCCTGATATTTTTATTTTTCCACTTTTACTTAAGCTTTCTCTCTTTTATCTGTGCTTTATCACGTAAGACTAATTCAAATCATTGTTGGAACTAATCGATGTGTGTGTATGTGCTTGTGGGTGTTTTAGCTCAAAGAGAAAATTATTTTCATTTTTGAATTTCTCTCTCTATATATTTATTTACTTGAAACCAATGTAATGAAGAGTATACTTCAAACTTATGGGTATTTTTGAATCCAGAGAGTAGTTCTGCTATCCACGGATATTTCAGGTATGTTTGAATCTTGACTAGTAACGGCTATTGTGGGTCACTGATGCAAGAGTAGTGGTGTTTCACTTATATCTTTATTACATTTTTTACAACATACTTCATTCTTTTTGCAGTATTCATTGATTTTAAAAAAGCCGTTCTCCCAAATGAAAGGGAACTCCAAATTTATGACTATGTGAAGACATAGTGGTTTCAGTTTTCTATGGCAGTACTCACTTGGTTTTAACAGCTTGACTTTCATAGAATAATGCAATATCTCTAGACCTCATGTTCAAGGATGCCATCAAGGAGCCAAGACAATCCAGATAATTCAATAATATTGTTACAATTAGTGTCTAAAATGGGAAAATCACTTGCTCTTTTTCTAGGAAAAATGTGTTCTTTTTAAATACATCATTTGCTTTTAATTGGCATAAACTCTACAGAAGGGGTCCCCAACCCCTAACAGGCCGGTACCGATCCACAGACTGTTAGGAACCAGGCCGCACAGCAGGAGGTGAGCAGTGGGCTAGCGAGCAAAGCTGCATCTTCAGCTCCCCATCGCTTGTGTTACTGCCTGAACCATCCTCCCCGCCACCCCAGCCACCCCGTCCGTGGAAAAATTGTCTTCCACGAAACCGGTCCCTGGTGCCAAAAAAGTTGGGGACCGCTGCTCTACAGCATTGAACAGCACAATTTTTATCTCTGCCTGCCTATAACATGTCAATAGTTGTACTGAATTAAGAGTTACCTACAAAAAGAAGACCGGCTAGTCAGAGCATGCACAGAAAGTGATAACTACAGAGATAGGTTTGACAGGCTGATCTGGGACAGCAGCTGCCAGCATGGAGAAAGAAGGGGCTCTCACAGCCATACCAGAGGAGATTCAGGGGGCAATATCCTCTGCAGAGTTATGCATTATTAAGGCATGGTTGCATGTACTCAATGCAGTAGTTAAAACCAGACAATATCAAATCTAACATATAAGGTAGTTTTTATCATGCATCTTCATATTGGCATTCAACAAACTCATCATGCTTTTTCGTTTTTAGGCTCTCTTTTCCAAGGGACTTGTACATATATATAATGAATGTACACTGTAGCACTTTATGACAAAGCTCACAGAACACATAGAATATCATGTTGTTTGCTCTAAATGAAATGATGAACAATATAAAGGATTATTGTACTTATTCTAGCTCCAAAAGCACTTTTCTTTTTCTTTTTCTTTTTTCTATTGTGAGCATTTACATTTGGAGCAAACTATCACTTTAGTAAGTGGACCATGAAGGAGCCAATGTGTTTTACTCAAATTCTCAGAAGGAAGAATTTTTATTCTTGGTTAAACCATGTCTTTCTTAAAAATTGGTGCATTAAAAGATAATAAAAGAATTCCTTCTCCCGTGTGTTGTTTTAATTGTAAAGGATAACATTTTTTAATAAATTATATATCTTCAAACTATATATTTTTTGAAACTAAATACATTTTAATAGAAAACAAAATACAAAATAACTCTTTTCAGAAAACAGAAATATTTAATCCTTTTTCCACAAATTAGAAGTTGCTTTATCCTCAGAGCGTAGTTTTCGACGTGTGTGTTCGTACTTAAAAGATTTGTTTCACAGACTGTTCATTAAACTGCTATTGCAAAGCAGGAGGTGGGAGGGACGATCTCAGGGGGAAAAGACGCTGGAAAAGCCACACCTCGGAATCATTTGGAAATTCAACATTTTCTAATTCTATCTTTTGACTTCTCACTTCCAATTATTTTCATTTCTTTACCACAATCTGTCCTTTCAGTGGAGAGAATTGTTAATAGAAGTGCAGCCACGGAAAGAATCTATCCCACCATCACTGCAAGAGCCCAAGACTTTCTCAATCAAAGCCACCCACCCACTTCTAGAAACATGTCAGCCGGAGTGATCAATCTGTCACCCAGAAATTTTCCCTTTCTCCCAATACACTGTACGACCAGATTCTCTGAATTCCCTGAACCTCAAAATTCCAAGTATCACAGCCAGTGCCAGGAGTAAAACCTGAAAGATGAGAGCAGAGAAGGCCCCCTCTGCCAGTGCTAGGTTTCCTCTTCTCATTAATAATAATAATTATAATTATAATAACAATAATAAAAAATCCTGGTTCTCTGTAATCACGAAAAAGGAAAGACGTTTGCCAGGATGACCCTGCCCCCTTTCCTAGTTCCCGCCCCCGAATTCTACCCAGATAGAGTCCCTTCCACCCAGTGACCCTAGAGCACTGCTCCCGGGGAGGGCGCCCAGCAAACCTCCTCTGGCCAAGTGCAGCCCCGGCGAGGTGAGGGCACCATGGCTCCAGAGGCAGGAAGGGGCCGTCACGAGGACACAGCGGGATCTCTGTAATTCTTGATCTCACGTTCGTTCCCCGTCACTGCCCTTCCTTCCCCGTCCTTCCACACTTGGGGGCTGAGCGAAGGGTGGCGGGCTCGGGATGTCCGTGGGACGAGGGGGCACGAGGGGGGATGCGGGGGGACGCGGGGAGTCCTTCACAGTCAGTCAGTGATTCCATCCGTCTGTCCTAAGACCTGCCGTCTGGAGCCCTTCGCACGCCCCAGTCCGTTACATCAGAGATAAAAATCAATGTTCCTGATTTTCTTGTGTGATTCCGGTCACCAGCAGGAGGTTGCAGGCCATGAACTGCACGCTCAGCACGTTGCTCGTCTGGCCGGTGTAGACGCCCACGAGCTCGCTGGACGAGCCGTCGGCGGGCGCGCTGCAGTGCGCGCTCCTGATGTCCCAGACGCGCACCGAGTTGTCCATGGAGGCCGACGCGAGCAGGCTGCTGTCCGGGCTTAAGGTGAGGCTGGTGACGCTGTCCATGTGGCCCCGAAGCTCTTTGTAGAGCGTCCCGGACGCCAAGTCCCACAGCTTCAGCCGCTGGTCCTCGCCCGCCGACGCCAAGTACTTACCGTTGGGGGAAAAGGCCAGAGAGAGCACAGGGCCGCGGTGGCCTGTGAAGAGCCTCACCGAGTTCCCCTGCTGGGTGCTCCACAGCTGGACCGTCTTGTCGGTCGAGCCCGTGGCTAAGTAGTTGGAATTGGGGTGGAACTTGACGCAGTCCACGTCCGCCAGGTGCCCGGCGTAGATGCGCAGCGGGTGCGTCCGATCAAACGACCACAGCCTGGCCGTGCGGTCGTGGGACCCACTGGCGAAGTACAGGCTGTGCGGGCTGATGTCCAGGTCCCACACGGGGTAGGCGTGGCCCCGGTACAGCACGGTGTTGGTGAAGCTGCCGAGGTCCCAGTACCTGATGGACATGTCCTCAGAGCAGGAGAGCAGCCCTGAGCTGTCCGCAAGGAACCTGGTGCTGTACACTGGCCCGCAGTGTCCCCGCAGGACCCTCATCTCCGTGCCTGCGTTATCGTCCTCGTCGTCCTCCTTCTCCAGGATATCACAAGCCAAGTGGATGCGGGACATGTCTACTCGATGGGGCTCGGATTTTAACTTCTTGGAACGCAGACTCCACAGTTTTATACAGGAGTTGTCAAAGCCGGCGGCGAGCAGCTTGCTGTCCGGGGAGACCTCCGCAGTGTTCAGCAGCTGCTCCGTGTTGTAGAAGGCGTAGAAGCAGATGGTGGTGAGAGAGGGGGGGCCGTCCTTGACACGCTTAATGCTCTCCTGCAGGACCTCCAGCGCGGCCTCGTTCTGCAGAATGGGCGCGGGCACGTCGGCAGGCTCCAGGCCGCCGCCCTCGCCCCGGGAGGGGCCGCCGCTGGCGTAGAGCTGGTAGTCCGTCCTCTTGGCGGGCTGCACGTCCAGGTGGATGTGCCAGGTGAGGACTCTGCAGAGCGCGGTGTTGTTGTCACTCTGGAGGTAGCGGAGAAGGTAGTGGTAGCTGTCTTCCTGCAGGCGGACCATGTTCTTGTTGTCCAGGAAGGCCCGCAGCCGGAAGTTAGGATGTCCTGGATGGTCTGGGTGGTCTGCAGCTGCTCGATGACGTCCTTCCGGCTGGCATTCTGCAGGAACATTCCATGGAAGCGGCTGTAAAAGCTTTCCACTGTGCTCTTGGGACTGTTCTGGACCAGGTTGAGGTGGAGGTAGACAAAGAGAGGGTAGAGGAGAGGCGTCACTTCGTGGCTGTGCTGGGATTCAGAATCGGTGAGGAAATTCCGCAGCCGTCCGAACTGCACTTCATATTGCTGGGGCTCTGCCTGGCAAGGGGCCGCAGACACTATGTTGGCACAACCAGATTCCGATTGGACTGCGAGGCTGGTGGCCATCTCCTCGGCGCTCTGCGACAGCCGCAGGCCTTGCTTCAGCGGGCCGTCCGCGTCCCCGTACTGCCGGCGTTTGAGGTAGCAGGACACGGCCATCTGGATCTGCTCGGTGCGCACCCGTTTCATGACTGAACATCCCAGGCGGCTCCCGCTCCCCCCGCCGCCGCCGGGGTCGCCCCGCGTCCGCCTCCGTCGTCTCCGCGGCAGGCTCGCGCTCCGCGGCCGGCTCAGCCGGGCCCCCGCGCCCCGTGCCCCGCCGCCCCCGCGGCGGCTCTGGGCTGCAGCCCCATGACTGATTGACGCGGAGCCGCCGCGGGCTGGGCCGGGCCGCTCGGGCCTCGACGCGCGACCGTCTCCGCCAATCCAAACTATATTTTAATACATTAGGAAAGAAACTTCAGAAGCATGATTTTTTTTTTAATTGAAAGTCCTCATTGATACAATAAGAAAGAAAAAGAAATACAGGCACAAAATGTGTTCCTTTCTTTTTTATAGCTATATTACAGTCCAGGAATCCAGTAGCTTGCTATATAGATGATTCTTGGTTGTATTCTTGGATTTTCAAAAGTAACCCTGAGACTCCCTGAGGCTTTGCATGGTTGAGTTGCATTGAATTCTAGCTGTCAGGTTTGGGTTATGATTTCAGTAACAATGTTACTTCTTAACCAATTATGTAAGAGTTTTGACAAATAAGGCTCCTTAATCCTCATACAGATAAGGATGGTATAGTGTAAATGATAATATGAAACAGAATATAAGTAAAACCAACTCAGAAGTATTTTCTCCCTTGTAATACAGGAGTTCTAATTTTGCTTTTGTAGCTGGTGTGATGTCTCAAAGTCTTCTGCAGATGGACTTGGTTATTTCATTATCATGACTGTAGAAAATGGCAATGTTGGTTTGCAGCTCTAGAGCTTTGATAAAGCCAGCAAAGCAACCCTCCACCATTCAAAGCTGTCTTTATATGCCTTCTCCCATAAGGGAGGGAAAAAGGAATAAGGAGTGAACTTTTTAAAGAACCAATTTGCAAGCCCATGTAGTGGGATCATGTTGAGAGGGATCCAGCTTTTTGCACTTTCTTGAACTGCATCTCAAAGTCAAATGATTGTTGATCAAACAATAGCTTGCACTGCACCTCAGAATTGGCTGCCATTGCTCATGTACAGCTTTGTGCAGAATTTTTTTTTTCCTGGAAAAACTAGTCAACTCAAGATTGAATCGATGTTTTCTTAAGAAAAACAGATAATATTGACTTAGATGACCTAACCAACTTCTACCTCATTACCTTATCGTGATATTTCCATATGCTAAGGTAACTATAATAAAAAGTTCTTTACCTTTTAGATACTAGGAAGCTAACACCTTCTATTAAATATATTCTATTTCTCAGAATTTTAACAGAAATCTGAGACTTATGCTCTGTTAAGTAGATTTAAGTACTGTTAACTACTTTAAACATCTGAAGATCAAAGAATTCATGTACCATGAGGATTAATTAAGTTAAGGCCTGGTCAGCTGAGATCTGAGAAACAAATCCAGAGCCCTTACTTTAGTCTTGACTGAATAGTATTATTAATGAATGGGATTTGAAACTCAGAGATGGGAAAATGGGTTTTTTAAATGAAATAATCTATATTTATTTACATTTTGAGAGAATGAATAGATAATAAAAAGTGAAATCAATTATTTTATATATTTTTCTTAATAATGATTTTAAAATTTTTAAAAGTAGCCCTTGTGCTACGTTCCTAAACAGTTCCTCTCCTGACTCATTGACTTATTTCTGAGTTTCTAGAATTTCACCTGACTGCCATGATACCCCACAAGAATGATCAAAGAATGGGTTAGTGACTGGGAAAACACATGCAAGATAAAGAAGACATACATTTTTTTAAAAGGCTGAAAATCATTTCTCAAATTTGCTAATAAGAGTCAAGCTAGCAAAAAGAGAAATCTGACAAGTATTGGCTTGTGATACTGGCCATTTTTACTGTGTTGCTGTACAAGAAAGTCTAGAAAAAAATGTTTAGTGTAGTACAGAAATATCATAGCTAAGATAAATTCTTTTATCTGGTTAATATGTTCGTACTGCTTAATAGGTCCACAAAGAGAAAATAAATTTCTATTAAGTAGTCTTATTAGGAACTGTCCACAATATCCAAGTGAAATACTGATTTAGGCAGCTTGATACTCGCTGACATTACCAATAAAGGGATCTATTCATTTGTTTTTTTATTCTCTAATAAAGACAATTTGGGCTGGTAAAATCTTTTGCCAAATAAATGACAGTTTTAAATCCAACTTAGGAACTGTAGGTTTCAATTCCTTAAAAGTTGTCGGAGAACAAAAATAAAAAGACACCTGCCATGATATACCTGCTAGGTTGGGATCCGTGTGAAAGGAGACTCTAATTTCATTTTAAACTCATTTCAAAAATCTGAATTTTATATTTAGAGATCAGCTAGTATTCCACTGTTCCTTTTCACTTCTATCAGTCATGAAATGGCAACTTTAACAAAGAACATAATGGTCTATTTTGACATTGGGAATAAATTCACTCAAAATGAGTGTTGTGAATTTAAAGTTTAGAACTCTTTTACAGGCAGTCATATGTTTTAGTAGATTTTTAATGAAATTATAATTTATACAAGTGTTATTTATTTTTAAATTACCCATCATATTTTAAATCTATGTAATAATGAGGTATTCTGTGAGGATTTCATTGTTCTTAAAAATTGCAATAGTTCATTTCCTATTTTTCTTTTTTCCAGATTAAATAAATCTATGTTATTTAATATTTTCTTCTATATTTTGTTTTATCTTGATTTATTTATGTTTTATACTAATTTCAAAAGTGGCATTCCTTTTCAGTGTTCTAATACAGAGGTAAACATGGTCTTCTATAAGAAAAGGTAATTGGCTTTCAAAAAGTGTATCTATAAAATTGGTTAAATAGTGAAATATTCTTTATTATTTACCTGAAATTTATAATTAGATTTAGATTAAAGAAAATGAAATCCATGAGGATCAATAACTTTGCCAAGTACTTTAATGTCAGTATAGCAAACTTTGGAATCAGATAGGTTCGGGTTGGAATCCTTTCTCTGCTCATTTTAGCTCTGTCATCATGAGCAAGTTGTTTACCCTCTTTACTTCATTTAACCATTTAAATTCTGTATGTTTCAGTTAATTCATCTGTAAAATGGGATAGTGACAGTTCCTGATGCAGAAGTGTATTTGCAGAATTTAATAAGATAATTCATGTACAGTTAAAGCATAATGCCTGACACAATATAAATCCTCAATAAAAGTAGTTATTATTATTTAAAATTAAGTTTCTTTCTATCATTGCTGTAATCCAATTGTCAGTACCAGGATACAAATTCAAAGGAATATATAAATTCCTTTTAGTAGATTATCAGTACCCAATAAGTAGCTATAATGAGTACCTCCTTAATCTTACCTTATTTTGCAAAGCAGTGACTCTCTTCAGTCTTCAGTTCCATATTTGTTGTTGTTTCCTTAGGTTCCTGGGCCCATATTTAATCACAGATGATGAAACAAGTCCATCATCTATGAAATCATTTATGCCGAGGCATGGTTAAAACAAATCAGCAATTTAGTACAGAATCACACAATGGCTAATTGTTTGCAGCTTCAGAACCATAATGAGTTTACTTATTGAGGTAAAATTAAATTAAATTTAAATTTAATTTTATTAAATTAATGTGTGCTTGTGTACTCTACCTATATGTTTCCATGTTCCTGTCTGTCATGATGAAAGTAAGTTTATTCCAGTATTTTATCCACAGAAAGCTCATAGACTTTTTTTTTTTTTTTTTTTTTTAATTTAAGTTTTGGCTGTGTTGGGTCTTCGGTTCGTGCGAGGGCTTTCTCTAGTTGCGGCAAGCGGGGGCCACTCTTCATCGCGGTGCGGGGACCGCTCTTCATCGCGGTGCGCGGGCCTTTCACTGTCGCGGCCCCTCCCGTTGCGGGGCACAGGCTCCAGACGCGCAGGCTCAGTAGTTGTGGCTCACGGGCCCAGCTGCTCCGTGGCATGTGGGATCTTCCCAGACCAGGGCTCGAACCCGTGTCCCCTGCATTAGCAGGCAGATTCTCAACCACTGCGCCACCAGGGAAGCCCAACTCATAGACTTTTTAAGGAGTGCCTTTTCTACAAGATAAAGTTCCACATCTTTGGATGAAAACAAGCCTCAGCCCAAATTTTATATTTCTGAACATCATGGGATGCTCTCACAATTTTCAGAAATTTTTTAAAACTAAAAAATTTTTTTAAAGATACCTTGTTATCTTGAAAAGTTTGACTTTTTATCTTGCTTGGATATTATAATATTAAAATAAAGGCCAATACTTTTTATGTGCATACTGTGAATATTTTACATAGACATCTAATTGTCTATGATCATATTATATAAAATTGTTATTTGTAGACAACATCATATTCACTAGGCAGGCTGGCATTGTGCATAATGATAAACAGAATTCAGGCAGGTATACATTGAAGTCATATTTCTGCCATTTACAAGGTGACTAATTTGGGGTGAGTTATCTAACATCTCTGAGCTACACTTTCTTCATCTATATAGTGGAAGTTAAAAAAAAAAAACTATCTCTTTGGGTTATTACACAGATTAAATGAGATAATACAGATAATAATAACACAAGGGCTCGTAATAATGTCTGACCCTCAGTAAGTGCTCATAAATTCTAGCCTTTGCTGTTGTTTATAATTGTTCTTGCTGTTGTCCACCTATACAATTAAGTAGGCTATATTGGGAAAACAGTCGTACGTAATTCTTACCATTACATGAATAATGCATATAAAATACATGTAAAGTACAGTGCTTAGTAAATAGAAGGTGCTTAACAAACTGTACTTTAAAAATTATCAATACTGCACATTCCTTACATATCCATAGTCTTCAGCAACTATTGATAGAGACTTACATGCCCAATCTGTGGCTGGTGACTCATAGGTGCTCACCACAAAACATTCCAGTCGTTATTTTAGAAAAATAAAATAGTTGGTTTGCTTTTTATATTTCCTTTCTATACATAGATATATATCTGTTAGCTTTCTGCAAGTCTTTGAAATAGGTGCTTTATTTATCTTGCTTATAGTCATTTCACTTCATCTCACCAGATATCATCTGCCTTTATTTCCAGCCATCATTCATTCCTCATTCATTTATTTTCCATGTGTCTCATATATTGGAATTTGGTATAAGAGTTTATGAAATGAATGAGTCACTCCTTAAATATTGATTCAAGAGGCAAGGATATGAAATTGGCATTTTGCATTTAATATGCAATGTGTTATCCAAAAGCATTCTGTGAGGCACTGATATTTGGCCATTTCTTTTTCTTGTTTAGTTAATTCACATATAGATTGTGGTTTTGGAGTCCACCAGGCATAGATTTAGCAGTAACATAGATGGTTAGTGCTATGCAGGTGCCAAATTTAAAACACATTATTCAGAGAAACAAAATGGTTTCAAATGGGAAGCACATATGCTTTGCAATATCCATGGTAAATTTCACTTTCAATCAATTTTAATATACCTAATCATGAAAATTAACTTAAAAGTACTGATATGGAGGAACTGCAATTGAAATGACATTTTTTTTTGTCTATGAGACTTTTAAAATGATCTTCACTGAATCATGCAGTTCCATATCACTGACAATACGCATTACTCTCTTTCCGGACAACTAGGGAGATGGATGTGCCAACCTTTAGTTCATACATTAACTGACCCAACTGTCTGACTGAACATTGTAATGTAACTCAGAGCACTTTATTTCTCTTTCACTATGTACCACACACTGTAGTTATTTATTATCTTCCATTAGCCATACCTGCACCCTCTGGCACATGCTCAGATGAATTATGCCTGAGATTAGTAAGTAGTACCCTTTATTTTTCCACTGAAACCAAAGCTTATTGTTCTGAAGATTAACACGCCACTTCTCCAATATTGCTCACCCTTTTAGATTTTTCTTCTTATCTCAACATTTAATTAAAAGAATGTTCAAATATACAACAAAGTTGAAATAATGTTCCAGTGAATACTTGTATAACCATTTATTAGCTTTCTCCTGCTAGCTAAAACATTACTTAATAGCTTAAAACACACACACAAATTTATTACCTGAATATAGGTTGGAAGTCCAGGCACAGTATGACTGGATTCTCTACTCAGGAACTCACTGGGCTGAAATTAAGGCATGGACCGGGGCTGTGATTTTCATCTGGGGCTCAAAGTCTTCTTACAAGCATACTGGTTATTGCCAAAATTCATTCGCGGTTGTAGGACTGTAGCCTTTGTTTACCGGCTAGCTGTTGGCTGGGTTCAACTCTAGAATCAACCGACAGTTCCTTGATATGTGACCTTCAACATAGGCAGTTCTCAACAGGAATGTTTGTTTTCTTCCAAAACACCTGCTCTGCATCTCTCTGACTTCTTTTTCTTTGACCAGCTTGAGAAAACTCTCTGCTTTTAAAGGGCTCATGTGATTAGGAGACCCAACCAGGACAATCTTCCTTTTGTCATATAATATAAAATAAACTAACATAATCATGAATGTGACATCTCATAGGTTCTACCCACAATCAAAGTACAGGGGCTTAGACAAGGGTGGGGATCATTGAAGGTTAGCTACGAATTCTGCCCTGTACAAACCACCACCTATATTGTCATTAATATTTTTACAGTTTCATTGAAGTATAATTAGATATACAGTAAAGTTCACCCTTACCTCTTAAACTTTAAAGCCCACATTTTAAATTAAATTTTTGTATTTTTAATATTCATTTGATCAATTTTCCCAATTATAATATTGGTATAATGGTCAAATATGTGGCTCTGCTAATGGAAAATTATACAAGTCTGTTTGTAGAAGTTGCTATAGAATTACTATTTTTTTAAAAAGTTACTTTTATCAATCACTTGAAGTTTGCCATCTGACTAGACTAGACCAGGCTAAAAATGTCTCCATGTCAGACAACCACAGTTTAATGCTGGCCTAGGGGTTTTTGTTTTTTATTAATCTCAGCAAAAATCTTGAATTTATGAATAAGAGGATAGTTTGTGTATACATTTTTAATTCAGGTTACTCTGCCCAAGAAAAATGTTGCCTAGTATATATTCATGTGATGATATACAGGAGCTGATATTGAAATAGCAATGATAAAGTTGCACTGATTTTAATGGTGTGCATTTAAATATAAATGAGAATAGTGGTCCAAATAAATTCCATCATATTTTGAACAGAGTTATTATAAATTAGGGTCACCTTGCAAAAAGTAGTAAAGAAGACCCATTGGCTGTGATGTTACTGAGGACTAACACAAATGAATATAGCTCTAAAAAAGAAAAAAAAGTGGAGATACATATCATATTATTTTTTTCTTTAACAAACTGCTAAATAAAATTAGAATAGAATGAATGCATCAACAAAGAAATGGTGTGCAGTGACTTATAAAAAACAATATACTCTTCTCAATATATCTAATCTTATCACTTACAGCACACATGAAAGTTGTGCTCTAATGGTGTCCAAATCCAATATTTCCCATGATGAGATCTTTCCAGCTTCATAGTTAGATCTTATTTCATTTTCCACTTTTTATTTTCCCTTGTCATTTCTTTAAAACAACTGAGCATTAAAAAACTCCAGTTACAAAGAACTAAAAATTTGTTGTAACTATAAAAATTGGACATACCTGTAAGTAGAAGTCTGCTGCACCAGAGAAAATGTTTATAGCAAATATATTTTGTCCCAGACATGGCAACTTATTGGCTTCTAAAAATTTTGCTTTTCCTTGGTTAGTCTCTTTTAAACTTAAGTAAGCTTTGCTTTTTAAATTGTAATTTTTATTGAGATAATTCTAGGTTTAAATGAAGTTGTAAGCAATAATACAGGGAGTTCCCCTGTATCCTTTACCTGTTTTCTCCAAAAGGTAACATCTTGCAACACTCTAACATAATATCAAAACCAAGATACGGACATTGGTACAATCCACCAAACTCATTTAGATTTTATTAGATTTACATACACTCATTTGCGTTTATGTGTGTGTGTGTGTTTCTGCACAACCATATCATGTGTATGTTCATGTATCCACCACCACAGTCAAGAAACTGAACAGTTCTATCACTAAAACTTCCCCTCTTGTTGCCTTTTTATTAGCATACTCATCTCCCTCAAACCATTCCTCCCCATGCTTAATCTCTGGCAACCACTAATCTATTCTCAATTTTTATAATTTTGTGATTTTAAGAATGTGTATAACTCAAATCATACAGTTTGTACCTTTAGGTATTGGTTTTTTCAGTCAGCATAATTCCCTGGAGGTTCACCCATGTTGTTGCATGTATCAATTGTTTGTTCCTTTTTATTGCTGAGTAGCATTCCATGGTATGGATATACCAGTTTGTCTAACCATTCACTTGTTGACAGGCTTCTGAGCTGTTTCTAATTTTTTAGCTGTTTCTAATTTTTTCTTAAGTATGAATTAAGCTGCAATGAACATTAGTGTTCAAGTTGTGGTGTGGATGTGATGTAAGTTTTAATTTCTCTGAGATAAATGTCCAAAAGTGTAATTGCTGGGTCACATGTTTAGTTTTATAAGAAACTGTCAAATTGCTTTCCACAGTGTCTATACCATTTTTATTCCCATCAGCAATGAATGAGTGATTCATTTATTTGCAATCTCTCCAGTATTTGGTGTTGTTACTATTTTTTTAACTTTAGCCATTCTGACAGATGTGTAATGTTATCTCATTGTGATTTAAATTTGTATTTCCCTGATGGCTAATTGCTATGGTATGGATGTTTGTGCCCCACCCCCCATGCATATGCTGGAATTCTAACCCTCAAGGTGATGGAATTAGGAGGTGAGGTCTTTGGAATGTGATTAGGTCATGAAGTCAGAGTCCTCAGGAGTGGAATTAGTGTCCTTACAAAAGAAGCCTGAGAAAGCTCCCTTGCCCTTTCACCATGTGAGAACACAGCAAGAAGTCACATTCTACGGACCAGGAACTAGCCCCTCACCAAACATCGAATCAGCCAAGTCTTGGACTTCCAAACCTCCAGAACTGTGAGAAATAGATATTGGTTGTGTATAAGTTATCCAGTTTATGCTATTTATTTATTGCAGCTCAAACAGACTAAGATGGTAATGATGTTGAACATCCTTTCATTTACCATCTGTATATCCTCTTTAAGGAAATGGCTGTTTATATCTTTTGTTTGTGTTCTAAATGGATTGCTTGAGAATTTTTTACTGTTGCATTTTGAAAGCTCTTTATATGCTGTAGATACTACTCCTTTGTCAGATGTATGAATTGCAAATATGTTTTCCCAAACCATAGGTTGTATTTTCATCCTCTTCACAGGGAAAACATTTAAAATTTTGATGAAATCTAATTAATCAATTTTACTTTTAAGGAATGTGCTTTTGGCAGTTCAATTTTTAATTTTTTGAGGAATCTCTATACTTTTTTCCATAGTGGCTGCACTAATTTACATTACCACCAACAGTACATGAGGATTCCCTTTTCTCCACATCCTTGCCAACACTTGTTATTTGTTGTCTTTTTGATAATAGCCATTTTGATGCCAAAACTCAGCCTCTGTGCACTGGTGCCAAGTTGAATCTTGGAGACAGAGTTTTGGGTGAAGTAGAAAAGAATAGCTTTATTGCTTTGCCAGGCAAAGGGGGAAACTGTGGGCTCAAGCCCTCAAAACTGTGTGTCCCAACCTGAGGGGATTTGGTGAAGAGTTTTATAGCAATGGTTCAGGGACAGTGTTGCTGGTAAGGAACAGGGTATGTGCAGGAACTGCATTCCTTTAATCTGGCCTCAGGTGGTCTCCTGATGAGCTTCTGTGGTTCTCGATATTATCCAAACTGTGACCTTCTCTCTGGAATGAAGAATGCTCATCAAGTAGTTAACATCTTCCATTTGTTGGGGATTTTAGTTCTGCAGAAGAGCTCAAAGAAATTGTTATGTATATCCCTTGAGGCAGAACCAGGACCCTGTCCCAAGGCTGCACTATTGTTTCTTTTTTTAAAAAAAATACTTTTCAACATACACTATTTTATTTAGTATTTTTATAAGAATGTATGGTATAGTATACATGCTTTTTACAGATACATAAGCTGAGGGTCAATGAAATTATATAGCATGTTTAATATTAGTAGTAAAAAGTAGTGGGAACAGGACTAAATTCCAGCTGACTTTAAAGTAAACACTTAATCTGCCTCACCTCACTACTTTGATCTCACAGATATGATAGTGGTTTAAAGGTAATTTAAATACTAAAGCTGAACAGATATGGCCTGTGGCCCAGCAATCTCACTTCTAAGTTATATACAACACAGAAATGTGTACATACATTCACCCAACACATGCACATATATATGTAACAGCATAATTTACAGTATGGAAAAGCTAGAAATAACCTAGATTGTCCAACAATAGAATCAATAAATTGCCATATATTCATCCAGTGGAATATAATACAGTGCAAAAGTTAAATTATTGGCACAATTTTCCCAACCACATGGGAAAATTGGACAAACCAAATGATGTTGAAAGAAGCCATTCAAAAATAAAGAGTACGTGGGCTTCCCTGGTGGCACAGTGGTTGAGAATCTGCCTGCCAATGCAGGGGACACGGGTTCGAGCCCTGGTCTGGGAAGATCCCACATGCCGCGGAGCAACTAGGCCCGTGAGCCACAACTATTGAGCCTGCGTGTCTGGAGCCTGTGCTCCGCAACAAGAGAGGCCACGACAGTGAGAGGCCCACGCACCGCGATGAAGAGTGGCCCCCGCTTGCCGCAACTAGAGAAAGCCCTCGCACAGAAACGAAGACCCAACACAGCCAAAAATAAATAAATAAATTTAAAAAAAATAAAATTAAATTAAAAAAAATAAAGAGAACAGTATGATCCCATTCTTATAAAGTACCAAAATAAACTAAACTCTGAGGAAGTGGGTGGGCTACAGCAGGATGTTGGGTTCTGGATGCTACTTCTGTGTGATTTATTGACCCAGGTTATGGTTATGGAACCCCCAGGGTGTGTTCATTTTGTGAAAATTCATCAATTTATAATGTTGCACTATTGTTTCTTGACTGCCCCTCCCTTGTCTCTGCATCCCCTCCCTTCCCTGATCAGCAACTCTTTGAACCTGCCCTTTGGAACACAGGGAAGGTCATGGAGGCTGAAACCTACTCCCTACAAACAAGAAACAGGAGACTCAATAAAGCTTCCATGCCCGGGAGACCCACATGGTCCTGCTCGGTTTCAAAATGCTTTTTCTGCATCAGTTGATAGGACCATATGATTTTCCTCCTTAGACTGTTTATATGCTGGATTACATTGTTTCTCCAGTGTTGAACAAGTCCTGCACACCTGGAATGTTCTTGGTCATGGTGTATAATTATTTTTATACACTGTTGAATTTGATTTGCTAATATTCTGTTTAGGATTTTTGCTTCTACACTCATAAGAGATATTGGTTAGTAGTTTATTTTTTTATATTGTCTTTGTCTAACATTGGTATCAGGGTAATAATAGCCTTATAAATGAATTGGGAAGCATGCTTCCTCTTATTTTTCTTGGAATATACTTGGAATCAACTCTTCTTTAAATGTTTGGCAGAATTCTCTAGAATTTTAACTGTACCACTGTATTTTTTCAGCTAACAGAACTTTCTCCCTTCACTTGACTCTTGTTTTGATATATTCTCATTCCAAGGAAATGCACCTACATTAAATTCTGCTTATTTTAGCCATGACCTTGTTTAGAGAAACAATGAGACAATCCTGATCTTTTAATGTTGATATGCTACAACCTGGAAACATGTCTTTGTGATAAACAAAAAAGTCAGAGTGGTAACTCACCTACAAAGAGCATACTATTAAGATAAAACTTTTGGAGATTATCAAGCAGGGCTGACTGAAATTCACTTTCTACCCTTTCTTGGGGTAAAAGAAAATAACTAAGGTTGCCATAATTGTGAAAGAAAAAAAAAATGTTTGATGGTCCCAAGGGTAAATTTGACCTTCACTGAAATTAAAACAAATTTTGTTAGAGCATTTCTAATGATTTAACGTTTGTTTTGGCTTATGGTATCAAGCATTGTTCCTGTAGTCCATTTTAAAGTTTTGTTATCTATCTGTATAGTACTAGTTATGAAATATTTTGCTTTCTGCTGTTCTTTGCTTGCAATGATTAATTCCTAGTCAGGTGATGAATGTGAATAAAGGGTGGCAATTACAATTTCTTTAATCACTTAATAATGTGGGTCCAGGGTTCAATTGAGATTTTAGACATATATCTAAAGGAATTATACTGAATTTTCTATTAATCACTGCATCCTTAGTGCTGACAAGGTCTCTTTCTAACAATAGATCTAATCATTTCAAGATGAGCCACAATTAGAATGAATATGATAAAGATCTCATCATCTGGGCCAAGATTCTGATCCCATGAGCCCAAGATAGAAACCTCTGTTTCATTACTTAATTTAACATTAAGGGCCATGCATTAAGTCTTGTGGCTCTGGAGATTTATAAATGTTTAAAGCCCTTAATAAACTTAGCTTTTTAATTTTGGACCACAGTCACTAGCTGAATAAAATGTTTGATTTTTTTTTTAAACTGGGACTTTATTTTATATGCTTCAGGCAAACTAGATCAGTATTATACAGTTTTCTATAATTCATTTTCATAAGGTAGTGATTTACTTGTGACCTCAAAGCAAAACTTTTCCCTCTCACAGTCTTTTACTACCATTCAAGGCACTTTCGTATATATCAGAAATTAATTCATTGATCATCTCTAAGTAATTTTTAGTAGCTGACTTGGTCAATAGATTGTAAGATTCTTCCTTGTTTGTTATAGTGTACTCAAGGTTTCACAGTGCATGGTTAAAATAAAGGATGATGATGTTGATATTAACAATAACAGACAGAGTTTGTTGAGAGCTTACCATATGATGGTGTTAAGTGCTCTACTGTTTAACTCAATTAGCCCTCACAAACACTCTATCATAGTACTGCTATTTTTATTCTTGGTGTTTTACAGATAGACAAGCTCAAGCACCAAATAGAGTATTCAAGCAGCTGGCCCATGGTCACACAGTTAATAAGTGGTAGAGCTGAGTTTTGAGCCAGGCAGTCTACTTCCAGAGCCCATGATCCTAAGTACCATGCCTGTCACATAGTAGATGCTCAATAAATATTTGTTGACTGATAAAATTCTATAGTTAAAGCTCCCAAGAATTACAACTCTCTCATTCTTCTAAAAATACTAACGATAAATAACCAATCATAAAAATAAAAGTGTCCTGAATACAGAGCTCTGTTGAGAATAAATGCAGCCAGAGAGATAAATGGAACCATCCACTGTTTTATGTTGAACTGGAAGCTGAAAATAACAATGTCAATGTAGTAAATTGGAAAAAAAAAATGAAAATCTACATGATAGATTCACAAAGCAGTAAAAAATGTACAAGCTTAAAATATTTTAGATACTTTAAGAGCTAAATTCTGGGAAGACGCCTGAGGCGGATAAGCCTCTAGGGGAATGAAATACCTTTTTAAATAAAGCTCAGACCCTATCTTATGCAGTTTTAATGTAAGTCTTTGATAATTCAAGACTTTATGGATCACTCAGGAGGAGTGCTTTTATTTCTGTATTATAGAAATCTGGCAGCATCATAGATATTGGAGTCTAGCTATGGTAAGTATTCAGTTGTGCGTTTAATTAATATTCACTTTATATCTCTGCTAAAGCTATAACTAAATGTTTAGAAATTATTCTCTGGGAAATAAAATTATACAAGGATACCTCTATTATTGAGGGAAAAGCTGCCAAACTATTTTGAGATCACAAGTATTGTAATTATCTATATTCTTGTCTCTGTTCCCTTATGAAGACTATAATCTCTGTAAGGGCAAAGATGATTATTTCTATCTTGGCTGTTATCTTAGTAACTAGCCTGGTGAATGAGTTAATGAAGAAGTTAGAGGTGATGGAGGAAACAAAAGTTCATTCTAGGCTGTATTTTCCCAGCACTGTCACACTGGGTAGTCCTTCTTACCTTGAAGGGGAACTAGATTGTGAATCCTTGGTCTTTTCTCCACAAATAAGATGCTCTCCTTACATATGATGCATCTGACTTAACCAGATGGAAACTGAACAAAGAATTAAAATGTTTGAATTGGAAAACTGGTCAATTATACAATTTAGTAGTTTGCCTACATTATAGAAAATAAACTAATACTAGAGGCTCCAGATTATGCAGCTGGCCATGTTACTTGCATATGTAAAAACATTGAATATTCTAATTGTTAATATAAATGTAACGGTAATTTTTGAGGGAAAATTAACTTAGAGAAATCCAGTAGGTAAATACAAATGTAACTGCCTAACGTTAAAATCAATGCAAATGACGACTTTATAGAAACACATCTGAATGTACTTTCTCTAGCATAGAAAATCATTAGTTAGGAAAGAAAGTACTCTAGGGGATATATAATATTTATCTATTTGGAATTATTCATACATATTTGAAACATTATTCATCATCTAATTTATTTATTGCTAGATATTGTGGCACATAGAACATTAACTTCTAGTAGTATAATATTTATTTTTGATGCATTTCTACCTAAGACATACAACAGGCTTGGGTGAAAAGAATATTTCCTTCCTGATTCATGCAATTTTGGCACATAGTATAATAGTATAAATCTCTGAACCTCAGTTTCCACACATATAACATTAGCATAATTGTATTTATGAACTATTCTAAGGATTAATTCAGATAATGTATACTAAGTAGCTAAGAGAAAGTCTGATTCATAGGACACTTAAAAATAGTAGATGTCCAAAATAGTTGGGAGAGAAAAAGAAAGAAGAAAAGAGGGATGGGAGGAAGAGGATTTTATTTGACCTTCAAAATAATCTCTAAGGGTAGGAGAGCTATGAATTGTTATTGTTATCTCCATTTTACATATCAATAAACAGATTCAGAGAGCTCAAAGGACTTGCTCAGGGTCACACAGCTCTTTGCTCCCTTGTGATATGATAGTATTTTATTCATCTGCCCATTACAACACTTAAAATATAATACTGTAATTATCCATTTCTACCTCTGGCTTCCCTAATAAACTGTGAGATCCTTTTGGGCAAGGGCCTTATCCCATTCATTTTTCTATAATTTAGAAAATTTGTACATAGTACCAAATAGGCTTCTGCTAAATGTTTCACAAATGAGTGAGTGATCTGGAACTGGAACCTATGTCACATTATTCAAAACCAGATATTCTATTTCTCTTGTACCATATGCTTACTTATAATCATCCCAGTCCTCCAAAAACTTACATATTATATGAAATATAGTGATTTGTGTTCAGTAATCTTTCAATGCATTTTTGGTTTGATAATCATAAAACAGAACAACTTATTTTCTCTCCTAGGGTATTGTTTTCCTGAAATGGGAGTATATCCCCTTCGCTAATTGTATTTTTAACTAGGACTGCCATAAATTACCAAAATATTTGGTTAAAACAACAGAAATTTATTCTCCCACAATTCTGCAGGCTAAAATTCTGAAATCAAGGTGTCCTCAGTGCCTCTGAAAGCCCTAGGGAAGAATCTTTCCTTGTTTCTTCCAGCTTCTGTGGGCACCTGACAATCTTTGGCATTCATTAGCTTGTAGCTGCATCCCTCTAGTCTCTGCTCCACCATCACTTGGCCACTTTCTTTCTGTCTGTGTGTGTCCTCTTCTTACAAGGACACCAGTCTTTGGATTGAGGGCATCCCTAAATCCAGGATGATTTCATCTCAAGATCCTTAACTAACTAACATCTACAAAGACCCTTTTTACAAATAAGATCAAATTTTGAGTTTGGAGTGGACATGAATTGTTGGAGGACACTATTCTATCCACTAAAGCTATTATGCTTCATTTGAGTTGATAGTATTAAGACAAGCTTAATGAAATCTCACAAACCTAAAAGCAATGAATTCAACCGGGGAAAAAAATGAAGGGCTTTGAGTTTCAGTTTTTTCAGATGATTTGAAATAAAGTTGAAAATTCTACAGAAAATGCACTAAAAGTGGAAATTCAGTATGGAATTGCTAGAGGAGTTTGAAATAGGGGAGAATATATCAGTAATCAGCTAAGAGCTGAAGAAAACTATATGATGATCCCAGAAGAGAAGATTTTTCCCACCTAGGAAATAAGCAAGAAGTGATAATGGGTATCAGACAATTATAATAACTTAGTCTGCTGTAAGCTAGGTAATATTAGATTAAAACTAAAGCTGAAGGATACATTAAAATGAATGCAACTATATCTTAGGTTCAAGTCACAATCAGGAAGTCATATGCTTAACTAGTACCTATGTGAGACCACTATATGAGAATTTAACGTTCACTTGAATCGATGCTAATGAAATAATGATACTGTTTTAAAATACCCTTTTGTTATCTCAGAGTTTGATATAAAGGCAGGTGCATAGGTCACTTTTAAGTTTTTATTTCTTATCATAGATCTAGTTAGTCATGCTTTCATCTAATATAAAAACCAGGCATTCACAGAATTAAGCAGTCTGGTAGCTACTGCACATTAAAACAATGATTTCCTTTTAGCAAATAAGAAAGATCGTTTGTATTCTGATGTTTATTCTCATAATCACTTTATTACTTTGATGTTCATTTTGTAAACATCTACGAGCTTTAATAGATGCAATGCAATATTCTCAGTTTTACATTTCACAAGAATGACACGTTAAGATGATCTGTAATTTAAAGTGATATTGGAGACAATTGCCTATGTCTTTAGCAGCAAACAGAGGTATCTTTAAGCAAAATTCAGACAATTAAAAATAAAACACTGTTTTGACTGACATGCAATATTTTAAGAAAGCAGACGTGTCTGTCACATTGATTTTGTTATTGTCACAGTATAAGAATGTTTCAGGGCAAGAGTAGGGTTGTGAATAAACCAGAAAGATTATGTGAGAACAAGTGTAATAGTATTCTAACTTAACCCTGCCTTCTCATAAGAAACTGTGAATTTGGTATCATCCATAATATTCCGCTTCTATGTCATTTTGAGAATATTTTACTCTTGTTTAGCTTTGTTAGATCAATTCTAGTATCAATCTTGAATAAAGCATTGTTTTTTTCCCCCCTTAGTTTGACTCTCATTCTGGTACTCTATATAATCTCTGCATGTTCCAAATCCAACGTTCAGCACCCATGAAAAAATCATTTCAACTGGATTTAATCAGTACTCTCAATCCCTTTCCCCCATATTCAGCAAATGCAATGTTCTTGTCCCATGATATCCTATGTGTTCCATGATATCCTATGTATTCTTCCCATGATATCCTATGTGTTCTTCCAACTGTTTTATCAGACTTTTAACAGTGATATACTATAAGGTAGGTGGATTTGAATAAATAATTTGACAAACATTTTTAAAAGTTTCATTAACTTTAGCAGAGGGAATTTCCTTAATGTAGTTCAAATTATATGTAAATTCATATCAAGAAATAGATAGCCTTTCAACCCTCTCAACGGATGGGTTTGGCAATCTATTCAATGGTATCTTAGTAACAGGGAATAGTACATTAAGCTCACATAGTAGAATAGTTCATGCTACATAGTTTTATTGATCTAATTAAAATAATTTTGGACTCCAGTGTATAGTTTTAAAAATATTTAGATAGGAATTTAATTCTAAGTATTCTAATATTTAATTCTAATATTTAGACACTCTTTAATTCTAAAGTTACAAATAAATTACCTTGATGGCAAGGATGTGGAGAAATTGGAACCCTTGTACACTACTGATGGGAGTGTAAAATTGTGCAGCTGCTTTGGAAAACAGTCTGGCATTTCCTCAAAAGATTTAACATAATGTTACCCTATGACCCAGCCATTCCACTCGTAGGTATATACCCAAGAGAAAAGAAAACACATGTCCATGCAAAAACTTCTGTATGATGTTTATATTAGCATTATTCATAATACCCAAAAGGTGTAAGTACCCAAATCCCCATCAATTGATGAATGTTTAAACAAAATGTGGTATATCTATACAATGAAATATTATTTGGACATACAAAAGAAATGACTTACTGAAACATGATGCAACATGGTTGAACCTTGAAAACATTATTATAAGTGAAAGAAGCCAACCACAAAAGACCACATATTATATGATTTTATTCATAAGTCCAGAACAGAGAAATATACAATAAAAAAACAAAGTAGTTTAGTGGTTGTTTAAAGCTTGGGAGAAGTGAGAGGTTAAGGGGTGATAGTTAAAGAGTATGGGGTTTCTTTTGTTTTGTTTTATGTGTTTAAAAAAAATTTATTGGGGTATAGTTGATTTATAATATTGTGTTATAGGGTTTCTTTTCGAGGTGATGAAAATGTTCTAAAATTGAATATGGTGATGATTACAGATACCTGTGAATATACAAAAAAAAACTTTGACTTTATACTTTAAATGAATTAATTCTATGGTATGTAAGGTATATCAATAAAGATGTTAAAATAAAACACCAGTAATAAGAGCTAACATATATATACTATTCAAAGTGCCAACTACTGTTTGATGCCCCTAGTTTACTGATTTAACCCTTGTAACAAATACTCTGGAGTAGGAACTCATATTTCTCTATTCTACAGATGATGAAACTAAGGCAAAATGACAAGAAGAAACATGCCTGGGGTCACATAGGTAATAAGTGATAGAGACAAGAATTGAATCCAGTCAATATAGCTCCAAAATTTGTGCTTTTCAGTAAGATTCATAATCAATTATTACAATCTAGCTCTAATTATCTATGTAATTAAATAATAGAGGAATATCTTGTTATTTGATTCAGTCTATAAATATTTATTGTAGGTCTCCTTAGTACCAGGCACTTTGTTAGACATTGAGAATATAGCAGAATTCCAAACTCCAAAATGGCAAAATGCCTGCTGCCACGGAGCTTACATTCTAGAACTTTAGAATCCAGAAGATCTGGATTGAAACCTCAGCTCTATACCTTACAAGTAGAGTGATTAAGTAAATTTCTTCATCTCTTTGATCCACATTTTCCTCTTTGTAAAATGGAAATGATAATTTTCTCACATCAAAGTGTCACTATAACAATTAAGTGAGATGATATTTGTCACTATAACAATTAAGTGAGATGATATTTGTAAAGCATTTACTAAAATGCTTCATACTCAATAAATGAAAGGTGATGATAGCAGTGGCAGTGATAGTTGTAGTAATAGTATTCCTGTCATTGTCACAATCATCACCTTCATCATCATTAAATGTAGCTAATGCCTTGGATTCAGTGTAGGAGGAAGATATAGCCTTCTAAACTTTTGCTTGAATAAGTTCACATAGCTACTTGTGAACCCAGGACTGAAACCTGAATCTTCTGATTTCAAATTTCATATTCTCTTTACTGATGTATTGAAACTATGTATACAATTTTTATACCAGTCTCAAATTTAGAAAAAAGAGAATAAGACAATAAAAATCCATAGATACATTCCCTTAAATGTGTTCTTTTGAAATGGTGATTTACATTTTAGAGAGGAAATAGATAGTAAACAAACATGTTGAGAAGGACTTTTAGGCTTACTATTATTATTAGATTCACCAGTATCTTTCCTTTAAAGCCAACAACACTCTAAGTTGCTAACTGAATAAAGTTCTGAAATACAATGTCACATGTACCAGCTTACTAAAAAAATAAACTAGGCTGTGGTAGTTATATGGAGATTTAAGCCAAGTAAAAATTACACTTGAAGTTCTGATATTTTTAAAGCGTAGATTAGGGGGAGAGGTTGGATATTCCACATGGTATAGTATTAGAAACCTGACTCCATAGGCTTTTAATTTTTTATAAACACACATGCACACACAACGATAAAAAGCCTTCTTCCCCAGTTTTTTCCATCTGTTAGACAAATATTTATTCGGGATCTGCTCTGTGTACTATTTTCATTTGACCATGCCATTCAGAAAAGGTACCACCACAACCCTGCTGGTGTCATTGAAAGTGCTTTTTGTTAAATCTTGACCACTACTGGACATCTCAAGTTGTTATTGCGCCTGATCCAGCTGACAAAAATTTAGTGATGTTGAATGGACCTAGAGATTATCATACTAAGTAAAGTAAGCCAGACAGAGAAAGACAAATATCATATGATATTGCTTATATGTAGAATCTAAAAATAAATGATACAAATGAACTTACATACAAAACAGAAATAGACCCACAGACATAGAAAACAAACTTATGGTTACCAAAGGAGAAAGGTGGGGGGGACAAATTTGGAGTTTGGGATTAACATATACACATTACTATATATAAAATAGATAACCTACAAGGACCTACTGTATAGCATAGGGAATTATACTCAATATTTTATAATAACCTGTAAGGCAAAAGAATCTGAAAAAAATAGATATATATGTATGTATGACTGAATCACTTTGCTGTTTTCCAGAAACTAACATTGTAAATCAACTATACTTCAATTAAAAAAAGAAATTTAGTGATGGTTGATGCTTTATTGAGTGATAATCGTAATCAGCTTTTAAAATAAAGCTGTGCTTATCAAGTGCATTATCTCCTGTACACATTCTGTTCTATTTCTTTCCTAATCAGCAGGCAGAGTAGTGAGTTAGGATAAGCTCTGGTGTCTTTGTCCTCTAATAAGTTTCTTCCTCTTTCTGTTACCTGTGTTTAGAGATGTGGCTGCCTTGACTTCTGACTCTAGTCTTGTTCCCTTTACTCTGTCATTAGTCTTAGTGATCAGAAATTCCTAATAGTTGTGTTCAAGAGGACAGCTGCTCTGTAAGCAGCAGCAATACATGAAGGCAGAATGAAGGTAACAGCTGTACTGTACACAAGTCAGAAAAGGAAAAGAGAAGTAGTAAACTTGGAGGTGGGTAAAAGAAGGAGTTAGGATTTTTCAGAGAGACTGCACAGAGGCAATATTCTTTTGGGTTAGAGACTTCTTCTTGTGTTGATCCCACCCTTTGTCCTTGTTGTGTTCATCCTGAATGCACAGGCCAAAAACAGACAAAGCTGAAACAAAAGCACATAGATATTGAGGAATACCAAAATCATTTGATTTTATTTCTTCCAATTATACTGATACAGCTACAGCCTCAGTGTATACTTGAATAACTCTTCACTGTGGTGACTTATCTGCCACCACACTCTACTGGGCTAACTCTGTATGATACAGAAGAGAGCTGACTAAAATTTGAGGATGCTTTCCTAGTTGGATCATCCCCTTGATATTAACACACTTTACTTCTCTTGTATGCTATATCTTGGCCCTCTTTTTCATTAGAGTCAATCAGCTCTATCAATCTAGGAAATTAGATATAATAGGAGAAATGTTCATTTATTGGCAGCAAGAGTTAGAATTTATTCACTCCTAGAGGTTAATAAGAACGTATATGAAAACTACATGACTAATGTATACTATAGAAAATTCTGAGCCCATAACATTCAGACTGGTGAACTTTTCTCCCTACTTCACTATATATAATTTAGTTTGGACAGTGATTTTGTTGATATAATTTTGGCCTCTTGGGGGTCATTTTTAAAATAAGGGGATAAAAATCCATGTCTCCATTAAAATAGAAATTGCTTTTCAGCATGTTTTTTCCCTTTCCAGAATTGATTTTTTTTTAATGTTTCTATCATCAAGTCTGGTATCAATTTGCCAACCTACTCACATGCCTGCCAATATATTTCTGTGCTTTCTTTTAATTCTAATGCTTGTCTAGTTGTCATGAGATAGGGCCCACTTATGGTGACAGATTGTGTTCTGTCTGTGTGGTGTGAAAAATGCAAAGACTATCATTTTAATATTTCCCACTTGATCTATTTTAAACTTTCTCAATAGAAATTCTCAAACAAGGGTAAAAGGAGCACAGCATAGGCAATGCTCTTAATTAAAATATATAATTTAGGGAAATAAACACATATTCTGGAGTTGTCTTTTTTCACTGCAGTGGTAAAGAGGTGCTCTCAATATGCTGACTAACCTTAAATATTAAGTCATTACTTTTTCAATAATTCACTAATTTACCAAGAGAGATATAATTAATATTTTCACATCTTCACTTGTCTTGCTAAGGATTTTGCATTGCTCAGTAATAAGTGGTAAAACATCTAACTAAAATCTACTGTGATTTTACAGTAAATTCTAATGGAGGGAATATAAAAAGATCTATCGTGGTTCTATAAAATAAAGAATGGTATTTTTTAATATTATATTCTTAAATATGGGTAAAGTTTTGAGGGTTTTTTTGTCCATGATATTATTTCTGTTGGAAAGTTAAAATTTTTAACCTGTTATTTAAGAATTATCATTCATAATAAAGAGAGATGTAAATACCAATTGTTTAAAGACATTAAAATCCAAGGACACTTTTGTGAAAGAGATTATTCAAGGCATTATCCTCAGGCTATGCCTTCACAGACAAATAGAATTCTAACACTGAGCCATTGACGGCTGAATTTGATCAACACATAAGGACAATAAGAATATCTTAGGCTAAAAATAATTACCCAAAGTGGAAAGAAAAAAACACACTTTGATTTCCTTAGATAATAGAATTGTGACCATGTCTGGATACCTTCCTCAAAAGTCAATTTTGGAAACTCAAGTTATATTAATATGACAGGAAAAAAACTATACCCTTTTTGGTCTGAGAATAAGTCATTGGATAACAAAATATAGAGCCTTTGTTTTGTTTCAAGGCAAATATGCTCAGAGACTGAGATTATCTTTGCCAATATTTTATTTAACACAGGTCTACTGTGGGAATTATAATTTCACAAGCCAATAGCATATAAGATAATGTCCCTTAATAAGCCAATAAAGAAATAACATACTCCAAACCAATGATTGATTAATTACACTATTGTTCCAGGCAAAGGGCACGATGAAAGGAATAAAGTCCAAATTTAGTTGTGGTGTACCTTTCTGTTGCAGGAAGGGAGACCCCTTCCAGGGCCTAGAGTGGGCTCTTGTCTAACACTCGCAAATGAATTGTCCAAGGAGACACATGCACTGACATAGCAAAAGACTTTATTGGAAATGGGCACCCAGGCAGAGAGCAACAGGGTAAAGGAACCCAGAAGAACTGCTCTGCTACGTGGCCTGCGGTCTCAGGTTTTATGGTAATGGGATTAGTTTCCGGGTTATCTCTGGACAATCATCTTGCGTGGCGCATATTTGATCTGACTCAGGGTCCTCCCTGGTGGCGTTCACATCTCTCAGCCAAGATGGATTCCAGTGTGAGGGTTTCTGGGAGGTGGGCAGGACATGTCGTCTCCTCCCTCCTTCTTTTAGCCCTTCCCAAATTCTTCCAGGTTAGTTTTACAAGACATACTATGGGTTGGCATCCTCCCTCCTTTGGCCCCTCCCAAATACTCCTGGTTAGTTTTTGGTGGCAGCACCACATTCTTCATCGAGACCTCTTGTTGCAAGACAACTCAGTCAAGAGGTTATCATCATGCCTGGTCAAGGTTTCAGTCAATGATTCCCTGACATTTCTATGAGCTGGTTCTCGGGAGAGAGAGCTTAGTCAACTGAGAGCTAATGTCCAGCTGCCAGCGCAAAGATGAAAGTCTCTTGTTGTAGAGCACATCGCTAGGAAATGAAGGCACTGAGGCTGGCAAGCATGATAATCTCCTTCCCTGGGGCTGCTTTATGGTTTTCACCACTGCTGAGCAGAGATCCACCTTCCTAGGCAGGAGCCAATACCCCAAAGTCTTCAGAGAGCTATTTAGATCAGCAAAGAGTCACCTTGCCCAGACCGAACACTCTCAGATGGTCCTCACACACTCTGGGTATTTATACTCTAATGTCCCCTTGCCATAGTTGCTTCTTCATATGTTCTTATTGATAAGACCCCAGCGGTGCCCCTCAGCAGTTGAGCTACTACTGAGTGCTTGTCAGCAACCGCAGATGTTGATGATGACATCCTGACACAACAACTTCAATACTTTTATTGAAACAAGTTTACTTATAAAAACAACTGTATTCTTAGATCAAAACAATTTTTGTCATGAACAAATAGATCTGAAATCATATCAAACCACTAAACAACAGCATTCATCCTCTTACTACATTTATTGTATCTTTCTTTGTATATACCCTTATTTCAAATTCACCTCTATCTCCTCCCCAATTTTCTCTGATGCTCATAGAGACTTTTGCACAACTGTAGCAATGACAGGGAACTGAGATAAATTTGGGGAGTATCGTTAGCTAGAAATGTTAGACATGTGATCCTTTTATCATGTGATGTATTCATCCTCTACAATGGAGAATGAATCCAAGTGACAAATGGCCTAAATGCTTCTGGAGTTTTCAAAATCAATTTACCCCATTTCCTGAGGTTGAATGGGGGGAAAAAGAAGTCTTAAATGAACAAAATGACTTTACCAGGATGGCTGCAAAAATTATTTAGTTGAACAGAATTGAATTAAGTTGCTCCTAAGACCCACAAAAATTAACATTTAGAGAGAGTATCCAAAGCTGTATAGATATTTATGTTTATTCCTAATTCATGAATCTCCAACTAAACTAGCTTTTCTTTTTAAGAAATGTGTTCATGCTTGAGATAAAGACTCATCCACTTAAAAATGGTTGGAAAATAAATAAGAGAATATCTAATTGGAAATACGTCTTTTCTTGGCCAATGCCTATGTGAGCTAAGGATTTAATGACTTTTTGATGACCATCGAAGATTTTTATATGGCTCTACATATTGCTGTATGAGATTTACAATGTTATTATATCCCTTTCCTGAAACCACTGAAGAATGCAACAGATGAAAATAGTTTCATTAGAAGAACAAAACAGTGTATTATTGCACTGGGAATTTTGGCATGTTTTTTAAAAAATGTATTTGCAATAACAAATTGGAGCTGATTTTTGTTTTTGTTTTTGTTTTGTTTTGTTTTCCTTTGCTTCCTTTGCCTCCACTTTATCCTAAATCAGCGGAAATCCGAGGGAAAAAAGGCGGGAAAGGTAAGATTGTAAATTTCAAAGAAAATTGATTTCAAAATATGTTGTGATAGTTTTTTCTTACATTTCTGAAGCCACAGTAGCTACTAAGTGGAGTTAAAACTGTAAGTATTTAAGATGACATATGTTGTAGTTCTGCCTTAAAAGAGCTTCAAGCTGAGCTGTCTCTACATTTTGTATCACTTACACAGTCCTGGAAGCAATTTTCAAGTCTTATTTTATTTTATTTTTCACCAACACTTTCTTTTCCCACTGTGCCAAAACAACATACCGCTGACAGCATCACTTCGTGAATATTCTGGTAATACAGTTATTTTATGATAAATTTTAACAATAAAAGGGACCATTTTGGTGTCAATTCACAATTTAACAGTGACAGCACAAGTTAGTGAATATGAAGCATGATGATGTCTGATAAGGTCACAGAGAAAAATACCATAAACTAAACATGGTTAATCAGTAAATTGATGTTCTCTGAGAAACTGGGCTTTAGAATGTCATCTTTCAATGCAAAAAAAATTTTCTAATTGAAATATAGATGATGTACAATATTATGTTAGTGTCAGGTGTATTACATAGTGATTTGACATTTGCATACATTATGAAATGATTAACACCATGATAAGTCTAATAACCATCTGTAACCATATAAAGTTATCACAATATTATCGACTGTATCCTTTATGCTGTATATTACATCTGCATGACTTATTTATTTTAAAACTGGAGGTTTCTACCTCTTAATCCCCTTCACCTTTTTCAACCACTTTCCTCCCCTCTGCCAACCGCCTTTTTGTTCTCTGAAGTCTGTTTTTGTTTTTTAGATTACGCATATAAGATCATACAGTTGTTGTCTTTCTCTGTCTGATTTATTTAACTTAGCAAAATACCCTCTTGATTCATCCATGATGTCACAAATGGCATGACTTCTTTTTTTTAATGGCTGAGTAATATTCCATTATTATTGCATAATATTTGATGGACTCTTATTTGGCTTCCATATCTTGGCTATTGTAAATAATGCTGCAATGAGCATTGGGATGTATATATCTTTCTGAAATAGTGTTTTAGTGTTTTTGTGCTGGATCATATGGCAGTTCTATTTTTAATTTTGTGAGGAAACTCCATACTGTTTTCCACAGTGGCTGTACCAATTACATTCCCACCAACAGTGCACAAGGTTTCCCTTTTCTGTACATCCTCACCAACACTCGTTATTTGTTGTCTCTTAATGATAGCCATTCTGACAGGTGTGAAGTGGTATCTCATTGTGGTTTTGATTTGAAGTTCCCTGATGATTAGTGATGTTGAGCATCTTTTCATGTGTCTTTTGAGTATCTGTATGTCTTCTATGAAAAAATTTCTTTTCTGTTCCTCTGTCCATTTTTTAATCAGGTTGTTTGTTTTCTTGACGTTGAGTTGTATGAGTTCTTTGTGTATTTTGGATATTAACCCCTTATCAGTTATACCATTTGCAAATATATTCTCCCATTCTGTAGGTTGCCTTTTTGTTTTGTTGATGGTTTCCTTCGTTATGTAAAAACTTTTGAGTTTGATGTAGTCCCATTTGTTTAGTTTTGCTTTTGTTTCCCTTGCCTGAGTAAATAGACTCCCCAAAATATTGCTAAGACCTATGTCAAAGACCATGCTGCCAATGTTTTCTTCTAGGACTTTTATTGTTTCAGGTCTTACATTTAAGCCTTTAATCCATTTTGAGTTTATTTTTGTATATGGTGTGAAAAAGTAGCCCAGTTTGATTCTTTTACATGTAGCTGTCCATTTTTCCCAGCACCATTTATTGAAGAGAATTTTTCACATTGTATAGTTTGACCTCCTTCAATGTGAAAATTTTAAGTTCTGCTCACATATATACGAACAGTCTAGCTGTCTAGAAAAATTTGGTTTTCTACCATTAAAAAAATAAACTATGTCACACATATTGTTAAATTTTAATTACCTCATTGGTTAAACTGCACCACCACTAAAAATAAACAGTTATTCAGCTGTTCACTGACATTTGTTTTCTAGAATTTATGCCTTGGTTTCTTCACCATGTTTTGAGGTTTGGAACCAAAATGTTGTCATAACTATATGCTAGGTTAAATATGAGTGTTTTTCTAGTTTGAGAGACCAAATTTTGTCTTTAAAAAATAACTTGCGGGCTTCCCTGGTGGCGCAGTGGTTGAGAATCTGCCTGCTAATGCAGGGGACACGGGTTCGAGCCCTGGTCTGGGAAGATCCCACATGCCACGGAGCAGCTGGGCCCGTGAGCCACAATTGCTGAGCCTGCGCGTCTGGAGCCTGTGCCCCGCGACGGGAGGGGCCGCGATAGAGAAAGGCCCGCGCACCGCGATGAAGAGCGGTCCCCGCACCGCGATGAAGAGTGGCCCCCGCTTGCCGCAACTGGAGAAAGCCCTCGCACGAACCGAAGACCCAACACAGCCAAAAATAAATAAATAAATAAATAAATAAGAAAATCCTTTAAAAAAAAAAAAAAAAAAAAAAAAGAGTGGCCCCCGCTTGCCGCAACTACAGAAAGCCCTCACACAGAAATGAAGACCCAACACAGCCAAAACTAAATAAATAAATAATTAAAAAAAAAAAAAAATAACTTGCCAAAGGGTGGTCTAGACTATGCCAGAAGTACTCTGTTAGCCCTGGATGGCTTTATCAAGTGTGAGAATTACCTGAAAACGGAGCCTGACTAGAATGTCAAAGTGAATTTTCATTAGTGTTTGAGAGATAAACTAAAATAACAGCATTAGAGAATTTTCACTCAATATACCTTTCTGAAAGTTTTCAAATGCCTGTCTGAACCATCTTATCACTGTGACCTTGGAGTGATGACTTTTTGAGAATTAACTCCTCAGAGAAGGCAAAAGTTTATAGAAGATTTCTCCAATTAAAAGGAGGGAAGCAAGGGGAATAAAATGTCACTAGCTATGTAAAGTGAAAGAGAGAGAGAGAGAGAGAGAGAAGCTCTACAGATTTTAGGTGTTCTAACATTCTCAACCATTCTGGTAAATTTAGAAAAGGACCTGTTACTCAGTTATTTAAAAGTTGGAATTTTGAAGAACAGAAATATTGGCAGATTTTATCTAGTATAGTTATTCTATAAATAGAAAAGTGTTTTTGTTTTAGAAAATTAAGACTCTGTATACAGCACTCTGGGGTGAACTCAGAAAACACCTGGGTCATGAAACTTTAACATAAACCACTTCAATTGTGAATATTAAAACAGTAATATAATCACAATATAAGGAGCAATGGAAAGTGTGTTTTTTTTTTTTTTGGTCAAATAAAAGCAAATCTGGACTTAGAGATTTTATTCAGAATAGAGAGAAGGCTCTGACCTCAGAAATCTGCAAGGTCTTAAAATCTAACAGAAAAAAGGTGTTTCTTTTTTTTAAGGTAAAAAGGGGTAAGCAGAGATAAGGAGAATCTTTTAAGAAGAAACTGGACAAGCCAGATAAGTGACCAGTGGGGTCCACCAGGAAAAGTGTCTTGCTGTGGTCAGCTTATTCCCAAGAGACCCTGATATAGGGGATGTGTTCCACATTTTTAGTGCTTGCTCATTCCTTGGTGGCAAGCAGAGCTCAGGAGCCTGTAGGAAGGAGAGATTCCTGAGAAAAGTTTGGTCAAGACAAAGTGTTGTAAGAAAAGGAGGGCGCCAAAGAATGGTCATATCCCAGGTTTTGGGCAAGCCCCTGGGATGGGTTCCCAAGCAAAGGTCTTTGGCTTCATGCAGGAAAGAATTCAAGAGCAAGTCAAAGTAAAGTGAATGCTGATTTATTCAGGGAGATACACACTCCATAGATAGAATTTGGGCCATCTCAGAAGGCAAGAGGGCCCTGGGGTATGGGTTGTTAGTTTTTATGGGCTGGGTAATTTCATAGGCTAACAAGTGGGAAGATTATTCCAACTATCTAGGGGAAGGGGCAGAGATTTCCAGGAGTTGGGGCACCACCAACTTTTGGTCTTTTATTGTCGGCCTCTGAACTGTCATGCCTGTGGGTGTGTCATTTAGATGTTAATGTATTACAATGAGCGTATAATGAGGCTCAAGGTCTACTGGAAGTTGAATCTTCCACCGTCTTGGACCTAGTAGGTTCTAACCAGTTTTTGTAGTATCCTGTTTTTCTCAACGGCTGTGTCATTCTTTTAATTGTTGTGCCCTGCCCACTTCTTTTCGGTCTCAAAAGCAGAGTATAAGAAAGGGACAGCTGTGAGAACTTGGTCATTTTTTCCCACTACCGTTCTATACCAAAGTAAACACAGTAAAATTAACTTACTAATATTGTGTTTACTCTGTTCCAAGCACTGTGTGTGTGTAAGTGTGTGTATACATATAAGTGCATATATGTATATATGTATACTTCTATATCTATATCTACATCTATATCTATATGTCTATACCTACTACATATTTAGTCCTATAAACTCATAGTTTAATCCTATGAACTCTTTTACAGTTGAGGAAACCATGGTACAGAGAGCTTAAGTGCTTGCCTAAGATTACAGAGCTCACCAGTAGAAAAGCCATGAGTTGAACCCAGGCAATCTGTCCAGAATAACTTTAAAAAAAAAAAAAAAGAGAAAAACTTGAATCATAAAACAAATACTTCTTTTATATCAAAATAATTGTTTTATTGTATTTTAGTAATTACCCTGAATATATTTAATGTTTTAAGATGCTTCTGGAAGAATAATATTTTTTTAAAAATTTACTTCTGTCAACTCTGATGATGCTACATACCTATTATCAAGCCCTTTTCACTAGTCTAGCCTGACATAATATGGTTAACATATACTATGGAGATTAGGTCTGTCCTCTGACGCCCTTTATTTTTGGTTCATTGCGTTTATGTATACATTTGAAGGGTATTTTGGATATTAAATTCAAGAAGCTATAAACCTTAAATATATTAAGTGTCAGAATATTCATTAACTTTGGATTTACTGCAAATGTCTCCATAAAAAGTTGAATTAATCTCTTGAACTCTTGAACCTCACCTATTTAGGTTTTTTTAGTATAAATTATAAAATATTACTTTTACATTCAGTTTAATTCAGAGTAAGTGAAAAATATAAGCTTCCTGCATTTGTAAAAAAATAGGGCCGCATATTAACTTAGCTAAGAATGAAGTATCTACATGAATGCTTTATTGTCCTAAAGTCTCAAACATCAAAGTACCTAGAGTCTCAAACTTCAAAGGACCTATAATTTCTCAATGACTTCCTCAGCTATTTACATTTAAATGACTTCAGAGGCCTCACCAAACAAGACTAGTTTTAGATTCCAAATCAGATGTTTAAGGTACAGAGATAGATAGACATGTTTTTCTACCTCTCTTTTAAAAGATTACATTTCATAGGGAAGCTAGTGGCATTCAAAGAGCAGAATAAAAGCAAATGGCACACTCCATAGTTCATTCATTCTTTAGTATGGAATGGCTAAGAGTTAATTAAGGAGAAAATACATTTCAACACATAGCCACCTGTGATTGAATAAATTAGTGATAGCAATGTTTATTTTCAACTAAAAGAGAGAAATACAATTTTTGAACCTGGTTAATATAAAACAAACATTTCTTGCTTAAACACAAACTGATTCCCTAAGTTAGTACTAACCTAAAAATTTCCACATAGATTTTATTTTTTTAAATCCCTCCCCTTTGGCTAAGCCTGAGTTTAAATTGCCCTCAGGGTTTGCACAAATGGCCATGCTTGTTAAAGAGTATGTTCACCAAAGTGCTAAACTGAAGTTGGCAGAAACAGAACTGACTCAGATTCTCAAAAGAGTATATTTCTTATTTCTTTATATTTGCCTAAGGTGAATTTACAAAGTGGCTTCTTTCAGACTAGGCTAGTTGGTAGCAGAAAGAATAGCTATAGGAAAAAAGCAAATAAAAGTCATTGCCTGTTATTGGCCTCTCTTCATCCAGACTCCTGTCATTTGTGTGACCATTTGCTCCAAGGCTACATGAAGAAGAGGGAGGCAATGAGAATGTTCAAAGGAACATATATTAAAGTAACATTTTACTGGTGTCTCCAAGCTACTTCTTCTTCCCTTATCCTATTGAACAATCCAGAAACTTTGGGAAATTTCTTCATCATAAATTGTCCTAACTGTATAATTTAGAAGTTTGAATACGGCATGGCATGTTGAGATATTTTTTAAAGGTTTTCTCTAAATGAAACTAATTCTAAGGTTACATTTCTGAAGAGATGTATGCACAAGCCTTGGTTTTAATGAAGGATTATTTTCATACATACTTTTTGCAGCATGATAATCTAGCAAATGCATGAAGCTAAATCTACAGCAGTTGTGAATGCTATTTCTTCTATACTAACCAGTTTTCCTTATCAGGCATTCAACTGAATGTTAGTAATGCTATGAGAAAGTTAAATCACATAAGAGCTCTAATTTAGCATTACCAACTACAAGCAAACCTATTTACCTTTTTCCTACGTATGTTCCCTAGATGTGATCTTCTAGGGACATTGTACTGCAGGTATACTGAGTCCTTTGGTAGTGTCTTAACAGCTTCTTATTTTGCTTTGGAATAGATTATTTAACTCAATGAGTAGTGACTGAAAATTTAGTTAGTGGCAAAAAAAGTGACAGATTTTAAAGGACCTCTCTGGTTTGATTTTGGGATTCTCCTTCTATGCTTATTCAAGACTTCTGCTTGCACTGACATTCAATGTTAAAACTGTTAATGTAGCTATCACCACAAATAGATATCTGTTTTGTCTTACATGTTTGTTTTTGTTGATCTGTTTTGGACTTTGTTGATTTTTGTTGTTCGGTTTGTTGATTCTATGGCCCTTACATGTACATGTGTGCATTTCCTGGATGTTATTTTCACGTGATTACAAGGACTCCATGATTTTGAACATTGTCCTCTCTTTTTATGACCATAACTTTATTATCCGCCTTGTGTTATCTTATCTTGTGAACTTGAACTTTCCCTTCATTAGGTCCTCTAATTGCTCATCCCACTTTATGAAATTCCTTCCTGGTTACATTTCTCTCCCCATCTCATCATTACTATCCTTGGCTTTTCATTCTTGGCTTCTCACTCAGTTTATGGTGCCAATTTCCAGCTGTAGTCCTCTCACAGATTGTATTCTCCACAGGTCACTGAACACTCTTTGGCAAAAAAAAAAAGAAATTACAAAATTGTACTCAAAATCTAGCTTACTACACATTCATAGTATTAAACTTCTACTGTGGCTCTAGGTATTGTTCAGAAGTCTTTTTATGCTCCTTTCCATTAACTTTCTATCCTGGGCCTTGAATGACTATCCCAAACCTTTTCAACCATCTTCAAATTCCTTTTACAATTTCCAACCCTGAATTACCAGCAGACGACTTTAGGTCCTACTATCCTAAGATAGAAACCACCTTTGTAACCCCAATATATTTCTGAGTTCCTTTCTAGTATCTCATTTGTTCCCTTTCAGTTATTGAAATATCTAGCTTTTTAGTCTCTTTATACATGCCACTTCCATTTTTCCTTTAAATATACATAAATGTCATTTGTCAAGGAAAATAAATATGAAATAACCACGCCCCCAAGTAGACTATATCCTCTTCAGCCATTGCTGTAATTCACTACTAAATTGAAGGAATCATCTCTCTATTAACTGCATTTTCTCACTACATATTCCCTGCTATAATTTATTATTTTTACTTCCAATTAAAATATAACCCTTTCATCATTTGTCCAAGATCTTCTGCTTACTAGCTCCAGAATTTCTGTTACATTTGACATTTTAAACACTGCTCCTCTCCCAGTATTTCTGGAAACCTTTCTTCCATAAAGCCTTCTGTGATCTGTCCATCCATTTCTACCCATAAATATAATGTTCACAACTGGATTGTGAGTTCATGTTAATCAAGTACATATTTCTTCTGTATCTTTTCAATTCCTAGTGTAGGAGAGGAAAACTTTTCCCTTTTTCCCTTCTAGGTTCTCTGGCTGGTCTAATAATTAAACTGACATAAGATAGATTAACAGGAGAAAAACAAATTTAAGTTTGTACGTATGGGAGCTCATAAAAATATGATGCTCAAAAAGTAACCAAAGCCGGCAGCTTTTATATCTTTTAGATAAAGAAACAATAAATTTATAAAGAATTGACAAGACAAAGGGATTTGGGCTTGGGGTAGTAAAATTAGTAAAGAAGCAACAAGGTTTTTGTATACAACTTTCTTGGTCCTGAATTCCCTGTCTCTGGTGATGAGGATCTCTATCTTTCTCCTTGTACAGGGAGGATACCTTTCACATTGGAGATTTATTTCCTGTTTTTAGGGGGACAAAGGAAGGTCAGAGTGTTCTTCTTGCACTTGCTATTTCTTAAGTTACTTTAATTCCAAATAATCAATACAATGAAGTAGCGTATCTTGGGGTGACCTGCCCTGAACCTCATCACTAGCACACTATCATATTTCACTTTTTATAGACATTTAGTGTATTTGTCTTATTTTAAATTTCCAAATTTTGATAATTTAACAGAACTGACTTAATCCAAAGGAAACTGATTTCAAATTTTCCAAAATAAAATGTGAAGTATTCTACTAATGTAATAACAAATGCTCGATTATACAGGGATTTAAAAATCTTCTTTTTAGGGTCCTCTGACTTCATGTAAAACAGAAAGAAATATGTGGCACAAATGGTAAACTACTACTTAGCCCTAATTCAGGCAGTTGTAATCCTGTTCTTTAGTGTGCATAGAAGTATCCTGGGAAAATCAATGCTGAGAGGTGTCTTCTTTGTAAAACTCTGATGCTCTGAATATTTTTTCAAGTATTTTTCTGTAAGGTCCCAGGTGACTGAACTGTCCAATTTGAACTCTTTATTTTTTTAAAAATGTTATTTTTCTTTGCTCCTATGCCAAAAAAGTGGACGGAGTGTGGCTATATGATCACATTGTGTCCTTTTCTCACCCCTTACTGAAAAACTCTAAACCTCCCTTGAAAATGTTCTAAGCCTTCCTACCTACCATTGTCTCACCTTGCAGCATCAAAATTCACCCATTATATCTCTGAGAAGCAGATGTTTTCACTCTGTGTGTGGCATAGTATTGAGGACGGTCTGAAATAAAATCATACATATTCATTTCAGCTCTATGCCCTTTTCTGAATGTATGGGAAACAATAGACAGTGATATCTTAAGTAAAATAAGTCAAGGTTTTAAAAGGTTTCAAAATATATTTTATTCAAAGCAGTAGAAAAGAAGAAAGCAATTTCAAGGTTTATTTGAATAACACTCTTATGTGTATTAAATACACTATTCCCAGGTCGTTAGCTTTACAATAGTGTTAGGTGTAGTTACAGATTCAGCCTTTCGCATATGTACTCTTTCCATTTTCACAGATTGGGCAGTTTTCCATTCCTTTTTTTTCTAGCACTGTTGAAAGTCCTTGCTTCTGTTCATTCAATGCCATCTGAGTCAATACATAATTTAGAAGCCTTGTCTGCTACTGTCTATAACTAACTCAACAACTGATACATTGAAATTGATACTCCAAACTATAGAGCTCAGATTAGGATTTATACCTCTGATATCAACCAAACAATTGAAACAATTATAATTCTATTCTAAACTTAGATTTTCATGTCAGAAACAGTGACATAGCTGTCTTCACTGCTGAATTCATGACACCTTTGAAATGTAAAATTCCCCTACTTTAGGATAAAAAGATTAATTTTGCTTTCACCTTCTTTTGGTTTAACAGCTTTATTGGAGATATAATTCACACATTTAAAGTTTAGGTGTTTTGTTTGTTTTTTTTACTTTCCTATTTATTTATTTATTTATTTATTATTTTAATTGAAGTATACAATATTGTGTTCGTTTCAGGTGTATCACCTTCTTAATTCGTATCTTTTGATTTCTGAAAGTAACTCGGAGAGGAAACTTTCTTAGGCAATTTATTGGATAATGTTTTCTAATAACGTTTGCCAATATCATTGCTATAGAGATATCGGCTGACCACTCTCTTTTGGACTACTAGACAAATCATGTTTATTTCATTAAATCATATGTTTTTCTCCGTGGCTGAGCTAAGGTTTAGTTATTCTATGATCTATTGCTTTCTTGCCACCAGCAGGGGACAGATTCTTTTTCAGTTTCTACTGAATATATGTCATCTTCACATGTGTTATACCATGTTCTTTTGCAATGATGCCAGTTTTTCATAGTTTTCTAATATTCATAATTTTGTACGCTTTATAGTAATAAGATATGTAGACTTTTCACTGAGTCTTTCAATCATCAAAAACTCCTTTATTATCTTATCTTAAATATTTATTGCATGTGTTATGTCCCTTAGGCAGTATGGTTTGAGGACTAGAACAAGCACACATTAATGATAAATTGTATAAGTAGATTGGACCCATGGAGGTGGATGAAGTTTGGCAATACATGACAGTGCAGATTCAAATATTTTGTCTTTTTCTATGACAAAATATCTGGATTTAAGAGTGCAGTATAAGTCCTCGGTAACAGTGACTTAGAGTCATCTCTTTTCTACCAAGCAACATTTATATTGGAAGGTTAAGAAGTTTTCTTCTGAACACACATTTCTTCAGTAGAGTTAGCAACGGTTGCTGAATCAGATATTGAGACACTTATAAATGAGAATTGAGATTTTAAAGTCTCATATCTTGTGATGATTAGGTTAGATACATTATCTTTGGCATACTTCCTCATATTCCTTTACTTCTCACATATTTGCCCCTCATCATGCATTTAATTTTTAAAGTAGGCAAGTATCCTACTTAACTCTGAGGGAACTCACAGGGAAGCCTCTGAGAATTAATCATCAATTGTTATTTTACCAAAAAATTATGAATATGTTAGTCAATTTCTTAGCCCATTTATTGAGGATCCCTGTGAAACTAGTCTTCCTCATTTAGTTGAATTATTTCAAAATCACTTAAAAGAAGTTTATAGGATTAACTTTTATGCTTTAGAGACACTAAAGCATAAATTTTACAGTCTAATATTGAGATATAAAGAATTAATAGTTCAAGATGTCTTATAAGTTCCTTTAGTCTATGCCTAACACACTACTTGAAACCTAGTAAATATTTAATGAAAATTTGTCCTTTGTTTAACAAGCATATATGGAATGCCTTCTATGTATCAGACTCTGTACTTGGTAATGAAAATATCTAAAGGAAGGAGATAGTTTATTTGACCTCAAGGACCCCCTTGTATAGTAAGGAAAATAGATATGTAAACCAAAAATTCAACCTTATATAACAAGCTTAGTTTACTATAATAACCTATTTAAAATATTTTTCTTGAATAAAAATAAATTCCACTCACTTGTACTTAGGTTTTCTGTCAGGCTTACTCATGTAGAGGTAAGAGCTTCCATAAATTCACTAACCTTTCTTTAAAATATAATGGCTTCTTGTTTATGTTTTTGAGCACCTATATTTTGGTCTCTTTTTAGCTTATATCAGACACATATGCCAGTGTATTTTTATTCTGTTTAAATTTCATACCCCTTCCCATTATATTTGCCTCCTCTTGGCCTACAGTATTTATCAGGTACCCTTTAACAGCTTGTATTATTATTTATGAATGAGAGCTAATGTTATCCAAATATACTTTAAACATTGATTTAGGAGTTGGGTTTTCTCTTGAAGTGCATAATGCTTCAAACAGTGTATCTCTTTACTAACATGACAGATTATCCTCCTTATTTTCTTGAAAGCAAGATGTGTAGTGGAGCAAATCTCAAATACTGACCTTCAGTCTTTTCCATAGTAAGCAATTGTGAATGCAGTGCTGTAAATCTCTAGCATTAAAGAACTGTCTCTGAGATCTGTTTCATATTCTGTAATAAAGGTGATTGCTGGGAATTGTTTGTTGTGTAACTCCGGAACAGGCTGTGTATCATTTTTATTGATGAGAAGATACCATCTCTGTAATGCCTATGTAAAGTTGTCTGGGTGTTAAATTGATTTAAAACATTATGCTTTGGATTAGCCATAAAAATTGCAGTGAGTATTGCAAAACTCATTGTATTGCAAAACTCAGGAAATCCCATTACAAGACTGAGCAAAGAAGCCACCTGCAGCAGGAAAAAAAAAAAAAATCACACTTCATGGCAGAAACCAATGCATTTAAATTTTGTAAACAAAAGCTGCTAGTGGGTAAGGTTTTTTGGCTTTTGTTGGGCTTTGTGAAACAAGTAGATAGCAAATGCTCAATTAGTCCATTTGCTTCTCCCAATGTCCTTATGATCGTCAGTCAGCTAATGTGGCTCACTGCACAGTGATTCTTGAGTGGGGGGGAGTTTTTCTAGTGCTTCTCAACTCTGGCTGCGTGTTAGAATCACCTAGGGACTTTTGAAAACTGGCAATGTCCATTTTGCATTCCAAGCAATTACATCAACATCTCTGGGGTGGGACCCAGACATTGGTAGTTTCTTAAGCTCCCTACATGTTTCAAATACATAGCCAACTTTGAGAACTACTTTATTCAATTCTTACTGCCTTTAATTTAGATTTAGCAAATTTTATTTGTTTCTGTAGCAAATCCTTTATATAAAATCCTAAGTTTCGTTGAGGAAAAAAATTGGATTGATCGGTCTTTTCATGAATGTTATTAAAATAGTGCCCTAATTTTATTGATGTAAAATATAGTTTGCATGCCAATATAGGACCAGTACCCACAGAAAAGGCAAGCAATGACCAGTAACATATTTGCCAATGAGGTTAATCAACCCTACTGAATATATGCATGTGTGATTGTAACGATATAAAACCTTCCAAAAAGGCAGCTGGGGGCTTCCCTGGTGGCGCAGTGGTTGAGAATCTGCCTGCCAATGCAGGGGACACGGGTTCGAGCGCTGGTCCGGGAAGATCCCACATGCAGCGGAGCAAATGGGCCCGTGAGTCACAATTACTGAGCCTGCGCGTCTGGAGCCTGTGCTCCGCAACAAGAGAGGCCGCGATAGTGAGAGGCCCGCGCACTGCGATGAAGAGTGGCCCCCGCTTGCCACAACTAGAGGAAGCCCTCGCACAGAAACGAAGATCCAACACAGCCATAACTAACTAACTAAATAAATAAATAAATAAAATAAAATTTAAAAAACAAGCAATGTTTAAAAAAAAAAAAAAAAAAGGCAGCTGGTGCTTTCAATAGGTTTATTCAATCCCTGGTTAATAGAGACCAGTTAGATTGTTTTCCCAATCTTACAATTTAGTAATGTTTAAAAGATGATTATAGCATACTAGATTTCAAGTCTACGTATTGAGTAAGGATAGTAATGTGCCCATTTATTTATGTTGATCCAAATAACAACCACAATATGTATAATTTCCCATATTTTGTTGTTATTGAATGAAGTATTGAAATGGTATTGCTTCATGACACTCCCCCAAGCCAAGGTAACAGTATATTAAACACTCATTTGCAATCTATAAACACGTAATAACTGAATAAACTTTCCATTCTTTCTGTGATTATATTGTAGCACTGCTGGATAAACAAAAGCTTTGTCAAACAGGAAAGATTGCAGGAAAATGATCAGGGTAGTAGGTAGCCAACTAAAAGTGGAGCTCAAATGAATTCTGAGGGTGAATTAAAGACAATGGTAACAAATAAAGTACGTAAGAACTGGATGGCAAGAGAAATAGGGCACACATGAAATAAAGTTCTGTAAACTGATGATATATATGAGTACTCTTTGACCTATTTACAAAATGTGCAAAAAACCAAGTTTATATTGCTCTTACTAAAGAGTGTGAACTGTGAAGCCTTGATCTTTCACTCTGCACTCATTATTCAAGTGGCTGTTATCAAGAAATCTGTTTAACTATGAATGGCACCCCACAAATCCTTGATGTATTCTTGGCAGTGTACTGGAGGATTAGAGAATTTTCTTAGATATAGAACCTTTTAAAATAAGTGTCATTATCTGCCTAGCATATACTATTCAATGTATAAAACTTGTTTATGTGACACATAACAATATTTCTGAGAGATGTATTCACTGTGTATTGAGTTGTTACAACACTCTATTATTAATACTTTTTCTAGCAGAGAGTATTACTGCTATTTCAGGATCTCTGTTGATATTTTAATATAAAACATCAGAAATTCAGCCTCACTAGGACACTTTATACCAAGCACTAACCATATTTAAGTTAATATTTAGTGAAAGTCTTCCTCATCAGCACTATCAAGAGAAAGCAAACAGTGTCATTTTCTTTTATATTCTATGTGCTTTTGGTTAAGTTTATCATATGCTTTCACTATAGATAAGAATATTCTCAATAGATGGAATCTAGGGTATCATAGGCATAACATCCTATCATTGCTTTCTACTTCCATGCTGCTACCATCACTATTTGGAATTACCTCGCCTTGTTTTGTTTAAAATACGTGACAACTTTTGTTAAGAAAATATATGCTCATGGGCTTCCCTGGTGGCGCAGTGGTTGAGAATCTGCCTGCTAATGCAGGGGACACGGGTTCGAGCCCTGGTCTGGGAAGATCCCACATGCCACGGAGCAACTGGGCCCGTGAGCCACAATTACTGAGCCTGCGCGTCTGGAGCCTGTGCCCCGCAACGGGAGGGGCCGCGATAGAGAAAGGCCCGCGCACCGCGATGAAGAGCGGTCCCCGCACCGCGATGAAGAGTGGCCCCCGCTTGCCGCAACTGGAGAAAGCCCTCGCACGAACCTAAGACCCAATACAGACAAAAATAATAAACAAATAAATAAATAAATTAAAAAAAAAGAAAATATATGCTCTTACACTAAGCATTCATTGAAATTTGAGGAGTTGTGGCTTAAGAGATTAGAAGTTTGGAAAGAAAGAATATTATTCAGATCTGAATATTATTCAACTCCAACTTTAACTCTCTCCTTTGGAGGTGTGTAACTTGACAAGGACTATGCAACTTTTCAAGTGGGGGTCTTAACTATATTGAGAAAGTGCTCAAGAGCAGATTCAGCATTTTCTCACATCAAAAACACAATTCAGACATTGGCCATTGAAAAACTATCACAACTTAGTTCATTGAACACCTTTTAGGACACAAATTAACCCATATTTCCTCAAGTCAAGAGGAAGGAAACTCATGTGTATAGAATAATTTATTAGTTGGGAATTATTAACCCATTGGGAATGCTCCATCCTAAGGTATTATAGATCTGTATTAAGTTATGTTTTACTCTATTAAAGCAAGTGTGGTTCTCTTCCTAAGAAGTCTTTTTTCCTAAGTAGAAAAATCAGCTTACAACAATACACAAAATTTCTGGTTAGAATTCAATGTATTGGATTTCTACCTAGCTTTTTACATTAGGATATATTTTTTTTATATAAGTTATTTCATGTCAAACAAAGTGGCAATAAAAGACATTGAAATGATTTATAGTAATTGAACAGAAATAAAATAATTTCTAAAAGCATAACGAATTCCCAAATTTAGATGATTTACCATGGTCAACTGTGACTTTAGATACTATAGCTATAGATGTATATATACATACTAGTTTTGAGACTAATAATAGCCTAGATTTTCACATTTGTCTGCTAGAAAGTATCTAAACTAAAAGCAGACATGATTTGAATGTAATTGTTACATTTTGAAATGACAATTTAATAGTGACTGAAAAAGATAAGTTTGTAATCATTGAAAGTAATATGCATTTACATATTACAGTGAAAACATTTTCAATGCAAGTTTAAATACACAATTCATCTCAGTCTTTGTTCTATGGCCATATCTATACTCACAGGTAGTTTGACCATTTTTATTATTGGAGTGGCATATATTGTGAATATCCTGGGTTGGAAATCAGAAAATCCAACATCTGTTAATTGCATGATTTCCTATTTAACCATATCTTAAACTGAATTAATTGAAGGAATTTTTCAGTTATTCAGTCACTTTAATTTTCTCTTTTTGCTTCTGATAATTCTCTTCATTAGACTAACTTTTCATAATGGCACTTTCTTATCTTTTCATTCTTTTTCCTTAAGGCTTATGCTTATATCATATCAAAATATTTTTTCTAGAAAGTGGAAAAATTGTCTAGTAATTGTGATGTTAATTTTGGAAACATGTCAATAACCAAGCGATATGGAAAAAAATTTGTTCATTAGTTGATCAGGTCACTTTTTACCCACACATTTCATATCATGTAAATACAAGTCATTTTTACTCATTCCTTCTTAATTAGAAGTCTCTTGAGTTAATTAATGGATAATCTTTTCATAATTCTATATATACCATGTTTTGACTAAATTGAAAGTACAATTATATTAAAGAATTTGAAGTCACTTTTCAATAAATTAAAGAAAAAATATGAAACTTGAATATAGACTTCCAATTGTCTTGATTTCTAGTAGAATACTAAAATTTAATAATTGGAAACATCTTTAGATAGAATAAAACCCAATAACTTTATTTCACACATGGGTAAACTAAGGCCCAAAGGATTAAGTAACCTTCTCAAAATCATATGTCTTAGTAGAAGAGTCAGGAATAAAGCCTAAGCCTTCAGAATTCCAGCCCAATGTTTATTTACTATGACTTGCTGAACAAAGATAAGTTAAACATACAGTAAAGATATAATAACTAGTTTATTATCCCTTTCTTCAACTCTAAAGGGCAGGTGAGTAATAATAAAAATAATTAACTTATCCCTTCATTCTCAAAGCTGATGTGTGCCATGATCAATATAGCATAGCAAAGTAATTTTTACTTGGCAATACGTTACTTGGTATATGTATTAGTTGGCATATATTTGGCAATATATGAATGGCTATTGCCCGGCTTATTTTTCACATTTTTAATTATTCAAAATATTGAAATTTCAACTTAATTCACTGCAGATCTGATAGATTTAAGATACTAAATAAAAAGCCATTGTTACATCTCACTCAAGAATTTGTTCTTATACTTTATTATCCAGTTCTGTATCTTTCACATATTTAGTTAAACTCTAAGAAAATTTGGCTCCAAATTAAGTGATTACAAACATGCAGTGATATAGAACTAAATAAAGACTAGGTAGAAAATGGGAAAACAAATGGGTTACTTTGAACAAACAATCCTTTGAGACATAAAACTATTTAATCTAATAGATTTTTAAGAATTCTGACATAGTGAAAAGTAGCTCTTCATTTATTGGGTCTAGTATCAAATGTGGAAAAAACTTGAGATCTCGTCTAATATTACTGCTAAAAATAAATCTATGAGATAGGAAGAATAAAAATTGTTTTCAGCAAATGAACCAAGGAACTGACAAAAATATATGTTAAAGTTCAGAATGAGTTCCCTCTGTAGTATTATAAGCATGAGCATCTGTTTTTTAACAAATTGAATTTTAAGTATCAATGGTGGTGATAGATGAGGGCCATTTGTGTCCTGAGCTCATTCAATGCACCAACAAAGCTTACTTCTGAATGTCTTACTGGATTTTTCTATTAGCCATACCACTGCTTATCTCCATAACAACAGAACCTCTTTTCCATTTCTGAATCAAGGATTGTTTACATACGGTCAAGTATCTGTATTTCAATCTACCCAACTTTAATTTGTGCGTGTTTCCATATACACGTTGTGGAAAAATAATTGGTGGTTAAAAAATAAAAGCAAACTTAAGCAGTGACAGTAAAAGTTGCAAAGCTGGATCTGGCAAGATGATTAAAAAAAGTAAATAGTCAATTTGAAACAAAATATATATCAATATGAGTGATATACAATTTATAGGGAAAATTAACATCAATTAATCTTAAATGTCTGAAATTATGAGGCATAGAATTATAATCTCTGTTGATTGGGTTTTCTGACTCCGTTGTCACATGGCTTTTCCTTCAAACAGTGAGAGTCCAAATTAAGAACATGTGAATTATGGATATTGACCTATCCCATATTTTTAACTCATCTGGACCCTGTATCATGGCCTCATATGCTTCTTAGACTAAACTGGTAGCAGATAAGAATGAGCTTGCTGTGTCTAAAAAACATATTATCATGTATGCTAAGGGGACTCAAATTCATTCATTCATTTAACAAACATTTATGGAAGTCCCACTGTATGGCAGGAACTGAACTAGTTGTTAGGTTGTGACATTTACATTCAGATATATAGACATTAGTCAAGTTATTTAAAATTTTTGGACCTGAATTTCTCTGAGAAGAAAGAAGAAGAAAGGGAAGAGTTAGAGGAGGACAACGAGAAAGAAGAGGGAACAGCAGGGGAGGGAAAAGAAGAAGGAAAACAAGGAGAAGAAGGAGGGTAAAGGGAAGTGGGAGAATACCAGCAGTTCTACAATCATGTTTATGGAGTTGTCATTCCATTCCATGGGAGCTTTCCAGCAAATGATTGCTTGAAAAATATCTAATGGATTATTAAATTTAAATTTTATTTTAGCTCTTGAAGTTGAAGTTTGATAGTGCTCATATTCAAAAATGAATAAAAATTATAAAATTCAGAGGCTGTAAAGCTTCACATATTTAATGTCCTACAAAAATAATATCCTAGTTCAATTTTTGAAAAAGGTATAGAATTTTAAAGTCATGGAATTTAGTAATAATAAGGACTGAAAGAGGATATGGCTCAGTAGTACAGTTGACCTTTGAACACACAATCCTCATCGCAGATGAGTTAAAAATATGGTATAGTTATTAGGTCAATATCCATAATTCACTTGTTCTTAATTGAACTTAACTGAACTGTGCGGGCCCAATTACATAGAGTTTTTTTCAATAAACACATACTACAGTACTACATGATCTGTGGTTGGTTGAATCCGAGGATTTGGAATCTCGGATACAGAGGCCTGAGTGTAAAATTATACATGGATTTTTATATTAGTTCCATTATTTCTAATGGGAAGGCAGGGGTAGACTGTTAAGAGATTTTTCATTATTGGAAAATTATGAGTACTATTTTCTGTAATGCTGAAATTGTGAATCTATTGTGCAACATTTTAAAAGACACATAAAATCAATCAGTCTCTTGATATTAGGAAAAGCAGACCAAAATTTATAAAAATATTTATCTCTCTATCTATAGGTCTACCATTGCCCAAATTTGTGGAGCACATACCATATGCCAGGATGTGTGTGAGGCTGGGATTTGAAGACTCAGTATGACACTAGAGCCGGATCTCTTGAGCTAAAAATTAAACTAAATAAGACAATCTATATCCCCAGCTCACTACACAATAATTCCAATTGGGCTTAATTGTTTTAGCAACACCTATGGCAATTCTTACCTCCATATAAAAGCAGGTATTTAAAACTGAATAGATTAACCAAGTTATGCTGCATTCAGGGGTAAGGGAGACAATTATTAATTTTCTTGCCCCTGTTGTCCCTAATGACAAGAAAAATTGTGTAAACAAGGATTTCTTTACAATTTTTATTGAAATTGTCTACCTTTATTATTGTTACTTTCATCCCCTAACCATGAGTGGCCAGTGCTGCAGCATGATCAAAGCAGAATGCACTGAACTTCAGATTAATACCTTTTCCCAGTCAGAATTTCTTTCTAAAAGATTTTCTTTTAGTCCAGTTTTCATGTCATGGCCAACATTGATGGGGCAGTGATTTAATATGATTTTATTTCATTTTATTTTTGCTGTTTACAACTATGTTTAGGTTTCTGATGCCTGATTTTCTACCCACATGATTCCATTCTTAGTTCCACAAATCACCTTTTCTAATACAAAGATGTTGGCCCTTTTCATGATCTGATGTACAGTTTTGCACATATGCCCATATAAAATGCTATATCATCATGTAATATAGCCAGTGGTTCTAAGCATATTTATTTCATTAATTCACCTCTCATTAGTTATACAGCTTCATATAAATTATGTTATTTGAGGTATATATTTTGGACTCTTTAGATTAAATTTTTCCTTTTACATGAAGTGGAGTATGGAATGATGGAAGATATATTTCTTTTATTTTAGTGTATTTTCTTTTTTAAAAATAAATATTATACAGTGTTCATCAACTGATTTAAAATTTCTCATTTTAGGCAAGTTACCTTTTTTATTAGTTGACTAAATTACCCATGTTTCTTTTAGTGGATTCAAATTTTCAGACTCTCTCTCCAAGCACAAACTGACTGAAATTACCATTTTAAACTGATTCTTGTAGTTAACTTTTTCCTAATAAAATTCAAATTAAGACATGTGAATCCTATTTAGAGTTCTATCGTTAGTCAACTTAGCGAATTATTAGTAACATAAATCAATCTATTTATGTAAATTTAGTGACCAATATAAAATTTTCTTGTTATCTTTTACTATACTTGGGAGAAAGTTAGATTAGTACTAATCATTATAATGGCTCATATTTATTCCTGTTAGCTCTAAGGTTGTGCTTCTTTTTTATTTTTTAAATTTATTTATTTATTATTTATTTTTGGTTGCATTGGGTCTTTATTGCTGTGTGCAGGCTTTCTCTAGTTGTGGCGAGCGGGGGCTACTCTTCGTTGTGGTGCGTGGGCTTCTCATTGCGGTGGCTTCCCCTGTTGTGGAGCACGGGCTCTAGGTGCGCGGGCTTCAGTAGTTGTGGCACATGGGCTCAGTAGTTGTGGTTTGTGGGCTCTAGAGTGCAGGCTCAGTAGTTGTGGTGCGCGGGCTTAGTTGCTCTGTGGCATGTGGGATCTTCCCGGACCAGGGCTCGAACCCGTGTCCCCTGCATGGGTTCTTAACCACTGTGCCACCAGGGAAGTCCCAAGGTTGTGCTTCTTGATTGTATTTTTTTTATTAATTAATTAATTTATTTATTTATTTTTGGCTGTTTTGGGTCTTCGTTTCTGTGCGAGGGCTTTCTCTAGTTGCGGCAAGCGGGGGCCACTCTTCATCGTGGTGCGCGGGCCTCTCACTATCGTGGCCTCTCTTGTTGTGGAGCACAGGCTCCAGATGCGCAGGCTCAGTAGTTGTGGCTCACAGGCCCAGTTGCTCCGCTGCATGTGGGATCTTCCCAGACCAGGGCTCGAACCCATGTCCCGTGCATTAGCAGGCAGATTCTCAACCACTGCACCACCAGGGAAGCCCTTGATTGTATTTTTAGAAAGAAAAAAAGTCAAAGCTGCATGTATGGAATAGAATATGCGTAAGACTGAATCAAACTATTAGACATTGTAAATTACGATGTGCTTTTTAAGCAATTATAATTTAACACAAAAAGAAAAAATTATGCTGTTACCTGCTGTAAAGTTTATTCTCTTACACCTCCCCAGAATAAAAAACATTGAACAGCAGTATCTTCATCCACCATGAATGTCCATGATTTAGGATAATTCTAAGAATGGGAGAAAGTGATATTATTTAGCTTTTTCTTGATAGGTACACTTAATAACTGCCAGCAAACACAGGATAAGAACAATTTTTGCTGAGAAGTAGGGCCTCTTTTTTCGGAAGCTCTGAAGGAAGCTAAAATTGTGCACAAGGATATTTCTGCTGCCTAAAAAATAGTTTATTTTTATGTTTGAGCAGGATCTATTCTAATGCAATGTAGAGATTTTATTCGGGGGATAATCTGGTGTCAACTCTCAATGGCTTTTTGCATAAATTTGCGTAAAAACAAGCTGGAACTCTGGGGTTTAGTGCATAAAATACTATCTTTTCACATCTGGGACTGCATTTCAAATTTAATCTGAAGGATTTGATGAGATATGCCAAACTGCCTGAAAACAATTTGAGTAGCTAGTGAACTGTGGTATGTGGAGGCCCATAGACACTAAAGGCACTTTTCTTTGCTTTTTTCCCTCTGCTTTCTCACTCCAAATAACTACAGATTGCATACAAGCAACCTATGTTGATATTGCAAGGAAGACACAAGCACAGATTTTTTTTACTGTGAAGAAAGATGACATTTATTCAGTGCCTAGTTGTTTTATTATTATTATTATTATTATTATTATTATTATTATTAAGATATCAGTATGTAACGAGATGCAGATATGCTAGTAAAGTCTATGGTACTGGTCCCACTTTATTATAGAGTATGGATTTTCTGATAGCAGCATATTTTAAGAAAAGCAGTAAGTCAGTCTATGTATGTAATAAGGTATCTTTATGCTTTAAGTTTGAGCTTTGCCAGAGAACTAAAATTGAAAACAAGGAAATATATTGACCTAAATTGTATATTTTTCTATTCATATATATGGAATATTTATTAGAAAAAAGTTGTTTTTTCAAAACTGCTTTATCATATCTCGGTGGTTTCTGCTTTGCTTTCATTAACGAGCTTAGAAAAAATTTCTTTATTGTTGGTGCACAAAAATATTCCAGCATTCTCAGAAGATTCAGAATTAGCCCTTAATTGAGGGGTACTGATGGTTAGCCAAAAGTCCACTTGACATTTTGAAAAATAGAGTGGAATGTTAGGTATTGTTCCTCTTAATGCTTTAAATGCAATTCAAAAAGTAAAAGAATACATAAATAAATAATAAAGGAAAAGCAAATGGATATAGTGACAATGGACTCCTTAAAAGAGGACAGTTATCTCATTCTAAATTAAATGGGCTTCTGTACTTTCAAATTGATGCTTACACAAAGGTATGTTCTCCTAAATGATCTTACTAGTTTCCAATTCTGTAGATTTTCTATTAGAGAATTTAGTTCCTTTCTTAGTGCTATTTAAAGATTTCAAAAAGAAAAAGTAGCAACTACTGAAAATCTGAAAATATAACAAGAAGGAGGTTATAATCTACAGATATTGGTCCCCTTCGAAAGATCTCACATCTACAAACATGAAATCATATTAAGTGATCAAATAAGGTCATTTTCAATGTAGTAAAATGAAGATAATAATCATACTTACTTCACTGGGTTGTTGTAAGGATTAACTAAGTGTATATTAAATAACTTTATGTATCTAAAATTAATCTTAACCATGCTTGGTATATAGAAGCACTATGCACAGTTTAGCCATTATCATTATTATTAGTGGTAATGTTAGCATGATTCAATGCACTGTATTTACATGACTTTTAAACAACGGATACCAAACTAGTAGCTTGTTTTTGTAATTGAGTATCAGTAAAAAATAGAATGTGAAAATACTGATTCTGTTTTACCTGTCCCAATATATATCCCTTTCAGTTTCCACCATCTGCATTCTCTGTCTCTCTAATGTCCTCATTCAATCATCCAGCAACACAGATAATTGTGTTGTATGTCCCAAATGATCTAACACTATTTGGACAATATCCTGGATTGTAAAATTGTTCTCCCTGCTGCCCCCTTCCTTTAAATTTTCCTACATCAACATGTTCTTACCCAATATCTTGTTCCTTCGGGGTTTATTTTCTACACAGTAAACAGACAGCTAGCTAATTCTACTAAAATAAGTCTGTGCTATTGGATTTAAAGTATTACTACTCTTAGAATTGCACTTTCCTTTTTGACAGGGCGATTGCAAAGTCAAAAATTTATGGCTGCTTTTGGGAATTTTAGCTCTGTTATGAAAGGTCTGGGATAGTAGTCAGCGGGCTCTTATCTTACCTTATGAAAGGATCTGCTTAGTCACTGGGAGATAGTAAGGTCGCTAGAAATTTTGAGTTAGTTATTTTTCTAAAGCTGTACAGATAAATTCCAGACTTAAAAAGTATTTATTTTTACCAGTAATCAAGGAAGGCTGTCATTTCTTTGCACATGCTATGGTATTTACACTGGTTAAATTGTATTGTCAGGGTAGAAAAATAAAAATCATAGGAAATACATTAAACAGTTCTTTGGTTTATTTTTTTAAGTTGATCCTTTTTAAATCTTAATGTGATTCTTTCAAAAGCATATACCAGGTTTCGTATTATCCCAGGAAACAATTCCAGTCTGCATTTCAAAATGTTTTTAAGAGAGTATCATGAATATGAACATATTTTCTTAATTTGATAAACTATCAGTTGATCAATATTTCTATAATGTAAAAGAGAAATTAATGGATGGTGTATTGAAAGGTAACCACTCTGCATTTGATCCCACTATAATTTCTATTTATTTAAGAACTTTGAATCATCAACTAAAACACTGAAAATATTTCTCTTAATTTAGACTATATGTATTTTGTCTTTTAGGGAATTTAGTACTAAAACTATCAAATAGAGTTACCACTTAATCTTAACTTGGTTCAATTTTTATAGGTGCTTCTTATCTACTGCATAACTGAGATCTAGTTACTGAAATTCTTTCAAAGTGTATTACTGTGTTTTGCGTGTTTTTCTGCTTTTTGTTTGTTTGTTTGTTTTCCCTTCCACCTGGCAACAGCCCCGGGTCCTCCCTTGCCATCAACCACTGCCGCTGGTTTTTTTATTTATGTAATTAAAATTTATATTAAAATACAAATTGTTACTATTACATCTATATTATTAATGATTGCAGTGAAGTTTTTATCTGGATTTCAGTCTATATACTTAAAATCACATATGGAATCATATATTTGCTATCTTCTCAATGAACGCAGTATGTGACACCAGAGTGAAATGTCTATTAAAGTTGTTTAAAAGTGTTTATTAAAGTTTTTGGATATCAGGCTCTGTTTTTTCAAGTTGGTATAACAAGGGCTGAAACATAGTTTCTGAAGCATTAGGAAGTTAAAAAACTGCATTTTCATGTTTTAAATTACAGCCCGATTTATTACAGCTTTCACTTATAAATAAGTACTTATGTACTAATGAATATGAACAAATATACTTAAAATGGAAGACGTAAATCTTATTTTAATAGATTTTAGCAAATTAAGATCTGAGTACTATTGAGTGAGAACAAAAAGGAAAAGAAATTTGTGAGGATGGTCACATATACATAAATACCATATCGTTATGACGAGGTCAGATATTTAAATTCAGCTAAAATATACACCTATGTTTTATACTCTGTAGACTCGGTAATTGGAGGGATAATCTAGTGAAAGATCATAATTTAACACACAGAAGCCAATATTCTTTTTTAAATTTTTCTTTTAACTAATTAATTTATATCATAATTCTTTATATGAAAAGTTTCATAGAACTATCATCTCATCTAATAAAGATTTCCTAGGGAAGTTTATCATTTATTTAAGCTTTCTTAAATCATAGTTTGTTTTAGCATATTTTTAAAGGAATTGAATCATAGTCAAGAATCTGAAACACATTACTCTAAAACACTTCTTTGATATAAGGGTAGTAGCAGCAATGGCAGATGACATTTAAAATTGTCATTAAATAAAGCTGCAGTTTTAATTATTTTTCTTTAACAGCTATAGTTTGATTATGATCAATGCAAGTGTTCTCATTTGTTTGATATCTAATAAAATCATTAATGAATCAAATTAGTGAGTGTTAATTACACCTTCATAGTTTATTTACCTTCAATTTGCAATACATGTATTAGAGATGATAAGGTATAAAATATGCTAAATTTTACAAGCTATTACAATCCAGTGGTTATTTCTTCCACTGTAGTTGGAAAGAGGTTAGAATTAGTACACCACTTCCACAGATTCACTTGGTGGTTAAAATGCATTGTGAAAGCTATTCAAGGAAATAACCAAGGAAGAATAGTTGACTTCTAACATCTGGCTCCATAAGCAGACGCTTTAACCTTAATTCAGATTCCACTACCTAAATAACACATCAGATCATTTTAGTCATAATAAAGATACTTTCAGTGATTTTATGGAAAGCATATCAGTGTGTTGACTTGTGGAGAAATTGAATTTGTTCTCCATAAAAGCAAAAAATCAAGTGTTTTGAGGAAATTGCCCTCCTATGTTGTCATGTTTGTCTGAAATAAGTTTAATATTTTGCAATGACTAACCAGTGGCATAACTAAGTGTGCAAATACTTTCAAAAGAAATAAATCTGATCGAAGTCATTGGACCCATTTTATCAGTCACATTATTTCAGTATGCAAAGTTATTATATAGCGGTTACATTTGCATAGTGGTAAGAACAACGTACCACCATGTATTTATTACTTATATGATTTATACTTTTAGAGACTCAAAGTAATTTACATAGAAGATGTAATTAGTGGTTGAAAGATGAACTGAGAAAGAAATTTTCATTTGTTTAAAGATACTGGTATAACATTGTCTTTCCAAGCATTTTTGCTTATGGAATCACTAGTAAGTCTGTGTGTGTGTGTTTAAGGTGGAGAGATATATATCCTGTGTCCTAGATACATGTTTGGTAGCTTTAAATAATTAACAGTAATTTCAGAAAAAATTGGAATGCTCCTTTTTGTTGAAATCACAGAAGATTCACCCTCTTACAATATTGAGAGAACTCACAGATGGATACACCACATTTGTAACTTTTAAGGTTCAGTAAAATATAACACACATCTGCTCTAACCCAATTCCAACCTTTTAAAGCCTACGCATCCAACCAATACAGGATAAAAGTGGTTATGCAATCTTAAGCTAGCAAAACGAACTATCTAATTACTCCGTGTTGCTTAAAATATAGGAAAGATAATTAGTTTTTAGTTTTGTTGTGAGTTTCCTCCTTTTGAAAAAATTCCATAAACTATTATTAAAATTATATGCTTCACTTTTATTTTTCATCTTTGGAAATGAATCAAATAGTAGTTTTTGTACCTGAATGTGCAGAGGTGGAAAAATCCTATCTTGAACAAAAGCAACAGAGACATGATTTATGATTTTGTAAATACGTCTAAATCATAACCTTGTCTACTGTGTGGCATTATGAAAATGTAAATTGCTGAAAATAGTATATATGAGACTTTACAGAATATTAATAACACTTCTTTTCAGGCAACAAAAGATAGCTTTCTAAGTAAAAAGCAGTGTGGAACTCAGATGAATTTAGCCTTCTTTCCTGAATCCATATTCAACTCTTTGAAAGTACTGCACCATTTATTTCTGTGAATAGGACAGAGTTTGAAAAATAGAAAGACCTGAAGTCATGCATTCAACTGAGCTATCCCTTGGCTATTGAAAGATACAGCTGTGGTTGTCTGCTCTTTGCCCCTGCTGTTTTAGACTGACTCCTTACATCAGGGAGTGTGGATTTTGTACAGTAAAGTTGCTGTTTTTTAATCAGAGTGAGGGAGAAAGGAGTTCAGGTTGGTTAAACTTAATAGTTATCAAATATTGTATATCATCATTTGATGATCATTTTTTAAAGCATTACAATACAATATAGAGTAGTTGACACTAAAACCATAGCAAATATCATTTAAAACTTTTCCTAATAATCCAGAAGGTCCATATGAATTTCACCAATTGAGAGGAATCATGAATGCCAATCATCCCTCTACTTGGTAAAATGGATAAATTGTGGTTAATAGAGATTTGCAGCAGACAGAATTGTAGGCAAGCAGAGTTTACTATAAATTTCATCCAGAAGTGTTGGCAAATGTCTCTTCCCTAGACCTATTTTTCAGTTCTAAGAGAAAAGAACATAGCAACGCTTCATCATGGAAAATGATTGTGGTATTTTAGAGTCATACAAAGCCCAAAGGTGGAAAGTATCTTTTTTTTTTTTTTTTCCCTCACTTTCCCGACTTGAAATCCAGGGAAGGGATTAAAAAAGGGGGATGGCAGGGACGGGGTTGTTGAATGGATGAATGGAAATGGTAAGTGAAAGAAGAGATCTTTTTTCATGAAGAAACGATCTTTTCCATTAAGTAAATGCAATCCCTTCCTTGGATCTCAGGTTAGAATTGTAAGGAAAGAAGGATAGTTTCTACCTGTGTCTTTTATATGACTCTTAAGTTACCATGATGAAGTTTTGCTGCTGGCTTTTCCTTTAGAACTGAAAAAAGGAACATGGGAAGAGACATTTGCCAACACTTCTTGGTAAAAAATTATAATATCAATAAATGCTACTTGCCTATAATTCTGCCTACTGCAAACCTCTTTTAACCACAATTTCTTTGGTAGAGCTACTGTGATTTTTGAATTTGGATTGTAGATGGGATAAAAGGTAGTGAGCTGATTGGCCAGAACAAACTTGAAATTTTTAAAAAACATTGTGAGATAAACGGCAAGAGTGGAATAGGCCTGTGACAATCTGACACCTTGTCTTCCCTTTCATTCTCTTCTTTCCCTGATTTGCTTTCATTTTCCTTCTTTTTCTGGTTTCCCTTCAAAAGCATCAATACCTTTCTTTAATTTCCCCTTCTTTCTTCTCTTCCTTCCTCAAGAAGAGAAAATAAACATCCACATTACTAACTTATGTTTTCCTAAATTTCTCTTGTAGTTACTGGATTAGTTGTGAAGAAGAGTAACAGTTATTTATAGGGAGCTAGATGCAAAGGAATAAGGAAGAGAACAGAAAAGGAAGTGTATTCTAGGAAGAGTGGGAAAAACATGGAAACCATTTCCTATCCAAGAATCAGTAGTAACTTTACAAGTACAGGAAAAACTTGGAACAATTTGAAACTTTAGAATAAGTTGCCAGAGGTCTACCTGAAATTTCATACATGCTACCTATGTACTATAAACTGTCATACTGCACACATAAATAAGTTGGAAATGTGAATAAAATAAACTTACAATAACATTTTGTTGGTACCGTCAATAGGGTTATGGCCCAATCCAGGAAAAATTCCCCAAAGTAGGCTTTTTGTCTCTAGTAAATCTTCCCTTCAATCTGCCTGGTGCTTTCATGCAACCCATGCCAACTGGGTTAGAATCATCCCTTCTTATGCCAGGCATGACCCATGGCATGTCTCTTTGTGCTCCCAACTTCTTATCTGCATCATCCTGTCTGTACTCCATCCTCCGTTCTCTACCCTGAAAAACTGATAAATGTGATAAAATGGTAAGAAAAATGGAGGCTTCTTAGCTCAGTCTTTAGCGGTAGCGTATTGACCTCTTGGCAATGTTTATGATACTGCTTGGAGATATCCATATTAAATGTGTGACTGACACTTTAGGAATTAGACCAAAGCAGGAGAGACAATAGCCTACCGCAAGCAAGTTTTACAATACCTCTCTATTTACTGTGTGAATGTCCTTAAATCCGACTTATGGTCAAATTGTTTCCTCACAAATAGATAAAAGTCTTTCAAAAATCTCAGAAAAATGTGTGTCTTTGCTACACAAATTACTGATAATTGGTAATTTCCCAAATTGTCAATAGTTTGGTACACTCCTCTCTCTTTCTACAAATCTAATTTGATCCCATTTTTTATCTCCGTTGTGACTCTTAGTTCTAAACTGAAATTTTGATGTTGGTAGACATACAGTACATTTCCCTGACTGCTTCTGGAGGCAGATGACCAATTTTCAGTAAGTTAGACATGAGAAAGTGATTGCTGTAATTCTAATTGGCTTCCTGTTGTGCAGAAATAATCAAGAGTAGCCTGCTGGTTGCAGCCAAAGCTGTAGGAGATCAGATTACCTTTCAATAAACTTTCAAGCCCTGTCATAAATATTTTGAAATGGGCTATTTCTGATTGACTGTCTATGTGTTTTTCTCATTAGGAAAAACAGAAAATTCCCACTTATTTTGAATAACATTATTTACCTAACCCTAAACTAAGTTTTTCAATGCTTTTTAAAAATGGTTCCTAATACTAAGTTTATGATTTTTAAAAAAAATTTATTGAAATATAGTTGTTTTACAATGTTATGTTAGTTTCAGGTGTACAGCAAAGTGATTCAGTTATACATATAGATATAAATATATTATTTTTTTACATTCTCTTCCATTATAGGTTATTACATTATAGGTTATTGAGTATAGTTCCATGTGCTATACAGTAGGTCCTTGTTGGTTAAATTTATGATTTTTGATATGAAAAAATATGTAATGTTCTCAGCCCCCAATGCAGGACTTATTACATATTCACAAGCTGAGCATTTTTCTTCAAAGTCAACACCTTAGTTCTACATCCCTTTACTCTACCGTGTTTACCAAGATAATTAAGATTGAAAGCACAAAGGGAGAGAGCGTAAGTAATATCTGAATGAGAAATTAAAAATAGCTTTCAATTTTTCTTTCCTCACAAAGGAAAAGGAAAAAAAACCTTTTGTTTGAGTATTTCATGAAGCACTTGTTATAGAAAAGGACGATATGTTATTGTAGACAATTGCACATCTGATGTGATTCATCTCCCTGCTGTGTTGAACATCAGCAGAGGCAGAGCTGTAGTTACAAAAGCAGATTATAAACTGTGACAAAGCCTATTCACTTTGAGGAGTGTTCATCTCCCGTGAAGCATATTTAGACCAATTATGTAATACAGAGGTTTTTTGAGGTGTCTCTTCTGACATTTCCTCTCAGGAAGATGATACAAAGTTTGAAATAGACCAGGTTTGTCTTAGTTCTGCTCTACCTCCCTCCTTTATAGTGGCCTTTATCTCACTCATATGCTTTGCGTCTCATGGGATTCTAGCTGTTTAGCGTTCTTCTTTATGATCCCATGTCTCGTATCTTGGTTTATCTTTTCCCCCTTTGGTGAAATTGCATTTTCTTCAAGAATTGCACTAAATGCACTGGCTGAAGAGAAGGAATGAATCCCTAATAACTGTAGTTAGTCATTGCCATGGGACACTGTGGGTATGAAAGGGTCAAGATGGAAATGGTGGTTATTTGACAAGTTGGCTTTTTCCCCTGCATTCCTCCAGTATATGACTTATGTAACCACTGCCTTCTGTATGTAAAACTAGTTCTGAATATTGAATGCAGGAGGTTGCCATTTGCAATTTTGATCAGAACTTTTATTCTCATTATGCTCAAAGAAGTGACTAAGACTGCCTGACAGCAGGCATCAAGTAACATGGAGAGTGACTTTGACCTTATCATTTGAACTCCTAGGATGATATTTCTTTTTTTTTTTTATATAATTTTTTATTGAGCTATATTCACATATCATAAAACTCACCTTTCAAAGTGTACAATTCGGTAACGTTTTAGTATATTCATAATGCTGTGCAACCATCATCATTATAGGATGATATTTCTAAGGGAAATTACTGAAGGGTTCTGAAAAAAATTTGAATAGAAGGAAGAAATCAGGAAAGTAGAGGATATCCTTCTGTCGTGTCCATTAGTAATTGGAACTAGACAGAAAGTATCGTTCATCTGACTTACTAACAGCAGAGCTAGGCCACAAATGAAGGTCTGAAAGCATCATTCCCTCTTCTCCAATTTATATGTGGTTACAAGGAAGCAATAAATGCTACTGGTATTTATTTTATCAAGTGCTCAGAAATATGAAGATGATGTTATTCTAGAGAAAAAAATGTCAAATAAAATCAAATAAAATTGCATATCTGGAGAGTTTTTTAGGTGAAAATGTGATATAAACATCTAGGACTACATTGTTTCATGCCTAAGAAATAGAAAGTTCTCTTATTTTTGCTCTTGAATATTTCTGATTGTCAGATATGTATTTACATTGGGGATGCGTAGGAAAATATAGTGTTGTATGTACTATAAAATAGATTTGAAAATCGTCATGTGCGTCTGTTTTGCAATTTTGTGTAAAATACTCATCCTTGAGAGTGAGTTCACTTGAAAATGCAGTTACCGATTTAGATTCATAAAAGACAGTGTGACAGTGTATTGTTGATTATATTAAGGGTTATAAGGCTAATTTGTTTTTAGAACTGCCAATCAAGTTCATTTTAACCAGGTATTCATGTAATCGAGTTCTTTGACGTGCAAGTTCATGAGAAAGGGAAAGACGACGGCATTGCTTCTCCTTTTACAAACGAACAAAAAAATGATGCAGGCTTTGTATTCTTGTTCTTCTAGAAAGCATGAATGCCAGTGAAAACAAGAATAATTCATTTTCTTTAACTATCCACCCTCAAGAGACTTTCTGGAAAATCAGCTCTGAATAGATAGAATGTAGAATCAACTATATATCTTTGGTTAAGTATTAGTAGATGGCCATGTGCATTCCAAGAAAAGATGGGCCATTATATATAATACTGGGCTTAACATTTAATAGTTATAACATATTAGACGTAGAAAACATAGAGTTTAATCTTATCTCTCTGGATTATGGATGCAAAGAGTCATTTGCATCTAAGAACTAATAAAGTGGCTGATCTTGCTTGATCAATGGGTGAAGAATTCTCAGGTTCTGCTGCAGGAGAAAAAACAAATTTTCACTTTAGAAAAAATATTTAAGTGCCATAGCCGTCAAGAGGTAAGGTTTTACTGAAAACAATGGGGAATTTATAAATTGGAAAGATCCTTAATGGATTTGCATGTTGCTGGAGCACTTTACTTGCACACTGTCCTTTAAATGCTCTCACTCTCATTTTATTTCTACTTATACTATCTTTTCATGGAAGTCATTTCTATGCACTGCTTGCTAGGTCAGATTACCTCTTGTTCTATTTTAGTTGAAAACAATTCAGGAGATCTCTTAGAGTTTGGCACATAGGGGATGATTGTTTTAAAAATTACATCTGTAGATATTCAAATAAGACTGTCACATAATGGAGCTACAATCCTGAGAAGCAAAACAAGAAAAGTCAAGAAGAAAATATTCAAGGAAGTTGTCTTCCTAACTCTTGTTATGAAATCTTTACTGTTGGTGCACTGTACCACAAAACCACATCCCCCCCAAAACACATAACTATACACAGTCACTACTGAGAGCAATAGGCAAGGAAGAAAACCAGTTTAGTATTTATTGGTATTCAAAGAACTGCAAAGTCAAGGAGAGAGAGCTACAGTAAGAGTACGACATGAATTATTTATTTAATTCCTTCAATTTGTTGACCTTAATGAAAAGCAAAGTGATTTGAACTAAGAGTAATTAACAAGAAAGAGCCTGCCTGATAAAACCAAGAAAGAATCATATTTGTTTTAGGAATCAACAACAGCCAGAGATAGAAGATCATAATGGAACCATTCAGCAAAACAAAGAGCCTTTTGCCAAAGCAGTTGTCGTGCTGTACAAGTGTGCATCTGTGCAGAGATTTTTAACTGTATCCCTTGAAAGAAAGAAAAGAGAAAATGCTTGGTAAATGTTGAAGAATGTGATACTTTATTTGTTAAACTGCCCAATACTATAATTACAGCCAGTGCATTCCTCTACTGTGTCTGCAATAACCACTACCAAACAATCTTAGAGAGCTAATCAAATTAAAATGTTCTTTTCCTTTAAGGATTTGTGGACTATTGTATGGTTTCCTGTATCATGGTTATCATATCTCATGGCTAAAAATTCTCAGTAAGGAACAACATTATATGTCTATTTGCTTAGGAAAAGTTGAGCTGACAGGAAAAAAATTAAATATGTACTATATGTTATATTCCATGAATTTCTTGAAACATCTTTTGGAGTTCTCAGTGTTCTTAAGTGGGTTAACAATGACCCAAGCTGTAATTGACCATGAGCTTGCACCAGCTAAGATTTCATTACATTAAAGTTTCTTCTATGGAAAATAAAGTGAGGGGAATAGTGAAGTAGTAGGCAGATCTCAGTGACACCAAAATGTCATTTTTGATGCCAAGTTTAAGAAAAGCTGTGTGTGGTGAATGGCATACAACACGATTTTTCATTTAAGTAAAATGTTCCAGTGTGACTAAAAGTAAAACTTAATGCGACATTGAATAAAATTTAATTAGTCACTTTGGAATTATAATGGATACAATCACCTTTGTAAACTTGATTCCATTTCTATTCTAGTTATAGTAAAGACTTAAATATTTTGTTTTATTTTAAGTGTGTATGTATGTATTTTGTTTTATTTTAAGTGTGTATGTATGTATTACGTATATACTTTGTTCTAAGGATTTCAGAGCCCTCTAACTGGCCTGTTCTTGCTCCCCTCACTAGATGTGATGTTTATTTTGGAAATGGGGAAATCAAGATATAGTAATTAACTCATTTTCTTCCATCTTTAGAATTCCATCTCATAAATTAGTTGATAAACTGCTTGGTCACACTTGCCCTAAAATATTTACATTGTGAATTAAGTATTGAGTGAAAAGGAATAAACCCTGATGCCCCTCCTACCACTTTATATAGAATAAAGCTAAATCAGTAAAACTAGAAGCATTAAATTTAGGAACAAAAGTTTTTACATAAAATAAATATAAATAAACATGTACTACATTTGCTGATGCATTAGGATAGTCATTTATGCATTAACAGAAAATCATTATAACTATAAACGTTTTAGAATAGTATTAGTTTCAGAGTTAATATGGCCAAACCAAACAGGGTACACAGTGGTAGATTAGGTATGCAAAGTATAGGCTATTGAGATGAATCCCCTATGATTAAAGAACATAACCTGAAAGTTATTTGGGGAATAAATCCGTGCTTTAAGTTTATTTTCATTGTGATTTGTGTATTTCTCTTAAAATGTCAAGAGTATAAAAACAAGTTCTAAGAAGTTGGGAATTTTGGTCAGCATTTTGTACTTTCTTATATAGTTCTAATTATATTTCTAGCCATAAGATATCTTTATGCCAAGATAACTTTTCAATCATGTTGTAAAAGGGACAAATAAAAAGCAGATAAAGAGGAAATAAATGCAACCTTCTAATGAGAAGATACTTGGTATGGCAGTCTAATACAAATCAAATACAATTAAAACATAAAAGGTCCAGGTTTTTAACTTCTTTAAAAACTTGTGTCTAATCTGTTAATGTTGACATATCTAGGCCTAGAATTGAAAGTTGAAGTTTTATATCACTTATCTAGTTTCCTTTGAACTTAGAACTAAAACTGTAAACACATTCTCAAAGGCTATGTTGGCATGTAGAAGCACATCTTTGTGTCTTCTGCTATGAAATCTGAATTTTAAAACATTAAGTTTTCCACAAATTGAAGGACATTCTACAAAATACTTAACCAGTAATCCTCAAAATTATCAAGGTCATCAAAAACAAAGTCTGACAAACTGTTATAGCCAGGAGGAATCTAAGGAGACACGGTGACCAAATGCAATGTGGAATCCTGGATAAGATCCTGGGACAGAAAAAGGCATTAGGTAAAAACTAAGGAAATATAAATTAATTAATAATAGTGTGTAGTATATTGGTTCATTATTAGTGGCAAAATTTATCATAGCAATGTAACAGAAAAATGTGTGTGGAGTAGGGGAACTATCTGTACTACCTTTGCAACTTCTCTGGAAATCTAAAACAACTCTAAAATAAAAAATAATTTTAATTATATACTAAAAATATTAGAGAGTTTTGCCCCAGTAGCAATTCTAGCAGTATCAGTGGCTTTTACTCCAGTCTGCTTAATAATCTCCCCTTCTTAGGGAATATGCCCATTAGTTAAGTACCCAGCTTCTCCAGTCATCCCAACACTCCACAGTAATGGATATTCCAATTTTGTTCATACGTTTTAGGAGCTGTGGTCTTGGGGAAAAACAAGTGGACCCACAGTGATTGCAAAGAGAATTTTTTATAAACTATTTTTCTGCAAGTGCTATATACTAGTTCTCATCAAGAATACCTTAGTGTTTTCTGTTGTAAAACAAGGGCATCCTGTCAGAGAACTACTGTGTGGAAATACATAAAAATAGTAATTATTAGATTCAAGGTTCTAGAAAACGTATTCCTGCCATTTTCAGTGAGCACAATGCTATTATGGTATTGAGTTTTGTACGATGAAACATCTCACATTGTAAAAGCTTATGGAGTCATGGAAGTTCTGAAATTTTCTATTTCTCATTCAGCTATTTTAAACTATTCTCTGGAAGCCAAAATGGTAACTACCTAAAAGGAAGTCAGCTATTGTGTTTGTTAATTAATTGGAATAAATATATAATTGTAGTTTCATGAATGATTAAGAAAACTTGTAATGATACCAAAAATATAGAGAAAATCAGCATGAATAATACCTTAATTTTTTCAAAGGACAAATGCAAAATATGATTTATGAGTAAAAACACTGAACTGCAAGCAATTACAGAACTGAGAAAGCATTAAAAAAATGAAAACCATAGATCAATGGAACAGGATAGAAAGCCCAGAGATAAACCCACGCACATATGATCACCTTATCTTTAATAAAGGAGGCAAGCATATACAGTGGAGAAAAGACAGCCTCTTCAATAAGTGGTGCTGGGAAAACTGGACAGCTACATGTAAAAGTATGAAATTACAACACTCCCTAACACCATACACAAAAATAAACTCAAAATGGATTAAAGACCTAAATGTAAGGCCAGACACTATCAAACTCTTAGAGGAAAACATAGGCAGAACACTCTATGACATAAATCACAGCAAGATCCTTTTTGACCCACCTCCTAGAGAAATGGAAATAAAAACAAAAATAAACAAATGGGACCTAATGAAACTTAAAAGCTTTTGCACAGCAAAGGAAACCATAAACAAGACCAAAAGACAACCCTCAGAATGGGAGAAAATATTTGTAAATGAAGCAACTGACAAAGGATTAATCTCCTAGATTTACAAGCAGCTCATGCAGCTCAATAACAAAAAAACAAACAACCCAATCCAAAAATGGGCAGAAGACCTAAATAGACATTTCTCCAAACAAGATATACAGATTGCCAACAAACACATGAAAGAATGCTCAACATCATTTATCATTAGAGAAATGCAAATCAAAACTACAATGAAAAAAAAAAAAAAAAAACTACAATGAGATATCATCTCACACTGGTCAGAATGGCCATCATCAAAAAATCTAGAAACGATAAATTCTGGAGAGGGTGTGGAGAAAAGGGAACCCTCCCTCTTGCACTGTTAGAGGGAATGTAAATTGATACAGCCACTATGGAGAACAGTATGGTGGTTCCTTAAAAAACTAAAAATAGAACTACCATACGACCCAGCAATCCCACTACTGGGCATATACCCTGAGAAAACCATAATTCACAAAGAGTCATGTACTTCAAAGTTCATTGCAGCTCTATTTATAATAGTCAGAACACAGAAGCAACCTAAGTGTCCATCAACAGATGAATGGATAAAGAAGATTTGGCACATCTATACAATGGAATATTACTCAGCCATAAAAAGAAATGAAATGGAATTATTTGTAGTGAGGTGGATGGAGTTAGAGTCTGTCATACAGAGTGAAGTAAGTCAGAAAGAGAAAAACAAATACAGTATGCTAACACATATATATGGAATCTAAGAAAAAAAAAAGGTCATGAAGAATCTAGTGGCAAGACGGAAATAAAGACACAGACCTACTAGAGAATGGACTTGAGGATTTGGGGAGGGAGAAGGATAAGATGTGACAAAGAGAGAGAGTGGCATAGACATATATACACTACAAAACGTAAAATAGATAGCTAGTGGGAAGCAACCGCATAGCACAGGGAGATCAGCTCTGTGCTTTGTGACCACCTAGAGGTGTGGGGTGGGGAGGGCGGGAGGGAGGGAGATGCAAGAGGGAAGAGATATGGGAACATATGTATATGTAAAACTGATTCACTTTGTTATAAAGCAGAAACTAACACACCATTGTAAAGTAATTATACTCCAATAAAGATGTTAAAAAAAAATGAAAAGCAGTCCAAAAGTTAAATATATGGTGTTGTTTACATTTGTCATATCTAAAAACAAAAAAAAAAGGAAGAATTGGTAAATACAACTGATTTTTATATATTGATCTTGTATCCTGCAACCTTGTTGAACTTTATTAGTTCTAATTATTTTTTAGTGGATTAGTTAAGATTTTCTATATACAAGATCAGGTCATCTGCAAATAGAGGTAGTTTTATTTCTTCCTTTCCAATCTGGATGTATTTCATTTATTTATTTTATTTTATTTTTTGCATAATTGTTCTAGTAAGACTCTAGAACAATGTTGACTAGAAGTGGCAAGAGTGGACGTCACTGTTGTGTTCCTTGTCTTAGTGAGAAAGCATCCAATTTTTTGCATCAGTTACAATGTTATCTGTGGGTTTTTCATAAATGCCTTTTATTAGATTAAGGAAGTTCCCTTCTACTCCTCTTTTGTTGAGTATTTTTTCATAAAAAGGTATTGGATTTTATCAAAAGTTTCTTCTACATCTATTAAAATGATAATGTGGATTTTTGTCTTTTACTGATGTGGTATACGATTGATTTTTGTATGTTGAACCACTGCTGCTTTCCTGGGATAAATCCCACTTGTTCATGTATAATTATTTTTATATGTTGCTGTTTTGGTTTTCTAGTATTTTTTCAGAATTTTTTTGTCTATAGTCATAAGAAATACAGGTCTTTAATTTTCTTGTGACATTTTTGTCTGGTTTTAGTATCAGGGTAATATTGTCCTCATACAATGAGTTAGGAAGTGTTCACTTGTTCTTCCATTTTGGAGGAAGTGTTTATGAAGAATTGGCGTTAATTCTCTTTAAATGTTTGGTAGAATTCAACAGTGAAGTCATCTGGTCCTGGTTGGTGCCCTTCTCTCTCAGTGATACTCTTGGTTTAGGAGCTGAGGGCTTGGTGAAGGAAGGGATGGGCAGTCACAGTAGTTTCAAATCTTAGCCTTTCTCTCTGGGCATGGAACCACTCACTGCCTTACAAGCCAGGGCAGGTTAGATTGGGACCCTAATATTCTCAGAGGGTTCTGGTCCAAAGTAGAGCCTCCAACCCATGAGTGAGGGCTTGGTGGAAGCAGGGACCCCCTACCTCTCAGCTGCTTTCACTTCAAAGAGAGAGGAATGGAAGACATGGGTTTTCATTCAGATACTATAGACTCTTGCTGTTTTTGACCGAATTTTAGTAGATATTCTTGAATAAGTATTTCTTCATTAGTTGGATGCCTTAGGCCCATTTCCAGAGACTTTAAATGGCTGTTCTTCTACAATTTTTACCAGTTTCACTGGGGAACAAGTCTGTGGAGTTCCTCAGGTGTCCTGCTAGAAGTAGCTTTTCACCCCATAATTTTAAGATAAAGGAATATAAAATCAGAGTTTATTAGAAGGAGCACTTTTTGTTTTGTTTTAAATAGGCTAGAGCTTAAGGTATGAGGTTACCATAGATTGTGAAGTGCCTTGTATGTCATACTAAGAAAACTGAAAATTAACATTTTGGCAATGTAACACCATGGTATCCTCTAAGATCCTGAGTGATATGACCAGATTTGTGTTTAAAAAAACAATTCTAGCAGCTGTGTGGAACAAGTATTGGAGTAATCTAAGCACAGATGCACATATTAAATTTTTTAAGAGCCTACACCATGACTCCAATAGTAAGAACAGATAGAGAATAAATTTAAAAGATATATGAGATAGAAAGTTGAAAAATTATTGATTGAATATGGAGATTGAATATGAGACAAGTAAAAATTTGATAATGGAACAATAGTTTCTGGCTAATTTCTGATTTCAACACAAGTAGGATATATAGGGAGAGGACAAAACTTGAGGCAGAAGGTTATGGATATGGTTTTGGAGACATTACATTGTTGGAACTGCAGGATATCATGATGAAGATGTTCTGGAGGCAACTAAAATACAGATCTTGAGTTCTGAGAGAATTTGACCTTGGGGATAAAGATGTGGGAGTCATGACAGGGGATATAGTATTTGAAGTCACTGGAATAGATGACATTACCCAAGAACACATAGAAGAAGAAGATAACATTTACAAATGTTAGCAGAATACAATTTCAATGACATGACTGGAAGAAGAAGAGCCAAAAAATTTCGCTCTAACGGAGGAAGATAATCGGATGGAAAAGAGGAAGGTAACAGCGTTGCAAAGCAAATGCTTGACAGAGTTTCAGGCAGGGAAGTGGGGTCAGCATTTCTATACAGAATTCTAAAATTCAGTGGATTTTTATATCTCTTCCTCCAAGGTGATCATTTATATAGTATCCTAGAGAACCCCTAAGTGAGATAAATCTGAACAAAAAGAACAATCTTGACAGTATGTCATTTAAAGAAACGCTATCTGGCAAATGTTGTGGTTTTGACTGTATGTCTTGTGTAGAGGTCCCATTTTGTGTCTCCAACTATGAATATATTTGCATTTGTTTGGCACCTGTAAACAAGTGTTTAAATGTTTCTCAGGCCCCCAGATGTTTAAGAAGTGATATCTGTTAAACCTTTTAAAGAGTAAAATTTCATTCTCATTTTTTAAAGAGCACTTTTACATAGTAATTTCATACTGAGAAGCTGATTTTCCCTCCAATGAATACAACTAACACTAATGATTGCAATTACAACCCAAGACAGTCCCTTGTACTGCCATTAATATTATTGTTTTAGAATCATGCCTTACAAGATAGACAGTGCTTAAATGCATTCAGATATTTATTACAATGCAACATGAGTTTTAAATAAGATGAGATATTTTATGTTAGGAGCATGAGAACCCTTAATTTCCAGTGGAATGAGAAATTTTATCAGCAATGATGTTTAGGGAAAACAAACAGGGAGAGTATTTAAAGATAAATCACAAAAACAGTATTTTACGCCTGTGTCATATTTAGGTTATATCTACCCAGGGTCATCCTGGTTGGCTAGTTAAATTGATAATATTAATAAGATACCTGCAAAATTCTTTCTTTATGTTTCCCAATTTAGCTCTGGACTCAATGTTGATGAAAATAATTAAGTAAAACTTGTTTTTACTGAAGGCTTTCACTGTATTCATTTAGAAAATGTGATCTATAAAGTGATATATAAAAATGATGATCTTGCGATCATTGAAAGCCTTTAAGTCCAAAGTATTAAGCAGAAACAGAAACTGACTCAAATTCACTGGAATTTATTAAGTTGACAAAATGTTGATTAGATATATTAATTTTGTTTTTAATTGATATGTATTTATGATATTGGAAAAGAACCATCTAATGTAGAAACATGTTACTTATGATGTCCCTATCTATGTCAGATGTGTTTGTTTTTGACTGTTGTAATTCACTTCAAACAAAATAAAGAGAGTGTATTATGTAAGAAGAACATTAATCTTCAGATAATATATTGTCAGAACTGGGGAAATCCTTAGGGATTATCTAGTTTACCCACCCACCCCCATTTTTCAGATGATGAATATGAGGTTTAGGAATATTAAGTGATATTCCCTGGCTCACAAAACATCTTACTGTCAGGGACAGGACAACCATCCTTATGTTTTGACCTCTGTCTGCCCTATCTTCTTCCACTTTACTAGAATACCCCTTATGTTAAAAATCATAATAATCTTTGATCAAAGAGGAATAAAATAAAACTGCTACACTGACCAATTCTTCTAGTGAATTTGAGATGAAAATAAGATGATGTCGAATTGAGATAAACCTAGAAAAATGACAGTTTCTCAGCCCTCTTAAGTTAGCCATGATTGCAACGAATATAATCCTGCAGCAATATTTTTTTATGTTTCCCAAGAGATGATACTGAAAACTGTTATACTCACATCTGCCTACCTTCAGCCAATTGAATCAAAAAATTTTTTGTTGATTTGGTATATTTTAATAAGGCTGCACGTAGCAACAGATTGCATAAATACTCAGCAAAAAATCCTCAATAAATCCCAAAATTATTGATAATGGTGCCACACATAGACAGCTGAAAGCCTGCTGCTAGGGATGCTATAACAAAATACCACGGACTAGGTGGCTTAAACAATAGGAATTTATTTTCTCAACGTTCTGGAAGATAGAAGTCCAAGGTCAAGGTACTTCTCAGGGTTGGTTTCTAGTAAGAACTCTCTTCCTGGCTTATAGATGACAACCTTCTTTTTTTTCCTGATTATTATGTTTTATTTTTTTTTTTTAATTTATTGGAGTATAGTTGATTTACAATGTTGTGTTAGTTTCAGGTGTACAGCAAAGTGAATCAGTTAAACATATACATATATCCACTCATTTTTAGATTCTTTTCCATATAGGTCATTAGTAAGTACTGAGTAGAGTTCCCTGTGCTATACAGTAGGCCCTTATTAGTTATCTATTTTATATATAGTAGTGTGTATATGTCAATCCCAATCTCCCATTTTATCCCCCTTGGTAACCATAAGATTGTTTTCTGCATCTGTTAACTCTATTCCTGTTCTGTAAATAAGTTCATTTGTACTATATTTTTACATTCCACATATAAACGATATCATATGATATTTGTAGATGACAGCCTTCTTGCTGTGTCCTCAGATGGTCTCTTTTCTGTGCATTCATGGAGAGAAAGCTCTCTGGTGTCTCTTCCTTTTCTTATAAAGATGCAAGTCCTATTGAATTAAGACCTTACCATTATGATCTCATTTAACCTTATATTTCCCTAAAGGGCATACCTCCAAATACAGTCATATTAGGGGTTACAGCTTCAATATATGAATTTTGAGGGGATACAGTCCAGTCCATAACATCTCTTAAGCATATCAATTTTCTTTTACCTTATTATCACACCTTTGCTACTCAAAAACTTTTAAAGTGGAATCTACCTAGAGGAAGAGCTGGCACATACTTGTATGTTACTAATACAGTGAAATGTGATTGAATGACACAGTATTTTCAAACTAGTCACCACACTTAAATTTCTTGCTTTTTAGGTGCACTTATCCAGAACATTCAGCCAACATAAAGGAGTAAGGAATTTTTTTCCAGAAGAACTTTGAACCAAAATAAAATAAATGATAATGGTAGTAGTTAGTTTTTAAATTATTTGTAAGATTTTTATAAATAAGTTTTTCTTTCTAGTCAGTATTTCATAAGCTTCATATGTAGTGATCATTTGGAGCCCAGTAGAATGAAAGGTGCTTCCAGGTGGGTAGAGACATAATTCTACACCCTTATAACAAAACCCTCTTTGAAACAACAGTAAAATGTTGTCTTTGCATGCCACTTTTATTTAAATGTGAAGCAATAAACACACTTATTATTCAGAAAGCTTGCATTCCAGTTCCTAAGATAGTAAGCATTGAGTTGTCTGAGTGATGCAGAAGCAGAGCTTTATGGCTATTTGGAAGGAAGCTCTTGAGAGAAAGAGAGAGAGAGAATATAGAAACCAAGTGTGGCATTGTGTCAGTGTACACTAGTACTGGTTAGGTTGAATACGTTAATAAAGAGAAAACTCTATAACTAAATGTAGAACACTAACAATAGAGGATAATTCAAAACTGCACAACTAAGAATGGAAAAATTGATCATTTTCAAGGTGTGAATACTTTGTTAATAATGCTTTGTATTCCTGGGTTAAGATATATAACCTTACCAAACTAGCTAATAAGAGCAAAAAATTTAAAAACTCAAACCTGAAATAACCAGACCGATATAGAAACAGAGAACTTGAACAACACTATAGAAAAATTGAACATAACAGACATGTACAGAACACTACACCCAACAACAGCAAAATATACATTTTTCTCAAGAACATATGGAACATTCCCCAGGAAAGATGGTATGTTAGGCCATAAAGCAAGTCTTTAAATTTTTTTAAAGATTGAAATTATGCAAAGTATCTTTTTCAATCACAATGGAATGAAACTAGAATCAACAGCAGAAGGAAAATTTGCAATATAGAGAAATATCATAAACAACCAATGGGTCAAAGAAGAAATCACAAGGGAAATTAGAACATATCTTGAGACAAATGGAAATGAAAACACAATGCACCAAAACTTATGGGATGCAAGTCTAAGAGGTAAATTTATACCTGTAAATGCTTACATTAAAAAGGTAAAGAGGGCTTCCCTGGTGATGCAGTGGTTGAGAATCTGCCTGCCAATGCAGGGGACACGGGTTTGACCCCTGGTCCAGGAAGATCCCACATGCCGTGGAGCAGCTGGGCCTGTGAGCCACAATTACTGAGCCTGCGCATCTGGAGCCTGTACTACGCAACAGGAGAGACCGCGATAGTGAGAGGCCCGCGCACCACGATGAAGAGTGGCCCCCACTTGCCACGACTGGAAAAAGCCCTCTCACAGAAACAAAGACCCAACACAGCCATAAATAAAAATAAAAAAATAAATAATTTAAAAAATAAAAATAAAAATAAAAAAAAATTTACTCCAATAAGAAATAAAAAATAAATTAAAAAAAAAAAGGGAAAGAATCTCAAATTAACAACCTACCTTTCACCTTCAGGAAGAAGAAAAAGAAGAACAAACTAAACCAAAGCAAAGTAAATAATAAAGATCAGAGGAGAGATAAATAAAGTAGAGAATAGAAAAACAATAGAGAATATCCATGAAACCAAAAGTTGGTTTTTCAAAAATATCAACAAATTGACAAAACTTTGGCAAGATTGACTAAGAAAAAAAGAAAGAAGACTAATAATTAAAATCAGAAATGAAAGAGGGAACATGACTGCTTATTAAAAAAAAGAATTATAAGAGAATGCCATTACCAATTGTACACCGATATATTGGCTAACTTAAATAAAATGGACAAATGCCTAGAAACACACAGCCTCCCAAACTGCATCATGAATAAATAGAAGATCTTAATAGTCCTACAACTAATAAGGAAATTGAATCAGTAATCATAAACTTTTCAACAGAGAAAATCCCAGGACCAGAAAAATTAAAACAGAATTGCTATATGACCTAGGAATTCCAATTCTGGGTATATATTCAAAACAATTGAAAGCAGGGACTTGAACAGATATTTGTACACCCTTTTTTATGTTTACAGCAGTATTTTTATAACAGCCCAAAGGTGGAAGAAACTCAACTATCAATGGATGAAAGGAAAAACAAAATGTGGTATATACATATAATGGAATATTATTCAGCCTTAAAAAGGAAGGAAATTCTGACACATGCTACAACATGCAGGGACTTTGAAGACATTACGCTAAGTGAAGTAAGCCATTCACAAAATAACAAATACTGTATGATTCCACTTACATGAGGTACCTAGAGTAGTCAAATTCGTAGAGATGGAAAGTGGAATGGTGTTTGCCAAGCACTGGGGGCAGGGGAGGGAGAAGAATGAGGAGTTATTGTTTAATTGGTATGGAGTTTTTGTTTGGGAAGATGAAAAATTTCTGGATATGGATGGTTGTGGTAGTTTCACAACAATGTAAATGTACTTAATGCCACCAAATTGTACACTTAAAATGGTTAAAATTGTAAATTTTATGTTATGTATATTTTACCACAGTAAAAGAAACAAATTTAAAACAAAACAGAACAAAATGCAAACCTGTAACTTGTACCATGTCTGAAATAAAATGGGACTTTCTCTCCACAGAGGAAGCAAAGGAAAGCACTTGCTAACAGGGCATCTCTCATTGCCAGGAAAATTTCTCCAAGCTAGTGATGGTAGGGACAAAATGCAGACAAAATAGCAGAAATTTTCTATTTAATACTGACCTAGATTTGCTTTCTGTTGCTTTCTAAATACCTGTTAATTGTGCAGGTTAAAATTTTTTTTAATTGTATTATTAAAAATTTTTTAAGGAACAGAAAAGTCTGGCTCAATTTCCAGATACTCTGGCTTCTACCCCTCAGTCAAGCCATCATTCCTGTTTTCTTACATGGACTCCCTGCCCTGTTTTTCTCCATGCAGGTCACTACAGTGACTTATTTTTGTTGTACCTCTTGTTTCTTGTAAACTACTCTATTCAACTTCCCTTTATGACCTGACTGCATACTTTTCTCCTTGATTTCCAGTATTCTCTCTATTCTCTCGTGTTTTGATCTTCTGTTCAGGTTGAAATATGGCACAATAATAAGGTTGCATGAGGAAAGTTACATTTAATTAAATTTGGAAATAGGGACTTTTCAATTTTATAAACATCATCACATTTGAAATCTCTTTTTCCTTCTGAAACCCAAATGATTTTGTCTATAGTGACTTTTACCTCAACCAAACTTCCAGATTACCTAATTTCTATTTGAAGAAAAGTAGATGGAAAATAAACTTTGATATGTGAAATGTTGAAGAAAACTAGAAATGTAAAATGGGGATGATACCAATCTCTCAAAGTTTTCTAAAATAAGAAGTAAGATAATGCATAAAACCTACAAGAAACATAGTAGATATTCAATTACAGTAGACTCTTTTCTGCTTTCAAATTAGTTTTATTTTTCACCTTGAATCCATTTCAAGGTAGAGTCGAGTCAATCTTCTAAAAACATTAGTTAATTGTTAGTTTTCTAAGTAGAGGCTAATGTTTGCATTTATTACTTCTTGTCTTTCTTTTTCTGATTATCTTGTAATCTTACTTGATGTACCATCAGCAGAAGGCATTATCGTTTAAATACATAGTTCTTAAATTAAAAAACAAACAAACAACCAAAGACCTAGTACTTAAATATTGACATTGTTCAGTTAAAATAAGGAGCCACTACACTTGGCAGTTGGGAAGAAATTCTTTAGAAAAGCAATGAAATCAAATTTTTTTCAGAGTAGCTCACAGGACTTATCTCCCATCACTACTAGTGTTGGCTTCATGCATTCCAGAAAGGAAGGAATTACAGTGTCCATGACACATTTTTGTCCCTAACATTCAGCTGTACAATTTTAATATGGGAATTCAGGTCTTATAACTACTATTTTTTAAATGGAAAGAAAAGATATAGTCCTTTTTTCCTCATTGTATATGACATATAGATAAGATGTATGAAATATATGACTAAGAGGCAACAGGATGCTATTAAATTTTTCCATAGAACAGGATTGTTTTCTTTGTAGCATAGAAAAGAAATAATAGTTACTATTATTGAGAAAATAGGGCAACAAAAAGTCATCTTTTGAGAATTAAGTATCTGCACTGAGTAGATTAGATAATCTAAGCATTGTCAAGTAAACTTGGTTTTAAATTATTTCACATAACTAAATTTGGCATCTTTGCAGCGCAAAAGCATGCCTCAGTGTCCTTTGAGATAAAAGGGTCAGATCTGTCTATACACTGACTCTTTTCTGCTAGTGGGTATGAAACTGTTACATGATAAACTAATTTTTCTATTTTATTCACCCCCCACAAAACATAGTTGTTTACCTTCTTTATTATGATAGAACAGAATGTTTGCCATGAAGTAGTTGTGTCCTTTAGAGAACTTACAGAGCAAAATAGGAAAATGGAGACATCTAATATCACTGTCAAGTTCAAAGAGGAGTTTATATATAACATGAAAGAAATTTAATTAGCATAGATGTTTTATACTTAATAAATAATTTTATTCCAGTGCAAGTTTCCTTTAACTTAAAGTTGTGGAAATTGAATCCTATTTTTATATTAACTTACATGTTAAATTTAGAGATTAGGTCCCCTGGGAAAACTATTTTGACTAATCTACTACCCAAATTAATAGCATAACAGACATAAACATTATATTATTTCCAAATAAAGTACTACACAAGAACACTAAGGAAAAAAAAAGAGGCAGGTGCCTGCCTCAGTTAGTTTTCCATTTGCAGGAATGACAAGCCGTTACTAAAACCTTAGAAATTAGAATGAATTTTCCACCAGCCACAAATCATCTTAACCATTTAAAATTGAATATATTCAAGTGGACTTTTTGCATTTGAAAACATTTTCCACTGTTAGAACTTACTCCTTTATTTTAGATCATTTTCCTACTGACACAAGTTCTTTTTTTTATAATATGTATCCTTGAATGAGAGGAATTAACGAGGATACTGCTAAGGCCTGAAATCCTAATCCTTGTTCAGCAGTAGAGGTTTCCCCCAGTGTGTTTTCGTGATGTGGACTTATTTCATCAAATATCTAAAGCTGTCAATGATGATTGCTTGATTTTCCTCATGCTACTCTTCCCTACATGATGGTTTCTTCATTAATGCCTGGGTTGTTGTATATTGATCATTGCCCATGTTTTCCCAGTGACAGGAGTTTTTCATTAGTCCTCACTTACGGGAACCAAGGCAATTCAGTGACAGTAGCAAAGCAAAGGCAACACTTTTGTGGTCTGTAATTCCATAGAATGTAGGTTTGTGTTTTTTTTTTGTCTATTTGTTTTTGTTTCTTTTGGTAAGAAGGACAGGAACTAACATTCATTGAGTACTTACTATGTGACAGGGACATTACAAAATACTTTACCTAAAGGTAGGTACTTTTAGCTCTCTTTGCAGTTGAAGAAACAGCCTTAGAGAGGTGGACGAACTCAGCCAAGGTCACATAGTTAGTGACTGATGTTATGAGAAAGCAAACCTACATCTATCTGGGCAAAAACTATGCTCTTTCCATCATTACACACTGCCTTCATACTAAGGAAAAGATATGACTAATTTATCGTGGTCCTTACATTAGAATATCTGCTAAGTAATGTTTTCTTGAACAAATTATACTTGTATAATTTTATTTAAACGACACTAATACTAGCTCAAAACTGTTCTTTGCACAATCTTATTAAATACATCAACACAGAACACTGGATTGTTTTTTTTACAATACCTAAAATATTAAGATTCCCAATTATATAAATAGGGCACAAGATTAAAAAATAAGGGGCATAAGACTGTTTATCAGTCTATGAAGAATGAAAAGTGCAATATTTGGAGACCAGGGTAAATCAGTATTTCCATGAAAACCTTCACAGGTGCAGATTTCAATATGTTTAAATTTGAATGCCTTATAATATGCCACGATTTGGGTTTCTATTTAATTTCTTTTCCTTTCAAGTACCAGCATGAATTTTGTGAATCTCCATCCATGCCCCTGGGAAGTGAATGCTGCAGGAAGAGTGCAATCAATATGTATACCTCCCAGAGAGCCCTGAGCAAGTTGAATTGCTACACACCTTTCAAATCTTTGAATTTTTATAGATGCACATGGATGCACAGTGATATTAGCTGTACACTCAATGCCATACTAAAATATTCTGTAACATGGACCATTTACTCACGCCAGACCTATATACCATGAAATGCAGAGCAAGATTGGCATCAGTGTGATAAATTTTAATCAACAGAGAGCCAGTTTAGATATTTCAAACTACCTTTTCTTAACAGCTGCTTTTTGTTTTGTTTTGTTTGCTAGCTAGATTGCTTACTTAATTATTGACTGGAATCACCTGAATAATTTCACTTACACAGAACTGGCCTCAGAGAAGTGACCTTGAACCATAACATACATGTTGGAATTAATAGAATCCTTTAATTTGGGGGCACTGTTTTTCACTTATTGTTGCTATAATTTTTTAACAAAAACTAAGTGGACAGTTGAGAAAACAACTCAGGTAGTTAATGAAAATATAACAACCAAAACAAGATGGTACTTAATTTCTATTTTTTTTTTTACCTGGATAGATTTGGGAAATGAATGCAACGCAAATGTTGCCTTCATTAATAGAACAAATTATTGGTGCCCTATTAATGTCAAAGGAATTATTGAACCCCATATGATTTAATCATCACATTTTCTGCGGAACTTTAGTGCCTGGAACTGTGCTAGAATCTGAAGATTATAAACAAGCAGGTCATAGTGCTTGCTTTAGACAAACTCATAGTAGTATGAGAAGAAGACAAAGAAACCATAAATTGTAAAACAGTATATTTAATGTTTTCTCTAAAAATTACCAAATGCTAGGCAAAGAATACTGTGAGAATGACTACTTGAGAAAGTCATAGAAGGATGCATATTTGAGTTGAATTTGAAGAATGATTAGGCTTTTTCAAGGAAGAGAAGCAGAAGGGATAGCGTTATAGGCAAAAGTAATAGCAAGATGTAAATAACAGTGCACAGCTTACTCTGGAGTTGAATAGAATTTTGTTTTAGCATCAGTTGAGGTCATATACACATGTACATGGGGGATTATGAGGGAGGTGAGGAACAGAGTAATATTCTTTCTTTGTGACACCACTAGGATGAAACCAGGTACATAAAAGTAGAGACATTTTAGATAGAAGAAAGAAAAATGAGGGTAGAGTATATAATGACCTTTAATTTTACTACAGTGGAGTAAGCTATCAATTGGTAGAGAGTGGAAAGGGTGGGGGTTATGAATAGTTGCACTAAAAGCTCTTTAGAGCCTTGTATTTGCCAAATAGGCATTAAATAAAAGTGTTTGGTTTGACTTGCTCATTTGGTAGGTATATACTTAGAGAGTAGGGAGAGTTGATGGAGACAAGATCTCTCTTTATCTCTCTGTCACTCACTGTCTGTCTCTCTCTCTCCACACACACAAACACACATACACACATATGCCATATATATATATATATATATATATACACATATATATGTATATATATATGTGTGTGTATGTATATATATATATATATATATATATATATATATATATATATATATATATATATATATGGATATATGGCTTGGGGAAGTGATTTCTCAGGCCTTTAAACACCCTTGGTTAAGGAATGATCATTTGAATTACTCTTGAATAATTACACTACTTCTCAGCCTCCTTTGTAGAAATTGAAATTTGAACATTGTGCACCTGGGTCATATCTTTAAAGACTTTTACTCACTTCCATCAGTGTCCTCTGATTTTATTTTAAAGGAACATCATATAAACCAAACATATGGTATGTTTATTATATATCATCCTTTATCTCTGCTGACACATTGAATGAAACTGGTTTCCATAATCCCATCAGAAAATTGCTTATGATGCAGAGACATCTACAGATCTCTCTAAATAGAACAGTAAATGCTGAATTTGATTAGTTAATCAGTTAGCCAAAACTTATTTTTCAAAAAAAGATCCGAAATTAGCTTCTTGTTTATATCCAAGGCAAGTTAAAATATGATGTAATGCTTTTCTTTTCTTAAAATGTGAAACTTCTTTTCATAAAACGACATTATCTGTGATTATGCACCCAATAATTCATTCAGTTTAGAAATTTAATTAACATTATTAGGGATTTTTAGTGTCATTGTGAAAGATACCATTGTGAAATTATGACAACAGTGATGTCAGATTTATTTGTTTTTCTGTTATTGGTGTAATATTATTAGTTTCTTTAATTTGGAACTCTTTACAAATAATTTACTAAGGTCAAAACTGTTCTGAGGCCGATATCAGAAAGAATTTTAAGAAAAGTAAAGTTACTTTGTATTTTAAGTTTTAAGGGATTTAGAACTGTTAGATTTTGGAAACTCTTCTCCTAGTTCTGCTAAACCAAGGAACTGCCTTTCTGAAATTTTAATCTCATAAAGTCCTTGTACTCACTTAAAGAACCAGTCTCTGAAAGGCATTTTATTCACTGTGCTCTTCTACATTGAAAAGCTCAATTCAGGTCTTCAGTGCCAAAAATTGAATTAAAATGTTCATATCTGAAAGACAGGCAAAGACATACTATCTGAAACAATTTCAGTCAAGGACGGAAAAGGAGAAAGTCATCTGTAAAACTGTTAGGTTTAAAACGTTGGAATTAGAGAGTGGAAATATGATAGGGACAAGAGTGAAGAAATGTTAATTGGAAAGAATATGTTGTTATCACTTGTTTTGAAATTGTCCCTGGACAGGCTGCCCCAGGAATAACATTTAATTGAAGACATACTGATAGACAAAAATAATTTGATATGTCTTTAAAAGTTCCTTATTTATCCTCTTTTTTTTAACATCTTTATTGGAGTAAAATTGCTTTACAGTGGTGTGTATTTATCCTCTTTTAATCTATAAAGTATATTTCCACATTCTTGTCTCAGATTTCTTCACCACTCCTCCAATTTGTTTAAAGAGCCCCAAACTCTAGGTTGTACAAATATGAACACTTCTGTTTGTTAAAAGAATAGTTCTTTTTAAAAATCTCTCTCTCTCTCTCTCTTTCTAATATTGCTCCTCAGTTCACAATATATCAAGCACGGTTATAAACTGATAATAACTATTGAGAATATTTTTCAGTGGTCTGTAAAATATCTTAATTATTTCTCAGTTGTAATGATTGTCTAGGTACAAAAGCATTAAGTAAACATCTATAGAGTATTTTGAAACGAGATTTAAAATCCATAGCAAATCTAAGCAGTTCCATCAGATCTTTTCTTCTTCTCATACTTCAGTGCAAAAGATAGTTTGGTATAGGAGAAAGGCTTACACACTTGGCATTGGAAATACGTGAGGTTAGATCCTGGATACCCCATTTACTAGCTATTTGAAATTTATCAAGTTACATAGCTTCTTTAAAACTCAATTTCCCTAACTGGTAATGGTAACTATCTCTTCTGGCTACTATTAGCATTAAATGTATCAATAGACATAAAAGATCTCAACACACAATACTTCTTATTAAATGCTTTTTATTAAATGTTAGTTATTCTTATTAGTAGTAGTTGTAGTAGAAGTAGTGACAGTAGTAGTAGTAACAACAGAAGTACAAGTTCTCTGAAAATGTAAGATTATCATTAACTTATTTTTTACCTTTTCTAGCTTATTTCATGCTTAAATCCAGAGTGTAAAATCACTTTTCGAATGCCATATTTATTTTGTCCTAAGAAAAATATAGGGCAATCAATTTTGTATCACAATGCCCACTGATAAAATCCACTTTGAATAAAATTGTTCTATCAGAGTATACCATCTGGAAGAAAATGTCTTCCTCATGTTGTTATTGCCTATCTGCGTTTCAAAACTGATGTGTTTATCCCTTGACTTGGAATTTGCCACATTCCTGAGAATTCCATATATTGTAGCTAAACTTGATTTCGCCATGCTTTATGATAGTTGTCAACCAGAAAAGTCTTGCCTGTGAAATCCAGCAATCAAAAAACCACATGCAAACGCAAAGACGAAAATAGGAATAGTCAGTAGGAAGCAGTTTTTGCTGAGAAATTTCTTCTGTCTATGATTGCATACCCAGACTCAAAGTTGTCTTTTGAAATACAGAGATTGGGTAGTTGAGGTTTATTTGCATAAATCCTTTTGCTTCTCCCTTGGGATACTTTTTACTCTTTCACTGGTGTGAGTTTAGGGTATCCTCTTCATGGGTATAGGTCAGCACCTTTACTATTTCAAAGCTCCTTGGCATAGAAAGGGCTGATTTAACGTCTGATAACCTAAAATCTCGGTAACTCTTCCATTATCTCTCTAATTAGGGGAAAATGGACTCCTCTAGAACAAATTGAAAAGAATACCACCCAAGGTAAAGGCAAAAAATTCTGTAATTGTTAAACTTTTTCATCAGTTTTACTGATCAGTGAGAGGTTAAGGAAACGTGTTAACATCCTTGAAGACTGAGAAATCCATGGTCATTTAAAGACTTCACAGGCTCTATACCATGAAAAGTCTTAATCAATGAAGCTATCATTATCTTTATAAAACAACTTTTCCTTACAGAATAAAGTAGGCATTGCCTACTTTATTAAAAGAATGTAAATTCTCTCTAAAAATGCCTAACTGTACACACCTTTTAAAAGCAGCTTCATAGCTCTGTAGACAGAGCTGTAAGCTAAACCAAAAGATTCTATTAAACATCAAAATGTTTTGTGGAAATATTTAGATAACTTTGATAACCACTTGAATTTTCCATTATTACCTCCGTGTTTAGTACTATACAGCTTTACATGGGGCTCCTGATTATCTTGAGAGTGCATGGTAAGTCCACCTTCCTCTATCAGTTGGTCATTTATCATATATGCATGTCTACAATATGTATCCTAAAGCCATCCTGCAAAATTGTCAACTTAAATTTTGATTGTTCAGGATAAACAAATATCAACGCACGAGGACTTTGAACATGAGGTTTTAAAAATTTGGTGAGGTAACAAAGTATAGAATTAAATAATCTGGATTGAATTTTAAGATCCAGGTTTTCTACTTATTAAGAATGTGACCATGGGCACAGAATTAAGATTTATTTAGCTCAGTTATTTTCTATGTTAAATGCAGATAATCATGTCTACCTCAGATAGGATTATCAAGAAAATGAAATGAGATTTTACATGTAAAGTGCTTAACACAAGACCTCTCATATCATAAACACTGTATAGATGAGAGCTGCTATTATTATCAATGATAGATTAAAATTTGTAAATGCAAAATAATACTGATTAGTAGAACAAGGTTTTTTTGATTTGCATGCTAGTGAATATAGAATACATTTTGAAATGCTGCCATTTATTTGTAACCTTCCTGTGCTTTCTTGAAATATTATACATTTTTTTTTTCATTTTGCTAAGTGAGCATCATGGTATAATTCAAATCAATATTCATTTATGTTCAGTAATTTAATTGAAGTTACCATGCCCTACCAGAATTGTTACTACAGTTAATGGGTTTAGGTTGGTACCAAAACACTATGTGATGTGACATTCTACATGTACTTAAATAAGGCAAAAATATCTCATTTTACCTGCTCTCATACTGTTCAGTTTTATGAATGGTACACAAATGCTGTATGTATTTATGGCAATTGACTAGTGAGAAAAATAAATTATTATAAGCAATCATTGTAGTAGACAAAAGTTCTGGCTCGTATTCCTCTGAGTTTTGCACCTGCTTATATAATAACTCTGAAATTTACTTTCCTTGTCCCCTGCTCCTGTTATAGAACTGACAATGTAGAGAGGAAGTGGGCAGACTTAACAAATAGTCAAAGACCTCTCTCTCTCTCTCTCTCTCTCTCTCTCTCACACACACACACACACACACACACACACACATTTTGTTCAACCAAATCAACCATATGGAGAATATATGATGAATAAATCACTAGGCTTGCTCATATCACTAGCAAGTAAAGGGTGTTACAGGTTTTTAAACTTATTATGATTCATTGTACATACTTAATTCAAACAATATATGAAGATATTAGGATGAAAGGAAAAATTTACTTTCAATCTTGTTATACCCACTACTCAAACATTGAGGTTTTTTTTATGTTCAAGTTTTTGAGTATATTCACATGTAGCTTTCACAGAATTTCACACATAGCATACAAAATATTTTCTATTTTTAAGCTTTTGTAGCAGAAACATATATGTTGTTGATATGTAGCCTTTTAATTATAATTATTGTCTGTATAACTTTCTATTGATATTCTCTTATGGCTAATTTAATCAGTTATATACTACAGGAATTTGATCTTACATACTTAACACATGTACACATACAAGTATTTACCAGAAAGAGACCAGAAAGTGTACTAAATATTCAGTATTACCTTAAATATAACTAACTACCCTCGGTAATTACTACCAACATTTTCCAGAATTACATGCAATATTCTCCAAATGTATAGGTGGCTGAATCAAATATGTATGAGGAAAAACACTAACAATAGTAACAACAAAAATAAACATTTACTCAGTATTTACTATGTACTTTCTGTTCATTATTTCATATAACTCAAAATAAGCAAAGAAGAAAGTTATTTTTATCAATATTTTACAGATGGCAAAACTGAGGCTGAGAGGGGTTAAGTACAATGCAAAGAATATATGAAAAAGGTGGGCTTAATCATGAAGACATGAGTATAGTCTTAGAGCTTTATGAAGTCTTTATGTCTTACTTTAATTTTATCATAGTTCTACTCACCTAAGTACAAATATATACAGTAGTCTCTCAGTATCCATGGGGGACTGGTTCCAGGACCTCCATATATATCTAATTCCAAAAATGCTCAAATGCCTTATTTAAAATGGCTTAGTATTTGCATATAACCTACACACATCCTCCGTACACTTTAAATCATCTCTAGATTACTTATAATACCTAGTACAATGTAAATGCCATGTAAATAGTTGTAAATACAATGTAAATGCTATGTAAATACTTGCTGCCTGAGGCAAATTTATGTTTGCTTTTTGGAACTTTCTGGAATTTTTTTTTTTTAATATTTTCTTTTCACGGTTGGTTGAACTCCCGAATGCAGAGCACACAGGTACGGAGGGCCAACTGTATGACACATCATATAAACAGGTAACACTAAAAATAGTTCTTGACAAAAAAATTTTTTTTTACGAGTCATATCTTAACAATACTAATTCAATTGCTACCGCAAAACTATTAATAACATTATATTAACAACACTAATAAAACCTATTGCAAGGGGAATATTGTCATTTTAAAGACAAAAGAATGGCAGAGATAGGAAAAAAAGCTTGAAATCAAAGAGCTATAGTAAAACTGAAATGGTGAAGAGCATGCCTATTAATACCATTTTATTTCAGCTCTCTTTTAGTGGTGTTATGTCCTTTAGATCTGTCCCATAGTTTGTGTTTCCTCTCTTGGTTTCATACTGTCCTTTCACTGGAACCACTGGGAAAGACTATTAACTTGAAATTGATGATACATTTACAGCTAACTTCGTTTAGTTGCTGAGTAATGACACTATCCTTTTTAGGTTATTTGCTTGCTTAAGCAAGAAACTAACCAATTAACAAGCAAGTGCATTATAATAAACAAATACTTCATAAAGGCTTCATAGGGGAAAAAGCCTATTTCTTTCTATTTAATGCTATCACTATGCTTATGTGAACAGAAAATATTAAAGCTCTTGTTTTAAAGGGGAAATAAGGCTTGTCTTATAGAGATTCAATTAAAACTGATACGTTATAAGAACGAATTGAAAAAGTTATCAGGCTGTGATTTATTTCCTCCTGCTGTTATACTATTTAGATAGGCTGGTATTCCAATTGTTGCAGGACCAGAAAGAGGGGTAACTGTAGGATTTTTCATTTACCTCCCACTATTAGATGAATAAGGAAGCAATACATCCACAGGTCCATTCTTGAAACCTGGAGTCCATACATGTCTCTTCACTGGTGGTCTGGTGAGCCCCTGTATAGGAGAATGTTCTGTGTTTATATTAGAATAGCCCATTCCCCTCAACTTTCAGATACTGATATTTTACTAGGAACACAGATGTGAGCCTCTGGGGAAGGGAGGTTCGTTATCACACCCTAAGACCCCCTTATCAGATTCACCTTGCTTCTAAAAGTGTCAAATCTATTTCTTTTAAATATCTGGATTTCTCTTCATTTTAATGGTAGAAATGAAATGGTGTTATTTTATACCTTTTTCAATTTTTCCAGGCTTTAATAAAATATTTAAGGCCAATCCAAGAAAATTAATTATGTTAAAAATAGAATTCAATCAATATTCCAGAGAGTAGTTTTAGATAATGATCTAATCCTAGCTCATATATTCTGTATTTCTTTAGTAAAATTATCTTTTTTAAATTGAAGTATAGTTAATTTACAGTGTTGTGTTTGTTTCAAGCTTACAGCAAAGTGATTCAGTTATACATATATATTATATATATATATTCTTTTTCAGATTCTTTTCCATTATAGGTTATTACAAGATATTGAGTATAGTTCCCTGTGCTATACAGTAGGCCCTTTTTGTTTACCTATTTTATATACAGTAGTGTGTATATGTGAATCCCAAACTCCTAATTTAACTCCAGCCCCCATCCCCTTTGGTAACCATGAGTTTGTTTTCTATGACTATGAGTCTATTTCTGTTTTGTAAATAAGTTCATTTGTATCAATTTTTTAGATTCCACATATAAGTAATATCATATGATATTTGTCTCTATCTGACTTACTTAAAATTATCTTGATAACAGTGATTAGCGTGTTTCTGCTTTAAGCTGGTAGTTTAGGGTGGGACTAGAATAGAGAGGGAAAATCCTGGCTTATAAAAGGTAGAACTGTAAAAGAAACCCTCATATACTTTTTTTGATGAGCAGGAGTATGACATTTCTTGTACAGTTAAGGGTTTTAACAAGATGTGCTAAAGTCACTGACACCTGCTCTGCACTGTCAGCTAGAGTGCTCAGGTCACACATGAGGCCACCCCAGTGCATAGGGTCTTCTGTGTAAACTTGACAACCTGTTGCTGGAAGGCAGTGAGTTAATTTGGTGGTGTCCCCAGTACTTATAAATCAACTTGGCAATCTCTTTCTGCAGTGTCAATAGAGTGAACAATCTGACTTCATAGGTCTAATGAATTTACCTTCATTTATAGCATGAGACCTTCACAGCACTCTGTAGCATTATTGAAATAACTTGGTGACATTCTATTTTTCTTTCAATGCCTTCAGGAAACAGAAAGACTACCCTGAGTAATGTTTATATACAATGTATTGCTGAGTTAAGCTCTTAATATAAAAAAGATAACAGTGTAGTATATAATAATATTATTTATCACCATCATCTTGAATGTCATTATTAACATACCGCAATTCTTTGGGCCACTTTGACTCACTCTAGTTCAGACCACACTTTCTCTGATCTTAAATAAAATAAATGAAAACAGAAAGGAAATGATAGTAGCCAGCAACTCTTGCTTTTCTCACCAAATTATGTAAAAATTTCCAATTTCCAAAAAGCAGTAACTATAAATGCAATCAAAATTACATTAAGAGAGTCTCTGCACAAATAATCCTAACATCAAGAAAACAATACTTTAATAGATCAATTTTAGAAAACCCATCATTCCAATTTAACGAGCAAAATTAATTTAAAATGATATTTTCATTTAAATGAGAGGAAAAATCACAAATTATCTTACATTGTTCTAATTTCTCCGTGTGCTGTAGAGGAGGCAGATCATAACTGTGTCCTGGGTAGCCTTACAGCTGTGGCAAATGCCACAGTCAGCACGACCCTGACTTATACTTTAATAACACCTTGATTCAGCAGACAAGGCTTATCTCTGCCTCCAATACATCCTTTAATCTAGCACCTGTCCTCACGTTATACCCTGGTTGCCTAAAGCCATATAAGTTTCATCAATTGCTCTAGAATTTTCCTGAGCTCCACATTCCTATTAAAGCTAGCCTTCCCCCATTGCCTCCCTTTATAGTCAACTGCTGCTCAGAGAAATTAATGCCACAGTGTTAATAATTGATGACAGCAAAACATGTCAATGTTGTAAAATAAACCAAAAGAATGAGTATTTTGATTATCTGTTTCTACATAACAAATCATTCCAAAACTCAGTGGCTTAAAACAACATCATTTTTTTATGTCTCACAGTATCTATAGGTCGGGAATTCAGGAAGGGCTGGACTGGGTGGTTCTGGCTTAGGGTCTCTCATGTGGTTGCAGTCAGAAGTTGGCTAGAACTGGAACAGATGACTGAAAGAGCTGGAGACTGGCAGGGCAGCTCTTTCCTCAGGTACATTCTGGGCTTCTCCATGTGGAGTAGTTTGGACTCCCTTGCAGTATAGCAGCCTCAGGGAAATCACATTGCTTATGCATCGAGGTTCATGGTTCCAACAGCTAAACAGGTGAAAGTACACAATATTTTATGACCTAGCATCATTTCTGCTGTACAGTGTAAGTAGAGGAAGTCACAAAGGCCCACTCAGATTCAAGAAGAGGATATACAGACTCCACCACTTGATGGTGGACTGGCAAGGTTCTAGAGGAAATTGTAAGATAGGAGATATTTTTGTAGATATCTTTGGAAAATAACAATCTGCCAAAATGAGTAATGTGGGCATTTTGTGGCCTTCATTATGTTTACTCTATAACATGTTATATTTATTTTTGATAAATGTTTATCGATATATAATGGAAAGGAAAATGATAGGAGAATTGATTGAATGCCACTTAGGACTTATTTTCTTTTTGCATTTTTCCCTTAGGAAGACTACCCAAAACATGTAAACTCTTACTTACCTTTTCCATGTTTAATGAAGGTATTGTTACCTATACCAGTATTTGAAAAGTAAGATTCTCCTTGAAAAATACAAAAAAAAAATGTGGAAATTATTAGAAATACCAAACCTTCACCTCATGATTTGCAAATATAAAATAGTGAAGGATTGTAAAACATTCCAATCTGAAGTCCCTCATCAGTCTTCTTAGGTATCTGTTTTAATGGTCGGAAAAACTAGAGCACGTATATCCCATATATCTTCAGCCCATAATTACATGTATTCAAAGGCCATATCTGAAGGAAATCATTATAGTGTAGAAATAGAAAGATTAGCATTTGACCTGATAATCTTACATTAGAGGGTCAAAGAATGAACTTGGAAGCCCTTGAACATTTTGAATTATATTGTTTCAAAAACAACCGTAATAAATAACCTTATGTCAATCCATTGTGAGGTTTTGCAGTGCTCAATTGTCCTCAAAATTTCTCATTTGTCACCTGCACTTGGGCAGTCTAGATGACCGCATACTGAGCTATATTCTGAAGCTTTAAAGAGGTTTCTTAGAAAAAACACATAAAAGGCTTCCTTTAGACTACCTGCAAGGTGTCCATGTGCTTTTTGCTACTTGAGAAAATAACATTCATAGTATAAGAATTAATCATTTTCAGTTGGAAAAGAAATAATTAACTTCACCATTTTACTTTGGGTCCTAGCAGCTTTTGATCGTGTTTTGCAGAATTTAATTATTGAAGACATCTCAAATTGCCAGTATAGTATGTACCTGACATTAGTACACATGTTGACATTTCTATTCAACTAGGATATATCATCAAAATATATTTTAATCCTCCTTGAGGAACATTTCTCCTACAGAAAGACTTCTTTGGAGCAAATAAGAAATTGGTAATTAAGATGTAAATAAGATCAAGCCTGTAAACATTTCTTCCTCAGAAATATAACATAACATTTCTGAGACATAACTCAAATGTTTCTGAATCATGTAATGTGTTCTTAAGAGTGCCCCATTTTTGGGCTTCCCTGGTGGCGCAGTGGTTGAGAATCTGCCTGCTAATGCAGGCGACATGGGTTCGAGCCTGGTCTGGGAAGATCCCACATGCCGTGGAGCAACTAGGCCTGTGAGCCACAACTACTGAGCCTGCGCGTCTGGAGCCTGTGCTCCGCAACAAGAGAGGCCATGACAGTGAGAGGCCCGTGCACCATGAAGAAGAGTGGCCCCCGCTCGCCACAACTAGAGAAAGCCCTCGCACAGAAACGAAGACCCAACACAGCCAAACATAAATAAATAAATTTCTAAAAAAAACAAAAAAAAAGAGTGTCCTATTTTTATTTTTTTTCAGAAACCCAGACACTTGAGGTAATAATTATATTTAAATAAAAGCAAGTAATAAAATCATTCAAGACTTCTGTCTCTGACCAAGACTGAGTAACAGGGAGAGGGTTAATCCTCCACCAAATAAATGTATGAAACAATGGTTCTAAAGATATTATATGTAGAGTTACAAGAATAGTGATACTAAGGGACAGAAAACAAATAAGGTGATTTCTGCTATTGCTTTAGCTTACTGCCTGGATAATACTTCTATGCTGTAGTACAGGGAGAGGGAACCCAGGCAGAACATTTTGGACTCTTGAAGTTGACTTTTCGGGAATTTGAGTCGAGGGAGGCCAAGGTGACTAGAGACCCAGAGTGGTGTTAAAGGAAAATTTATAGTATAAAATTCTTATATCAGAAAAGAAATGTGGTCTTAACTTAACTATCTAAGCTTCCACACTAAGAAATAAGTAAATGAAAAGCAGAATAAAAACAAGTTCAGCAGAAGAAAAGAGATAATAAAAATTAGCAAATCAATGAAATAAAAAACAGAAAAATAGGCTTTCTCTGCAGCTTGATAGCAGGGATGGAAGGAAGCCACAGCAGAAACTCCAAGTCAGTTCCCACTGGCCTTTCCCACTGTCTCATCTCTCCCCCTCTGGGTTGGAGACAAGATGGTGGAGTAAAAGGACTTGAGCTCAACTCTCATGAAAACACCAAAATCACAACTAAACGCTGAACAACCATTGACAAAAAAGAATGGAACCTACCAAAAAAAAGATATCCTACATCCAAAGACAAAGAAGCCACAACGAGACAGTAAGAGGGGTGCATTTGCAATACAATCAAATCCCATACAAGCTGGGTAGATGACCCACAAACTGGAAAATAATTATATCACAGAGGTTCTCCCACAGGACTGAGCACTCTGAGCCCCACATAAGGCTCCCCAGCCTGCGGGTCTGGCGTCAGGAGGAGGAGCCCCAAGAGCATTCAGCTTTGAAGGCCAACAGGTCTTGATTGCAGGAACTCCACAGGACTAGGGAAAACAGAAATGCCACTCTTGGAGGGCACACAGAGTCTCATGTGCACTGGGTCCCAGGGAAAAAGCAATGACTTCATAGGAGCCTAGGACAAACCTACCTGCTGGTCTTGGAGGGTCTCCTGAGGAGGCAGGGTTGGCTGTGACTCACTATGGGGACAAGGACACTGGTGGCAGAGGTACTGGGGAGTACTCATTGGTGTGATCTCTCCTGGAGGCCGCCATTTTGTCACCAAGACCCGGCCCCACTCAAGAGCCTGTAGAGTCCAGTGCTGGGATGTCTCAGGCCAAACAACCAACAGGGAGGAACACAACCCCACACATCAGCAGAATGGCTGCCTAAAATCTTCCTGAGCCCACAGCCACCTCTAAAAACAACCCTTAATGTGAACCTGCCCACCAGAGGGACAAGACCCAGATCCACCTACCAGTAGGCAGGCATCAGTCTCTCCCACCAGGAAGCCTGTACAAATCTCTTAGACCAACATCACCCACCAGGAGACAGACAACAGAAGCAAGAGGAACTAAAACTTTGCAGCCTACTGAATGGAAACCACAGTCACAAAAATTTAGGCAAAATGAGATAGCAAAGGAATAAGTTCCAGGAGAAGGAACAAGATCAAACCCCAGAAGAACAACTAAGTAAAGTGGAGATAGGCAATCTACCTGAAAAAGAATTCAAAGTAATGATAGTAAAGATGATCCATGATCCCAGAAAAAGAGTGGAGGCACAGACCAAGAAGATGTAAGAAATGTTTAACAAAGAGCTAGAAGATAGAAAGAACAAACAAAGAGAGGTGAACAATACAATAAATGAAATGAAAAATACACTAGAAGGAATCAATAGCAGAATAAATGAGGCAGAAGAACAGATAAGTGAGTTGGAAAACAGTGGTGGAAATCACTGCTGCAGAACAGAATAAAGAAAAAAGAATGAAAAGAAATGAGGAGAGTTTAAGAGACTTCTGGGACAACATTAAATGAACCAGCATTCACATTATAGGGGTCCCAGAAGGAGAAGAGAGAGAGAAAGGGCCTGAAAAACACTTGAAGAGATAACAGGTGAAAACTTCCCTAACATGGGAAAGGAAACAGTCACCCAAGTCTAGGAAGCACAGAGAGATCCACACAGGATAAACCCAAGGAGGAAAACGCCAAGACACAGATTGATAAGACTGACAAAAATTAAAGACAAAGAGAAAATATTAAAAGCAACAAATAACATACAAGGGAATACTCATATGGTTATCAGCTGAAACTCAGCAGGCCAGAAGGGAATGGCACGATATATTTAAAATGATGAAAAGGAAAAATCTACAAAAAGAATACAATACATCTGAAAGGCTCTTGTTCAGATTCAACAGAGAAATCAAAACTTTACAGACAAGCAAAAGTTAAGAGAATTCAGTACAACAAAACCAGCTTTACAACAAATGCTAAAGGAATTTCTCTAGGTGGAAAAGAAAATGCCACAACTAGAAACAAGAAAATTATGAATGGGAAAGCTCACTGGTAAAGGCAAACATATAGTAAAGGTAGAAAATCATCCACACACAAATATGATATCAAAGCCAGCAATTGTGAGAAGAGAAGAGTACAAATGCAGGATATTGGAAATGAATTTTAAATTAAAAGAACAACAACTTAAAACAATCATGTATATATATAGACTGCTATATCAAAACCTCATGGTAACTGCAAACTGAAAATCTACAATAGATATACACATAAAACAGAAACAGCAATCCAAACACAACATTAATGTTAGTCATCAAACCGCAAGAGAAGAGAACAAAAGAGGAAGGGAAGGAAAAAGACCTACAAAAACAAATCCAAAACAATTAACAAAATGGCAATAAGAACAAACATATCAATAATTACCTTAATGTAAATGGATTAAATGCTCCAACCAAAAGACATAGACTGGGTGAATGGATAAAAAAACAGGACATGTATGTGCTGTCTATAAGAGACCCACTTCTGATTATGGGACACATACAGACTGAAAGCAAATGGAAAGAAAAAAGTATTCCATGCAAATGGAAATCAAAAGAAAGCTGGAATAGCAATACTCATATCAGACAAAATAGACTTTAACATAAAGGCTGTTACAAGAGATAAAGAAGGACACTACATAATGATCAAGGGATCATCATATCCAAGAAGAAGATATAACAATTGTAAATATATATGCACCCAACATAGGAGCACCTCAATATATAAAGCAAATACTAACAGCCATAAAAGGAAAAATCAACAGTAACACAATAATAGTGGGGGACTTTAACACCTCACTTTCATCAATGGACAGCTCATCCAGACAGAAAATCAATATGGAAACACAGGCCTTAAGTGACCCATTAGACCAGATGGACTTAATTTATATTTATAAAGCATTCTATACAAAAGCAGCAGAATGCAAATTTTTCTCAAGTGCACATGGAACATTCTCTAAGATATATCACATGCTGGGCCACAAAGCAAGTCTTGGTAAATTTAAGAAAATTAAAATCATATCAAGCATCTTTTCCAACCACAATGCTATGAGATTAGAAATCAACTGCAAGGGAAAAAAATGCAAAAAACACAAACACGTGAAGGCTAAACAATATGCTACTAAACAACCAATGGATCACTGAAGAAATCAAAAAATACCTACAGACAAATGAAAATGAAAACACAATGATCCAAAACCTATGGGATTCAGCAAAAGCAGTTCTAAGAGGGAAGTTTATAGCAATACAATCGTACCTCAGGAAACAAGAAAAATCTCAAATAAAAAACCTAAACTTACACCTAAAGCAACTAGAGAAAGATGAACAAAAAAAACCCCAAACTTAGTAGAAGGAAAGAAATCATAAAGATCAGAGCAGAAACAAATGACTTAGGGATGAAGAAAACAATAGAAAAGATCAGTGAAACTAAAAGCTGGTTCTTTGAAAAGATAAACAAAATTGATGAACCATTAGCCAGACTTATCAAGAAAAAAAGGGAGAGGGTTTAAATCAATAAAATTAGAAATGAAAAAGGAGAAATTACAACTGACACCACAGAAGTACAAAGGATCATAAGGGACAACTACAAGAAACTATATGCCAATAAAATGGACAACCTAGAAGAAATAAATTCTTAGAAAGGTACAATCCCCCAAGACTGAATCAGGAAGAAATAGAAAATATGAACAGACCAATCACAAATACTGAAATTGAAACCGTGATTTAAAAACTCCCAGCAAACAAAAGTCAAGGACCTAATGGCTTCACAGGCAAATTCTATCAAGCATTTAGAGAAGAGTAAACACCTAACCTTCCGAAACTATTTCAAAAAAATTGCAGAAGAAGGAACACTCCAAAACTCATTCTATGGGACCACCATCACCCTGATACCAAAACCAGAAAAATATACCACAAAAAAAGAAAATTACAGGCCTATATCACTGATGAACATAGACGCAAAAATCCTCAACAAAATACTAGCAAACCAAATCCAACAATACATTAAAAGGATCATACACCATGATCAAGTTAGATTTATCCCAGGGGTGCTAGGATTTTTCAATATCTGCAAATCAATCAGTGTGATACACAGTTAAAAAATTGAAGAATAAAAACCATATAATCATCTCAATAGATGCAGAAAAAGCTTCTGACAAGATTCAACACCCATTTCTGATAAAAACTCTCCAGAAAGTGGGCAGAGAGGGAACATACCTCAATATAATAAAGGCCATATATGGCAAACCCACAGGAAACACCATACTCAATGGTGAAAAGTTGAATGCATTTCCTCTAAGATCAGGAACAAGACAAAGATGTCCACTCTCGCCACTTTTATTCAACATAGTTTTGGAAGTCCTAGCCATGGCAATCAGAGAAGAAAAAGAAGTAAAAGGAATTCAAATTGGAAGAGAAGAAGAAAACTGTCACTGTTTGCAGATGAAATGATACTATACATAGAAAATTTTAAAGATGCTACCAGAAAACTACAAGAGCTCGTCAATGAATTCAGTGAAATTGCAGGATACAAAATTAATACACAGAAATCTGTTGCATTTCTATACACCAACAATGAAAGATCAGAAAGAGAAATTAAGGAAACAATCCCATTTATCACCACATCAAAAGAATAAAATACCTAGGAATAAACCTACCTAAGGAGGCAAAATCCTATACTCTGAAAACTGTGAGACTCTGATGAAAGAAATCAAAGATGACACAAACTGATGGAAAGATGTACCATGTCCCTTGACTGGAAGAATCAACATTGTGAAAATCACTATACTACCCAAAGCAATCTACAGATTCAGTTCAATTCCTATCAAACTACCAATGGCATTTTTCACAGAACTAGAACAAATTTTTTTTATTTTTTAATTTGTATGGAAACACAAAAGACCCTGAAGAGCCAAAGCAATCTTGAGAAAGAAAAATGGAGCTTGAGGAATCAGGCTCCCTGATTTCAGACTATACTACAAAGCTACAGTCATCAAAACAGTATGGAACTGTCACAAAAACAGGAATATAGATCATTGGAACAAGATAGAAAGCCAAGAAATAAACCCATGCACCTATTGTAAATTAATCTACTTCAAAGGAGGCAAGAATATACAAGGGAGAAAAGACAGCCTCTTCAATAAGTGGTGCTGGGAAAACTGGACAGCTACATGTAAAAGAGTGAAATTAGAACATTCTCTAACACCAAACACAAAAATAAACTCAAAATGGATTAAAGACCTAGATGTAAAACTGGATACTCTAAAACTCTTAGAGGAAAACATAGGCAGAACACTCTTTGACATAAATCACAGCAATATCTTTTGGATCCACCTCCTAGAGTAATGAAAATAAAAGCAAATGTAAACAAATGGGACCTAATTAAACTTAAAAGCTTTTGCACAGCAAAGGAAACCATGAACGATATGAAAAGGCAACCTATAGAATGGGAGAAAATATTTGAAAAAGAAGCAACCAACAAGGGATTAATATCCAAAATATACAAACAGCTCATTCATCTCAATATCAAAAGAAAAAAACAACCCAATCAAAAATGGGCTGAGGATCTAAATAGACATTTCTCCAAAGAAGACATACAGGTGGCCAAAAAGCACATGAAAAGATGCTCAACATTCATAATTATTAGAGAAATTCAAATCAAAACTACAATGAGGTATCACCTCATACCACTCAGAATGGCCATCATCAAAAAGTCTACAAACAATAAATGCTAGGGAGGGTATGGAGAAAGGGAACCCTCCTACACTGTTGGTGGGATTGTAAATTGGTACAGTCACTATGGAGAACAGTATGGAGGTTTCTTAAAAAACTAAAAATAGAGCTAACATATGATCCTGCAATCCCACTCCTGGACATATATCTGGAGAAAACCATAATTCAAAAATATGCATGCACCCCAATGTTAATTGCAGTAGTATTTACAATAGCCATGACATGGAAGCAGCCTACATATCCATTGACAGATGAATGGATAAAGAAGATGTGGTACATATATAAAATGGAATATTACTCAGCTATAAAAAAGAACGAAATAATGCCATTTGCAGCAGCATGGATGGACCTAGAGATTATCATACTAAGTGAAGTTAGTCAGACAGAGAAAGACAAATATCATATGATATCACTTATATGTGGAATCTAAAAAATGATACAAATGAACTTATTTACAAAACAAGAACAGCCTCACAGACTTAGAAAACTAATTTATGGTTACCAAAGGGGAAAGCTGTGGGAGAGGGATAAATTAGGAGTTTGAGATTAACATATACACACTACTACATATAAAATACATAATCAACAGGGAAGTACTGTATAGTACAGGGAACTCTACTCAATATTCCATAATAACCTAAATGGGAAAATAATCTGAAAAAGAATAGATGTATGTAAATGTATAAGTAAATCACTTTGCTGTACACCTGGAACTAACACGACATTGTAAATCAACTATACTGCAATATAAAATAAAAATAAATAAAAGAAAAATAATGGAGAAAATCAATGAGAGCAAAAGCTTGTTCTTTGAGAAAATTAATAGCCAGACTGATCAGAAAAGAACAGAGAAGACAAAACTTCCTAATATCAGGATTCTGAAAGCTGACATCACTACAGATTCTACAGATACTTGAAGTATAAAGGGGGAGTATTAACATTTATACCTGTACATTTGGCAACTTTGATGAAATATAAAAATTATTTGGAAGAAAATACAAAAGCCCACTCAGGAAGAAATAAAAAACCTGAATAGCTCTATATCAATTAAAGAAATTGAATTTGAAGTTATAAACATTCTTTTGAGAAAGGATACTCCAAGCTTGGATGGCTTCACTAGGGAATTCTACTCAATATTTTTAAACAAGACAATATTAATTCTGTACAAACACTGAGATAATAGAAGAGGAGGAATATATCCCACATCATTCTTTGAGGCTGAAATTACTCTGATATCAACAGCAGAAACAGATATTAGACAACAAGAAAACTTTCACACCAATATCTTTCATGACCATAGATGCAAAAATTCTTAACAAAGGTTTAGTGAATCAAATCCAACAATGTAGTAAAAGGATACTATGTCATGAACAAGTGGGGCTTACCCCTGGTATGCAAGATTGGTTTAAACACTCAAAATCAATGAGTGTAATTCACAATACTAACAGATTGAAAAAGGAAAACCATATGAGCATCTCAATCAATACAAAAAAAGAATACAACAAAATCCAGCAATGATTTTTTATAAAAATTCTCAATAGACTAGGACTAGAAGGGAAGTTTTGCAGCTTGATAAAGGATATCTGTGAAAACCTATGGTTAACATTATACAGAATGATGAAATACTGAATGATTTCTCCCTAGGATCAGGAACAAGGCAAGAATGTCCCTTGTCACCACTTCTATTTAACTTGTAGTGAAGGCATTAGTCAATGCTTAAGGTAAGAGAAAGAAATAATGTTGGAAATGAAGAAGTAAAACTTTCTTCAAGGATGTCAAAAAATCTTACACAAAAACTGCTAGAAGTATACCCTTCTTCAAAGATGTCAAAAAATCTTATACAAAAACTGTTAGAACTAACAGTGACTTCATCAAGGCTGTAGGATACAAGATCAACATACAAATATTAATGGCATTTCTATATACTAGCAAAGAATAACCAAAATACCAATCATGGATTGAAATTCTCAATGTTGTTGAGATGTCAATTTTCCCTAAATGATTTATAGTTTATCTCAAATCTCAATCAAAATTCTGTAGGCTTCCATTTTTTTGTAGAAATTGACAAGCTGATTCTAAAATTCATATGGGAATGCTAAAAAACCAGAGCAGCATAAGAAACTTTGAAAGAGAAGAACAATGTTCAAAGACTTACATTGCCTGACTTGAAGACTTGTTAATGGTGCAGTAATCAATACAGTGTGGCTTTGTGGGAGAAAAAAGGACAAATAGAACAGAGTAATGGAATGGAGAGTCCAGTAATAGACTCACACATATATAAACAACTGATTTTTACCAAAGGTATAAAAAAAATTCAGTGGAGAAATTCTTGCCAATACGTGGTGCTGCAATATTTGGATATCCACATGTGAAAGAATGGATGTCAATTCATATTTCACAACATATATCAATCAATAAAAATTAACTCAAAATGGATCATCAACCTAAATGTAAAACCTAAAGCCATAAACCTTCTAGAATAAAACATGTGAGATCTTTCTGACCTTGGGTTATACAATAATTTACAATAATTCCTTTTATGGAACACCAAAAAAAAAGATTAATTGTACCTCATCAAAATTAAGTATTTCAACTTTTTAGAGACATTCCTTTTTGTGTGAGTGTGTGTGTAAATATGTGTGTGTGTGTGTGTGTGTGTGCCAGGCCCTTTAAATATTTATTTGCATTTTTTCATTTGTAGAGACATTCTTTTTTTTTTTTTTTTTTTTTTTTTTTTTTTATAGCTACTTTATTTATTTATTTATTTATTTTTGGCTGTGTTGGGTCTTCAGTTCGTGCGAGGGCTTTCTCTGGTTACGGCAAGTGGGGGCCACTCTTCATCGCGGTGCGGGGACCGCTCTTCATCGCGGTGCGCGGGCCTTTCACTATCGCGGCCCCTCCCGTTGCGGGGCACAGGCTCCAGACGCGCAGGCTCAGTAGCTGTGGCTCACGGGCCCAGCTGCTCCGTGGCATGTGGGATCTTCCCAGACCAGGGCTCGAACCCGTGTCCCCTGCATTAGCAGGCAGATTCTCAACCACTGCGCCACCAGGGAAGCCCTGTAGAGACATTCTTAAGACAATGGAAAGACAAGCCACAGAAAGAGAATTGATTTGCAGATCTCATATTTGATAAAGGATTTATATCCAGAAATTTATTTTTAGAAATTCTCACAACTAAGTAGTGAGATAACAAACAGCCTAATTAAAAATGGTTGAAACAATGTGAACAGACACTTCAACAAAGAATATCTATGGGTGGCAAACATTTCATTAAAATATGCACATCCCAGGTCATTAGGGAAATGCAAAATAAGACATTTGAATACTTGAAATTAAAAACTCTTAGTGAGAATGTGAGGCATCTGGAACTCTCATATATTGCTGGTGGGAATGTAAATTGAAGAAACATGCTGGAAAACAGTTTGACAGTTTCTAAAAAGTTAAACATACTCCTATTAGATGACCTAGTCATTGTATCCTTAGTCATTTGCTCGAGAGAAATGAACCTCTCTCTCTCCCCCTCTCCCCCCCCGCCACCTCTCTCTCTATATATATACACACACACATATGCTTGGGGAAATTTTATAGAGGAAGTTGGGTTACCACGTATTTTATTCAAATGGTCCTTTTCCTTCTTAACCAATCTATGCCTTTCTTTACAACCTGGTTTTAAAACCACCTCCTCTGTAAAGCCTTCCCTGATTAATCTCTTCTCGCTCGTTCACAGACTTTAATACACATCCTCTCAAGCTTGTTGAACTCGGTTTTTCTAACTTAATCTGCTTGTTTACAACATTACATCTTTAACTTAAATCAATTGTGATCAGGGAATCTTATTTTCCATTTCTTTTGTATGCCTCCATGTTAAATTCAGTGTTCCATGAATAATAGGCATTCAGATAAGTAGCAAAGTAGCATTATCTGGCACACATTAATTATAATTATAATTATAATTATAACTTATAATTATAAGTTATATTATATATAACTATTATAGTTATGTGCCATAACTAGGGTTTTGTTATTTCCAATTTGAAGTTTACAGTTATAGACTGTTTTTAAAAAATGCCTTGTTAATAAAGTTACAGTGAAATCACTACCTTTCGCTAATTATCTGCTAAACATTTAAGAGTTGGGGTCACCTAAATTTCTTGGGAAAATGACAATATTCAGCATAATGAGATGTATAAACAAGAGAAAGTAAGAAAGCAAGTAAATACTTTTTTAATGAGTATTTCATTTCTTTTGACAAAGGCATTTATTTACTGGTATCACAGGGCAGCTTCACTCTTAATAAGAACATTCAGGTTGTACTTTGTCTTATTTTCCTAAATCTTTGGTGTGTGTGTGTGCAGGTCTCTGGTATGTAAAGGTTACAAATGTTATAATAAGAGCATAAGATGTAGGATCTCTGGTAATTTGGGCTCCTGTGTATTTCTTGAAATATGACCTCTCACTTCCAGTACACATTGTCTGTGTGTCAGTGAAGAAAAATAAATAAGTAATGAAAATTATTGGCTTCAATTTACAAATATGTCCTGACAAGTTCTGGAGCTAAATGTTATAATTTACCCTTATCATATACTTTCACAAAATATTGTGTTTGTTAATAAGCAATGGATTGGGTTAGTAGACCAATGTTTCTCAAACTGTAGTTCTTAGACCAACAGCAGCATTTGGGAACTAAATCTTAATGCACGTTCTCAGGCACCACCCCAGGCCAGTTGAATCAAAAACCCCAGGGTGGGCCCCAAAGATGGATGTTTTAATAACCCTACGAGTTATTCTGATGCATGTTAAGGTTAACTATTGTGTTAAACCGAGTGAAACTTACCAACTTGGGTTTACGCCTAGGCGTTCAGGGTTGCTTAGCCAATAAGAAATGCTATCATACTAAATGCCAGGGTAAGAAAGAAACAGTGAAGGTAGAAAATCTATGCAACATGTACATAGGAGGCAGCACAGAGTATTAGTTTTAGTGCCCTTGATTTTGTTTGAAACTGCTAAAATTTCATGCCCAGCTTCACCATGAATTACTGATAAAAACTCAAGTTATTTAAAACTTCTGTGATTGAATTTCGAATGTGCAAAATGAGGATGATGATACTAGTACCTGATGAATAGCATCTTGTGAGGATAAAATAATACATATGAAGGATTCGAATTGCAAGAGATTTAAATCCTAAGATTTTGCATGAAAAGACTCTGTTTATGTACTTTTTTGTGGCTTATGTTATACAGCTGACAATCAATGGGTGTATGTAAGCTACGGAGTCATTAAATCATTTCTACCTGATGGAGAAAGCCTTTTGCACTGAAGAACTAAGGTTTTATCAAGCATTCAATTTCTGGAAGATTGCTTTGGAAATAATTTTTCACTATTGAGAAATTCACTTGAAATGCATATGCAGCCATGTGAGTAAAGATATTGAAAGAACTCACTTTGAGAACTTTCCTGAGGGAAGGTGGGCATTGAACAGATTTCATGTTCTGAATAGAGGTTGTAATAGGACAGATCATGTGCCTAGTTGAACTTGGCAATTTGCCCAATTTGATTTAAATACTTTCTGATCCATTCAATCTTTTGATATCAATTTAGCACTTAGAAATTATCTTTGATATTTCTAGAAAGTAAACTTCAATTAAGCAAGATATATTTATCAGCATCTTTAGTGACAGAAAAACCTTACAGTCCTTTACCTTTATAAATAACCTGCAAATTATCATCAGTGTTGAAAATTGGACCTGGAATCTATTTTAACTTTGTGCTTTTGTGATTCAACTGCACTGGAAAGCTTCTGTTTGCATTTCAGGCTCTGAATATAGCACTTGCTTTTGGACTACTTTCTTCAGTCTCTCACAGTTAGGGGGTTAGGGTCAATCAGTTCCATTATGGAAAAAACAAAATTAATTGTTTATTCCTGATATGCTATAACTCCCTCCTATTTTTTTCAGTTTGAAGATAATAAATTATTTTTCCAACATTGGATGAAGTAGCCACCTAGATTGTGTGCAAAATCAATTTTTTTTTCAGATCCTAAGGCATAAAAATAACTACTATCAATTTGAGATGAACACCAAAGTACATAGTTTTATTTATTTATTTATTTAAATAATCTTTATTGGAGTAAAACAGTTTTTTCTTTTTAACATCTTTATTGGACTATAATTGCTTTACAATGGTGTGTTAGTTTCTGCTTTATAACAAAGTGAATCAGTTATACATATACATATATCCCCATATCTCCTCCCTCTTGCATCTCCCTCCCACCCTCCCTATCCCACCCCTCTAGGTGGCCACAAAGCACAGAGCTGATCTCCCTGTGCTATGCGGCTGCTTCCCACTAGCTTTCTATTTTATATTTGGTAGTATATATATATGTCTTGCCACTCTCACACTTCATACCAGCTTACCTTTCCCCTCACCGTGTCCTCAAGTCCATTCTCTACGTCTGAGTCTTTATTCCTGTCCTGCCTCTAGGTTCTTCAGAACCACTTTTTTCATTTTCTTTCTTAGATCCCATATGTATCTGTTAGCATACGGTATTTGTTTTTCTCTTTCTGACTTACCTCATGCTGTATGACAGACTCTAAGTCCAAACACCACACTACCAATAACTCAATTTCCTTTCTTTTTTATGGCTAAGTAATATTAAATTGTGTATATGTTCCACATCCTCTTTATCCATTCATCTATGATAGACACTTAGGTTGCTTCCATGTCCTGGCTATTGTAAACAGAGCTGCAATGAACATTGTGGTACATGACTCTGTTTGAATTATGGTTTTCTCAGGGTATATGCTCAGTAGTGGGATTGCTGGGTCGTATGGTAGTTCTATTTTTAGTTTTTTAAGGAACCTCCATACTGTTCTCCATAGTGGCTGTATCAATTTACATTCCCACCAACAGTGCAGGAGTGTTCCCTTTTCTCCACACCCTCTCCAGCATTTATTGTTTGTAGATTCTTTGATGATGGCCATTCTGAGTGGTGTGAGGTGATAACTCATCGTGTTTTTGACTTGCATTTCTCTAATGATTAGTGATGTTGAGCATCCATTTTGAGTTTATTTTTGTGTATGGTGTTAGGGAGTGTTCTAATTTCATTCTTTTACATGTAGCTGTCCAGTTGTGCCAGCACCACTTATTGAAGAGACTGTCTTTTCTCCATTGTATATCTTTCACTCCTTTGTCATAGATTAGTTGACCATAGGTGTGTGGGTTTATCTCTGGGCTTTCTATCCTGTTCCATTGATCTATATTTCTGTTTATGTGCCAGTACCATACTGTCTTGATTACTGTAGCTATGTAGTATAGTCTGAAGTCAGGGAGCCTGATTCCTCCATCTTCGTTTTTCTCTCTCAAGATTGCTTTGGCTATTTGGGGTCTTTTGTGTTTCCATACAGATTGTGAAATTTTTTGTTCTAGTTCTGTGAAAAATGCCATTGGTAGGTTGATAGGAATTGCACTGAATGTGTAGACTGCTTTGGGTAGTATAGTCATTTTCACAATGTTGACTCTTCCAATCCAAGAAGATGGCATATCTCTCCATCTGTTTGTATCACCTTTAATTTCTTTCATCAGTGTCTTATAGTTTTCTGCATACAGGTCTTTTGTCTCCTTAGGTAGATTTATTCCTAGGTATTTTATTCCTTTGTTGAAATGGTAAATGGGAGGGTTTCCTTAATTTCTCTTTCAGATTTTTCATCATTAGTGTATAGGAATGCAAGAAATTTCTGTGCATTGATTTTGTATCCTGCTACTTTACCAAATTCATTGATTGGTTCTAGTAGTTTTCTGGTAGCATCTTTAGGATTCTCTATGTATAGTATCATGTCATCTGCAAGCAGTGACAGCTTTACTGCTTCTTTTCCGATTTGGATTCCTTTCATTTATTTTTCTTCTCTGATTGCTGTGGCTAAAACTTCCAAAACTTTGTTGAATAATAGTGGTGAGAGTGGGAAACCTTGCCTTGTTCCTGATAGAGGAAATGGTTTCAGTTTTTCACCATTGACAACGATGTTGGCTGTGGGTTTGTCATATATGGCCTTTATTATGTTGAGGAAAGTTCTCTCTATGCCCACTTTCTGCAGGGTTTTTATCATAAATTGCTTGGCTAGCTATGGCACACTAGCCCACTTCAGGCTGTCTTCTCACAGCCAACCCCAGTCCTCTCCCTGAGATCTGACCTCCGAAGCCCAAGCCTCAGATCCCAGCCTCCACCAGCCCCGGTGGGTGAGCAGACAAACCTCTCGGGCTGGTGAGTGCTGGTCAGCATTGAGCCTCTGTGCGGGAATCTCTCTGCTTTGCCCTCTGCACCCCTGTTGCTGTGCTCTCCTCTGTGGCTCCAAAGCTTCCCCCCTGCCACTCCCCGTCTCCACCCACGAAGGGGCTTCCTAGCGTGTGGAAACTCTTCCTCCTTCACAGCTCCCTCCCAGAAGTGCAGATCCCGTCCTTATTCTTTTGTCTCTGTTTTTTTCTTTTTTCTTTTGCCCTACCCAGGTACCTGGGGAGTTTCTTGTCTTTTGGGAAGTCTGAGGTCTTCTGCCAGCATTCAGTAGGTGTTCTGTAGGGGTTGTTCCACATGTAGATGTATTTCTGATGTATTTATGGGGAGGACAGTGATCTCCATGTCTTACTCCTCCGTCATCTTGAGGGTCTCCCCAAAGCCCATAGTTTTAGACCTCAAGTGAATCTTCATCCAACAAGAGAGATTACTTTTCTATTTGGTTCACTTGTAAGTAGCTTCTTATGTTTAAATCACACTTGAATCTATAATCAGGAATCTAAAAGTAATGTGCTCCAGGCTTTGATTCCTGAAACTTGTCTGAAAATAAGTGAAAATCAAGGCATCTGTAGGAAATTGAAATGTATTCATCTTGAACAAGCTTTGCATGCATAGGCATGTTTTTCAATCCATTGTTGGACTAGAAGCAACCAAATGATAACAAATCTTAACAGTGAAAATGAGCTCCTCTCTAATCTGCAAGTATCGGATCAATAACACTCCATCTGTTAATGGAGAAGGCCAACACTCTTGAGGTTTCCAAACTGTGTGAAAATCACACTTAAAATGAGTAACAGAAAGCATTTACTAGGAACATTGTGCAGAAAAGTTGCTTTAAATATACTTTGCTGGTTAGCTTGAAACTTCACTATAATGAGATCATTTCTTTCTAGCCAGTTATCTTACAAATGTTTGTATATGTATGTGAGTAGATAGACACTGGTAGAAGGAGTGTGTTTTTAAAACATTCACAATAGTGATTATTATTTGACAGTTAATATCTAATCTCTTTTTTATTTAATATCATTATATTTTGTTTTTACTGACCTACGTTTGCACAGTAGGTGGTATAAAAATAAGCCTAGAATCTTCATTAGGCCAGTATTAGTCAGTTAGCAAAGCTGTGTTATGATTTGGAAGTTAACTAGTGGGTTATATATTTTTTTTTAATTCATTAATTAAATATTTTTTTAACATCTTTATTGGAGTATAATTGCTTTACAATGCTGTGCTAGCTTATGCTGTATAACAAAGTGAATCAGCTATATGTATACATATATCCCCATATCCCCTCCCTCGTGTGCTTCCCTCCCACCATCCCTATCCCACCCCTATGGGTGGTCACAAAGCACGAAGCTGATCTCCCTGTACTATGCAGCTGCTTCCCACTAGCTATCTATTTTACATTTGGCAGTGTATGTATGTCCATGCCACTCTCTCACGTCGTCCCAGCTTACACTTCCCCCTCCCTGTGTCCTCAAATCCATACTCTTTGTCTGTGTCTTTTTCCTCTCCTGCCCTTATGCTCATCAGAAACTTTTTTTGTTGTTAGATTCCATATATATGTGTTAGGATACAGTATTTGCTTTTTTATTTATGACTTACTTCACTCTGTATGACACACTCTAGGTCCATCCACTTCACTACAGAAAACTCAATTTTGTTTGTTTTTATGGCTGAGTAATATTCCATTGTATATATGTGCCACATCTTCTTTATACATTCATCTGTTGATGGACATTTAGGTTGCTTCCATGTCCTGGCTATTGTAAATAGTTCTGCAATGAACATTGTGGTACATGTCTCTTTTTGAATTATGGTTTTCTCACGGTATATGCCCAGTAGTGGGATTGCTGGGTCATATGGTAATTCTACTTTTAGTTTTTTAAGGAACCTCCATACTGTTCTCCATAGTGGTTGTATCAACTTACATTCTCACCAACAGTGCAAGAGGGTCCCTTTTTCTCCACACCCTCTCCAGCATTTACTGTTTGCAGATTTTTTGATGATGGCCATTCTGACTGGTGTGAGGTGATACCTCATTGTGTTTTTGACTTGCACGTCTCTAATGATTAGTGATGTTGAGCATCCTTTCATGTGTTTGTTGGCAATCTATATGTCTTCTTTGGAGAAATGTCGATTTAGGTCTTCTGCCCATTTTTGGATTTGGCTGCTTGTTTTTTTGTTATTGAGCTGCATGAGCTGCTTGTAAATCTTGGAGATTAATCCTTTGTCAGCTGCTTTGTTTGCAAATATTTTCTCCCATTCTGACAGTTGTCTTTTCATCTTGTTTATGGTTTCCTTTGCTGTGCAAAAGCTTTTAAGTTTAATTAGGTCCCATTTGTTTATTTTTGTTTTTATTTCCGTTTCTCTAGGAGGTGGGTCAAAAAGGATCTTGCTGTGATTTATGTCATAGAGTGTGCTGCCTATGTTTTCCTCTAAGAATTATATAGTGTCTGGCCTTATATTTAGGTCTTTAATCCATTTTGAGTTTATGTTTGTGTATGGTTTTAGGAAGCATTCTAATTTCATTCTTTTACATGTAGCTGTCCAGTTTTCCCAGCACCACCTATTAAAGAGGCTGTCTTTTCTCCACTGTATATTCTTGCCTCCTTTATCAAAGATAAGGTGACCATATGTGCATGGGTTTATCTCTGGGTTTTCTATCCTGTTCCATTGACCTATATTTCTGTTTTTGTGCCAGTACCATACTCTCTTGATTACTGTAGGTTTGTAGAATAGTCTGAAGTCAGCAAGCCTGATTCCTCCATCTCCGTTTTTCTTTCTCAAGATTGCATTGGCTACTCGGGGTCTTTTGTGTTTACATACACATTGTAAAATTTTTTGTTCTAATTCTGTGAAAAATGTCATTGGTAATTTGATAGGGATTGCATTGACTCTGTAGATTGCTTTGGGTAGTATAGTCATTTTCACAATGTTGATTCTTCCAATCCAAGAACATGGTATATCTCTCCATCTGTTTGTATCATCTTTAATTTCTTTCACCAGTGTCTTATAGTTTTCTGCATACAGGTCTTTTGTCTCCCTCGGTCGGTTTATTTCTATGTATTTTATTCTTTTTGTTGCAGTGGTAAATGTGAGTGTTTCCTTAATTTCTCTTTCAGATTTTTCATTGTTAATGTATAAGTATGCAAGAGATTTCTGTACATTAATTTTGTAACCTGCTACTTTCCCAAATTCAAGGATTAGCTCTAGTAGTTTTCTGGTGGCATCTTTAGGATTCTCTATGTATAGTATCATGTCATCTGCAAACAGTGACATGTTTACTTCTTCTTTTCCAATTTTTATTATTTTTATTTCTTTTTCTTCTCTGATTGCCATGCCTAAAACTTCCAAAACTATGTTGAATAATAGTGGTGAGAGTGGAAATCCTTGTCTTGTTCCTGCTCTTAGAGGAAATGGTTTCAGTTTTTCACCACTGAGAATGATGTTTGCTGTGGGTTTGTCATATATGGCCTTTATTATGTTGAGGTAGGTTCCCTCTATGGCTACATCCTGGAGAGTTATTATGATAAATCGTTGTTGAATTTTGTCAAAAGCTTTTTCTGCATCTATTGAGTTTATTGTATGGTTTTTATCCTTCAGTTTGTTAATATGTGTATCTCATTGATTGATTTGTGTATACTGAAGAATCCTTGAATTCCTGGGATAAACCCCACTTGATCATGCTGTATGATCCTTTTAATGTGCTTTTAGATTCTGTTTGCTAGTATTTTCTTGAGGAGTTTTGCATCTATATGCATCAGTGATATTGGCCTGTAGTTTTCTTTTATTGTGACATCTTTGTCTGGTTTTGGTATCAGGATGAAGTTGGCCTCGGAGAATGAGTTTGGGAGTGTTCCTCCCTCTGCTATATTTTGTAAGAGTTTGAGAAGACTATGTGTTAGCTCTTATTTATATGTTTCATAGACTTCACCTTTAGGGCCATCTGGTCCTGGGCTTTTGTTTGTTGGAAGATTTTTAATAACAGTTTCAATTTCAGGGCTTGTGATTGGTCTGTTCACATTTTCTATTTCTTCCTGGTTCACTCTCAAAAGCTTGTGCTTTTCTAAGAATTTGTCCATTTCTTCCGGGTTGTGCATTTTATTGGCATATAGTTGATTGTAGTTATGTCTCATGATCCTTTGCATTTCTGCAGTGTCATTTGTTACTGCTCCTTTTTCATTTCTATTTATGTTGATTTAAGTCTTCTCCCTTTTTTTCCTGATGAGTCTGGCTAATGGTTCATCAATTTTGTTTATCTTCTCAAAGAACCAACTTTTAGTTTTAGTGATCTTTGCTACTGTTTCCTACATTTCTTTTTCATTTATTTCTGATCTGGTCTTTATGACTTCTTTCCTTCTGCTAACTTTGGGGGATTTTTTTGTTCTTCTTTCTCTAATTGCTTTAGGTGCAATGTTAGGTTTCTTATTTGAGATTTTTCTTCTTTCTTGAGTAGGATTGTATTGTGATATAGTTCCTTCTTAGAACTGCTTTTGTTGCATCCCATAGGTTTTCAGTCATCGTGTTTTCATTGTCATTTGTTTCTAGGTATTTTTAGATTTCCTCTTTGATTTCTTCAGTGATCTCTTGGTTATTTAGTAGCATACTGTTTAGCCTCCATGTGTTTGTATGTTTTACAGCTTTTTCCTGTAATCGATATCTAGTCTCATAGCATTGTGTTTGGAAAAGTTACTTGATACGATTTCAATATTCTTAAATTTACTGAGGCTTGATTTGTGACCCAAGATATGATCTGTCCTGTGGAATGTTCCATGAGCGCTTGAGAAAAAATGTTCATTCTGTTGTTTTTAGATGGAATGTCCTATAAATATCAATTAAGTCCATCTTGTGTAATGTGTCATTTAACGCTTGTGTTTCCTTATTTATTTTCATTTTGGATGATCTGTCCATTGGTGAAAGTGGAGTTTTAAAATCCCCTACTCTTACTGTGTTACTGTTAATTTCCCCTTAATTTCCCCTATGGTTAACACTCATAGGTCATTCATTCACAAAAAATATCCTCAGTCCACTTATTGTTCTCGGCCCTGGAGATATAGAGCTGAATAAGACAAGCTTCTAGCTGGAGTCAAGTTCATAATCATTCAAGAGGCATGGAAATTTAAAGATGTAATACAATGTGAATAAATTGTAAAATGAAAATATTAATTGATATCAGAGCCTATCATTGATATTACTGAGAGTAGGAAGCAAGTAAATCTGTCTGAGTAATTAGAGTAGATTCTCAGAGATTACTTGCTATAACCAGTCTTGATTCCAGGGAGCTCATCTTAAGGTTTTTTTTTAAAGTTGTTAAATATGGGTAAATGTATAAAAGGTGGTGATTTACCATGGGAAAAATGAATAACTATATCTGTATTGACCATTTACAGTGTTTAGCATATTCTAGGAACCATACTAAGGAATGTAAATGTAATTAAAAGCTTACAAACAAAAACAATCCCTTTGGTAATCTCTAAAATATACAAACAGCCCATGCTGCTCAATATCAAAAAAATAAACAACCCAATCCAAAAATGGGCAGAAGACCTAAATAGACATTTATCCAAAGAAGACATACAGATTGCCAACAAATATGTGAAAAGATGCTCAACATCACTAATTATTAGAGAAATGCAAATCAGAACTACAATGAGGTATCATCTCACACTGGTCAGAATGGCCATCATCAAAAATTCTACAAACAATAAATGCTGGAGAGGATGTGGAGAAAAGGGGACCCTCCTACACTGTTGGTGGGATTGTAAATTGGTACAGCCATTATGGAGAACAGCATGGAGGTTCTTTAAAAAACTAAAAATAGAACTACCATATGACCCAGCAATCCCACTCCTGGGCATATACCCAGAGAAAACCATAATTCAAAAAGATACATGCACTCCAATATTCATTGCAGGTCTATTTACAATAGCCAGGACAAGGAAGCAACCTAAATGTCCATCAACAGAATAGATAAAGAAGATGTGGCACATATATACAATGGAATATTACTCAGCCATAAAAAGGAAAAAAGTGTGCCATTTGCAGAGACGTGGATGGACCTAGGGACTGTCATACAGAGTGAAGTAAGTCAGAAAGAGAAAAACAAATATCATATTATATCGCTTATATGTGGAATCTAGAAAAATGGTACAGGTGAACTTACTTGCAAAGCAGAAATAGAGACACAGATGTAGAGAACAGACTTATGGATACCAAGGGCGAAGGGGGAGTGGGATGAATTGGGAGACTGGGATTGACATTTATACACTATTGATACTATGTATAAAATAGATAACTAATGAGAACCTACTGTATAACACAGGGAACTCTACTCAGTGCTCTGTGGTGACCTAAATGGGAAGGAAATCCAAAAAAGAGGGGATTTATGTATACATATAACTGATTCACTTTTCTGTACAGCAGAAACTAACACAATGTTATAAAGCAAGTACACTCCTATAAAAATTAATTTAAAATCCCATAAATACAGAAAAATTCACCAGAAAAAAAAATCCCTTTGGGATACAAATATGTAATTATATATATATATATATATATATATATATATATATATATATATATATAATATACCCAAAGAGATGAGGAACATAAGCTTAAAGAGTAAAACACTTGCCTCAGGTCACACAGTTAATAAGTAAGTATTTCAGCCTCCATCTCAGTTCTTTGATTAGACTCCAGACACATATTCTTAACTTCTACATTTTACTTCCCCCCATTTAGGTCTATAGTTCCATATCTAACAACTAGAATTATTTTTGCTTGAGTAGTTTGCTTTAAAAATATTCTTCAATCAAAAGCCTATATTCACACAAAGAGGGCATGCTTCAGTTTTCTTAGACCCACATTACTTTTTCAAATAAAACAATAAACCAGGTTGACAATCTTTTCGAATAGAAGCTTCTTATTCAAATAACTACCATCATTAACCTATTATATGAATTTCTTGCTTCTCAGTTAGGTAAAGTTAATAAGTTATCTTCTATTGCTTTAGAGAATTTAGTCTGCATTCTGTATTCTTAAATCATGTTGAGAAAGGAAAGTGCAGAATTTGCAGTTGTGGAGTATTGTCACAATATACCTTTTTTTTTAAATTGAGTAATTTGGACATGGATACATAAAGAAGTGTATATAAAAACAACTACAAGCACATTTATGTATAAAACCTGTAGTTAATTTTCTCTCCTTTAATCAAATTCATAAGATTACACATATATAAAGTAAATTATTTACCAAATATTGGAAGCACTCCAACATATAATACTGTTTTCCTGCCTTGGATAATTGTTAGATTTAGACCCCATTATAGTGGTCTTCAAGTGGTTTCGAAATATAGAAAACACAGCATGTTAAATGCCTATAAATAACCCACAGTCAATTACATTAAATTGTTAATTTGTATTGCTACCAATTCCTGTGCAATAAGTGGCTGGGCCATGTTGGATGATATCCTGAAGCTCAGGTATTAACACTGATTTTGAAGTGCTTGGTTTGTTTTTCTCCATTCATAATCACTTGTGGTTTATCAAAGCTACAAATTTGAATATATTTACCTTGTTTAGAAATTCAAAATGAACAATAAAAATATTTGAAGTTAATTATATTCTTCTGTTTATCATTTCTGATTATTGGATTATGTCTATTTCATGCTGTTTAGTAGCTAATCTGAAACATTTTCCAAACTAAACAACTGGCTAAATGTAAGAATATTTCTAATGAAATTGAATGTTTTATTTGATCAGAATCATGATTTGCTAAAGTTGGCTTGGTGCTAAACACCTTTATTTGAAACTCAAATAGCTGTCTTATTGTAAATGTGTAGCAGACAGAGTTCAGGCAAAATCCATTTTCAGGATGGTGTGCCTCAAAGCCATTTGGCAGACCAAAGTTTAATATTGGATTCATTTTGGAAACTCTATCTGCCTTCTTGAGTGTTAGGTAGAATAGAATTCAGCAGAAACCAGTTGAGCACTAATGATATAAACCTATATGGTTCTATCAATTTAGAAATCAACCAAAAGCACTTAGACATTCAGACTCGTTTTCAGAACAGGTTTTCTCCTCACCCTTTAGTAGAATAAGTTAGATTACAATGAAGGGTGGGGAAAGGAAGCAATAAATCTTAAACCTGTAATGACACTTCAAATTTTATTTCAGAACCACTCATATTGAATATGAAAATAAGGGAACATACACAAAATGTTTTATCTAAGGCTCCATCTCTAGGTATAATTCTTCATGTAAAAAGACTTTTTGTCTTTAGGGGAAAAGATCACATTAGATAAGATTTTTAACATTATCAAACTAGCTTTGAATTATCTGATGGATCTTGTCTGTAGTTTTAAAAATCCACTGTTTGTGCATTTTTAAACATGATTGTTTTGGGAAAAAAAAATGGTTTTACTCAAGAAAACTGGGAAAATAGTGCTACCAAATTTAATCCCTAACTCAATAACATTCAATATTATTTTTCGATGGGCACTTAGCTTGCTTGCATGTCCTGGCTATTGTAAATAGTGCTGCAATGAATATTGGGGTTCATGTGTCTTTTTGAATTATGGTTTTCTCTGGGTATATGCCTAGTAATGGGATTGCTGGATAAAGAAGATGTGGTACATATATACAGGAATATTACTCAGCCATAAAAAAGAATGAAATTGGGTCATTTGTAGAGATGTGGATGGGCCTAGAGACTGTCATACAGAGTGAAGTAAGTCAGAAAGAGAAAAACAATTATCGTATATTAATGCATATATGTGGAATCTAGAAAAATGGTACAGATGATCTTATTTGCAAAGCAGAAGTAGAGACACAGATGTAGAGAACAAATGTATGGATACCAAGGGGGAAAGGGGGGGTGGGGGGAATTGGGAGATTGAGATTGACATATAAACATTATTGATAGTACATATAAAATAGATAACTAATGAGAAGCTACACTATAGCACACAGAGCTCTACTCAATGCTCTGTGGTGACCTAAATGGGAAGAAAATCCAAAAGAGAGGGGATGTATGTACACATATAGCTGATTCACTTTGCTATACAGTACTATACTCCAATAAAAATTATTTTAAAAATATTATTTTTTGGACATTCAATTATACATTATATGTAAACTAAATTGACTCTTATGTTGAGTCTGAACAATGTGACTACAATTGAGTATTTAAGAATTTAGTTACATGAGAAAACTTTACTTTGGGTATTCTACCTCTACGTCAGATTATAAATTCCTTGGAGGTGGATTACATGGGGTTTTTTGCTCCTGAACAACAAGTTCTTTGGCTCCTCAAGTTTTAGCACAGTATTCTACATATAATAGAGACTCAAGAAATAAATAATTTCTGATATATAGAATATGAAGCTGATGAATGATGATATCTGGGGATTATGTCCATCTGGCCCTTTCCTCATGCCTTTAGAAGAAAATTAAAGGTATTATTAATGATGAGGCAGCCAGAAGCAAGAAAGTACTGTTAATTCTATTTTGTAAACTGATTAACAATATGTCTCTTACATTATTTTATCAAAGTCATATAGCAAGTCAAGGCGGAGAGAGAAGCATAATCTACACGTTCTTAGTCTCAATTCTCACTTATAATAGACTGCCGTTCTCTTCCACTTTCTGGGTAAGGGGTGATTAATATGTCAAAAGAAATTTATATGTAGTGCTAAACACTTGTAAAAATAAAATTGTTTTTTTCTTTACATTTTCCACAATTGTACTATAGAATTGTATTGTAGAAATGTTATTGATGACAATAACTTCCATGGATTTTATAAATATCTTACCAAGGCAAAGAAAACTAATGACATTTGATAAGGAAATAAAACAGATTTATTTGTCAAGAACATTTTGTTTGTAAGCTACTCCTACATTCTCTCTCAACATCCAAGTTTATACAATAAGCTCAGTTTTGAATAAAGAATGAAGAAAAGGGCCAATGGCAAAAGTAATAACAACAAAGAATATTGAAATTAATAATGTTAAATGGAAATAAAAAAATAAAATAATGGGTGTAAATCTGGGAAGATAATCCAGGAATCTAGCAGAGTGCTCTCTACTATCTCTTCAGGAAGCAGGAGTAGGACAAATTCCTCCCACAAGTTCTTCCTAATTTTGTACAATCAAAAGGTAGAAATGTTTGCCCTTCATTCCCCACCCCCCCTTTTCTTTGTTATTCCTTCTCCACTTTACTTCCTTTGATTTTTCCATATGTCTCTGTATGTTCACTTGGTTCAGTTTTTGAGTTCTTTGAATGAGAGGGAGTTTATAAATCTTATTAACCAAACAATAGGGAATATGAAGAAACAATAACATAGCTTTATTAGGAAGAGAGCAAAAACAGATGGAAATAAGCAGATCTGTTTAATTGGGTGTGTGATTTTCCTGTTGTAGCTACTCGCTTTTTAGTAACATGACTGAATTCAACTATGACTATTATCCCTTACAAATAGACAAATCATCAAAAGTCACTTTGGGTTGAATGCAGTAAACTGGTTGTGTAGTACTATCACATAGAACTTCTTACTAGCTTGAAAAGAATAAATTTGGAGGGATTACAAGGAGAAAACCATAGAGAGACTCAGGATATAAAGCTTTATACCCTTTCTCCCACTACCCTCAACTATACAATAGAAACATTCCCAACACACACTATCAGAATATTAGAAGAAGCCTTAAAAAATCTTAAAAGAAGTGTATTAACAAATGCCTTAAAGAAATTTTATTAAATCCAGAATGCTTTTAATTTATGATTTTTCACTTATATTAATTTCAAGAACTGTAGTAATCTCAGAAGAAATCTCAAACAAAATTCAATTGCCTTATAAAATAAGCTCATAGTCTTAATAGTTATTTATCGTCTTTCTCACATTATTGAAATTCAACAAGTTATTCCTGACATCTGCATCTGTCCTTTGGAGTTACTCTACAGCTCATCAAGATAAGCTCATTCATTATCTTGAGAATAAGTGAACACAGTAGATGAGGTACTGATAACTGATTAGTCACTTTGTGTATATATCAGAATAGTATCAAGGGTTAGTACCTGTATTTTTTTCTGATAAAATGACTAGCTTCTAACGTGTGAATAATATTTCAAAAGAATCCTAAAATAAGAAGGAGAAAATACATAGAACTCCATCATTAAAAAATGTTTTTTTGAATTTCCAATTATAAGTTATAGGTCTTTTTCCTTATTGAAACAGCAAATATTTGCTTATTGAAACAAATATTAATGATCTTAGATGTACATTAAAAACTACCAATGCTATATTGGCAATGAGTCTATCAACTCATATGACAGATTCAAGACTAAGTTTTTATACCTTCCATGACATTTTGAAGTAGATCATTTTTGTAGTGTGGGAAAGAAAGAGGAAAAGGAAAGGTCATAGAATTCTTATCAGTCAGTCATATTGTCCTGTAAAATAGAAATGTCTGTTTAATGTCAGTGAACAACTCAGATGGGGATTCATGGATTATTTGTTAGAGCAAAGCATCTTTACCTCATTTTACACCTCAAGTCTTAAAATCCTTTAAACTTTGCAATAATAGAATACTCAGTCACTAGGTGGATCCTCTGTGCAAGAGAAGTTATTTCCCCTTTCCAAACCTCCTCCTCTCATGATATCAATAAAATCTGCACAGATCCAAGAACCAATAGATTTATCAGACTGTCTTCTGAGAAAGTAAGACTTTGTATTGAAAAATTTACCTGTGATGCATAGAATTATATGTTTAAGTGAAAACATAGGCATACATCGTAGACTACAATAAATATTTAACAAATGCTTGTGTATCCTGACTTCTCACAGAACAATTATATATTCCTCCCAAATTCTATTAGGTTTGTTTTCTTGATGTTCAATAATTCATTCTAGTCAAGGGACCTATCTTAGTCCATCCTTATGATGGCAGCCATAGACATTTAGTTATTATATGACTAGATTATGATTTAATTCACTGTTATATCACAGATTTTAACAAGCATCTTTCTACAGGTATTCAAACCTTAAAGAAAATGACCTAGGGTGTATTTTTCCCATAGAAAATGTTTTGTGTGGCACCCATTAAGACATAATTCTTTTTAATTGATTTTGCACTAACTTTATGTTAATTGGAGGTAAAAAGAACTGGGTTTTATTAAATCACTTTCAAATTATTCATTTGAAGTATCTACTTATATGTCTTTTGTGCTAAAATAATCTCTTCTATCTTTAGATACACTTAAAATTCTCTTTTACATCCTTAAGTATATATTGAATTACTCCTGTACCTTGCTTTATAAAATAGATTTTTTAGTTATTTGCATATGTGGTCATATTTGTGTGTGTGTTTGGCCAAGCTCAGCCATAAACCATGTTACTGCTGGTGATAAATGTCATATTAATCAACAATCATATAAATAACTTATTCATAGACAAGTAACACATTAAGTAATTTAAGCAATTGTAGAAAATTAGATGTCATTATACATTCACATAGTTTGGTGCAATGAAATGTTTGATGTTAAACATGACACTAATAGTTAATAAAGAGTTTGTGTTTTTTTTTCCCCTTCAGATGCCTTTACAGTCTTCTAATGCAACAAAAAATCTGGCAGTTAGAAAGAAAAGAATAAAATATTTTGGAAAAAATAAAGGGCACCTGAAATCATAGTCTAAAATCTGAGAGGATTCTGGGTAGAAATGGATTTCCTAAGTATATCTGTGTGTAAAGGAAAGCAGCTAACCCTCAGGAACACCATTTATACCAGGGTTTTATACCAGGCTTATGGCATCAGGTTTGTGTCACAAGGTATTTTCCATTGTTTGCAGTTGAGGATCCTAGACTACTAGATGGCAGGGGGTCAAATCTACATTCTATTTTATGACCTCATAGATTCTACTTTTTTTTAAATAATCTGCCTTTGGGCAAAATGTATATTTTTATATAAGAAAAACTCTTTATAATTTATGCACATTATCTGTATTGTAGTATAAGCATGCTAGATTCCACAAAAATATCAATATTTGAGTCTTTAATTGATTTGCAAATCAAAGATTATTTAAATTTTTCTTATTTTCTTCAAGTGGCATCATTTTGGGTCTTAAAGCTATCCTTGAAGACAAACATTGTATTAGGTTAAGGCCATAGAGATTACATGAAACAGGAAGACATACATTTGAGCCAGAGAGAAATTTAAAAACAGAACAATGGTTGATGTCAGTCAGAGCCCCATTTTCACTTCAGAGCATGAGCTTTCTTGTTAGGGTAATTTATAGTATCCACTCTCCCCAACCAGACTCTAACATTTATCTGTTCTTTTGTGCAACACTCTCACCTGAATTCCTCAAGCTCAAGCAAAGAGGTTGTTTAAGTAATTGAAGGAGTCTTGTCATTTCATGTCTGACAACCTCTGATGGTGAACCTGTGAGCTACCAGCAACCAATGATTCAGCTCCTGACTTGTACATAAAATCAAAAGGAAAAACAAAATACAAAAATAAATATTAAATATTTTAAGCCAAGGGCTCTGCTAAGCTAGCAAATAGCAGTATAGGATTCTAATTCTGGTTTATTTGACTTTACAAGCCCAGGAACTCCACCAATATGCTGTACTACTTTCTCTTCAGTAACCTTCAAAAATCAGAGTTAAGGGATTAAGACCGTTCATCTATCATATATCTCAACTCATGGAAATCAAACCCAACAAATGATAATGGACAAATAAAGTATGGGACACTGGTCATAGTCAACACCATTGGCTTCTTGACAGTAGTGAAATTTTTCTGCACAGTTGCTCTCCTAAAGAGATACATTCATTCTAAAAGAACTCTAAACATCTTAAATATATGGGGATTAGTACATAATTGCAGCTCAGTGCATGTGGCTGTAGCTGGTAGAGTTCATAGGATCTCAAACATGGTAACTTTCTGCTTAGATCTTTGTGAAATGTACCTTAACACATATATTTAGATGGTTAAAGGCATTGTATACTTATATATCTAAGAATTAGATTTGTTTACAATTTTAAAAATTTAAGTATACAAACAAAAATTGTCATTATCTAGGCTATATAATGATCTAAATATTCATTATTTGGATGCCCACATTAGAATATTAGTTCTATCAAACCAAGAATTCTTGCTTTGCTTTGTTTTTAACTGTGTCTTCACTGCATACAACGGTTTCTAACACACAACAGATGATGAATAAATATTTGTTGAATGAATATAAATAATTTTTATGGATTTTAGTTGATGATTAAATTTAAGTTAACTATATAAAGAAATTTGAAAATTAATTCAAAAGTAGATTTTATGATAATTGGAACCATGCCCTATCCTTCCTGGCAAATATAATTTGTGTCTATGTAAAGATTTTATTAATGTCTAAAAACATTTGCTATCTCTTTCCTGACTTCGGAAAAAAGTTCTAGTTCATATAAGTTCCTATAGACCTACATTTATAACTTGAATACAAATGAAGCAGGATAGCTTATCAGTAAGTGTGTAAAAATTGTAGACCTGTGACCATTTATTTTGTTGTTACATTTATTTTTATGCTACTGTACTTCAAATCATGTCCATTCTACCCATATCATACATTATTCTCTTCTTTTGTCATGAAATATTTGTGCGCTGATAGACAATAAAAATTGGCATGTTTCTCTAGGTTTTCCATTTCACTGCTGGCAGCTTTTGAACTTATATAGACTACTTTGCAATTCAAAGGGGAAGAAAGAACATGTGAGTTGATTTCAAACTTCTGAGTAACCTTTGTTTGGAAAGATGTTTACTTACTGTGATCACAGTTCCGTTGTTCTTCAGTCCTAAGAGACAATAATCCTTAATCAGGTACATCTGTTTCAAGAACTAAAATTACCTCTACTTTACAAGACTCACTTTCTTTGAACCATCCTTTCAATTGAATTCTACCCCCGTGAAGCTCTTTTGTGTTGGTTCACAAATAAATAATTTCAAATTTCCTTATCTTCAGAATAAACTGCCCAAGAATGACTTAGACTGGGTTCAACTAAAGGATGACCTAATTTAACTTCATGTAAACTAATGATATTTAACTTTATTGAAAATTATTTTGTTTCACCTAAATCTGTAATGTGCATTTAATAGTAAGGGGTTTTTTTCCCCATTTCTTTAGCTATCTTTAAAATTCAAGTTGATTAGTTTTCTAAGATCTGTAACTATGTAATTTCACCTTAAGAGTTATCAATGTTATTTATAGTGTAATACTAATTACATTACTTTTACATTTGAATAGTGTACACTGGGCTTGGGCCAAATTTTGTAACTCAGTGATCAGACACTGCATGCTCATTTACTGCAAGTATCATATGAATCACAGTTATCTGAGGTGAAATACATTTTTCTTCAACTGCCTTCATGATTCTCCACTGTGATTCCTCCCTTCATCTGGACAAATCTGATCGATGTGGAACTTCCGTGGTGTTGGGTACAGGAGAGGTTCATACAACCTGAATAACTGGCACATCAACTATTTATTTACTGATGTTTTGGTTCCTTAAGATCATCATTCCACACCAAAATGTTGCCTATAAAGCATCACATAGATTATGGAGAAGAGCTGTGAAGTGTTCATATATATAGAAATCTTTATTTTCAGACAGTGGGAAATTGGGGAGAGTAACTCAATCCAACTAGATGATCACACCATCAATTGGGGAGAAAGTTATTTCCAGTTGCCTTAAATTGGACAGAGTAATTTTCTTTATTATCATCAAGATTTTCTACTTTATACAATAAAAAATACTGACTTTGAAGATGTGGTATGTTATTTTCATACTCCATCTGTTGACCTTACATTTTAAATTAATTGGGGCTCATGCCTAGAGTTAACCTCTTTCTACAAAAGCCATACAATTTTAGAGAGGAAAGGGATATTAAAAATTAGAGACTGACCTAACCCTGTCATTTGACAGATGAGAAAACTGATGTCAAGTGTGTTTTGATTACCCAGATTTACATGAACTAGAACTGGAACTGAAATGTGGGTCTCTTGATTCACAATCTAGGGCACTTTCTACTCTATTAAACTCTCCTTATTATTAACTATGTCTTGCACATTTTATTAGAAATAAAGTATTTAGTGTAGGATTTTGTTTTCATCACTAAGATAAGTGTTGGTGTTGACATATATAGTCAAAGAGGAAAGAAAATGGTTGAAATTAGGTGAATTTATAATAAAGGCACCAAGGAAAATCATCAAACATCAGTAGATACTCAGTGAAAAAAAGGAGTTCAGTGTGGTAGAGTTTTAAAAGGCTTGATAAATGTGAGGTCAATCAGTAAAATAATGACAATGATCTTCTTATGTGGCAGATCTACATAACCTAGCACTGCAGATCAACCTGAAAGAGAAACAGCAAGATGTTGTGAACAATAGCAGCATCACTGAAATAAATTGTCCCTATTTATGCTAGTCGGTAATTAGAGTTCTAATTAATTAGTAATTTTTTATTGATTTCACTTTCTAAAAGGAACTGCTAGTCTTGTAATCTTTATCCCCCTTGACATCCAATAAAATCTACGCTGATTACTTTGCAGGGAAAAAAAAAAGAGTTGTTGAAGTAGAATCTCCTATATTAAAAATAATGCAAACACAAAAGAAATAAACAAAAAATCTCTTTACTATCTAAAGGCTCAAATAAAAGATACAGATTTGAGTTTTATTACCATAATATATTATTAAAACATGACATCGTGAATGGTTTCTTCATTTAACTGAAGTTTAAACTGTCTTTGTAAATTTCTGAGAATCCTTGCATTTTTTGCAAATACCATATTATCTAATAGAGATACTCTGTGTTCTATATCTGTCTCATAGACATCTAGTTTGGTCCTGACCGAGCATTAGCAGCCTAAGGATACATTTAGAAGGATACAGGGAGAGAATATAGATTCATATTGCAGTATTTTTTGAACATTTGTAACTGATCACTGCCATCAGAGAAATGTGCCACCCAATCTTGGGACTGTGCAAATATACAATTTCACAAATCTCCATATAATCCTTGTGAATTCAAAAAGACACTTTAAATGTTGCCTTAAATACACCAAGTGTTGCTATTTCTGTAGCCTCGTATTTCAGCTGGCTGGCCGAGCAATTCATATATAGAATGAAAGAATAGCTCCTGTTGTCTCTTTTGATTAGACCACCAGGAGCTCCTTCTATGTCAGTGCTCCTGGTAAAATCTTCAACTTTTATTCCCTAGAGGGAACCCTAGGAGATAATTTGGAGAGCAAAGCAAACGTTGTAACATTTTCTCTGCTTCTTTGATGCACTAGGAATTCATTTACTTTATTCACAGACTGGCCTTGCTTTGCCAGCAAAGAAACTAGAATTTATATTTCTTTATAAAAAGGATCCATTAACAACACTAAAAAGTTTCATGTCTCTAAAAATGTGGTGTGTAATTACCTAATACTGAATTATTTAAAGAAGAAAAAACTACCAAATTTAGCTCTAATATGCCTGGCTATATGTCATATAAATTCCATTAAGTTAACTATTTATCCTAAGCTTACAATTATTAAGTGATTCACCCTTCAAAATATTTCCCCTATAGTTGCAACATAGTTTAGAGTAGAATCATCTTGCCATAATAAAATTTCAAATCAATGTACTCGCCTCTTGATACAGGAAACAACAAATGCAACAAGAATATAATAGCATAAGTGAAAGTAGAAAACAAGTTTGATCTGGGTGGTGCCTTTTTTACAGGAGGTAATGACATTTGTTTGTTGTATTACCATTTTGGTATTGTTTACATAATCACTGAGCAAGAAAATGAAATAGGTTAAACTATGTATCTTTCAACCCTAATAGAATAAATACAGCCAAACTATTAACAAATGTGCCACAGGGTATTTTACTGGGGAATTTCTGTGATCTTTAGAGTAAGGTCTTTGGGCATGTCAGTTCCCCTAGTTATCTACTTAAAGTGAATGTCATTTATATAGCAATTACTATTGTACAAAGATGGTACATAAAGATGCCCACTCTGGATGATTCGGAGACCATAATGGAGATGGTTATTGTTAAAGACAGCAGGAAATGCTTCTCTTTGCAGGGAATGTGGCTCTTACGGAACAGTAAAACTAAAATAAGTACTGAGTGCCTAATGTAGGTGACTCAGGATGGAGCCAAGTTTGAAAAACTCACTTTGATTCTCAGCGGAGAGTAGTCAGTTTTTTGCTGAATGAATCACCCAAAGCATTATTGGTTAGATTTCTCTAAAAACAGAAAATGTAGGCCATTAATTAGAAGTCATGGTGATTCTTTTGCTTTCTTCTAAAAACGCAGTCAAATGTGATTACCAAAATTTAAGGTCTGGAGGAATCTTTTAAAAGCAAGAATGTTCATGTCCTAATATTGTCTTTGCCATTAACTCTTATAATTGAGGATATAAATTACCTCAGTTACCCAATTTGGAAAAAAATTAATCCAGCGTTTCTGTTACCCTGTTTTATCTGCATTAATCTCATTAATTATAGATATGCTTTTCTTTATTTTATTTTGTAGTTTTTCAGTCTTCTGCCTGTTTTTTAATACTTAAGAGAATTGAAGATGTTGAAAGCTAATTTTCAGGGATGTATGTTATTTTTATTTATTTTATTTTATTTTATTTTATTTTATTTTATTATTTTACTTGCAGATAGAGTTTTAGTCACAGGCAGTGACTGTAGGAATAAAGTGAGAGGTTTGGAGGGTAGGGGAAGGGAGACATTTGGGGCATGTAGACAGTGTAGAACGACAGGAATTGGTGATGTCTTATTAAGGGGCAAAGGTCAAGGAACCACAAGGGACAGAAAACATGAAGTACAAGGATAAGGCTGGGACAAAGGCAATATGGATTATATTTTTGATATGTTGACTTTGAAATGTTTATGAGCAGTCAGTTGGACATCTCCTGTATGTAGTTGGAAAACAATATTGGTTTAAATCTCAAAAGTGACATCTAACAAGGCTGAAGGTAAATGTTTGAAAGCCATTGGTTAGAGGCAATAATTGAAGTTGTGGAGTAAAGAAAGATTCTAGAGCTTCTTAATATACATATTCATTCATGTATTCAACAAATAATTTTGACTGCCAATTATGTGCCACACACAAAATGATAAGATATCACATTCTTGTTACTGAAATCACAAAGATGTTGAAAGTATGCATTCATTTAAAGTAGAATCTGTATTTTTGGCCATGGCCAGATCCTTTTAGGTACTGGATTTATACTTTTCAGTCTTTTACAAAAAATCTTATAATACTTCAGGTAAGATATATATATATATATTTCTGTTATACACTTATGGTTGTTTGCTTCACTGAACTTTGTTCTAACACAGGAATTTGATTATTTGGATATTTCTCTGTCTGTCCATAATCACCCATGGTTTATATTGTGACTTAAAGAAACTCAGTATTCCTCCTAGCTCTAAAGTTACCAGCAACGCAATCCGGGGACTCACAGACGTGAGAAAATACTCTGTTATGCTCACAGAGACAAAAATGTGATATTGGGCAAACAGAATAACATTTCATCCCATGTCCATTAGTTCCTCTTATTTTCTTTTAGCATCTAGAATCTGATATCTATAGGTTCTTCTATTCGTTTATTACAAATTCTGCTCATAAGGGACGTGCTATTAGTCTTACAAGAAGTTTATATTTCAGGCTGTAAAGTCTTAAAGCAAGGACATTTATGGTTTCATCAATTCTCACTAACCTGTAGTCCTTCAGCCTTATAATCTGATTCCCATGAAAAGTTGTCATCTGAAGGCAGTAGGTAAAGTGTACATTTTCCCTGGAAATTGATTGTCACACATTGTTTAGTGGTGGTGCCTCATGCCTGGGGCAGGAATGACTATTCTTCATTGCATCTCATTTGTGTTCTTTGATACTAACTGCCCTTTGTTAGAAAAAGTATATATTTATGTGATTAGTTTGGGAATGAAGGAGGATAAACATACATTTTGTGTGAGCAGATTATCTCTACCTTTTGAGTTGTTCAGAAGGGACTGATTATTTATAATCACCACTAATAAAGTCAAATTTGGGATCTCATTATTTAAAGTTACTGACCACCAGGAAAGAAAAAGCACCGTGAGAATGAATTGTACTTAAAAGTCTATAGGCTACTACATTAGCTTAAAACATCTAAATAGATTTCTCACAACAATTAAGGATAAATGTATCCCTTGGTACATATATGCAGTGAACAGCTTGGATTGTTGTATTCAATTTCTTACACAATACAATAAAAGCAAACTAATTGAAGTTAAACATTAGTTTAAGTCAAAGTTCATGACTCAATGATAAAATTCAGTGGATCAAAAACCAGTGTTTCCAGCTGACTTAACATCTGATTCATTTCATGACACAATAGATTTGATTGGCTCTGCCGTTTAAGATATACAGAGCCAGCAAATGAACTAAAATATGTATACAATCAACAAGTTTAAGAAATCTATCTCTCCATCAGTGCATTTTGGGCTATGTGCATGGTAACTAGATCTTACTGGAACAAACAAACAAAAGTGTTTCTTAAAACACAATATTGCTCCATTAAAAAAAAGTCATTCTGGGCTTCCCTGGTGGTGCAGTGGTTGAGAATCTGCCTGCCAATGCAGGGGACACGGGTTCGAGCCCTGGTCTGGGAAGATCCCACATGCCTTGGAGCAACTAGGCCTGTGAACCACAACTACTGAGCCTGCGCATCTGGAGCCTGTGCTCTACAACAAGAGAGGCCGCGATAGTGAGAGGCCTGCGCACTGCGATGAAGAGTGGCCCCCGCTTGCCACAACTAGAGAAAGCCCTCACACAGAAACGAAGACCTAACACAGCCAAAAATAAATAAATTAATTAATTTAAAAAAAAAAAAAAAAAAGTCATTCTGCTCCTCCTCAGTGACTTGCACCCAGCACATACTTAATATGTCTTTTTAAATGAGTTGTCTGTAAGAGCAAACAAACCTATTTGTCTAAGCATAAAAAAAAAAATCTTTCAATCAAATTTCATTGCTAAGATCCTTATTTTCTCACTCCTTAGGGAATCTTTTTTACAAATTATCTACATTTGAAGGATCTGAAGTCTACGTTTTATGAAGCTTAAAATATACCTCATTTTGAAACTATGTAGATTTTTTTAATAGTTTAAAAGTATGTATAGTTTATTTTTTTAAAATTTTTATTAGAGTATAGTTGATTTACAATGTTGTGTTAGTTTCTGCTGTATGGCAAAGTGTATCAGTTATACATATACATATATCCATTCTTTTTTAGATTCTTTTCCTATATCGGTCATTACAGAGTATTGAGAAGAGTTCCCTGTGCTATACAGTAGGTCCTTATTAGTTATCTATTTTATATATAGTATTGTGTATCTGTCAATCCCAATCTCCCAATTTATCCCTCCTCCACCTCCCCCGCCCACTTCCCCCCCCCCCCGTAACCATAAATTTGTTTCCTGCATCTGTGACTCTATTTCTGTTTTGTAAGTAAGTTCAATGGTACAAATAAAACTATATAGATTCTAATTGTTTCCTTTTTTGAAGTGCTTGTACAGTACTTTTATCATTTTGTGAAAGTGAAATATAGCTTTATCTCTTGCTTTTCTTATGCTACTTTTCTGTAGCATAAAATTATTTTAGGGCAATAGATTCATTTCATTTCTATTTCTACAACATTTGAAAGACTGGAATATTTTAATACTCAAAATATTTTGAATTTGTCCAATATAGTACATGTAAGATGAATGAATAGAATTGTCTATTGTAGGAATTGAGCTTACCTAAATTGGATGTCCATAAATCAGGTAAGCAATTCTAAAATGAGGGGATTATTTAAAAATATAGCTGAGAAAAAAATTGGGCATCATCTCAAAATGCTGTTTCAGTATTTCTGGTCTAAACTAAAGCTTAAATTTCTCCCCTTCATCTTGTAGTTTAAAAAAAAAATACCAGCAAAACTGCCTTCGTCTAGCTTTTTCTTTCTTTTCTTTTTTTTTTTTTCTGTCTTCTACTACATCATACATATTTAAAAAGACATTGCATCATTAGTCGGTCAACAAAATCTCTTTAGTGTCTATATGCTCTGGGCACCATTCTGGGCACTGTAGGTCTTCATTAGGTCACTAAAGTGTCATTCATATTAAAACTAATGTGTTGAATCATGCAAAAGTAAGCATTTTGTTCTTCTGTTCACACATTTCCAAGAACTGCTGGAAAATATATTTTTTAAATGACCTGTCTGGGACCACGGCAAACTTATGCTGTCAGGGTTCTTGGTGCCTCTGGGCAGTATTTTTATTAGTCCTCTTATTATTTCTTATCACATTATCCTCAGAAGCTGATTCAAACTTTTTCAGTCTTTTCAAACTCCGAGTCCCACCCTATGCCACTTAACAATTTGCCAGATATTATCTCAATTGCTATCTTCTTTAGAAGATTAAGATAATTTAACTTGGGTTTTCTCCTCTACATTTCAGAATATTATTGATTCTTTCCTTTCACTGTCTTTTCTTGTTTTTATCTTTGAAGAAAATATATATCTCTCCTTTCAATTCCCCCATTTTGCATCTTTAAGTCATTATTCTATTTGGTCTTCCTATATCTTTATGCACAATCAATCAGGTCCTCATTAGTTTAAAAAACAAACAAATAATTCTAAATGTCTTAAGCCCTGCTTTTCCTTCAGACTTATGCCCAAACTCTTCACTTTCTTTTGTCTTCAAATTATTTAAAAGATCATTCATTCCATAACTGCTACCAGAAGACATCAACTCTTAAACTTTGTGAAACCTGGAATTATTTTTCACAATTTTATCATTTTATTTTCTTAAAGGGAACCAGTGGTTACCAATATCAGCTGATTTTTCTCAGTTCATAGCTTCTTGAAAATCCCTGGTTTATTAGTTTTTGTTGTTGTTTTTGTTGTCATCTTGTTCTTTTTTTTTTCTGTCCTGTTTTATATGACTCCCCCTCTACTGTAACCTTTTTAAAGATTGTGGTAAAACACAAATAACATAAAATTTACCTCCTTAATCATTTTTAATTATACAGTTCATGAGCTGTTTTCTCACTCTACTGATTGTGTCCTTTGATGCACAAAAGTTTTACATTTTAATGTAGTCCAATTTATGTATTTATTCTTTTGTTGACTGTACTTTTGCTGCCTTATCCAAGAAAGTGTTGCCAAATCCAAAGTCATGAAGATTTTCCTCTATGTTTTCTTCTAAGTATTTAATAGTTTTACCTCTTATGTTTAGGTCTTTCATCCATTATGAGTTAATTTTTGTATAGGGTGTAAGGTAAGGGCCTACCTTCATTATTTTGCATATGGATATCAATATTTTCCAAAATCATTTGTTGAAAAGACTGTCCATTCCCCATTAACTGGCCTTGGCACACTTGCATTTGACTGTATATGTGAAGGTTTATTTCTGGACTTATTTATTCTATAGGTTTACTCTATTCCATTGGTCTTCATATCTATCTTTATGCCAGTAACACACTGTTTTGATTACTGTAGATTTGTAATAAGTTTTGAAATCAAGAAGTGTGAGACTTCCAACATTGTTCTTTTTTAAGATTGTTTGGACTCTGTGGAGTTTCTTGCGATTCCATATGAATTTTAAGATGGATTTCTTTATTTAGTTAAAAAAATTAGGATTTTAACAGGGATTTCATTGATTCTGTAGATCACTTTAGGTATTATTGACACCTAAACAATATTAAGTCTTCCAATCCATAAACACAGGATGTCTTTTCATTTCTTTGTGTCTTCTTTAATTTCTTTCAGCAAAATTATGTAGTTTTCAGTGCAGAAGTCTTTCACCTCCTTGGTTAAGTTTACACAAAAGAATAGTTTTTGATACTATTGGGAATGAAATTGTTTTCTTAATTTCCTTTTTAGATTGCTCATTGTTACCGTATAGAAAGTTTTTGATACTATTGGGAATGAAATTGTTTTCTTAATTTCCTTTTTAGATTGCTCATTGTTACTGTATAGAAACTAAACTGATTTTTGAGTGCTAGTTCTGCATCCTACAACTTTGCTGAATTTGTTTATTAATTTTAACATTTTGTGTGATGTGGAATCTTTATGGTTCTTTAATGTAGGTTCATGTAGACTTACAAACAGAGATAATCTTTTCTTTTCCTTTCCAATTGAATGTCTTTTACTTCTTCTTTTTTGCCTGATTGCTCTAGTTAGGACTTCCAGTACTATATTGAATAGAAGTGGTGGAAACAGGCTTCCTTGCCTTGTTCCCAATCTTAAAGGGAAAGCTTATAGACATTCACCATTGAGTGTGATGTCAGCTGTTGGATTTTCATATGTGGTGTTTATGATGTTGAAATTATTGCCTTCTATTTCTAGTTTATTGAGCAATTTTATCATGCAAGGGTGTAGAATTTTGTCAATGCTTTTTCTGAAGCAAATGAGATTTGTTTTCCCTTCATTTTGTTAATGTGGCATATTACATTGATTGATTTTCATATGTTGAGCCATCTTTGCATTCCAGGAATAATTCCTGCTCAGTCTTGGTGTGTAATCCACTTAATGTGCTATTGAATTCTGTTTTCTAGCATTTTGTTAAGGATTTCTTCATTAATGTTTATCAGGGATATTGCTCTATAATTTTCTTTTCTTGTGATGTCTTCTGTCTAGCTTTTGCATCAGGGTGATAGTTTCCTCATAGAATGAGTTGACAAGAATTACCTCCTTTTCAAATTTTTGGAAGATATTCAGGAGAATTGGTATAATATTTTTTTTGGTATAATTCTTTTTTAAATATTTTTAAAAACTCACCAGTGAGGCCATCTGGTCCTGGGCTTTTCTTTGTTGGGAGATTTTAGACTACCGATTCAATCTTCTTACTCATTATAGGTCTATACATATTTTCTATTTCTTCATGACTTAACCTTGGTATGTTGAATGTTTCTGAAAATTTGTCCATTTCATCTAGGTTATCTAAATTGTCAACATACAATTGCTCATAGTATACTCCTACAATCCTTATTTCTGTAAAATTGGTTTCAATATCCTTTTTTCATTTCTGATTTTAGTTATTTGAGTATTGTCTCTTTTTTTCTTAGTCAATCTAGCTAAAAGTTTGCCAATTTTTTGGTGTTTTTGAAGAACATCATTACAAGTACTGCTTTTAGTGGCCTCTAACTTGATATCCAAACTATTACATCATTTCCATCAGTACTCTGAGTCAGGAAAGACAGAATCACATACTTTGGGTAGACCCCCTCAAAAGCCAGAATGTTGAAAATAATTTTGACACTTTTCCTTCATTCCTGAGTGAGCAACTGGGAGTAGGACTGCTTCCTCTTTACTGTGCACCACTGGGGAAGGAATGGGGCAAAAATAAGCAAAAATGTCATGAATTTTCTACTGTTTTGAGTGTGGATTTTTCTTGGTTGGGCATTCACTTGTTAGATGCATATTCTTAACTGTTTTCTAGGGCTCCAACAAAGCTACTTTCTTAAGTATGTTGTCGTTTACTTGGTATTTCACTGGGGAAATGAGAACCCGAAACATCCTAGTCAATCGTCTTATCATCTAGCTGATATCTGAAATCATCAGCCTACATCCTTCATTCTTAGATTTTGTTTCATTTACTTCTCTGACCATTCCTTTTCTATCCTTGATTCTCCTATCTCGGATTCTATCCCATTTTCAAAACTCCTAGTAAAAAATACTCCCTGAAATTTAGTACTCAATAAGTATTAGATTTTTTAAAAAATCATCTTCTTCTACACTTCTTGAATTGGAACTGACTCCTTAAAGTGTAGGTGACTTCTCTTTTGAGGTACAAAACAGAATTTCCAGTTGCTTGTTTGGCATCTCAACTTGTATGTTCATTACTGAACTGACTTAAATAGGAAAAGAGGATGCTACTTTTGACATTTGTTTTCAATATTTTAGGTACAAGCTGGAAGATCCAGTTCATAAAACATTACATTTCTCAACATGTAACTTAAGTCTAAGTATTATAGTCTTTTACAAATATCAGTCCTTAAATTCATTAGTTTAATTCAACAAAATTTATTGACTTTTACCTACTAAGTTCTGAGCATTGTTCCAGGCACTGAGCATATTACAGTGAATAACACAGACAAAAGCCTCTGTCCTCATGGAGATGATAGACAGTAAATATAATATAAAAATATATAGTATGTTAGAAGCTATTTATGTGCTGTGGAATACCTAGAGAAGTGGAAATGGTATTAGTAACACCACTTGGGGGTGGGCAAGTAACATTTTAAGTAGCATGCTTAAGGTAGGCCTCATTTATAAGGTGATAGTTGAGGAAAGACTTGAAGGAGATGAGAGAGTCTTTCAGGTAACTCGAAGAAGAGCATTTCTGGTCATAAGGAACAGACTGTGTAAAGTCTATGAGGCAGGAGCATGACTTAATGTGTATGAGGATCACCAGGAGGCCATTATGTCTGAGCGATTTGAGGAAGGGGAGAATGATAGTATGATGGATCAGAGATATAATGAAGGGCCAGATTATGTAGAGATTAGAAGGTTACTATAGGATTGTGACTTTTACTCTCAGTGAAACAGAAAGACACTGGAGTATTGTAAGAAGAGAATTGACATAATTTGACTTTGGTTTCAACAAATTCACTCTGTCTGATATGTTGATAATGGAAAGAGAGATAGACTGAAGTTAACAAGACCAATTAGGAAGCTAATGCAATATTCTTAGCAAAATATGTTAGTGGCATGGATAGTGTGCTCACAGTGGAAGCACTGGGAGTGTTCAGATCTTGTATATAAAACTGTTTCTTGATATCAACAGGGGGTTGGTTCCAGGACCTCCTATAGATACCAAAATCTGTGGATGCTCCAGTCTTCTACATAAAATAGTGTAGTATTTGCATATAATCAAAGCACAAACTCCCATATACTTTAAATCATCTCTAGATTACTTATAATACCAATACAACATAAATGGTATGGAAATAGTTGTAAATACAGTGTGAATGCTATGGAAATAGTTTCTGGCACACAGCAAACTCAAGTTTTGCTTTTTGGAGCTTTCTGGATTTTTTTTCAAATAGTTCTGATCCACGGTTGGTTGGTTGGTTGGTTCAGATTTTGTGCCCAGAGATATGGAGGATTACCTGTATATCCGGTAATAATTAGTGACTTCTATACATCAGAAGGTAATTGCCATGATAAAATAAAAAAACATATGATGAAAATGTGAGTACATTTATATATCCATAAATGGATAACTAAGCTAATAATTATTAACATATATAATAAAGTATAATAATAGGTGTTTTTTAAAAGAGTGTTTCTCAGTATAGTGAATCAGTAACAGAAAACAGAATTTCCTTTTTTATAGCATGTAAATGCTTATGGGTAAAGTAAATATATTTGTAATATTACTAATATGTTATGTTGTAAATCAATGAAGGAAAAATTCCTTAGCAATTTTTTACAAGCATCAGGTTTTCTTTAACTCGCAAGACTTGCAAGCATGGTGGAAAATATTTTCCTTCTGTGGCTGGCTCTTAATTATAAAGCTTTAGATACTTTTGGCTACATAAGGAAGACAATCAGCTGGATTTGGGTCATAATGCAAACAAAGGCCCTATGCATGAGGTGATTACAATTATATTATGAGACACTGATGAGATTTATTTATCTTTATAATGCAAGAAATGATATTATGTATCTATTCCATTTATAAAGCACATTGATTCAGTATGATTCTTAGAAACTGATAACTAGCTGAGTAAATAAATCTCTCTCTTAAGCTCAAATGCAATCAATGTATGCTAATGAATAAAGAAATTAAGGCCAGAACCCATGTAGGACAATGAGGAATTAATGATTATCAACATCAGAATTTCCTTTCAAAAGGCTATCACAAAAATATGCTGATAGACAGCATGGAGAAAAATAAAAGATTCTTGAAAGAGGCATGGTCCTATTTTTCATGATAAGCAATTCTTGTTTATTTCTTTTGATAGAGGACAATAATCCAACCCTCAATTTTAAACTGTTTTGAAAAATATGTTTTAAAATGAACTAAACTATTAAAATATTATAAGTGAATTCAGAGAGAGGATGTCATCAAGATGGTGACATGGGTTGTTCGTGATGTCAGTTCCCTTCACAAGATTAACTAACGACTCTTCAAGAAGAGGGCATCACTGAGAGGATCCTAAAACACAGGGGTGAAGCTGAAACACCTCCATGTACAGCAGAGACCAAGACAGACTGCATTTGAAGGATAAGAGAAGCAGCTACATGTTTACTGCATTGTCCCTCACCCAGGCCAGTACAGCTCCATGCAGGGAAGTCTCCTTTGAGCCTCTTTTTCTTCCAGTGGGAAAAGAGAACCAGGGGACAACCAAGTGCTTTCACCATCATGGGTCACTCTTCAGAAGCCCCTACTTAGACCTCACATCATGAGATTGCAGGGAAATATGGAGGCCTCAACCACTGTGAGTATGACTATGATGGTAGACTGGAGGCAGGAGTGGGGTGGGGGGTGCGGTTGCAACAGCCAGCACAAGGGTCTTGGCAGATAGAGTTCATATCTGCAGTACTTAAGTAGTAATTCCAACCAGCAGCTTTGCTCAGATGCAGAAACAAGTGAGGGTGCATTCTGACCAGGGAACTCAGCAGGCTGAAGATCTGCCTGATTCACATCATCAAATGAGGAGTTCTGCTGGCCCTAGAGCCCAGTTTGCCAATGCCCAGGCGAGGAGCTGGATCACAGACCCACTCACTGTGGAGAGTGTTTTCCAGCCCCATCTGACCAGAAGGGCTGGCAATAACTCCTGGAAGCAGTGTGGCCCAGTGGCACTAAAGCTGAGAAGGAGGCAAGCAGAGCTGATCACCCCCAGAGCAAAGTCAGTACCAGGTGTGGAGCATTCCCAGGCTATGCACAGGTAGGGGGGTGAATTCACAGACAGTGCTGGGGAGGATGTGAAGAAAAGGGAACCTTTGTGCACTGTTGATGAGATTGTAAATTGGTACAAGCAATATGGAAAACTGTATAAAGCATCCTCAAAAAATTAAAAATAGAACTATCATATGATCTAGCAATTCCACTTCAGGGAATATATCCAAAGGAAAAGAAAACACTAACTGGAAAAGATAGCTGCGCCCTCGTGTTCATAGCAACATTATTTCCAACAGCAAAGACCTGGAAACAACTCATTTGCCCATCAACAGATGAATGGATAAATAGGTTGTCGTACACAATAAAATATCATTCAGCCATAAAAAAAAAGAGGAAATCCTACTATTTGTGATGAAAGGCATTATGCTCAGTGAAATAATTCAGACAGAGAAAGACAAATACTGTACGACCTCACTTATATGTAGAATCTAATAAAAATAATTTTAAATCCCCACCAAACTCATAGAAAAAGAGGTAAGATTTGTGGTCACCAGAGTCAGGGGTTAGGGGGAGGGAATTGGAGGAAGGTGGTCAAAAGGTTCAAACTTCTAGTTATAAGATAAATAAGTACTGGGGATGTAGTGTACAACATGATAACTATAGTTAATACTGCTCTGTGCTATATAGGAAAGTTGTTAAGAGAGTAGATCCGGAGAGTTTTCATCACAAGGAGGATTGTTTTTTTCATTTCTTCTTTCTTTTCTTTTTATTTTATCTATAAGAGAAGATGGATGTTAGCTGAACCTCTTGTGGTAATCATTTCACAATATATGAAAATCAAACCATCATGATGCAAGCTTAAACATATATAGCGATATATGTCAATTATTTCTCAATAAAGCTGGGGAAAAAAAAGTGAATTCACTGATAGACTCTCCCCTTCTAGGTTAGGTATTGCTTGATTTAGTAACTATTAGTAAACTATTAAACAAGTGATAAAATGGACTTAGCTGTAATTACTTCTTTTTTTTTTTTAATTTTTATTTATTATTTATTTATTATGTTTATTTTTGGCTGTGTTGGGTCTTCGTTTCTGTGTGAGGGCTTTCTCCAGTTGCGGCGAGTGGGGGCCACTCTTCATCGCGGTGCACGGGCCTGTCACTATCGCGGCCTCTCTTGTCGCGGAGCAGAGGCTCCAGACGCTCAGGCTCAGTAGTTGTGGCTCACGGGCCCAGTTGCTCCGCGGCATGTGGGATCTTCCCAGACCAGGGCTCGAACCCGTGTCCCCTGCATTGGCAGGCAGATTCTCAACCACTGCGCCACCAGGGAAGCCCCTGTAATTACTTCTTATTTGTAGCAGAAACAAAATAGCTTGAAACTGCTGTAATTTTTTTTTCTTCTTTTTTTACTAACTCAGATCTTAAATGATTTCCTTTGGTTTTTACTTTTAGTTTTAGTTGGACGTTTTCTCGTGCAGCTCCTTCTTCATGAATTACTCCAACACTCTTAATGGATTCTGTCTCAGTTGTTAGATAAAAGAGTAAAAGATACTTCCACTTAAAACATTGTATCAACTGATTAAGGTGTTAGCAACCTTTATCCGGACCAATTATCATTTACTTTTCAATTGGTAGATTAAGAGACACTGTTTCTGGTAGAATTCAAATAAATTAAACAGTTGGGGAACAACAGGTCTATTGTGTGTGTCTGTTCTTGAAAGTACTTACATTTGAAATGAGTTGTAAGAGAGCTACAGCTTATAATGTATAGATTCCAGTGCATGATGTTTAGTGAGTTTTAGAAATGAACGTCACTGCCTTCACAGTGGAAAAGAAAACAGTCTAAGAAACACTAAATTTTTACCATCCTTTTTGTGACCACTAATTAAACAATGCCTTGCCTGTATCTAATACTAACTAACACTGATTATGCTGATAATATTCAATCATCCAGGGAGAATATGTTTATACTCCCGATGGTGTTCTTAATTTTTGTGATGTATGTGTGTACTATCTATCACCAGGTGTTGAATTTCACCAATTTCACAGTCTCACACTGGGCCTTTTCATCCCTTGAATCTGTCAACTCAGTGGCAGTTTTAATGCCATATAGTTTCATTTTGCAAAAAGATATTGCAGAATAAATGATAGCCCAACCTGAATAGTACCCTGCACGGAGCTTAAGGGTAACTGAAAATTAAGAGTAAGGTACCCAGAGTGAAAAACATCTGTCTCAAAGTGTGCTGTGACTAACGGAGACACTGAGCTACCTCTTTTTCCTTATAATGCCATATATGTGCATTCATTGGTTGTATTGGTATATTGGAATTACTCATAATACTTAACATTGATAGGGCAGTATGTACCATGTATTTTTTTAAATTTATTTTTTATTGAAGTATAGTTGAATTATAATGTTGTGTTAATTACTGCTGTACAGCAAAGTGACTCAGTTTGAATGAAGATGGAGAATGACAAAACAAGTCAGGAAAATCTTGATCTTAATCATGTATAGAACTGAGAACAGAGCGTGGTTTTTCTTATGGTACTGTTATAGGAAATGGCTTGTAAATGCAGTGAGACTCAGGAGATTTCTATTCCATTTAGTTAAATCATGGAAGCAATTTTAACTTAAAATTGCTTCCTTGATTGTTGCAAACTTACTTCAATTTATATTTAAAATCTTCTGTATTTTCTCACTCAACTCTCATATTCCTGTAGTACATATTTCATTATTGTCCTGATTCCCTCTCTCTCTCTCTCTCTCACAAACTTTTTAAAAAGCTCTCTAAAATCAGATTGATTTCCTATTTTCAGTCAATTTCATATGATAATGAGAGAGCAGTGTTAATATAGAACAACAAGATTGTATTATTAAAAATAGCATATGAAATTATTTTAAGCTGATATATTGTGGTTAAAGAGGAAATAAGAATTAGGTTGATTATATGACCATTTTATAATTTATTATACTATCACATTTGCAGAAATTTTTTCAAATATGTATTTACTAGTCAAAATCAACTTATCACTAATAATTGAGGCCATGGATAATTGAGAATCTTCAAAAAAATGTATGGACCCAAAATATTTCTTAGGTTCAGTTCTGGTGTTCTAACATCCTAGGAATGTTGTGAATATTTGTTAAAGAGATTTAAGGGAATTTTAATTCTAAACATAATAATCTTTTTAAAGAAACCATATTTCCATAGTATTAATCAAAGAGTTAATTGATAATGTATTTTCACTAGTTTCTATTATGTTGCAAGATAACTTAGAAAATCTACATAAGACATATAAACCTTTTACCTAGTATAGTCTTCTTAGAGCTCTATAGAGTTCATTTATTGAATATTTATTTCCATTTATTTGTATATGAATGCTTTCACTGTTAGTATGTATGACTGCATATATATATATATATATATACATAAAGGTAAAATACATTTACATTTAACTTTAAATAAATAGCATACATTTCTATGTATACTAGTTGACTAAGTAATTTCAAAGATAAATATCTAACTAACTCTTCTGGAATTTCTAATGTAACTTTGACTTATCTATTGTCATTTCATTTTCAAAGGTTAATAATGAGGTGTTTTGATTCTTTTGATTTTTTTATTCTAGATTTTAAATCCTAAGGATGTGTGTGTTTGTGTGTGTGTGTGTGGTGAGTGTGTTTTGAAATAAAACTTTTTTTCTTTTTGGTGAAGCAGTTGCCACTTGCATTTATTTACAAGAAATAAATTCTACCTGCTATCAGCTCTATTGAGGTAATATTTATCCCATTAGTCTGTCAACACAAATAATCAATAAATAATCTATAAGAATAGAAGAGAGTTTTTAAGAAACTACTCTTGAAATTGTATAGAACATCACTGGTATCATGCTTCCCATTTCTTGTTAATGTAACAGAAGTACATTAGGCGTATATTTGTTCTTCAGTTCCCCTAATGTGCATCTTGTGTCTATGTCATGAAATCATAGCTTTCAGTGGGCACAACTACTTTAGAAGTGAGATACACTATGAGAGATTTGAATTAATCTTAAATGAGTGGATTATTGGGAGAATTAGATACAACTGTATGAACATATGATTCTTCTGGTTTGTATTGACCATATTAGGTTTCTTGATTTATATTATGCATTTTCAATGTGGTAGAAACAATATCTAAAAGTATTCAATAACCATTTTGATCAATCTAGTTAATAAATATTGTTATGGTGTAAATTTAAAAAAAAAATTACAATCACGTCTAAGTGCTGGGAATTTTCTCCCTTCTATTTTTCTTCAATTAGCTGAAAATAAATGTTCAACTAATAATATAGTTTTTAATAATTTATCCATAGTCAGTGCTTAAAATTAGCGGCACTCAAAATTTAGTGAACATAAGAATCATGAAGGGTGCAGGTAAAAATGCAGATTTCTAGACCATGACACCTGAGATTCTGATTCAATAGGTCTGTGATGGGACCTACTAATTTGAATATTTAATTTAACCTTGTCACTCACCACCACCACCTCCACTATTCCTAGACCAAGTACTGAGAAATACTGGTTTAAATGATGCAAACTTCATGCTGCTATGGGGGAGAAAAAATAATTAGAATTTATTCAAATAATGATTTTTAAATGCATTCTTTTCTTTAATGGTTAAAGCAGATGTGCAATGTATGTTTGACTGGCCACAAACAGGCAGTTTTATTCAGCATAAAGTTTAAGTTAAATTATGTATAAGCCAGAATGACTTCCCTCTACCTCAATATGTGAACATTTCTTCCATCAATTGGATTTTCAAAGCCTCATTTTTATATTTGTAATTTTTTTTCTTCTGAAATGGATCACAGAACTGTACATATTCCTGACTATTTTTATTATATAAATTTTAAAAATCAAATAAATTCAATTGTTTTAAAATACATGTACCAAATTCTAAATTTCTGAAGATTATTATCAATTGATTGATTTATAAAGCCACACTTTGTCCATTCCCCCCCACTACCAGCCCTGAGATTATGGCCTTAGATTTCCATAGCACAAGTCATTTATCTTAATCTTTCTGTTTTATCCAAAGATGGTTTATCCCTTGTCTCCCAGAGAGCACTCACTGTCTCCAGATATTTAATTCTAAGATTGTAAAAATCAGAAAGACTTTTATTAATACTTAAAGTATCAATGAGAAGTCCTTTTTTTTTCCACCTAAAGAAATGTCTATTAGGTATGTAAACTTCATATTATTCTACCTTTCTAGTTTGATAATTGATTTAACTTGTTTGACTGAAGAATGATTCTCTGGGAAAATGAACTTTTGTTGGCTCATTTGAGAGTAACAGAAAGTTCAGTGGCTTATCTGGATATGAGTTGTTTTCAAGTATAATAAGTTTATCTGAGCAAACTCACCATGAAGTGTGAACTTCTACGATGCTTTGATAATCAGGAACTATATTTTATTCATGTTTCTGTCCCTTGCACTTAGCACGGTATCTAGTACATTGTTGACATTTAACAAATGCTTTTGGAATTTAATTGGATAGGATGTTTAAAATGATAATTCATATCACTATGTGTGTGCAGTGATTCAGATCATATTTATCCATATTTAAAGTGTGTATGAAAATAAACTATTTTCCAAAAGGGCTATCAAATTGAATTATCAGTAACCATCTTGAAATTATAAGTATTCTAGTAATTTTTCTTAATGTTAATATTAATCCATGGGAGAGAAAACTTGGATGTGATTTCTTCATACAAGAATGGCAGCACAGGGCTTCCCTGGTGGCGCAGTGGTTGAGGGTCTGCCTGCCGGTGCAGGGGACGTGGGTTCGGGCCCTGGTCTGGGAGGATCCCACGTGCCGCGGAGCGGCTGGGCCCGTGAGTCACGATTGCTGAGCCTGCGCGTCTGGAGCCTGTGCTCCGCAACAGGAGAGGCCGCGATAGTGGGAGGCCCGCGCAGCGCGATGAAGAGTGGCCCCCGCTTGCCACAATTGGAGGAAGCCCTCGCACAGAAACGAAGACCCAACACAGCCATAAATAAATAAAAGAAAATACTTTAAAAAAAAAAAAAAAAAAAAGAATGGCAGCACAAAATTTTTAAAAAGAGAGATTAAAAAATAAAAGCTCCTAAATATTTGGGATTATTAAATATCAAATTAAGCATGCACATTTTATAGAGTTCACTTTCTTGTGAATCATTCTGTGTATGTTTTTGAGAATTAGCTTAAATTTACATTTATTTTAAATTATTATTACTTTAAACAATATAGCAAATAGTATCTAGCTAAAATAATCTCAGTTTGAAGTTTTTGCTAATCAATATTTATATAAATGACTTTTAATATGTCATATTTGTTAAAATTAATTTTTAAAATAACTCCAGGGACTTCCTTGGCAGTCCAGTGGTTAAGACTCCACACTCCCACTGCAGGGGGCATGGATTCAATCCCTGGTCTCAGGACTAAGATCCCACATGCTGCGTGGCAAGGCCAAAAATAAATAAATAAAATAAATAAATAAATAAATAAAATAACTCCAGAAGGAAAATAAGACATATTGATGCACTTGGATTTGTGAAAAGCATGTTGTATGTGTGTGTGTGTGTGTGTGTGTGTGTGTGTATCTTGTGTAACTTCAAGATTATCTTCCCTTGCCTATTACGTCTGAGATCATATTTTTAAATTTAAACATCACAACATATTTTTTGGGTTATCATATAGATCAGAGTAAAATCTTCTGTATAATGAACCACAAATAGACTTTTCCAACTTGTTTTTAAAATCAGTTGTGAGTGAACAATTCTCTTTAATTTGAATTTATCCCATTTCTTATGACCAACTTCTAAACTTAGAGTTAAACATTTTACCATCAAGTTACTTGTCTTATTTTCTCAAGGTGTTGTAATTTTGTTTTATTACTACAACAAAATTTGAATAGGTTCATAGATATGCTATTTTAGTGGAACATGAAAACTAACCTAACTTAACCTAGACACACTGAACAGATTTGAAGATTTGCCGCTCCATGAGACTATTGAACCAAAAATATCCAGCAGCACTAATATACAGCAAATTCATCTTTCAACAATAGAGTTACATTAATTCTTTTGTGCCATATTTCCATCAGGAAGCTGTGAAGGATGTTAAGTTGCCTGGTTGCCCGTGGTTGCTAAGTGAAGGTGAAGTCTTGTTTAGCAAAATATTTTCCAGGGGCTGATGTCAAATGGAAGCAAATCTTAGGGGTTTGCTACATTGTTTCCCTGTCAGTAAAAGAAATAGTATTTGGTTCGCCTAACTCTTTTCAGTATTACTTTTTGGAAAAAAAAATAAAAAGAAATCTCTTTACTTATTTATGGCAATAACTTAATGTTCCAATATTTTTAACTTTAGCATTCTGTCTGAATTTAAACATTATTACCTAATGGCATTTCCTAAAGTGTCACCAGTTCTTACTCCTGACCTTTATGTCATTTACTTATGGATCACTTACCTTTTACTCAAAGATTTAAAAATATGCTCAAAATCATTCTTTTCAAAACAGATCATTTATCAGTAATGTTGGGAATCAGTAATATTAGGAAAAAACTTTCAGACATCCAAGGAAATATTCTATATAATTTCTAAGTACAACTATAATTATTGTATGTGTCGATCGCTTACTGAAGAATTGTCAGGGCATGCATGGAAAGCACTAAAAGACATTATTTCAAAATCTCATAGGAACTTCAGAGATCTAGAGATAACACTCCTCATTTAACATTGTAAAATATGACCTCCTGTATTTTGTAGGATCTAATCTTTTCAATTTGTGTATCTTAAACCAAATTGTAGAATGCACTTCAAGAAGAAGTACTTTTGGAAGATTTATTGAATTTGAACATTAATTGAATTCAGTATTGGGCCTGGAGTTCTTATATTTAGTTCAGAGTATTATAAATGAAGTTGTCTCAACACCAGAGAGCTTAAAGAGCTTCTAAGTACAAATATATTTTAGCAACATTTTTTCTTCCATGGCATCAAATTCATATATTTAATTTTAACAGTTTTATCGTTGAAGTTGTCTTCAGTGTCAATAAAAACAGAATTTTGTATTATAAAGACTGCACCAAATAATAATTAATGCTTATTAAATCAAATTGTATTATTATTCTATCATTCATACATATGTATAAACTGAAAATATGTTTTAATACTTATAATACCATTGGAATTATCTTTGTTTTTGTTCAGAACAATACTGTATGTTAGCATGATCAAGTTATAGAGAGAGAATTTTATATCTATGAAGTTTCTCACATATATATACACACACACACACTGTCATCATTTTACGCCATGGCCACCTCTATGTTAATAATGTCATAGGTATATCATATGTATCATTCATCAAAAATGAACAAGAACATTTCCTGAATGCAAAAGGAAATGTCTCATATAAAAATTATGAAATAATGACTAATTAGACTACAGTCTGACATTAGAATCCCATTATTCTAATGACTCATTTTATTTTAAAATGTCAAATTGTCTATTCAAAAATATTTAGAAAATTTAAGCAGGACTCCTTGTTTTCCTTTTTTTTCCCCCTTGAAATTGTAGTCAAGGGATTATGTAATGCAACATCTGAGTCCTACCTTACACCCACTGAATCAGAATATTTGAGGGTTGGATCCTAGGAATCTGCATTACTAACACATCAACTAGGTGATTTGTATGCATCTAGTGTTTTCTAAACCACGGAATAGCTGGTTGCATTAGCTGGCTAGCAATTTTACCAAAATCGAATGCCGTTTTCTCCCTAATTCCCAAATACAATGAAAGGCAACAAAAGTAATATTACAATAGGTCCAAATAATGTATTTAAGGTAAACACATAAGATTGATTTGAGGGTTTGGGGTTAGGAAACAAAATATTTCACTAGTTTCTATTTCATCCTCAGCTTAGATATATTTTAGAAATATGTGTATATAACTTTTTTAAAGCAATGAAAAGGATAGTACCATATCAATTTCCTCTTGGGACAGTAGCATAATAATTTTTTTCACCTTTTTAACTTGTAGATCACTTTGAGGTTATTTTTAATACCATTTGTGTGTGTGTGTGTGTGTGTGGGTGTGTGTGGGTGTGTGTGTGATAAATGGAATATAAGGGTGTTCTTGTTTGTATGTAAAATAAATAGGGAGAGGTCTGCTTTTAGAAAAATACATCTGTATAAAGAGTTGCACAATAAAAGAGTACAGTAATAATACAGATACTAATACTTTGCAATACTTCTTCCTTCCACCCTCAACTATATGCACCCCTACATTGCTTACTGCTACCTTCCATCACTGACAGTTGTTGTTGGAAGATGCAGCTATTTTAATTTACTCTTTGATTACCAATGGGAATTATAGAACTCCAGATATTTTTTAAAGAGTAACAAGACTTCAAAGGAAATATTGGTCTTTTAATCTCATATATTTCCAGGATGTGACCCATTTTACCTGAGTAGCAGTTGTTTTTGATGTGCTCTGATGAGCACCAGGTAAAGAAGCTGAAGTTAAACATGCTTTATGTACACTTGAAAGGGTCTAAAACAAACAGGTTACCAATGTTTGGTACAATGCAATAAAAAAATTACCACCATGCCAGCTGATGTGCACACTCTTCAGTTTTATTAGGAAAATTTTCTAGGTCATTTTTATTTTTAAACTGGTATTTGATCACCATCACGTAGTTTCTTGTTGTGATTTCTACTAACATTAAACAAGAGAATATTTTGTTCCAAGTGTTTATGCAATTAATGACAATGCCAGGTTTTTCATCTTTCACTGTATACTGCATAATGATTCCAACCTATATAATTCAAGTCAGAAACCATCTGTTGCTTGAATGACATTTGGTTTGTTTAAAATGCATCAATTAAGCAGACATGTTGTGTAACTACAGCAATGGAAGAGTTATTTTGCAAATATAAAAAGTCACACCAGAGACAAAGCACTACTCAAAACAAAACTTGTGGCTTCTGTCTTGGAAACACATTTTCAAACAATTTAACAACTTGAAAATATTAAATATTGACTAATATTATGAAAAATAAAATGATTATTTGTATCATATGTGATCTATAAAGCCATCATCTCCTAAGCCCACATTATCACCAACAATAAAGTGGTAAATACTTAAGGTCTGACTTTGTTAATTACATAAATAAATTACATGGGTAAAAAGGAAAAGAGTTAGTAAAATGTAAACGGTCTGAGAATACTGTGTCAGGGAGGAAAAATTTTCATTTACCCCTCTCGGTTCTTCTAGCTGGTCTAAGAATTAAATTGACATGAGGCAGACTAACAGTAGAAAAATCATACAAAAGTTTACTAACACGTATACATGGGAGAGACTCAGAAGAACTGAGTAACTTGCCAAAATGGCCGCAGCCCTTACCTTAAATACCATCTCCAGCTAAAGACAAAAGAGGATGTTGGATAGGAGAGATGCAGTAATGGGAGGAGACCAAGCACAGCACAGTAAACAAGAGTAAGGTTGTTATGCAAATTCAAGTCATTGAATTCTCCATTGATAAGAGTTTCTAAAGATTTAGTCATCCTTCTTTTCCAGGTACAGGGAGGGACACACCCTTACAAATGGAGATTTCCCTTACAAATGTAAACGTTTCTTACAAAAAGGTAACTCCTACTTGGTTTTCAGAGTTTTTCCTGTGTCTACTGCTTAGAAAATAACCGGCTTAAAAAAATTAATATGCCAAAGAGACATATTTCAGGGTGGCAAATTCTGCCCCTCTACAGATGCCAAATTAAGTTGGAGATTTTAGCTTGGAATAGGAATATTAGTAGATGAGGCTTAACTATCTTCAAACACTGGAAGTCTTGTCATGTACAAGAATCACACTTATTCTATATAGCTACAGAAGACAGATCTAGTAATAATTGGTGGAAATTTCTCCTTCTGTCAATATTTTTATTTCCAGCAGCTACCAAGAGTTCTATTACATTTTGAGCTGGAGAATCAAATAATCAAAGATGTTAAACAGGAAAGCAGACTAAGGCAGACATGATTCTGAGCATGAACTTACCTGATAAATATTTTAGCAACTCACATGCCTTTTTTTTTTTTTTTTTTGTCTTTCTTATTTCCTGGCATGACTGTTTTTTGAATAGTTTGAGGTTACCAGATAACTGCTTCTGGACAATGAAAGTCCTATGATGATTTATATATTTAAATGTAAGTCACTAAATCTACATGTGGTTAGCACCAAAAACAATGTAGAGATGTTTCATCTATTTTTTTAAAATTGATACTTGGGTTTTGTCTTAGAGACCATTGCAATGCCTGGTTTCAATTTTAATATCTGGTTTTAATTTTTGTACACATGCCAATTTCAAAGCATGTTAGGTTTCAGTTTTGTTTTATTTTCATTGTTAGTCACACAATTGTAGTTTCTCAAATATTTGTAGATTCAAATTCACAAAACTCTGCCAATTGCCAATTTAACAATTCATCATGGTACCTATCTACAAATAGATTATTTCCATTTTGATTAAGCTGAAATGATTCATGACTCAAGGAAAGATGCCCTCAAGAAATGCCATGTAGTCTTCTGACTATCAAATGAATATGTCTGACAATTGCCAAAAATTAAATAAATAAAATAAATTTTAAAAATTACCAAGTGGGGGCTGCCCTGGTGGCGCAGTGGTTGAGAATCTGCCTGCCAGTGCAGGGGACACGGGTTCGAGCCCTGGTCTGGGAAGATCCCACATGCCGCGGAGCGACTAGGTCCGTGAGCCACAATTGCTGAGCCTGCGCATCTGGAGCCTGTGCTCCGCAACAAGAGAGGCCGTGATAGTGAGAGGCCCGCGCACCGCAATGAAGAGTGGCCCCCACTTGCTGCAACTAGAGAAAGCCCTCGCACAGAAACAAAGACCCAACACAGCCATAAAGAAATAAATAAAATTTAAAAAAAAAAAAAATTACCAAGTGCCATGAAAAAAATTCATGGCAAAATAGAGCTAAGAGAAGATCTGATTCTGGAGAAGATCATGAAGAACTTCCTGCATATGCTAGTAATAAGTTATGGTATTAAAAAAACAAAAGCCTTGAAGGGTAAACATTTCAGGAACATAAAGTGAAAGGGAAAATGAGAAATTATACAGACCTTTCAAATTTTATGAAATGGAACCCTGAAAAAACAATCAGGTGAACTGATATATCCTGCAAGATGACTTGAGTTGGAAACATAGGAGGTTTTATGACTACAAGTATAGGGTCAAATAGTGAAGGACTACTATAAAATATGCCATCTGGGAGTTTTTACACTGGGAATTATGAGCTGCAAGTGGGATATATGTGCTGACCATGTAATGCTGGTGAAAATTTCAAGTTGAATTTCTAACTATTTTCACATTTAACTTTATAATATATTGAGTAATTATAAATTCTTTTGCAAAGAGACAGGACCCAGAAGCTTAAAATGTGTTAGTTTGATATCAAGAATGTTTTATATATGAATCAAAAACACTCTTGCATATGGCAATCTTTAAAAAATAATAACCCTACCTATGATTACCCTTTCTAATCAGAGTTCCTGGTGTTGGCAGTGAATCTAAGGTAGACTGGGTCAAGGTATATTAGAATTGGAGTCAGGGGGAATGCAAGGATGTATGATTAGTTTGAAAACTTTGACAGGTAATTCTAATGAGCCCTCTAGAACATGATACTCAAGCATTCAATAATGAGATTCACAGGCTGGCCTATCTGTATGCAGCCTCTTTGCTGCCAGATTAACCTTTCTAAAATGCCACTTACATCATGTTATGGAAATGTAACAATATTCACCTGATATTTAGTATGGAATTATGCCTTCATGAGGTATAATGGACACAAGAATGTTGGGAATTTGATAGTTTGCCTGTAAATGATTCATCTAGGTGACACCAATATTATTTCTGAGCATTCACACATTTTGGAATTTTGATTGATTTGAGCTAAAAAGAAGGCATGTAGATTATAGGGAGAGGCCCTCTGTCGATTTTTCTCTTACTGGCAGAAAAATAACTAGCCTTTCAGTACAGACATTTATTCATGAATAATCCAGGATTTGTTTCCATCCCGTAAAGTCACCATTGCAATCAATAGATTGCTTTAATTTGAATGCCACAGCTTCCTAGAAGAGTAGCAGACAGACAAATTATGACATGGTCATTAACGTAATAGCTCTTTTATATTGCACAGTAATCATCGTCAACACTTGAAAAAAGGAAATTATTTAGTCTTCTCTTTGAGAGACCTAAGGAATAATTTTCATGAAATAGTTAATATTTCTAAATATACTGGGTAAGAAAAATACCTCTGTATTTTGAATACCTCCGTATTATGAATCTGAGCAGAAAAGTGCCATCAGAGATTAAGGATTCATCCGTTAAAAAGTAAAGGGCAAATGAGTTAAACCAGATTGCCAAAATTTACTACAAAGGATTCATAAATTGTTAAGTTCATATAATTATTTTATGTTCAGTTCTATCTAGAAGTGTCACAAATTGCAAAATGCAAGCTTAAGTAGGAATCATTAAAGTAACCCTAGGAAAAAATAGTTAGCTGTTCTTTTCCCATTAAAAATTAAATTTTCAGAAGCCTTTTGAAACAATTCCTTAAAAATTAAATTCTAACTATTTCACCTAAGGAACTATTTCATGGAGATTTTATAAAATGATGGACAACCTAGTTAATCACCCATGTGACAATAAATAGCCTCTTGTGAATTCACTGAATAAAGAAATAGAATATTACATTTAATCAATGATATTTGAATGTCTTCTATGGATTATAGAAATAGGTAAAAAAAAATGCTTTAGACTGTAAACTTTGAAACTGTGAATTGAGAAAGAAATCAAATCCTCAGTATGCAGTTGAACTTCAGACTATTTTAAAATGATATAGAGCCATTAATGACCAAACAACATACCTTGGTTTCCACTTAAAGCATTCCGATATTCATTAAAGTTAATATAGACATGAGAGTTTATTAATATGACTGTTTGAAATCTCAAAGGTGTATATGAAATAATGTCACATATAAGAACTGCATTTCAGGAACAGGATGCTGGTGCTTGTGGTGTTTTATGGGCATTCAGGAAGGGACAAAAAACAGTTGTGTTCACTAAAGGGAGTCCTTACCAACCCATTTATTCCCTCTTATGTACCCTTAAGGGGATTCAATTTATGAGTATCAGGAGAGTTGGGGGTCAATACGTGACCTGGCTAATTACAGATTCACTCTAAGGCATTCCTTTGCAAAGAATTTTAGTTGTTACTAGTTACAGGTGTCATAGGATGGAATATCTTTTTGACTTAAATTGCCTTCTTCTTTTCTGTGTAGATAAGCAATTGAACACAAAACTCCATTTCTCTTACATCTGGAAGTAATATATATATAGCCCCTACTTCTATCATTTGATAGAACTTTACCTTCTATTCACTGGCAATTTTAACTCTGTTAGGGTATATGACTCCATGCTTAACTAGCACATGTTAAATTCTAGATTCATTTATTTTTGTCAACAGTAATTATTTTCCTATATATAGATTCTATTATCTAGGTCTAATACTTTAAAAAAGCTGAATGATAAAAATACTTGAAATATCTGACTTATGTCTTAATAGAAAATTAAAATACCTCTTAACAGTTATGCATTGTGGTGGAACAACTGTAAATTAATCTCATGCTTAACTGGCTTATTTTATATACAATGACTTTTAAATTTATGTGTTAAGTATTATTTTGACTTTAAGTTACATACAATAACTGACTGTTGATAAATGTCTACAATATAATGTTTCAGGCATTTTAAAATCCTGTTTTTCCAGTTCTTGAATTTTTAAAAGGTTTGTGAGCATAAATGCTTATATCTTACTTGAAGTGGCTGAAAATATATTCACAACTATAAATAATTTTTGGAATTAAATGAGGTTTAACCTATAACTAAATGAGCTTATGGCTTCTTAGAGAGAGAACAGTCAAATGCAGCTTTGCTGGACTGACAAAATTAGCTCACTGTGTCCTCACATGGCAGAAGGGGAGAAGGAGGTCTCTTGGGCTGCTTTTATAAGGACACTAATCCCATTAATGAGGGTTCCATCCTCATAACCTAATCACTTCTCAAAGACCCCACCTCCAAATGCTATTATGCTGGGGATTAGGTTTCAACATATGAATTTTGAGAGGACACAAACATACAGTCTATAACAATATCAACATCTGAAGAAATGGCTGACTGTGAAGCCTGAACTTATGAAAGTATATGCACTCTGTCATGGAAATTTCTAGTACCTAATTACATGTACCCTTTGATATGTATAAATTTCTTAAATAATTATCTCTAAATTGCATCTTTCATGCTACTAATAGTTAAATGTTTTGGTTGATCTATTGTTACATAGCAAACTATCCTTAATCTTTGGAGCATAAAACAAAAATCAAGTGTACTTAACATTTTTTAGGTCAGGAATTTAGGTAGTGCGCAGCAGAGATTGCTATCTCTGCTGTACAGTGATTGGTATCTCAAATGGAATGGCTCAAATATCTGGAGATGGCTGGGATGGATGGCTCAAAGGAGGCCATAAGCTATAATGTCCAGAATGGATTCTTTACATACATATTTAGCACCTGATCTCGAGTGGTTGGAGCAGCTGGGCCTCTCTGGATATTGTATTGTACTTTCTTTTTGTCGAGTTTTTCCACATGGGAAGCTTGAGCTTCCTCACAGTATGGCAGTCTCCAAGTAGTCAGATTACTTTCAACTCAGCTGTTTTTCCTGAATGAGTATTCTAAGGGAGCAAGGCAGAAACTGTGAGATTTGGTTACACAGGGCCTCTCCATATTCATTGTGGTAGAAGACTACATAAGGGTCTGAATACCGAGACGTGAGGTCCATTGTCAGGGCTATCTTCAGAGACTAGCTACTACATGTAGCAATACCACAAACAAAATTACTGCTACATCTGGTGGAGTTACCACACTATTGGATGTCATGAACCAAATCCTTCATCTTTATATGTTGGCATGTATAAGTTTTTTATATTCTGCTATAATTACTATCAGAGATGATCCCTATAGTTTGCTTTTATAATTATCAACTGTTATCCATACCAAGTAATTATTTTTATTTTTTAGAGTGTAGAATCTATTTAAATGAATTCCAAAAATCTTGCCCCTAAGATTCTTTGAAAAGATGATTTGTAATTTTAATTTATAAGCCTACATGATTGAATAAATTTGTATTATTATTTACTGTTTCTGCCCACCAGAATCTTACAGATATAACAGTAAAATTTCATTATATTTATTCAAGCTTATTATTCAAAAAATGAAATCTTGTAAAATTATAGTTAAATAAATCCATGTTCAAATGATGATCAGAATATCCAATGTGCTCAAATGTCAATATGGGTGACAGCCTCTTGCTTTAGAACAAGTTAACTTTTATTCTGCAACTGGATGTGCCCTGTTAAAAAATATAATAAAAGCAATTCTGCTGCCAGGTAAAGCAGGTTTGAACACAGAGCTGACTGTTCACAAAAGCCTGAAATTGTTCACAACTCAAGATAATATTAAAGTGACTTCACTAGATAGCTGAAATAATACATTTTCTCAATTGGATGTATTAAGCAATTATTCAGATCATAGCTGAAACCCTGTAATTTTCTGTCTTTTTCAGTCCCAGCGGCGTGTCACATTTCACCTACCAGAAGGCTCTCAGGAAAGCAGCAGTGATGGTGGACTAGGGGACCATGATACAGGCAGCCTTCCCAGCACATCCCATGCCCTGCCCCTTGGCTATCCTCAGGAGGAGTACTTTGATCATGCTGCACCCAACAACCGCACTGAAGGGGATGGCAACTCTGATCCTGAATCCAGTAAGTGATACCTCTCTAGTCCTGCAGTATAAATGGGCTTACTGTGTTAGAAAGTCAAACAGCTGTAGCCATAATAACATTGGCCATTTAATTATGTTAATAACACATTTTCAAAAGGTAAAAACACAGAATTAGGTGGAAGGCATATATGCAGCAGTTTATCATTTTTGAAATATGTGATCACATCTACTTTGAAATTTACTATGAAATTTTAATAGTCATTTTGTTTAGGCATAGATAGAGTTTTCCATTTACCTAAACATACATATGCATTTATATGTATATAATCAGCCAGTTTACTTTATTCATTTATTTCTGTACAGATAAAATATTTTTATAATTCATATAAAGTATTTTCTAGATTTTATTTTTAATTTTTAATAGAGATAAGAATCATAGACAATTAATTCTTTTTTGAGGAAATAAGAGATCCCGACTCCAAGGTAGAAGAATTGGTCTGAGGTTTTCAATAATGTATTGAAACCACATGCCTTAAGCCATGTTACTGTTTAGAAAAACATTTAGATTTGGTCTCCAGACTGAAGGTATTAAAGGCTATATTTTGCACAATCCAAAGATGTTGAACTCTTGAAAAGGATCATGAAGTTGATACTAAATAGAGCTCATTAAATTTATTATCTTGAACATGTATCTTGAACATCACTACTTCCTCATAATTTTGGGAAATACAAAATTTGGTAAGATTATACATATCTCAGAAGATTCTTGTATTTGAAGAATCATAATTTGCCTCAGATATGTTTTATATACATAAAGCTGTGTAGGCCCAAAAGAGCATACCATATATGTGATAGAGAAGAGTCATAGGTATAAAAAAAGAAGAAAAATGGGACCACGTAACATATAAAATAAATATAAAATAGAAATTTTGTAAGGTATTTTGAGCATTATGGATTGTATGGATATATAATTTACATAAACCTCTAGTTTTGAGAACAAAATGGCTTCCCCATCATTGTATTTTAATCCCTATTTTCTAAACTCAAAAAAATAAGGGAAATGTATTGGTTAAAGATCAGAATGTAATCTAAGACTAAGCATACAGAACCAATGACAGCATAACAAAATTTTTCTCTCTACAAAAGTAGACACTGGATATTAAAGGTGTTTTCAATATAAACATTTTAGAGACGTTTTAGACACCAAATTCAGAAAGTCCTAAACATCTATCTCTTTATTTAATTTTATACTTAAAACAATTTATCAGCATTCATTCTGAGGATGAAAAATTCTTCCATAATATGCAATACTAATCTACCTTTCATTTACTTATGTATAACATGATATAGTGACTTCTGGTAGAAATACATGGCTGTGACTATATCTTCTGCTATAATGAACTCAGAGCCAATTTCTAATAAGAATATGGTAATAAGTAACAAATATGCATTAAGCAAAGGTATCTTTGTTCTTTTTTACTTCATAAATTATTATTGTAATTGTAGGCCTATCACTGCCTTGTTAACAGATAGAAATATATAGATGAAATAAGCATCATTTTTATAAACTAGAGAGAATTGATTCCTTTCCGTATGACATGTGTTATTAAACCCTTTTCTTAGGGGATGGTATAGCAACAATTAAAGAATAAACTCAAAGTAAGCATCCACAGTGTGGATCTAACCCTGAAATAAATTTTCAAGCTGAATGAGACTAAGATGGTATATTATTGATAGTAATAGGGGCAGAATTGGTATGGGTTAGAATCTATTATAAAACACTTAAAATCAAATACAGCTTTATTTATCTCAATTGTATCTATTAATAAGCAATTGCTTAAAAATATTCAAATGCAGAGTTCTTTACAGGACCTCATTTTATTAGTAGTTAAGAGTGCAAGTATATACCTGAAACTAATATAATACTGTAAATCAACTGTATTTCTATAAAAAAAAGTGCAAGTGTTAGTAACAATGTAAGAGCTTTATTTTTAAAGCTTGTTTCTACCAGGGACTAAACATTTCTCTAATCATATTGACACTGTAATTTTGACTACTAAATATTTTGTTCATAATTACCCTACAGGATGAAGCAATGACAAATTTCAAGTTAATGAAGTTCTTTATTAATTATGTTTTATTTTAAAATTGGGATGGCTGTAGGCAGTAATAATGGTAATACAAATAATACATTTTTGCTATTAGTTATTATAATAAACTTATGCAAAGGTAGAGATAATTAAAAATGAATATCCATTTCTGTATAAGCCTAACAATATTTATGGGTTAATGTTTAAAGTTTATTTTTACTATGAGTCATATTAGCTACCTACTCTACCTCGGAACCAGAAACTTCCATCTAAACCATGTTCCAAGAGATTTTTGTCCATTTTGGACAATAAAGGACCTTAAAACAAGGGCAGAAGCACAATATTTCACATTAAATAAAGTTCTATTATCTTAATATGGCATGCTAGTGGGATTTTTAACATATACATGTGTGTTTTGTTTTGATTAAAAAGGAAAAAAATAGCTGATGCAAAATTTGCCATAGCAAAATAATCTCTTTAGGCTACTACAGATGATAAGGTACTCTGATTGTTCAAAAAGAAGCTCTATAGCTCTGAAATAGTACATAATAATGGGTTTTGTGATATGGAGCAGATGCCAATATAATGTGCAGTGTTAGTCAATACCACTACAAATAAGAATGTAAACCATTAGAGGAAATAAATGCTGTCCTTAAGCAATAGAATTAATTTATGCAGTTCTCATTTCATATTTTGAAATGCATTACATCCTCAATCTGCTTTCTTTTCTGCTAATGAATTGCCCAAAATAGTATATAGTTCTGAATATTCTTTGTAAGTTCACAAAAACAGATAGAAATACAACTTTTATGAATAAGATTTTCTCCAAAATTTGCTAGAGGGATTTATTAATACTAGTTTAAAATATAGTTCCCAGGTTGATACAAATCTGCTGATTAGGTGAAGAAATTATGCGATCTATTCTCCTGAGTCTTTTGCCAAGAATATTAACTTTCCTTTTTAAGATAAAGAAGAAACAAGCAAACTCAGTCCAATTATTTCTCTTTCAGGAGACAAGTTTAATAAAACATTCTGTCTCATTCCATTTGAAGGCTTTTTGAATTTTTAAATTTCACAATTGCCATCTCCTGACTTTAGCCTTTGGTATGAGGGTCGCTGAATGCCATCCTAAGCAGTTTTTTCTTCCTTGGCTAACAGCCTATGTCCCAGAGCTTTCCTCCCGTCATAACCCCATCAAATTATGTGTACCATTTCAAACGGACCCTGCTCTTTGAAGCTAGCTTAATTAGGTGAAAACATAAACAAACAGAAATCCAGCTCATAAATAGTATTATTGCTTGCTTCTGGGTTACTGTGAATACTGTAACAGGTTATGTCTTTGCATTTTCAAAGAATCTTGTGGAGACACGCAAGACTGTGGCCCTAGCAGACAACAGAGTATGAATGTGTACTGCTGAGAATTTTATAAATGAAGATATAGTATTAATTGACAGATCTGAGGACAGTGTGGTCCTCTTGGGACTACTCTAGACACACTAAATTACATATGGCCCTATGTTCATATATATATTTATTTACAAGTAGCATCAAGTAAAATATAATTTATTAAGAGAAGACTTAAAAATACTTTCTAACTTTCTTTTGTAAAACACTGCTCTGATATTATAATTCAGAATAAGTTCTGAGACACATGGAAATACTAGTGAAGGTTTGCCATGTTAAACTTCAGAGATTTCTGAATAGTTCATACACATGAAGTTAGAATGTGTGTGGGGTTTTTTTTCCCCTTAAATAGAGAATTCAGTGCTACTCTCTCACTATGGGCGAGGTGGAGTGAAAAGGGTAACTACTTCTAAATTTCTGTTGATCTGCTGGCATATTATAATTTGACTGATCATAGATAACATCCATGTTTCTTTGGAAGAGAAATAGTGAAAAGAAAACTGCTAAAGAGGTTCAAGTCAGTCTTCAGGTTACCAGCTGTAACAGTTCATTTTCAGAGAAAATCCTCCTAAATGAAGGGGAAAAAATACTTTGTTTAATCTGTGCTTTAATGATTGTCAACTGCAAGATTACATCATCTGCATTTTTTGAAACCTCTTCATTGGATGTGGTCATTTCACACACGAAGTCACTCTCTCTGAAAATGTTATAGTTGGTCTATTGGCTAAAATTTGAATTTAAAGTAATAAAATACATGTAAAATTTCATCAACGTTTAAAAAAAATGTTTTGTAATGTTTTTCTTTTACTTTACTCATTTCTGTGATGCAAAAGAAAAAAAAATAGAATTCCAAGAGCATTTAGGGCTAAAGAAGTTCTACATTTAAAGTAAAGAGGAATATATTTTTTCATTAATTTAAAAATGATAAATCTCTCTGCTAGAGTATATCTCAGGTTAACACATCTCTTTGACACTCATTTTTCTTTCACTAGATCAGGTTTGCTAAGCACTCTAACATTGTACTAATTAATTCACAAAAAAGGGAATAATTAATCTTTTCCTGGCAACACGTTTTGATTGATCCTCTACAAGTAATCTAATTAATTGGTATAGAAAGTGGGAGACCAATTTGACCAACTAGAGTACTGCTCAGAGAAATGCCAAATTTTGTCTTGTTTTGCCTAGACTGTTGACATGAATAACACCACGGTAATTATTAGTTGAATGTTTGATTAGTTGAATATCTAATTCTAAATGTAGAAATTGGGTAAAACAACAACAACGACAAAAACTATGATACTATGAAACTATGACTTACCTAACAATGGATCATTAAATCCCAGCCCTTCATAATTAAGAACATTAGGAGTCAGTTAGCTAAAGGAAAAATAAAACTACCCAAACATTTTTTTCAGGCAAATTTGATATACTAGTATTGTGTTAATTATTCATCTGAAAAATTCAATGAGAAAATACCATTCAGTTTGTTAGAAAGAAGAATAATAATGGTACATATATTTAAGGGGACAGTAGCCATTACTTTTCCAAAAGATGTCACAGAAAATCATCTAAATCTATAATTCAGCAAATGTTACCCATATAAATGTTAATTAGGTACTTTTGTTGACAAATTTGACTTCTTAAATCCTCCAATACTGTTTTAAATGCATTTTTGAGCAAAGCTACACATCAATTCCCATACCACAACAGAAAGAAAAGTGAATGGCATCATTTTATTAATATTGTTATGTGAAACAAACAGGAAATGCATTCAAACTAAGAAAGAAAAGTTATGCTCCTTTTAAAGGTTAATTATCCACCCAAGCCAATTCTGTCTCAGCTGGCTATGTATTTGAAAGATAGTTTCCTAAACTGTGTTTATCCTTAGCCTGTATAGTAGTGTCAGTCCAGGGAGGGAAAAGTAAAATAAATAAATAATTTGAATCAGCTCAACAAACCTGAAGTCACGGATTTTGAAAGATAAATCAATCAGTATTTCTAAGGAGTGACATTATCAACTATCAATTCTATTTGTTCTGTCCCACCTGGAGAAAGGGACTGAGCTCAGTGCTCCTGGATTCTGAAGGTATAAGACAAATGTCTGCTAATTTTCATTGCCTTGACAATAGACAACAACATTCAGCTTTATCCATCTATTGAAATAAAAAAAAATCCTTCACATAGAGTAATATTTTTTTAAGCTAACAATAATATCAAAGAAGTCACTTTTATTCATTCTCACAGGAAAATCATTGCAGTCATGAATACTGTCTGTGCCTACCAGCTTATTTTAGTCCCTGGTGTGTTATATAAATAATAGTGTATATAAGTAGATTAGAAAGAGTGGTTCCACCCAAGAGTTCAGCTGTCTGCCATTGCTTGGGAACGAATAAGACACACTTGATAGTAGTTGTATATTAAATGAGCTTAGGCAGATATAAACAGTGATCTAGTGGCAGATGCTCTGTAATTTGTATTAATTTTATCACTTAAATTGACATGCTTTCGAAAAGTCAATTTTTTTCTTTGCATACTTAGGAAAGTTAAAATATATATCTTAATAAGAAAATGGGTGAAACAAATCTTACTGCGCCATCCTATCATATCTAACTTTCCTATACAGGAAATGCAATCACCATACAAACCAATCGAAAAATGACATCTCACTTGGAGTATCTAGGCTTTGTGAAGGCAATGAAGGATTTATACTAGAGATAATCTAAAAAAAAAAAAAAAGAGTCACAAAAGTCATGGATCAAGATGAAAAGTATACCTCTGAAGTTGGAAACTTGAAGACATTTACAGGATTCCATTTGGGTGACAGCCTTTAAGATGAGTGTATCTTTAGTATCTTAAATCTAATATGGATTAGATAGAGGTTTATCAGTCAAAAGCAGGCCACTCTAAGTAAAGCAATCTCTTATCTTGTCTTTTCTGTTTGAAAATGACAAGCACCAGGAGCTTGGCACAAGCTGCCAATTGAAAGCCAATGCCATAAGGTCTAGAATGTCAGTAAGCTTGAAAAACCACCTTCAGTGGCAGAGAAGAGGTGGCCTTCTCTTCACAATAAGCCTTCCTTTGTGTCTAAATTTTTATTAGGCTACCTACACCACATAATAAAGTTCATTTGACATTTATATTTCTATTATTTATGAGCCATGAGGCAGTTATTTTTATGACCTTCTGTCTTTCTTCTGCTTCTTTTATCTTACTCTTACTTCGCCTATAAGACAAGAATGTTTGCCATGTGTTCTTTTTTGTAGTTCTTTGAAAGATAATACAATCAGTCATGCAAGATGCAACTTTTGGGTGACTTGGACTATGTAGTAGTGTTAGCCATATACCAATTTCTTGTCTTAAAATAATTTATAAATTTTAATGGATGAGAAGCATTATAGCAATATATTTTGTCCCCATGACACTTTTAAATTGTACAGTAACTTGCAACTCTCATAACTGCTTGCATCAACAGAACACTCAACAACTAGTAAGTATATCAAGGAAATCATTAAATAATGAATAATTATAGACCATCTATCTTACCATGATTTCTGCAATTTGTTAATTTACATCTTTATCAAACGTTGAAGATTCCCAGTAGAGAATAGAAGTGACAGTGTTTGCTGAACCAATTTTTTCCCCATTTTAATCAATAATCTTAGTAATTTTTGTCCCAGTTCCACTAAAATAAAAATAAAGCACATGATCATCTGGCACTTTATCAGTCTTATATTGGAAAAAATGTGTAGGTTACATAAAAAAAGTTCTTCTAAGTAGTATATATGAAATTAGCCTTTAAAAGTATAATTTTTTTGTCAGAAATTTCTTCTCCTGTAATATGTATAGCTCTCAAAAGCTATGAGAAAACAGATGATTTTAAATATTACTTTGAGGTATCTATGTAAATCATACTTTTAAAAATTTGGATGTTGACTAATAGTTTTATTGTAATACTTCATTTTGTAATCACTATTCATGAAATATTTTTACCACAGACCACAGCACATCAACTTGTTTAGGCCATCATTTTGCATATTATAGGGTTCTAATTCAGGCACTGCAATTAACTAGCTAGGTGACCTTGGACAGGCATTTTAACCTTACTGAATCTTCTTTTCCTTAGCTAAAAAATAAGGGGATTATACTGATCTCTAATGTCCCTTTTAGGGTCATAATTTTGTAACTATTAAAATCACAAAATGTACATGTTCAGATGTTGCCATTTATATAGTCTTTGAATTTCAGAGCTCTAAGGGACCTTAATGCCATTTAGTCCAACTCCTTCATTATGCAAATGAGAGAACTGAGATTTAAGCCTTTTAAGCAATAGCTTAATGTCCTAAACCAAGATTTAATGTTTATCATGTTCTAAACTAAAAGAGTCACTAATGTTGGTAAGCAACTACTTTTTGTAATTTAAATGAAGCAACTTGTTGAGAATAGACAAGTATAAAATTTAAATACTTACCATCCCTCAAGGGGAATGTTATAATATATCCATATGGAAATTTTTTTATATATGTGATGAGGCCTTGTATTAAAATTTTAAAATGGTTCCCATTTAGCATCTTATGCAACTGAAAGGCAATTGAGCAATATGGACTGATCATTTCTAAAATTACTATTAGTGCTAACCAATGAAAGTTTTATAGGGAAAATTGCAAACATGCTGAATCTTAATGATTGCTATGTCAGGAAAGCTAGCTAATCTTTACTATGATTATCTAACATACATAAATTTTTGATTGTGTGTGTGTGTATGCGCATGTGTGTGTGCATACTACTTACAGAGCAAATTGGGATTAAAAATGAATTGTACAAGGTTAATTTCCTCTGAATAGGGTGAAAAGTACGTAAAAAGAATCTCAGGGGGGTGAAACAGAATGAATATGTGAACATATACTTCATCCTTTCTGCTGAAAACTCAACTCTTCCTCTATTCTGAAATTCCTATCATTCTATCCTACTTCAATTTCCTAGCAGAATGTTGAAGTTATAATTAACAAGGAAGTGATTTTGATAGACTCAAGTCGACTGAGTTAATAGTGTGCCGTATAGTAAAAATATTTGGAGAAAACATTATAATAGTCTTTTATGGACACTGATCAGAACTGGAGATAAAAGCGTAATAACTTTTAGAGCTATAAAGCAGCTGTACTCTGCTCAAACTTTTAAATTATGTGAAGAAGTTTGTCTTACCTAGAAAGTATGTTTGCTTTTATTTATACTAAATTGATGACATGGAAGTTAATCCTCTGGATTGAGAAAGTCACGTTGAAGTTAAAAAAAAATTTTGAGAAAAATACTTTTTGGTCTTACAAATAGCATTATTTTTACAGCTCAAAATTATCTAAGCATGTAAAAAAATGATGATTTTCATTTGACTTTTTGATATTCTACTCCTATTCTTTGGCTCATCAGCAGTGTAGCACAAGGCTCACTGGCACATTATCATTTTTGTTTTAATGGCCTAGTTTTCCAGGGTTGGGGTCAGATCAGATTTACTTACATGTAGATCTATATATGGAAATTAATCCAAAACTGAATTGCACAATTCTTTCTTAATTGATGGTTCTATTCAACTACACCCTGCTTATCTCTTTGCAAAACGTGTGTTCTCATAATGCATAAATACTTCTTGGCTTTGATTTGAAGGAGAAGCCAATTTTACAGAGGCACGTACATGTTGTCTAAGTCATTTTAAAGAATGTAAGAAATTAATCTTTAGCAAATTATATGACTAAGTTAAATATTAACAAGAAACTCAGGGATTCTTTGCTTAATTCAAACTCTAGTTACAAGGATGCGGTACTCATCTGAGATGTTTTTGAAATATGAATGCACCAAAGGCCTTTTCAATTGTTTGATTATCATGCTTTTTATTGAGCTGTTTCTGTTTGTTTTTTCCTAGAGATCATTTTCTATAAAATGTAGTTTTACAAGTTTAGAACTATTGCAAACATTGCAATACTAACGTTTTCTAATGTTTTGTCCTCTTCTCCAGCGCTGATTCTGAGTTGAATTGGACAGGAGAACAGGATATATCAAAAACTTCACGCAGGTATCTGTTTTTATTCAAGTAGAAAATTGGAATTTGGGGATTCAACCAGAAGTAAATCCAAATATTGAAATTCCAATTAAAAGTCCCATCATATTGAACTATTAAGACTTCCCTTCTGAAAGAACTAGCCATTACCTTTTTGCAGAACAGCTTAGTTTCCAAAATATAATATCTGAAATCCAAATATCATGAGGAAAGATCTTAAACACACTGAACCCAATTCAATACCCATGTAACTCTTTGAAATATCCCCTCAGGGTTTCAAAGGATATGAACTGTGGCTAAGTAAAAAAAAAACTTTCATCTAGAAAGGTCCCATAATACCCAATAGTCTGAAGTGAATCTGTCTATACATTATCACTCAATATAGGAAAAAAGCAGATTGCTTTTAGGACAGAGAGTGAAAGACCACTGCATAGGTAAAATTAATCACACATTTTAAACTGAGTTTTCTGAGCTGTTTCAGCAATATTATTATTTTTTTTTCTTTTTTTAATTTTTTTTTCTTGATCTTTATCTTTTATTTTTTTCAGCAATATTATTTTTGCAAAAAGAAAGAAATATTGGAGCAAATTCAAGCTAAGACCTTAAGAGACTTTGATTTTAAAAGACATTGATTTTCTTTGTTTGCCCACTCCCAGATAGGTTTTTTTTTTCCCCGAAATTGAAGAATTTTAACTCTCAGAAGATTAAAAAAATACATTAAGATGAAGTGCAGATGTGTTTTGTCTTCTCCCATTTCTGTTTTAGTCTCACGTCTACAAGTGAGCCTAGTTGCTATTGTAATATGTATGATTAAATAATTAGTTATGAAGAGAAGCATTCTAATGGGATGGGGCCAGGCTACTTGGTTAGACTCAGTCCTGCAACTCACTAGCGGTATGACATTTGACAAGAAATTTAAGTTCCCTGTGACTCAGTTTTCCTCATTTTTAAAATGGCAATGATGACAGCTGTCTCACAGCATTGTTGTATTAAAGGAGTGTGTGCACATGTATCTGAGTATATACATATACTTAAAGTATTTTACAGGATTTTTTCTTGGGATAATGCATATTCTCACACAGTACTTTCCAAAGTTTCATGCACACACACCACCTGGAGATCTTGTTAAAATGTAGACACAGTAGTCTGGTGTGGGAAACTGAGGTTCTGCATTTCTAACAAGCCCCCAGGCAATGTCGATCCTGCTAGTCTGGGAACCTCACTTTGATTAGCAAAGTTCTAACAAATGTGTTGAGTAGCTGACCAAAATAGAGATGAGGGAGAGCAGTGCAACAATTAGCCATGATGAGTTAAAGCATTAAAATAACTCATGATGATCTGTGATAAAGCCTCAGTGGAGGTTCTGTTATATTTTAAGAAATATCAAAATTTACTGTATTGGAGTTTATATTGTATACACTTTGGGATAAATCTTGTACCGAAGTGTAGAAAAGCCTTCTAGATAGTTTTGAAGTGTTAGTATATACTCACTTGGTTCTTCAACCAAAAGGTTGTCTTTCCTTACTGTCTCTTCATACACACATAGGTACACACACACACGCACAGACAAGTGCATACATCTTATTTTTTTGACAATTCCAATTTGAAAAGCAATACATCCTATTTATATGTCACCATGTCATCTAGGTGAGGATAAATGCTCTTTTTATTCTAGGTGTGCAGCTATATACAGGTTCTCTATTTCTGGGAAACTTATCAGAACAACAGGGCAGAGAGGGCATTAGCAAAGTAGAGCGCTAGCTGCACAGTCAACTAATCGACTCAGCAAACATCTTATATGCACGTGAAGTCATTAAGCTTCCCATTACACACAAGCTGATTAAGAATCCTTCTGGATCATTGCTCACGTTGATGGTCTGATTTCTGTGAACTATTATCAGAATGGGGAAGATGAATAAAGAAGTCGAGAAAGTGACAAAAAGTAAATGCAAAGAGACAGATAAGTTTCCTATTGAATGTGGGGTGCTGGACTGTTTCATTTGACTACTTTTGCATGTATCCAGAAGAGTCTGCTTTTTGTGTATGCCTATTGAATCATAAAAAGGAAATGTCCTGTTGTTAAAGTCCTAATAGTTTTGAGAAGGCATATTTGCTTAGCAATTCAATGTGGATATATTCTCTGATAGGAACTTTGAGTAACTGCTGATTATGTGTGAGTTTTATTTCTTTCTTTATCTCATTGCTCACTAATATATCCTAGTTTAGTTCGAAAGAGTGAAGAATTATTGACTGATTATTTGTTCTTGCATCGTGTTTTATTATTATCATTCATTTTCTTTGCAATCTTTCTCCGTACTCTCCACCTCCTAGTTTGTTTTAGGAGGCTGTATGCCTCGAGTCTAATGGACATAAAATGAAGGGAAGTCTGTGTTTTTAGTATGCATGATGCTTTCTGAATATAGATGCTGAGGGAAATTGTAGGCAGATGTCTTTTCATCTCTCATGGTATATGGCTTTTTCTATTCCACAGTAGGAATCAAAGACAGATAAATTCTATTCAATATTTTGACTTATTTGAATTAAACCTTCACAGAGTTTAAAATATATTAATGATTTTATTTCAAATTGTTTTAGAATTTTCAAATTAACTATTAGAGCTTTTCCCAGAAATGAATAGTTTAGGATCCTATCAACAATAGCAGCAGCAGCAGCAATAATCATACAGTCAAAAGTAAAATGTTCATGTTGAAATTTACAGAGTGTATACTCTTCTTTGTAAGTGGGTGGATTGATATGTTAGAAGGGGTAAATGGAGAATATGTTACTGCTGATTTGTAAATCAGGCTTACCCTCACACTCCATAGGCATAAGTGCAAATAAGTATTCCTCCCCAGGGTGAGGATTGAACATACTGAAGATAAAGCAAACTAACTTACTCTGAGCAGGAAGAAATAAAAAGAATACTTTCCATTTTTATAACTTCCCACCATTTTCAGAGACATAAACCATCTTTAACGTTATGTTTTTATTGCATGAATATGGCAGCCCCACGTTTTTGCTCCATTACAAAAGCATTTCATTGCAAATCATGTTTCTTAAATGCTCTGTGCAATGCCTGTATTATATGAGAACAAGCCATTTTATTGGAATATTTTAAGGTGATTTATTGCAAGTAAACCCATGGCAAAATGTTATTTCTTAAAAAAAAAAAAGTCATAGGTGAGCACAAAAATATGTTTTTAATCAATGAAATTTCTTTTAAAGTATTTTATCTTGATATAAGTAAAGAAACTTCTGTATATCTGGAACACTGAATGCCCTATCAAGACTTCAGTTTGAAAAAAACAAAAAAAAAAAAAACAAAAAAAAACAAACAAACAAACAAAAGACTTCAGTTTGCGCTGATTTATAATGAGTAATTATCTAATGAAGACAGTGTTAGGCATGCATGAAAGTTATTGAAGCAATGATTTGCGGTTTTGACAAATTACTGTAGATCAAATGATAATGCCTCATTCATATTCTTTCTCCTCTTTCTTGAATCTGCGTCCTTAAGCAAATATAGAAATGGCTTTTAAGGGAAATACTCATTTGCATGGAAAAGTAAATGGCCCTTAGATGGATACATGAATTAATCCTTAGTGTCCTCTTTCAGTTACTCCTTCCTGTTTTTGAAGGAAAGAATAATTTTGTTATCAAATTAATAGATACATGTCTACTTGTATAGACATGGAAAGAACAAGGTTAGGGATAAGGGGGACTGAGATATAGAGTCTGTCAATAATTCTTTGTGTCCTTAAAGAAGTCAGTTATTCTCTTTAGGCCCATGTCACATATTTGTAAAATAACAGGCTTGGAATGGCTCTATAATTTTGTGGTTCAATTTTCCCATACACAATATTATATTCTGCTTAGGCAATTTAAAAATTCTCTACTTTTTTCTGTTACATTACCTTAATTTGTTAATGTTGGATAATAACTATCACTAATACCTGTTATTCATCCCAAAGGATTGAATTTTAATTTTCTTTTTTAGCTAACAAAATAGTGTGCAGTGTTAAAAATATAATAACTTCAACATGAGGGTGAAAACTTTAAATACCTCAGAAATTCACCAGCTAAATACCTAGGAGAATATCTTACCCAGGTTAAGCCTTAAGGGAAATTCTAGTAGACCAGTAGGTATGATATAACTTTAGGAAATATTAGAGAAAATAAAGAAAATATTTTCAGTGATCACAGGCAGCAACAGAACATTTTTATTAAAATATCATTAAAGTATTCTACTATATATGTCGGTTTATTGTCGATGATTCATAGGTACTGAATTAATCATGTATAAATTTAGGGAGATAGAAAATTTCATAGAGAATTCTGATAAAATGTAAGGTGCTTGCAGTAGAAACTATTACCTAAAGAGAATCATTAGAATTTGAGAAATATTTATTTTTCCATTTTAACATTTTACAGCATAACTTAATCTGAAGAAACTGTTATTTTTCATGAATTATTTAATTTATTTACAAATACAGGTGACACTCTCTTTTGTGCTGCTTTAAAAGTAGAGGGAGTAGTTGTTGGTGAAATGTTAAATAAATAGTCTACATCTATTATCTGCCATATAGAATTGGCTCCTGAAGCACACCATTCCACTGCTGCCCACTATCTTATCAGAAATACCTAAGGCTTTTATGGCTTTTTCTGTGGATGTTTTGACCACACAGCTTTCCTTAGATCTTAACACCAAATTTCACAATTGCTTCATAGGCAAAGACAAGATGAGCAATTAACATTGTTTTTTTCAACTTATTTTACTGCATTTCTTCTTTTATATGTGTTTACAATTTCAGACATTTGCCAAAGCAGACACATATATATCATCTTTCAGTATTTTCTTTCATTGATTGGAGAAAGTATCATCTAACCAAATGTTGGGATAAAAAAATACTTTTTCTCCCTGTAAACCTGCTGAGGGCTTATACTTTTTATGGGTTAATGATAAGCCTTACCTCTCACCTGCGGGTTGGTGAAAAGAGATTATTATTTCATTAGATTTAATTCGGGTGGGAAGGGAGGATGTATGTAGTTAAAGACAAAGTTAATTACACACTGCTTTCTTTTTTAATATACTATGAAAAGACTTGCTTCATTCAGCACAGGCCTAGTAATAAGGTTTAATGATTATGTTTTTGTTGGAAGATATAGTACAGGTAAGAGAAAGTAAAGAATACCCTTATGTGAACATAGGCTCTCACTGGGAACAATTAGGTACTCTATTTATACAACACAAATACACACACATATATATATTTTAAATTATGCTGTGTATTTTGTGTTATTTCTGGATTGATTCACAAATTTCTTAAGGGCCCATGGGAATAATACATTAAAGACTTATTTTACATATCTGACATAACCCTGAGCCAAATCACTTTAAAATATCTTAAAATCCATTAAAATATTGTTTCTAAGAAAAGTAACACAATATGCTCCAAAGTACTTGCATTTTGTTCTCAGGCCATTAATATGATGACGGTATGGTGAATTCTTGATAGAGTTTTAAGCACAATTTCTCATACTCTTAATACTTACCATCCGAAGACTAATACAGAGGTTGCACCCATTGTCATGACTTTGGTTTAATGGATTATTTGTAAGTTATGTACTTAAAAGTCTTGGGACTTTAATCCAGGTTAGGCTATCCATCATGTTTAAAACCCAGAGCACTCTGAAATTTTCAATAGAAATGATGGTAGGTTCTTTAAGTTTGTAAAGAAATTTTAGTTTGATATAATATCTTCCATTTTTAAATTTGCATTACAGAATGATAGCTAGACTATCATGACTTCTGATACCTCAATATTAAACAACAAAGTCTCTTTTTCTCTGAGATTATGGCTTACTTCTGATGTCAACATTACTTGTAGGGATGATCACTGAATGATATTTCATATGATTTTCAAAAAATACCAATAATGCTTTAAATGTCATTATATGTAAGTTTTTTTTCTCTTCTGCTTATTTTTTAACTCCATTGAAAATTAGTGGCAAGTTTTACATTAAAACCTACCTGACAAATATCACTCATAAATAATGTAAGAAATAAATACCTTGGGTAGGAAGCTCATTTTTAAAAGGGAGGATAAATAAAGGAAAGAAAAATCATTACTAAAATATACCTTAAGAAGATCAAGCTATGGTGCTCACTTCTATTTTTTGAACATTGTATAGAAACTAAATTTCCTTTTGAGCTTCTAGATCCCTTTTTCCAATCTAAGCATTTATCAAAGGCAGAGATATAATGATGATGAATGATTTTAGTTACTTATTTTATACATATAACAACAAAACAAAACAGCAGGTTGAAAACTAAATGTACTAGATTTTTATAGATTATAATTAAAGGTGAATAGTGCATTTAAATCCAGGAAATCTTACTGCAATGCCTTTGAGTTACTGATAATAGCTTCCAGAACAAAGTAATACACTGAAGAAATGATAAACCATAAATTACTAATAAAATATAACAAGTCCATTTTTATCCAGTTTAAGGTAAAGATGACTTAGACATTTAGGCAGAGGATTACTGTCTGTCTTGAGATAATGAAGCTTCCTCCTATCTTAGAAATTTCCCTGGGTTTCATATGAACTCTAATCAGTCTGAATTATTAATTTACATCTAGATATTCAACTTTAAAATCTACAAACTTCCTATTTATTTTGGTTCAAAACATCATGAATTGTTGTTTGTATTTGAGTACCTACCTGAGTATCTGTTTACATGTGTGTTCAGAGATATGGGTGGGATATATACTTGCTATTTATTTTGTAGGATGTGAATTTGTAAGTCACTTCATGCATTCCTCCCATGAGTTTAAAAATAAATCTCTTCTGCTTGCTAAATCAGGTTGTAAATACCTCATTTTGTCTGCTACTACAGTAACTCATAAGAAGAGAAAGGTTGCTTTTCCATATTTTACCTCTGGCCTCATCTTATGCCAGTGACTGCTGATTATAAGTACTATTAGTGAAACTGAAATCAGCATGGAGCACTCAAGTTGCTTTTCAAATAAAGTTCTTGTTTCAGCATTTAGTTTCCCAAAAGCCTTTTAATCAAGATTATGGGAAAGTCCATAAACTTTCTGCTGAATATTTAACAAGCTGGAGGTCACTACAAACATGTCTTATCAAGGGCAAGTGAAATGAGATTGCAATCAGGAAAACAGAAGACTCCATGATAAGCTAAGCTTTGTCTCTTAGATAAAAATCTAACCAAAAAATCAAAGTGACTCACATTTTCACCTTTCTTTTGTAGGATTTACTTTTCCTGGTTTGAGCCATAATTTTCAAAAATGGTAAATAGGACTAATTCATTTGATTTGAATCACTAGCTTATCTTTAAGATGATGATTGTAATTAATTCTGCACAATGGAAATACTGGCAGAATTTAAGTAAGAAGGCTTCACTAAAGTTTCACAGTTTAATATTAAAAGCATAATTCCTTTTGCTAAAAATAAATTTTAAATGCCATGTGATATTGTACATTTTCTAATTGACCTAACTTACTTTTACTAATACTTAAATCAAAAATCTAACAAAACTATGTTTCTACCTTAAGAGCAATCAAAAGATAAGAAGGAAAATAGAACCAGATTTTAAAACTCTTACGCATTGCACCATCCTCAGAAATAAATGAATGAATGAATGGGCTTTCAATCTACCCTCATTTATGTTCAAATTACCTGTATAAAGAAGTTATCTTTAGCTGGATCATACAGAGATGTAGAATGAAAATTTCAATTGTATATACTCTTCTAGCTAATTAACAAAAAAAATATGAGATTTAGCCTTACTATACCTTCAAGTTGTAATCTATAGTAAAAATATAATACCATTTGTTATTTATCTTAAAGTTGTATGTATAGGAATAGGAACCTTATTTTTCTTCTAAAGAGAAAGCTGTTTTTAAGGGAAAAAACAAATAGCAGAGCTGCAAATGGATTACAACTTCCAGTCTTCCTGCTTACATATCTTTGGAACTCTTTCTCTAGCAGAGTTTAAGTAGAACGGTGAGTGGCTAGGCCATAGGTTGGTCTTTAAAATTAATCACTAAATTCTACCACTCCATCCAGTGGATTTGAGAGGTAGGTAGATATTGAAGAATGGACTTAACTACATATAACATAGCCAGCTCTGGCCTCTGCCATTTTGTCTAAGCAAACACAAAACTGAAGAATTTTAAAGGACACAAATGATTTGTTGTGTTAGAGGAACTTTCAATGCACGCAAGTAATATTCTGTTATTGCCCCAACACTTCCTATGAAGAATAAAGATGTGCATTATAGGATGATGTTTGGTTGTGACTATGAGGAAGTTGCATACTCAAGCTCTATCGTTTCCTCCTTTGTATAAATGTGTATAATGTTAATACCTACCCCACTGGATTGTTTTCAGGATCAAATGACATAAGCAGTGGAAAACATTTACAATACCCCAAAGTGTGTATGTGTTTGCTCTTTCCCTACACTCTTGCAGACACTGGATATTATTAATATGTTTTAATTTTGCCAAAATGATATATGAAAAGTGTGTTTCGTTGATGTCTGTATGCAATTTTCCATATTTATGAGTGAGACAGAACATCTTAGCATGTTTTAACATGTGTTCACCAGGATATTAATTTCAGCTATAAAAAATTTCCCTTTATCATTATTACTTTGGAACATATTGGACTTTTACCAATTTCTGCAGTTTGTAAAAAGTAGATTCTCAGATTTCTCAGTTACATAAAGCTGTATGCATAGAAATTAATTTGCATTATTTAACTCATACAGAAGGCAGAAGAAACACCCAAAATGTTAGTGTTTGCTGTAGTTTTCTAGAACGCATTTAATCATGAGAAATGCCTTTTTTAAAATTTAATTTTTTTTTTTTTTTTTTTTTTTTTTTTTTTTACTTGATTTTATTTATTTATTTATTTATTTATTTATTGGCTGTGTTGGGTCTTCGGTTCGTGCGAGGGCTTTCTCCAGTTGCGGCAAGCGGGGGCCACTCTTCATCGCGGTGCGCGGGCCTTTCTCTATCGCGGCCCCTCCCGTCGCGGGGCACAGGCTCCAGACGCGCAGGCTCAGCAATTGTGGCTCACGGGCCCAGCTGCTCCGTGGCATGTGGGATCTTCCCAGACCAGGGCTCGAACCCGTGTCCCCTGCATTAGCAGGCAGATTCTCAGCCACTGCGCCACCAGGGAAGCCCCTAAAATTTAATTTTATTTATTTTTTTATACAGCAGGTTCTTATTAGTTATCCATTTTATACATATTAGTGTATATATGTCAATCCCAATCTCCCAGTTCATCACACCGAGAAATGCCTTTTTTATCACTATTCTTAACAGGATTATATTTTATATAAATCTATATAGATTTTATCTATAGAAAAGCATGTTTAGCGTTAAAATATTTTTTTAAAAGATACCTGGCTAATTATACTTAGAGTGATACAATTTAAGCTGGGAAATGTCAACATTACACTGATATGTTGTGTATTATATACTTCCTGAGGAATAAGGGTGAAAGACATCATTTGCTACTTTGAAATGAGTTTTAAAGTACTTTGGGAGAACTTATTTTGCTAGTGTGACTTTCTTTGACTGTGGCTATACTTATTTTAATCATGCAGGACCAATTTGAGAGATGCTATTTACAATACCAAATGCGTTTTTAGAATTAAATTATGTATCATCCAATAATACGCCTGATGTCATCATAGTTCAGCAGAGGACAATTTTAAATAGTAGTTATCTCATATAGACACAAGCATACCACATAATACTTAAGCTAGAACTTGGTTTGACATTCTGTTTAAAGACCACATCAAAATGGTAAACTTCCCCTGCTCTTGATCGCTTTGAGATCAAGAGGTATACAAATTATAAAACACTGTTTGTCTTGTTGCTATAACTATTTTGTTATTTGAATAAATTCCATGTTGATGAATAAGTCGTCCACATTATGTATATTAATGGAAAAATAGTGTAGATTTGGCAAGTAGATGGTAATGAGAGAGAATGCCATTTGGTTGTAATAATAGAGCTATGCAGTGTTTTTCTCCCTTATTTCTGAAATACAAAAAATTTCAAACTCTGTGGTCCACAAAATTGTGTTACATTGAATGTATTATATTGAAATTATGCTTTGTTAAAAATTGGGTTAAAAAGTAACAACGGCTAAACTCAAGTGAAGATTTGGTCCTTAAGTCTATTTGATTCACAGTACTTTTAGTTAATTGCTTTACTCTACTTCATTTTGCTTGTGCTTATTCTATTTCAATTAGTGGACTCTTAACATTTGTATTTACTGAAAATCAATGCCAAGAAATTGCTTATTCAAGACTTATGCTTTGAAGTGTGAAATATTTATCTTTCCCCAGCACTTTAAAAGCGTATCTTTTAACATTTTAAAATAAACATATATTTACACATCGGACTGGCGATAGCAGAATTTAAACTAGAAATGTGACTGTAGTAATAGCTTTAATTACTTTGTGAGGAATTTAGAAGGATGTATCCATGCGGGAATAAAGGCTTCCCTCCCTCCAGTGGCATAGGTATAATTTATTTTTAAAGAAACCATCCTTTATGCATTTCAGGGTCCCCCCCACTGCCCGCCCCATCATTGTTACTGGGAAAACTGGTAGAAAGGAATGTAATTAAGGGAGGAAAATCACACTTAGGAATTACCAAGCATAATTATCTCTTCTCCCATTGCTTGCTGATAGGCATCTCTCCAGGTGTTTAGCTAGAGATAGAGTGAGTCACTTTCTTGGTACATATAGTGAGTGACTTGCTTGGCAACATACTGTCTATACTGAGAATTAGTTGCACAGCAACAAAATATATATTCTTTAATTTTCAAGGTGAAATTGGTACCTGAGTGGAACTTTTCATGCAGAATTGTCCCTGCAGTAGAAAGTAAGAGAATTTTAATGCTACACCTGCATGAAAAGGAGAATAAGAAAGAGGGTGATGAAAAGATAGCTTTGAAGAGAGATAGGTGATTCCTTCAAGATATAAAGGAAAATATAATTTGTGATTATCATTAATTTTTGCAAATTTGGCTTAAAGGCCTTAATAGTCTGTATGCCCAGAAGCCCTGGCATAATATTCATTATTATAAATCTTAGTAGGGCATATTAGGATTTTAGAAGTGATATTTTGAATCAACAATGCCAAAAAGTTACAAGGGACAATGGGAAGATAAGGGAATCTGCATAAGTAGTAAGGACTGCTTTCTTGAGGCATCTCAGAAGGGTCAGCTGGTATTTGATGACATCAAAGGATAAAGAAAATCTGTGCCTTGGGGGTAAGAAAGCGGTATCTGCAAACTCTCTAGAAAGCAATGTAGATCTATGTGGTATCAGTCAGTAAGAAAAAGACAAATGAAGTAAAAACCTTTTGCATTCCGTTATTAGCTGTGGAAGTGGATAAAATCAGCAGATTACAGTTTAAATAACCTCAATGTTTTCTTTATTCCTGGCTGTTTTGTATCACTAATTTTTAAAACTAACAAAAATATGAGGCAGAAAGATTTTAAAATCCAATATATTGCAAGAAATTGTTGCCAGAGAATGTTTGAGTAGTTCAATGCTATGAAGACACATTAGACATATATTTCCCTTCAGGTTGAATAAATTGGCAAAGTTATGTGGTTGCACTTATTTTTCAAGGCAGTTAAGAGTTAACAGGAAATGCAAATCAAACATGCTATTTCAGAGAGGATTAATCAGATAAACTGAGGGTAACAGAGGTGAAATACTATTGTCATCACATCATATGAAGATTACACATTATATACATGACTTATCACTGAGGATCCTTTCCAGAAATGAGGGTCTTCAGGAGATTTTTACTCTCAGGATAGTTCACAGCCTCCAGCATTTCATCAAAATTACCATTTAAGTGTTTTTACCGTCTTATGACTCTAGAGGCTTCTGCTCCAGGTATGCAAAGGTCACCTGTGACTCTGGTTTTGCCTATCTCTCCAGATTTTAGGCTGACAGTTTGTCCTGCAACCTTAGTTCTCTGATAGGTCCAAGAAAAGTAATTGATTTTAATCTTGTTCAGATTTTTCTTGTAAGGGAGCTAGCTCTTTGCATACCAAAGTGGAAACTGGAAGTTGCCTCATAACATTATAATTAGTTCAATGAAAATATATTTTAATAAATTCTGCATTCAATCACATTAGATATGATCACTTTTCAGTGTCCTACTTGTTTCCATCTTCTTCTTGGATAACCTTTTTATATTCCTGAAAAGTAATGTAATACTTGAAACAACTAAACAATGACAATTTAAAATATTTTTTGAACAATATTTTCTCTTCTATAAAAATTCCAAAGACCAACTTTTTAAAATGAATTTTTCATTAAGCTATCACTATGTATTCAATATAGTTACTTTTTCTTATTTAATGAATCATTGTTTTTTGTTTGGAATAGACATGATATGACAAAACTTAAAACAGATTTAGGAATATTGATCAGAAAATTCTACCTAAATTTCAATGTTTTAAAAATTAATCTTTGTGCCTACAAAAATTTAACCAGCCAACATCACTTTCATTAGTTCTTTTTATTTATAGATGACCTACTTAAGAGGTGTTCAATATAAGGTGCCAATTGTGGGTAATCATATATTCGGTTTGAACATTCTTTTTACCCCTGGCTTGGTTCTTTGTTGTTGTTGAAATCTAGTTTTATTTTTCCTAATTCAGGTCTTCATGTTAATTTATTATTGTTTCACAGAGAAATTCACAAAAGTTATAATAAATAATCTTTGATTATTTCCTACAGTATAAACAACCCAGAATTTATTAAGAAGAACTTGGTAACATTTGGATCTATATATATTTATCATTTTCTCAAGAACACAACAAATTCTATTGCTATCTATCTCTCTTTGAGGGAAATCAAACATTGATGCACATACTTTTCTAAGAAAGGTCTTACTGCAAAGTAGGTCTGGTGGGTTTAGTTATTTATGGTCTCTCAATTCATATTCTCTTAATATACCATGATAGAATGAATCAAGAGGTAATCACAGTGGAAAATTTAGAAATATGGCAAACTAAATGTTTTAATATTGCTACTAATTAGTAATTAATAATGATATCAATGCCTTTTATCAGGTGTTTACTGTGTTCAAGGCACTAAGATTTTATTCTCAAAATCAAACATACAGAACAGAATTTAATATCTCAAATTTAAAGGTTGTTAAATGAAGGCTTACAGAAGTTAAATAGGTTGCCAAGTTATACCATTAGAACATGATGGAACCAGTGGTACATCTGATTCCAATATCTTTGTTATTAACTATTAAGTGAACCTGACACAAATGCTTGTTTACAGATTTATGACATTTGCACGTGCACATTGATTATGAGTTGAGCAAGAAGTAAAGATATCACCAACTGTTTCACAGAATCATTATTATTTGTTTTTATTTTAAAAGGTTACAGCTTTCCAAGACAATCAACCACTATAAAACAACAAGAGTCACATGGCTGTACCAATGTCACCTCAAGTCTTGAGTCCTAGGATGAAATTCTTACCCAAAGAATGACATAAACAATCACACTGGAATTTTTATGCTCAGCCAAATCCAATGACCTCCAAATTGAAAAATTGATTTCCAGAAGGCAATTATATTATAGTTCTCAGCATTTATCTTTGGGTACAGTGTATACTTTGTTGTCATTTATTTTAATATCAAATCTCAGTTCTGATCAATAGCGCTAGATTGAAGAGGAAAAAAATGTTTTTTTTCATAAGCAAGGGCTTTGGAATGAAATGTAGTACTCTTCAGAACTTTATACTATTTTAACTTTTGTTTTTTCTCTGAAGCATATGGTATTGAGTGAAAGTTCTATAACTCACTAATAATTACCCATTCACAGTGCATCTTCATCAGAGGAGGACCACTTAACTTCCTACAAGAGATGATTTACCTCATATGGGTGAACATATGTATGCTTATCATTTTATCTTTTTAAATAATTTCCAAGAGATCATGGACTTTACTTCATTACATTAATGTACCTTTCTGTCACTGACTAACAAAACCTAATTTCTACTTCTTAATATGAATTAAACTACTAGTCCCTTAATGAAAATACAAATGTATCGATTGTCTTATCTGAATATTAAATTTATTTTATAAAAAAAGAAATAGTATTTTCTTGACTCAAAAAGTATGAAATTAAATTTGAAATATTCTAAAATACAAGTCAGCATTTATTTGCATTAAAATAATCAAGAAGATACAGTATAGACAACTTGAAAACATTTCCAATAGAAATATTTTAGTGACTTTAAAGCTAAATTGTATGGAATTTTAGAAAAGAAAAAGAATGTGTTATGTTTATAACTACAATGAGAGGTGTGTTTGGTCTATTTAGATACTTAGCTGAATAGCAATCATGAAAATGTGAATTACAAGACACAATTTATGCTGGATGTGTGTTTTAACTAATAAGTGAAATGGCACAAATTCCAAATTTTGCAATTAAAATATTGACATTCTGCAATTCACTTACTAGGAAAAATTATTTCCAAAGCTTTATATTATTAGGGAAGACTAAATAGCCATAGTTATTTTACACTTTGTATGATTGGAATAATTGCTTTAATATGTGCTTATAGGAAAGTAAACATTGTTTTTGTTTTTATTTCTTACTGTGCTGTGTTGAATATACGTATAATGAAGCTTCCCAAGTGAATTGAATTCAAAATATTTCTCATGTTTTCTAACCAATTAAAAGCCACAGGTATGCTGTTGATTGTGTGTGTGTGTGTGTTTTCTTAAGTAAACTTATCAATATTTAGTGTATAAAACTCCAGTATATTCAATTAAGAAGAGAGGAAAAAGCAGGCATATGTTTAAAAGAAGATCTGGGCTTAATTGAGAATGGAAATAATTAGAAAGTTGATTCCTCTGGGTTTTTTTTCTTTATTAGTGCCTATTTCTCTTTGAGAACATTAAACCTGGTGCTTCTATTTATTCTGGTAACTAAATCTTTGTTAACTATAAATAAAAGTTGTACATAATTTATTGTGTTTTCAGGATCCAAGCCACTTTAGTGGCATTTTTTTTTTTAACATCATCTCATAATTATAGCTTTAGTATACTGGACGATTACTTCATTTCACATAAATGCATCTCATTGATTTTAGCAATGACAGAGGTGGGCAGCTGATAGTCAGAGGTATTGTTTTTAGCTGTTGTAGTCCTTTTCTGAGTGATGGTGTAATGTGCATTATGCATGGGATAAATGCCGTCTGTAGACAAATTAATGATTTGTTGAAAGAAAGGTAACAATAAATAAACTCCTAGTAGAATATAACGAATAGAGTTAGTTGAATTGTGAAAAGCAAGTAAATATTAGTGTTTGCATTTTGTATGAGTTGGTATTTCCAAAGTATTAATAATTATTATTTGTGTTTTTTTCTATTATAGTGCTAATGTCATACCAGGCACATAGCTGCCAAATTGATATTATTCTTTTAGATTTTTAGAAATTTAGTCAGCATTAGAACAAAAGATATGTGCCCTGCATTGGTTGCAGTTGGCATGGCTCCCAAATGTGTCAGTACTTGAATTATGGATCTTTTATACTAGCTTTCAAGCAGATTTTTTTATTACTTACAATATTGAAATAGAATGTTATTCTAACTTTCTTTCAGGAAAGACACATAGGGAATACTCAATATGAATTTGAAAAATATATTTCAATGTTTAGGGAGTTCTAATCTATACATGTAATTTTTGTTAAACTTTTTTTCTGCTCCTTGCTCACGCTAAATTTAAAGGCAATAATGACTGGTTAAGGAGACTATGAAACTGTTATTGGCTGTGAATACTGCAGAGGTTTAGCTCATTGCCTAATGTGTTTAATTAATATTGAACAACCATCAGATCACTTTGGCTTACAGCCCTGATCATACACTTTTGCTTTCTTTTTTTCTTCTGTTCTTTGTTTCTGTCTCTTTCCTCTCTTATGCAAAAGCCTGTTCTTATTTCATATACTAGACAGCTCAGCTTTGACTAACCCACTCCTGACAGACTGGTTTGCTACATGAGGTGTGTTCTGTTTACTCGATTTTAATATAATTGTCTTTTGACCTAGTTGAATAAGGATTTTCATGTTTTTAATATGATATTGAATAAAATTCATCTAACCTTCCGCTGAGGTACACTTGCTACCACTTCCAACATGCTTCTATTGCCCAAAGCCAGATCTCTTCCCTACCTACTAGTTTTTCTTTTTTCTTTTTTTTCTTTTTTTTTAGTTATTCTGATTTAACACATTTGATAGTACTAGTAGTTTCAACTAGTTTAAGAGTGTGGAATAATTACTACTAAGTTTTGCTGCCTGCTAAGACAAAAGTGTCAAAATAGAGTAAACTCTTGATTATCCCTAACCGCAGATAATCATAAAGTAAAAATGGCCAGATAATCCCAAAAGTGTATCTGTGAAGGCAAATATAATTTCCTGATTTTTTAAAAATAATATTTTATTTAGAGGTTTGCTGTGATATTTAAATGGTAAGTAATCCATATCTTGGAGCTTTAATAAACTTTCAGTGTCTCCTATCCTTTGATAATGATGAATTATTCATTTAGAAAAAAATATTAGTAAAATAAGGCAACTTTTAGGAATTTGCCAAGTACTTTCTGCACATTTAGGGCACTTTCAGAACATAATAAAACCAGTGTGTTGTTAGAAAAGGAAATAATTCTTCTGGCATACAACTGCATTCAAGTGATAAAATGTTTACCAGATCTGGCTTTTGTTGATTTTTTAATAACAGTTTGTGAAATAATGATAGATGTTGTTATTTTTTGTACTAATCACTAAGACCCAGTGGTTCTTCAGATAATCAGGTCAATAAACCTGGAAGGAAGGGAGAAAGGAATTCTTAACCTTGAATAAGACAAGATTAGTCCCCATGAGATTTGTCATAAATTATTCATATTATCCACCTAGAATGGCATCAAATTACCTTGTGTTGTCTGCATAAGGGACTTCAATGGAAATGATAGCTATGTAAATTTCATTTTTTAGTGCAATGTGACATATTTTGACTAGTGAGAAAATGACACCAGAGAACAAAATTTTATGACTTTATGTTTAGAAAGGGGTTCATAGCTTTTCTCTTGCTTTCCCAATGTTGGTTCTCTACATTCACTTACTGTCATAATTCATTTAATAATTTATTTACTGAGGGGAAAATTGACAGACAGATGCCATTTCATGGACGTAGGTTCCTGGGGCAACAAGCCAGATTCTAATCAGTACAAACATCCAACTTTCTACAAAGCCTGATAAATTTAATAGGGGCTCTGCTATTGCAGTGTGAGTATTCGCAGACATATCCAGAGTAAATTTCATTTTTAGACGAAAGTTTATATTGAAAAAGTTCCCAATGCAATGGTGAGAGGGACAAAACAAACAAAATATTCTAAGTAAATATGTTTATAGTTTTATTTAAAAAAATTTTCCCTGATGAAGTATATATGGCATTTTCTTTTCCCCATTACCTTTTGAGACTTTTTATGTAAAGACTCTATTATGGTTACAGAGAGGCAGTTTGATCATCGTTTTAGTCACCAAAGCATGTGTGACCAAGGCTTTCACAGCTATCATCTCTTTTTTTTATTAAATCTCAAATCATATTTATTTGCAATGACTTTCCAGATATTTTCAAGAGTTTCAGATCTATTATTCATTTGTGAATATTATATACATAACATCTTATTATTTAGAAAAAATGAAGACCACAAATGTCATCTGTTTGGAATACATGTAGACTTGTAGATTGTGGAGATTTATCTTTAACACAATCTGAATTTTTCAAGGGGCTCAAATTGGGCCTCTGACAGCTCCAACTCCATATTAGGAAAGCACTACTAATACTTATTTTCCCAACCAAATATGCTTTAAGATATTTTTTTAAATGTTATAGAATGAGATCCTTTAGTTTTCAAATTTTGTTTCTAATTCTCTGCTACACAGTACTAGACCATAAAGTTTGATAACCAATAGTTTCCATGATCATGACTCATCCATCACTTGGCTTGTATAATTATAGTGATTTTCATCAATTCTACAGAAATAGAATGAACTAAAATCAAATTGTCCACGTGAAAATAGAAGATAGCTCAAACTCTGATTATCTTGTCCATAGATTTACTTTTCCAGAAGCAAAAGTATCTTTACAAGATAATGTATTATTTCCTATATCCTGTGCTTTTTAAAATTTTCACCCACTTTGGGCCTTTCAAATAACCAGCTTTTGGTTTCATTGTTTTTTTCTATTATTTTTGTTTTCAATTTTGTTGATTTCTATTTTCTTTGTTATTTCCTTCTTTTTGCTTGATTTAGGTATAATTTACTCTTCTCATTTCTTAAGGTGGAAATTTATAACATGGAATTGAGGACTGTCTTATTTTCTAATTTGTGGTATTTAATGTAATCGTCTCTTAACCACTGCTTTAGCTACATCTTACAAATTGTGGCATGTTGTGATTTTATTTTCATTCAACAAAAATTTTTCCAATTCCCCTTGAAACTTCCTTTTTGGCCCATGTATTATTTAGAAGTGTTTTGTTCATTTCTCTCTCCATTTCTATTCCTTTTTGTTTCATGTATTTCAAAGCTCTGTTACATAAAACATATACTTGTAAGATTGTTGTCTTCTTTATGAATTGATCCTTTTATCATTATATAATTTCTCTCTTTACCCGTGGTTGTATTCTTTATTCTGAAGTCTACCTTTTCTGATAGTAATGTGGTCATTCCAATTTCCCTTTAATTATTGTTTGCATAGCATATCTTTTTTCATCCTTCAACTTTTAACTTATCTATATCCTTATGGTTAAAGTAGGTTTCTTGCTGACAGAATATAGTTGAGTCTTTTTTTTTTAAATCCAACCTGACAATATCTTAATAAATGTGTTGCGCCTATTTATTTTGATGTATTTATTGATATAATTGTATTTAATTCTACCATTATATTACTTTTTTTCTGTTTGTCTCTTCTCTTTTGTGCTCGTCTTTCCCCCTTTCCTTGCCTTCTTTGTATTCTTTGAGTATTGTTTTCATATTCCAGTTTAAATTACCTATTGACTTTTGGCTATATCTTTTGTATTATTTCTTACTGCTTGCTCTAGGCTTTATAATATACATACCTAACCTTTCACATTCTACTCAGTTATATTTTACTACTTCAGTAAAAATGTAGAAGCTTTACAACCATATAGATTTCTTTTACTCTCCCCCATTAGACTTCTCATTACAGTTGTCATAAGGGTTAAATCTATACAAATTGATTTCAGTGAGCATACATATTTTAAAGAATTTAAAAGAAAATAAGATTTTACATTTACTGATATATTCACTATTTTTCTTGCTCTTCCTTCGTTCCTGAATATACTCTCTACCAGCCTTCAGACAAACCTCTTATTACTTATAATAATGAAACATAATCTTTAAAAATGTATTCTTCTGAGAAAGAGAGTTAATAAATTCAAGTTTATATCATTGCCTTTTAGCTGAAAATTTTCGTTTAGCATTTTTTAGAGCATGTCTACCATCAATGACTTCTCTGAGTTTCCCTTTATCTGATGATGTCTTTGTTTATCCTTCATCCTGAAAGAGATTTTCCATATACATAAAATTTTAGATTAGTGGTTATTTTCTTTCATCCCTTTAAGATGCAGCCCCATTGTCTTCTGGCTTCCATGATTTTAATCAAAAATCAGTGGTAATTTGAATCATTGTTCCCCTGATTTTAATGCATTGTTTTTCTCTAGCTGTTTTCAAAAGTATTTATTCTAGTCTGTTTTTAGTAGTTTGATTATGATGTGCCTGGGCATTGTTTTCTTTGAGTTTATTGTGATTGAGGGTCTGCTGAGCTTTTTGAATCTGTGATTTTATGTCTTTCATCAAATGTGGAAGTTTTTGACCCTTACATCTTCAAATATTTTTTTCTGCATTGATCTTTTTCTCTTCTTCTTCTGAGACTCCAATGGCATATATTTAAAAACTTTTGAGATTGTCCCATTGTTCCCTGAGGCTTTATTCATTCTTTTTATAACATTTTTTCTCTCTGTTCTTCAGATTGGATAATTTCCATTGATTTATCTTCAAGTCTATTTATCTTCAAGTCTCTTCTATCACCTCCATTCTGTCATTGATCACATTAAATGAATTGTTTATTTTTTATTTTAGATATTGCATTTTCAGTCCTATAATTTTCATTTGGATATTTTGTATTGTTTCTACTTCTGTGAAAGAAATAGAACTTCTACCTTTTCATTTATGTCATGGAGCAAGTATATAGTTGTATTAGCTGCTTTAAAATCTTTGATAATTCCAATACCTAAATCATCTCAGTATTGGCATCTGCTCATTTTCTTTTCTTAAGTATTATTTAGAATTAGTCATATTTTCTTAAGTCTTTTTAATTTCAAATTTTATGTGGTAGAAATCCTGGGTCCTAATTGCATTCTCTGAATAATGCTGATTTTTCATTTGTTTGTTTAGCAGGCAGTTGTTCTAATCTTAATTTTTTTTTAAAAAATCTCATTTTGAAAAGGCTTTGCTATGATGTTTTGGTTAATCCAGTACATGCATGCTTCAAGAGTTAGTTGAGGCTTAGGCTGGAGTTTACAGAGGTACTTCTTTTTATTGTTCTTTACTTTATTGTGCTTCATGGATATTGCAATTTTTACAAATTGAAGGTTTGTGGCAACTCTGCATCAAGCAAGTCCATCAGCACCATTTTTCCAACATCTCTGTGTCACATTTTGGCAATTCTTGCAATATTTTAAGCTTTTTCATTATTATTATATTTATTATGGTGATCTGTGATTAGTGATCTCTGATGTTATTATTGCAAAAATTCTGGCTCACTGAAGGCTCAGATTATGGTTAGCATTTTTTAGCAATAAACTACATTTTAATTAAGACATGTACTTTTTTTTAGACATAATGCTATTATCACACACTTAATAGACTAGACTATTGTGTGAAGATAACTTTTTTTAAATTGTTTCATTTTATTTTTATTTATTTATTTTTGGTTGCATTGGGTCTTTGTTGCTACACGCGGGTTTTCTCTAGCTGCATCGAGCAGGGGCTACTCTTTGTTGTGGTGCACGGGCTTCTCATTTTGGTGGCTTCTCTTGTTGCAGAGCATGGGATCTAGGTGCACGGGCTTCAGTAGTTGTGGCACGTGGGCTCAGTAGTTGTGGCTCACGGGCTCTAGAATGCAGGCTCAGTAGTTGTGGCACACGGGCTTAGTTGCTCTGCGGCATGTGGGATCTTCCCAGACCAGGGATTGAACCTGTATCCCCTGCATTTGCAGGCGGATTCTTAACCACTGCACCACCAGGGAAGTCCCGTGATCTTAACTTTTATGTGCACTGGGAAACCAAAAAGTTCATGTGACTTGCTTTATTGCAGTGGTCTGACACCAAACTCACAATATCTAAGCAGTATGCCTGGATATCATAGTTCAGTTCTCAAGGCCCTTTGCTAATCTGCTTTGAGTCTATCTCCAGCTTGTGTAGCTCAGGGGTGAGCCTGGGACTTCTGTGGATTCATACACAGAGTTAGGGAGTCTGTTTATTTAAATTTATGTTTCTAGGACTTCCCTCACATTCTCTGACACTTTTCTTGTTCCTCTGGCCAGAAAGACACAGTTTCTACTGGAGATTTAGCTGCCAGCTCCAAACCTTTGCTCAGCTTTGCAACTGGGACCCTATGGGCAAATCCATGAGACAAAAAGGACAAAATGTAGGGGGAATCTCATCCCAGAGTAGGTTGCTTCTCCATGTTTGTTTTTTTTTTAATTTTTACTTACTTACTTACTTACTTATTTATTTATTTATTTATTATTTTTGGCTACGTCGGGTTTTAGTTGTGGCACATGGGATCTTTCATTGAGGCACACGGGCTTCTTTCTAGTTGTGGCGCATGGGGGGCTCACAAGTTGTGGAGTGTGTGGACTCCAGAGCACATGGGCTCAGTAGTTGTGGCATGTGGGCTTAGTTGCCCTGTGGCATGTGGGATCTTAGTTCCCCGACCGGGCATTGAACCCACATCCCCTGCATTGGAAGGTGAATTCTTAGCCACTGGACTACCAGGGAAGCCCCCTGCTTCTCCATGTTTTGACTCCTTTCCACCATCTTCCCTCTTTTTTGGTTATATTTCAGGTAGTTGCTTTTTAAATATTTTCCAGAGATTTTAGTCCTAATCAGTGATAAACATAGGCTAGACTGGGCTTACTACATTTTGGACAGAACTAGAACCCTCTAAGAAGGAGGTGCATTTCAGTTGGTCCTTAGGTCTATGAGCACAGAGGAGGGTTCTCTGGGCTTGAGACTCTGGCCTTTGAGAAGGGGATGCTGGCTAACTGTCACAGGGGTCTCTGAGGAGGTGGTGTGATATGATTGCTTCTTTAAGTGTTGACACAACTGCAAGCTGGTTTCAGCAGTGGCTCCTGGGACAAACTATCTTTATCAGCATGAATATGTGAGGCTAGGATAACTCCCAAAGGAGGGTCTTGAGCCGATAAGTGGCAAGATCTAATGTTTATTTCAAGATGATCACTCTGATTACTCTTTGGAGAACAGACTGAATGGGACTAGAGCAAAACAAGAAGACTAGTTAGAAAGTATAGCAATAATTCAGATGAATTATGGTTTATAGCAGGATAGTAGCAGTATATGTAGAGGATAGTCATCAGATTGTAGGTATGTTTTGAAGATAAAGCCAGAAAATTTCCTAATATATCAGATATGCAATTTTAAGAATGATGGAAGCATCAATGGTAGTCCAATTTTTTGACCTAAGGAAATAGAAGTATTTTTTAAATTGAAATGGTAAAGACTGTGGAAGAACCAGGTTTGGAGTTAAAAGAAATTTCCAGGGGAGAGGGACATATTGGATTTGTGATGCCACTTTCACATGCAAAAAAGATGTTAACTAGGCACTTAGATATACCAGGCTGGATTTTAGGCAAGTTGCTTTGGCTTGAAGTTGAGTATATAGATGGAATTTAAAGCCATGAAGATGGATGATATCACCTAGGGAATAAGTATAGATAGAGAAGGGAAAAGTTCTGAGAACTTATTCCAAAGACATTCCAACCTTTAGAGGTGGTGGAGGTGAGAATAAATCAACAAAGAAGATTGAGAAAGAGCAGTATGATGTAAGAGAAAAATTGAGTCAATGGGATACTGGAAGCCACAGGAACAATATCAAACATAACGTCAAGAAAATGAGGGGAGACCTTCAAGATGGCAGAGGACTAAGACGTGGAGATCACCTTCCTCCCCACAAATACATCAGAAATGCATCTACATGTGGAACAACTCATATAGAACACCTACTGAATGCTGGCAGAAGACCTCAGACTTCCTAAAAGGCAAGAAAATCCCCACGTACCTGGGTAGGGCAAAAGAAAAAAGAAAAAACAGAGACAAAAGAATAAGGATGGGACCTGCACCTTGGGGAGGGAACTGTGAAGGAGGAAAAGTTTCCACACACTAGGAAGCCCCTTCACTGGTGGAGACAGGAGGTGGTGGTGGGGGGAGAGGGAAGCTTCGGAGCCATGAAGGAGAGCACAGCAAAAGGGGTGCAGAGGGCAAAGTGGAGAGATTCCTGCACAGAGGATTGGTGCTGACCAGCACTCACCAGCCTGAGAGGCTTGTCTGCACACCCACTGGGATTTGTGGGGGCTGGGAGCTGAGGGTCTGTCTTTGGAGGTCAGACCCCAGGAAGAGGACTGGGGTTGGCTGTGTGAACACAGCCTGAAGGTGGCTAGTGCACCACAGCTAGCTGGGACGGAGTCCGGGAAAATGTCTGGAACTGCCTAGGAGGCAAGAGACCATTGTTTCTGGGCGCGTGAGGAGAGGGGATTCACAGCACTGCCTAAACAAGCTCCAGAGATGGGCATGAGCTGCGGCTATCAGCATGGACACCAGAGACGGGCATGAAATGCTGAGGCTGCTACTGCAGCCACCAAGAAGCCTGTGTGCAAGCACAGGTCACTATCCACACCACCCCTGCTGAGAGCCTGTGCAGCCTGCCACTGCCAGGGTCCCATGATCCAGGGACAACTTCCCTGGGAGAACACAGGGCGCACCTCAGGCTGTTGTAACATCACGCTGGCCTCTGCCACTGCAAGCACGCCCCGCATTCCATACCCCGCCCTCCCCCTCCACCCCCTGGCCTGAGTGAGCCAGAGCCACCGAAACAGCTGCTCCTTTAACCTCGTCCTGTCTGGGCAGGAACAAACGCCCTTAGGCGACCTACATGTAGAGACCGGGCCAAACCAAAGCTGACACCCAGGAGCTGTGCGAACAAAGAAGAGAAAGGGAGATTTCTCCCAGCAGCCTCAGGAGCAGCAGATTAAATATCCACAATCAACTTGATGTATGCTGCATCTGTGGAATACCTGAATAGACAACAAATCATCTCAAAATTGAGGTGGTGGACTATGGGAGCAACTGGAGACTTGCGGTTTGCTGTATGTGACTGACTGGTTACTGGTTTTATGTTTATCTTAGATTGATAGATTTGTTTACTGATTTGGTTACTCTTCCTTTTATTTGTTAATATATGGATATATATATATATTTTCTTTTTCTCTTTGTGTGAGTGTGTATGTGTATGTGTATGCTTCTTTGTGTGATTTTGTCTGTATAGCTTTGTTTTTACCATTTGTCCTAGGGTTCTGACTGACCTTTTTTTTTTTTTTAATTTTGGTTTTTAGAGCTTGTTATCATTGGTGGATTTGTTTTTTGATTTGGTGGCTCTCTTCTTTCTTTGCATTTTTTTTCTTTTTTTAAAATACTTTATAATTTTTAAAAATAATTTAAAATGTTTTTTTCAATAACTTTATTTCTTTTTATTTCATTTTTTCCTTCCTTCTTTCTTTTTTTCTCCCTTTTCTTCTGAGCTGTGTGCCTGACAGGGTTTTGGTGTTCTGGCCAGTGTCAGGCCTGTGCCTCTCAGGTGGGAGAACCAAGTTCAGGACATTGGTCCACCAGAGACCTCCCAGCTCCACATAATATCAAATGGCGAAAGCTCTTCCAGAGATCTCGATCTTAATGCTAAGACCAAGCTCCACTCAACGACCACCAAGCTACAGGGCTAGACACCCTATGTCAAACAACTAGCAAGACAGAAACACAGCCCCACCCATTAACAGAGAGGCTGCCTTAAATCATAATAAGGTCACAGACACCCCCAAATACACCACCAGATGCGGCCTTGCCCAACAGAAAGAAAAGATCCAGCCTCATCCACCAGAACACAGGCAGCACTCCCCTCCAGGGAAGCCTACACAACCCACTGAATCAAGCTTACCCACTTGGAGCAGACACCAAAACCAAGGGGAACTACAAACATGAAACCGGCAAAAAGAAATCCCCAAACACAGTAAGTTAAGCAAAATGAGAAGACAGAGAAACACACAGCAGATAAAGGAGCAAGGAAAAAGCCCAACAGACCATATAATGAAGAGGAAATAGTCTACCTGAAAAAGAATTCAGAGAAATGATAGTAAAGATGATCCAAAATGTTGGAAATAGGATGGAGAAAATAAAAGAAATGTTTAACAAGGACCTAGAACAACTAAAGAGCAAACAAACAATGATGAACAATGCAATAAATGAAAATAAAAATTCTCTAGAAGGGATCAATAGCAGAATAACTGAGGCAGAAAAACGGATACGTGACCTGCAAGGTAAAAGAGTGGAAATAACTACTGCAGAGCAGAATACAGAAAAAAGAATGAAACAAATTGAGGACAGTCTTAGAGACTCCTCGGACAACATTAAATGCACCAAAATTCGAATTACAGGGGTCCCAGAAGAAGAAGAGAAAAAGAAAGAGACTGAGAAAATATTTGAAGGCATTATAGTTGAAAACTTCCCTAATATGGGAAAGGAAATAGTCAGTCAAGTCCAGGAAGCACAGAGAGTCCCATACAGGAAAAATCCAAGGAGAAACACACCAAGACACATATTAATCAAACTATCAAAATTAAATACAAAGAAAAAATATTAAAAGCAACAAGGGAAAACCAACAAATAGCATACAAGGGAATCCCCATAAAGTTAACAGCTGATCTTTCAGCAGAAGCTCTGCAAGCCAGAAGGGAGTGGCAGGACATATTTAAAGTGATGAAAAGGAAAAACCTACAACCAAGATTACTCTACATGGCAAGGATCTCATTCAGATTTAATGGAGAAATTAAAACCTTTACAAACAAGCAAAAGCTAAGAGAATTCAGCATGAAAAAACCACCTTCAAAACAAATGCTAAAGAAGCTTCTCTAGGCAGGAAACACAGGAGAAGGAAAAGACCTACGATAACAGACCCAAAACAATTAAGAAATGGTAAAAGGAACATACGTATTGATAATAACCTTAAATGCAAATGGATTAAATGCTCCAACCAAAAGACATAGATTGGCTGAAAGGATACAAAAACAAGACCCATATATATGCTGTCTACAAGAGACCCACTTCAGACTGAGGGACGAATACAGACTGAAAGTGAGGGGATGGAAAAAGATATTCCATGCAAATGGAAATCAAAAGAAAGCTGGAGTAGCAATTCTCATATCAGACAAAATAGACTTTAAAATAAAGAATATTACAAGAGACAAAGTAGGACACTACATAATGATCAAGGGATCGATCCAAGAGGAAGGTATAACAATTGTAAATATTTATGAACCCAGCATAGGAGCACCTCAATACATAAGGCAAATACTAACAGCCATAAAAGGGGAAATCGACAGTAACACAATCATAGTAGGGGACTTTAATACCCCACTTTCACCAATGGACAGATCATACAAAATGAAAATAAATAAGGAAACAAAAGCTTTAAATGTTACATTAAAACAAGATGGACTTCATTGATATTTATAGGACATTCCATCCAAAAACAGCAGAATACACTTTCTTCTCAAGTGCTCATGGACAATTCTCCAGGAGAGATCATATCTTGGGTCACAAATCGAGCCTTGGTAAATTTAAGAAAATTGAAATCATATCAAGTATCTCTTCGGACCGCAATGCTATGAGACTAGATATGAATTACAGGAAAAAATCTGTAAAACATATAAACACATGGTGTATAAACAATACACTTCTTAATAACCAAGTGATCCCTGGAGAAATCAAAGAGGAAATCAAAAAATACCTAGAAACAAATGACAATGAAAACTCGACGACCGAAAACCTATGGGATGCAGCAAAAGCAGTTTTAAGAGAGAAGTTTATAGCAATAGAATCCTACCTCAAGAAACAAGAAAGATCTCAAGTAAACAACCAAAACTTACACCCAGAAGAATTAGAGAAAGAAGAACAAAAAACCCCAAAGTTAGCAGAAAGAATGAAATCATAAAGATCAGATCAGAAATAAATGAAAAAGAAATGAAGGAAATGATAGCAAAGATCAATAAAATTAAAAGCTGGTTCTTTGAGAAGATGAACAAAATTGATAAGCCATTAACCAGACTCATCAAGAAAAAAAGGCAGAAGACTCAAATCAATAGAATTAGAAATGAAAAAGGAGAAGTAACAACTGACACTGCAGAAATACAAAGGATCAGGAGAGATTACTACAAGCAACTACATGCCAATAAAATGGACAACCTGCAAGAAGTAGACAAATTCTTAGAAAAGCACAACCTTCCGAGACTGGACCAGGAAGAAATAGAAACTATAAACAGACCAACCACAAGCACTGAAATTGAGACTGTGATTAAAAATCTTCCAACAAACAGAAGCCCAAGACCAGATGGCTTCACAGACGAATTCTATCAAACATTTAGAGAAGAGCTAACACCTATCCTTCTCAAACTCTTCCAAAATATTGCAGAGGGAGGAACACTCCCAAACTCATTCTACGAGGCCACCATCACCTTGATACCAATACCAGACAAAGATGTCAGAAAGAAAGAAAACTACAGGCCAATGTCACTGATGAACATAGATAGAAAAATCCTCAACAAAATACTAGCAAACAGAATCCACCAGCACATTTAAAGGATTATACACCACGATCAAGTGGGATTTATCCGAGGGATGCAAGGATTCTTCAATATACGCAAATCAGTCAATGTGATAAACCGTATTAACAAATTGAAGGAGAAAAACCATATGATCATCTCAATAGATGCAGAAAAAGCTGTCGACGAAATTCAACACCCATTTATGATAAAAACCATCCAGAAAGTAGGCATAGAGGGAACTTACCTCAACATAATATAGGCCATATATGACAAACCCACAGCCAACATTGTTCTCAATGGTGAAAAACTGAAAACATTTCCTCTAAGATCAGGAACAAGACAAGGTTGTCCAGTCTCACCACTATTATTCAACATAGTTTTGGAAGTTTTAGCCACAGCAATCAGAGAAGAAAAAGAAATAAGAGGAATCCAAATCGGAAAAGAAGAAGTAAAGCTGTCACTGTTTGCAGATGACATGATACTATACATAGAGAATCCTAAGGATGCCACCAGAAAACTACTAGAGCTAATCAATGAATCTGGTAAAGTTGCAGGATACAAAATTAATGCACAGAAATCTCTTGCATTCCTATACACTAATGATGAAAAATCTGCAAGTGAAATTAAGAAAACACTCCCATTTACCACTGCAACAAAAAGAATAAAATTCCCAGGAATAAACCTACCTAAGGAGACAAAAGACCTCTATGTACAAAACTATAATACACTGATGCAAGAAATTAAAGATGATACCAACAGATGGAGAGATATACCATGTTCTTGGATTGGAAGAATCAACATTGTGAAAATTACTGTACTACCCAAAGCAATCTACAGATTCAGTGCACTCCCTTTCAAAGTAGCAATGGCATTTTTCACAGAACTAGAACAAAAAATTTCACAATTTGTATGGAAACACAAAAGACCCCAAAGAGCCAAAGCAATCTTGAGAAAGAAAACAAAGCTGGAGGAATCATGCTTCTGGGCTTCAGACTATACTACAAAGCTACAGCAATCAAGACAGTATGGTACTGGCACTGAAACAGAAATATCAATCAATGGAACAGGATAGAAAGCCCAGAGATTAACCCACACACATATGGTCACCTTATCTTTGATAATGGTGGCAAGAATATACAATGGAGAAAAAACCACCTCTTCAATAAGGGGTGTTGGGAAAACTGGACAGCTACATGTAAAAGAATGGAATTAGAACACTCCCTAACACCATACAGAAAAATAATCTCAAAATGGATTAAATACCTAAATGTAAGGCCAGACACTATAAAACTCTTAGAGGAAAACATAGGCAGAACACTCTGTGACATAAATTACAGCAAGATCCTTTTTGACCCACCTCCTAGAGAAATGGAAATAAAAACAAAAATAAACAAATGGGACTTAATAAAACTTAATAGCTTTTGCATAGCAAAGGAAACCATAAATAAGACGAAAAGACAACCCTCAGAATTTGAGAAAATTTGCAAATGAAGCAACTGAGAAAGGATTAACCTCCAAAATTTACAAGCAGCTCATGCAGCTCGGTATGAAGAAAACAAACAACCCAATCCAAAAATGGGCAGATGACCTAAATAGACATTTCTCCAAAGAAGATATACAGGTTGCCAACAAACACATGAAAAGATGCTCAACATCACTAATCATTAGAGAAATGCAAATCAAAACTACAATGAGGTATCACCTCACTCCACTCAGAATGGCCATCATCAAAAAATCTAAACAATAAATGCTGGAGAGGATGTGGAGAAAAGGGAACCCTCTTGCACTGTTGTTGGGAATGTAAGTTTACACAGCCACTGTGGAGAACAGTATGGAGGTTCCTCAAAAAACTAAAAATTGAACTACCATATGACCCAGGAATCCCACTACTGGGCATATACCCTGAGAAAACCATAATTCAAAAAGTGTCATGTACCCCAATGCTCATTGCAGCTCTATTTACAATAGCCAGGACATGGAAGCAACCTAAGTGTCCATCGACAGATGAATGAATAAAGAAGATGTGGCGCATATATACAATGGAATATTACTCAGCCATAAAACGAAATGAAATTGAGTTATTTGTAGTGAGGTGGATGGACCTAGCGACTGTCATACAGAGTGAAGTAAGTTAGAAAGAGAAAAATAAATACCTTATGCCAACACATATATATGGAATCTAAAAAAAAAAAAAAAAAGTTTCTGAAGTACCTAGTGGCAGGACAGGAATAAACACGCAGACGTAGAGAATGGACTTGAGGACACGGGGATGGGGAAGGGTAAGCCTGGATGAAGTGAGAGAGTAGCATGGACTTATATATACTACCAAATGTAAAATAGATAGGTAGTGGGAAGCAGCCGTATAGCACAGGGAGATTAGCTCGTTGCTTTGTGACCACCTAGAGGGGTGGGAGAGGGAGGGTGGGAGGGAGACGCAAGAGGGAGGGGATATGGGCATATATGTATACATATAGCTGATTCACTTTGTTATACAGCAGAAAGTAACACAGCATTGTAAAGAAATTATACTCCAATAAAGAGGTTAAAAAAAAAGAAAATGAGATCTGTCAAGTAAAATTTGATCTGAGAATTAACTATTTGATTTTAGCACCATAGAAGTTGTTCATACCTTGAGAATATTCAGAGTAGTATTGAAAGTGAAAGTCTGGATCAAGTGGGTTCAAGACAGATGAGAGGAGAGAAATTGGATACAAATGGCATAGACAATTATTTTGAAGAGTTTGCTAAAAGGGAAGCAGAGAAATTGTGTGCGTTCAAGGAAAACATTTTCAAAGAACAGAAATGTAGAATGTAGTTTGACAAAATATTATGATTTTATTAATATGTTGCTTCTTTCAGCTGTTGCATTCATTTTTCTATTGTTATGATTAAGCTATTAAATAGTCAATAGATAACTATTAACCTCAAAGTATACTGGAACTGACCAAAATGTTCTACTCCTAGTAAATAGAGCATAAATAATATTTATAGAGCTAGAAGGACATTTCAGTAATTCTAGACTTCAGGCATTGCTGAAAGCAATTTGAAACATTACTGTCCTGTCTTAAAAGGGCAATGCAAGATAGAGAAAGAGAGCAACCTAAAATGACTAAGAAATGTGTTTTCATCAATCTTATGAATATTGTAATAACAATTTGGTCTACATTATTTTGGGATTACATATTTAGGACAGACATATATATTTCAAAATAATGAAAAATTTGCATCAAACTATACTTTCATGGAGATGCTAAAAACTATTATAAGGAATAATATAAAGGCTCAGTTTTAACAATATCATACCTAATATCAATGCTTACATATTGTTACATAAAATAATACTATTTTAGGAAATTATTAAACATCATACTTATTTATATTCATGAAGATGAAAATATGTTGAAATGTTGAAAACAAGATATTGCTTATCTTTAATATACTCTTTTAAAATATCATTTTATCTTATAACTTAAGGTGAAAATATTAGAGAAAATAATATAATTTTATTTAGAAGGGACCCTTTTGATGATATGGTCCAAGTTTATGTATTTACAAATGCAGAAATTTAAATACAGTGTATATAATGACTCACCCAAAGTAACACAGCTAATTTTGACAAAGTTTGGTATCAGATGGTTTTCAGTACTCTTGCTGCTGTATTTTTCAGAATCATATTAGAGAAGAAAATTAAACATATTAGGAAAATGTCTTTTTTTCTTTCCTTTCTCTTCCCCTTCACTACCTGCCTTTCTCCTTTTCTTCTTTTCCTTCTTTTCTCCCTACTCCCTTTCAGCTTTTTGCTTATTCTTCTCCTTTAAGAAAGGAAGGTTTAAATGTTAATGAAATGGGAGAAGGTTGAAAGAGAAGAAGCATTCTAGTACTTTCCCCCATAATTCTTTACTTCACACACACACACACAGACACACACACACAGACACACACACACCCCTGAAGCTATTTGGAAGAACTCTAATGTTCTAAATTCTTTGTAGTTTAAAAAAATAACCTCTACTATTTCAGAGAACAAAATAGCCCATATATCCTTGGACAGAAAGAAATAACAGTAAACCTACAGATTTATTTCATGAACTTCAGATCAATCATGTTCTGAGATTTCTCTTTTCTCTGGGGTGTTGACCAATATACCTAAAAGTTACTGGTTTAAGAGTGCAGACAACCATGGTTTTGAATTCCACTTTTTATAGTTATCAGTCATTTGAAATTTGCAAATGATTTAATACCTCAGATCTTCAGTTTGTTAATCTAGAAAATAAGGATAATTATGCCTATTTTATTATGACATTACTAGCTTTAAACATTACACCTGACACAGTATAAGTACTCGTGTTTTTTTTTTTATTATCAATATTATTATCATAAACAACTCTCTTTAACTGGGAAATACCTTTCTGAAAACTCATGAACATATTCATAGTCACTGTTTCAAAGAATAGCCATAGTAGGACCTGTGAACTATTATGGAGCTGGTCTACTTAAAATTCAGTTAGTGACATCATAAATAAGTGGAGGCATAAAAGGGATACCTAATCTAAAGTAGTATTATCTTTGCTTTAAGACTTTTGGCATGTCTTTATATTCCGTCCTAAGAAATCCAATTCTTTTAATAATTGTAATCAAGTCGAGCTTGTTATTAGAGTGTTTAACTGTACTATTGAATGGGTTTGAGATGAAAAGTGATATGGGCAATTTTATTTATGAGCCTCAAATGAGCATTTGCTGATGCCATTGTAATTTCTCATACAAGTATACAAATGATACAGCAACATTTCTTGCAGTGCTACCTTCAGAGTCATAATAAAACTCTTGCAGAACATGTGTGTGCACCATAAAGGAAAAGGCAATGATTTTTCTTTGGGAACTGATGGCCCTTATTAGCATGAATTGAATTGTGCATCTGTGTTCGTAACAGGGTGAGTGATGTGCCAATGGATTGCTTTGTACACATTCCTGTGCTTGCCCTTCTGTTTGCCCCGCTGTTTGTTATTTTCTCATCCAGCCCACCCAGGTGAGTGACATTTTCCCTTCCCGACTTTACTCTCTGGAGATAATGGAGGAAGGCAGTAGTATGTGTAAGCAAACGTACCAGTTGCCATAGTCTCCGTTTTCTGGTGTCCCTTTTGATTTCCTTCTGTGCCTTTGACATTCTAGGCAAAACTCTTTTATAACACATCACGATACACCCCCTCCCACCCACCCAGATAGAATAAGTGGTTGAATGCCTCACACACCATGGCCTTTATTCATCTATGTTTATAAAAATGCCTCTTCTTTTTTTTAGCATTGCCAACTCTCATACGTTTACTTATTTATTTTGGTTCAGTAAGCATGCTGCCACTGTTGTGCCATCTGAAAATTTAGCCTTTTAGCTTCTTTGATGGCATAATTAACATGAACTAAATAAATCCAGCTTGTACCACAGCTGTCAAAGCACCTGGGTATTTATAGTTTCACCCTCTCTTCTGAGGCAGGAGAGCTTTCATAACACATATGGTAGGGTGAATCTGGAGCAGACAGACTCATATACTCTGGCTTTCAATAAGGCAAGAGGGGATAACACTGCATAAAGCCCAGTCACAATTCTGTCGAGGGTACTGAATTGATTATGTCCTGCACCAGACAATGCCTGGGTCCAACCAAATGCATTCTAGATGCCTCAGTGCTGGGTTTTGGGGTCCTGAATTTTAAAATTAGAATAAAATGCTTAGCTTATACAGAAAATAGCAAATACTTTTCTTCTCAGTGGCCAAGGATGGGAACTAGCATAAATAACCTTTTGCATTTATTCAGGAGAAGATAACTCAGAATGCTAAGTGACTTTCCCCTTTCACCTATATGACAAAACTTACCTTGACCAATGAAATATCCAACAGTATCTGAAAAGAAACTCCAGGGGGCATAGGAAGGAAAATAAGTCTTGAAAGTGACAATTGGTGTATAAAAAAGAAGGGTTGAGAAGTCTGTCAACCCTTGGAAGGCACAGACACCCTCTTACAGAATCATCCTGCCCTGAAAGCACAGGTGGCATCTAGCAGCCTAATGAATGTCATAGGTAACTCTATTGTCCATTAATAGTATCTGCCATACACACACTTTAGGAATTAAATAGGCCATTGAAAGCCAATGCCAGGGAGTTAGTGAAATTTTAAAAGAATAATCCACACCTGGCTAATGAAAAGCTGAGATAGATGGAGTTTTAGATGCTTTTATACACAAGTCCTTGTTGGAAGTATTCTGTGCCTTATGGGGGAGGAGATCCGTGATTTTCAGAGAGCATAAGTGGGCGGTAATGCAGCTCTAGGGGACGCAGATCATGATAACTGATGGGCTCTTTCAAATTACACCTCCTCACTACCCAGATTCTCTGAACCCCCTAGAGGTGCGTAGCCCTGTGAGAATCACTGCCTGGTGAGCTTAATTGACAGATAACATCACACTCAGGTTTGTCGATGTGGAAGAAAAGTTAAGTAACTGATGACTTTTCTTCCTCCATAATAAATTTTCTTAAAACTTCCAGTGTATTGTTAAACAAGAGAAAAGCTCTTTCAGTTTTAGCAACTTCTGTCTGTAACAGAGGCATGAAGTATGCTTTGTATGAGAATATGAAACTTACCATCTGCCTTAATGTCTTCAGAGAACAGTTATCAATGATTTCTTTCCAGGGTTAAAATTAATAGACTTGAGCTTATTGTACTGTGAGCATCTTTAGGATTTTGTCCATTGTGAAAATATCCTCTAAATGGCATCCTGCCAAATATTAGGCCTTCTTGTGGAAGTTCACAGTTTGTGACAGTTCATCCTAATATGCATAATATTTCTGTTCTAATTCCATTTTTGAACTTTTGTGTTCTATTTTTATCTGAGGATGGAGATAAGGCTAAATAAGATTCAGAAGAAAATATATTAAATGTGAAAAATAGCAGTTAAGACTTAATTTCCCATGGCAATTGATTACATGTTTATTCAGTAGTTTGGCACTGTTATTTGACTAGACTTTTCATTTCCAGTGTCAATTGAGCAGTTTATCCATTTTACTTTAGAGTGTTCATTTTTTGTGATAATCATTTCAATGTTTTTGCATTTATTACGTCCAAGGAATAGGAAACTTGCTGATAGAACAGTTTAATTTCAAGGAGTGTGGTCTTCTCAGGGGCTGTAAATGTCTTGGCTATGTGGTTGAACTTTCAACATTTCTCCTCTAAAAATAATTTGCAACCTCCACTGCCATCAATCTTAAATCTGTATTCATTAATTATGTGTTAAAAAATATATCTAAAAGTCACAGAGGAACAAAGTTGTGTTATTTCTGTTGCGGAAGACTGGTTTAAAATATTTGTTAGAAATAGTCTGAAAGTACAACGTACTGTAATTGTAGTTTGTCATATGTGGTTCATTGTCATTAGTCAGAGGCAGCACTATATATAGTACATATAACAGCATAAGTCAGGTTTACAACTCTGCATCCATCTGTAATGCATGATAGCATATGTTTTATAGGGCTGATTATTAAGATAATACATCTTTGTATTCTCAAAACCTCAACTTTGAAATTTCTTTGCTGATAAGAAATTAATGCCTAAGAATTAAAAGCTAAAGTGAATTCCATTGTACTTAGTCTTCTACTGACTTTACAAAATGCAGGTTTACCTGCAGGAGACATTCTTTCTTTCTTTTTTTTTTTTAAGATAAAGATGTAAAAAAAGCTAACCTCACCTTATATTGTATAATAATATTGTTTGGGGGAAATAAAATGAAAAGTACAGGATTCCTAACACTCTCCCTCAAAATGTAACTGAAGACTGAATTTTTTCTACATTTTCTTTAATACTTACAGTTCTAAGTCTCCATACTTGTGAAGGAAATGTTCTGTTGATGTTTTGCGTGATAGAAGTAATGCATTTATAAAATTTGTACACAGGCACTTTCTACTAAAGATAATTGTACTTTAAAGAGGCATTTTTCCCCTAGATGATAGTACTGTACATGAATTAGCACTATGATAAAAGGGAAATATTTAGGATTTAGCAGAATGTCATCAAATTTAAGACGAGAACTCAATCTCCATTTTTGGTAAGCTTACTGACACCTATAAGAAGGTAAGGGGGAAAATGTAGTTACAAGTAATCAAAGCATTTGTAAACACACAGCTATATATTTTGGGGGGGTGAGGGATAGGTAGGGGGCATTATTTTCAAGCTTTTATTGTCTATCAATCATGTGTGATATGTTTATTAATTCAACCCTCAGCCATCTTAAAGACATTATCTTCAAGTGGCGTGAGAACATACTTTGTCTGCCTATATCCTTTTCTGCCTGAAAATCACCAACTTACAATATAGTCAAGCCAGTCATTTGGGAAGTTGCATATTGCTTAGGAACTGAATTATCTCACTGTGTATCACCTTTATGGAAATTAATTAGCTTAGGTTTAGGAGTCCACCTGTTTTCACTCCTGTGAAAATTAGATAAGGTTAGAATCCTAAATAATTTTTAAAATCTTTCCTTTAAAGAAACACTATAAAGGAAATATTACCTCTAACTCTTCAATTAAATTTGTATTAACCTAGTAATTAATTAGATTTATTTTACATATTTTAATATAAATTAGACAATGGTTTGGAAATATTTTATTAACATTTGATTGGCCCAGAAATGCACCACCCAACAAATATGAACAAAAGCATGTTTCAAATAGTAATAATGAATTGACCATTTTATCATAGTTAATGATCCCTTTGAATTTTTATACCAGGGTTGTTGGTATTGTTGTTTCTATTTTTTCATCTTTCTTAACATTCGTTTCAAAGTCATTTAAAAATTTCATTGTCAATTTTTGAATTTTTAGTTGATTACAAATCATGTGGCACCATAGTTCTGAAGTTTTTATGACCAGTTTTTCCTATAACCAGCTGTATATTTATATCAGTGGCTTTCAACAGAAATACTATTTAGACTGGTTCAAAGATTTCATAGATTAGATTTTGTACAGCAATCTCTACTAACTGTCTTCCATTTCAAAGTTTTATTCTCCAGTATGTAATGTTCCTAGATATGAGTGACATCAAAATCACCTCTTCAAGAATTGAAAAATTCCATCACATGGGTTCATAAATGCAGTATAGCCCCAAATACTTCCTTTTCTTTTCTGCATATCTCTTGGTAGTTAGTTCAGTGCTTGATATCTAGTAGGAGATGAATAAATAGTTGTAAAATATGCATGAAAAACAGTTGCTAAAGAAATCCTGCCAGAATATGACTGTAATTTCTGTGAGCACTCCTTGTTAAAATGGGGGTTTGGTCTTTATTTATTTAGAAATATGACAGCTAAATAAAGTTAAAATTTCATTATTTAATAAAAATAACTACTCATTATATTGACAACATCATTATGGCTGTTTTATTACTCTTGGCTATGATGTTTTATAATTAGAGCTCTGAATCTTTAGAGAAATCCACAAGAAGAACTGGTGAGCAAATTTCATAAGTTTCCAAAGTGTATTTATTTCATTTTCATGCTTTAAGTTAATTAAGACTTAATTTTAAATTAAATTATCTTCAACACAATTTTGGTTGAGATACACTAAAGCATATTGTATTACTTCAAAGCCTGCTGTAAATCTGTCAACATGGGTTTGGACACAGCAAAGTGTAGCTTGGTTCAACAAGGAATAGACAATAAATGAATGATTTTAATTTCTGCAGTAGGAAATGATAGGGAAGACATTTTTTGGTGGTGGTTTTAGTGGCTTGTATGTTTGGGGTTTTGTTTGGTTGTTGTTTTAGAAACTGTCATTGTAATTGCTACTAGGGAATATAAGCCAACAATAAACTTATCCAAAAAAAGGTTTATAAATCATTTAGTGTTTTAAAGTTTCAATATCCCCTTCCTTCATTTGGCCTTACCAAGCAACCAAAAGTAGCAAGGAAATAAGTGTATAAATAAGACATTATTTACAATAGTAATAATAATAATAAATAAATAATATTCAACCTTCTTTCCTGTAGGTCCAGAAAGGTGACCTACATTTTGGAAGCATTCTGTAGAGGCCTACTTTCACACTGTGGAATATTCACCTTTTATCATGATTCACACAAAGCCTTGTGAACATATGAAGGACATGCAAGACAGCTCAAAGATGTCCCATGAGCCTTATTCCTTTTTCTTAGATTTTATGTTCTGAGAACATCTATGGTAGGAGTCTGTGGTGTGTTGACAAAATGTCAGTGTTACGGAATTTTATAGTTTATTCCACAAATGATCCTCAGTTAGAATTGTGAAGGGAACGTGTGTTTTGGAATCAGTCCTGAAAGTGAATACTGACTTTGCTGTAAAATGGATATGATAATGCCTACCTTAGTGGGTAGATGTGCAGATCAAATGACACATGTACATAAAGCACATAGTATAGTGCTTGAAACCTATTACCTGCACAGTTATGATACGTTATTTTTTTTGTCACTGTTTTCGTTGATATAGGGAGATTTAGGAATACAGGTGCAACTTGACACATACATGTCTTTTCATGATCAAATAACATCAGTGATGTGAGTAGTGGTAAAACAGTGAGAAAAGGCTCTGAACACACAGCAGGCTCATGGAAGCAAGAGAACACCAAAAGCAAACTAACTTTGCCTAGAGTTAGCTTCAGACTGTGAATACAAGGAGAATCTGTTTCATTATTTTCTCCTCTTTTAAAATCATACAGCATAAACACAGGGTTCTTATAGATGTATTTTAACCTAAAATTTATCATCTGCGTATTTTTATAATTATACATTTATGCCATGATGTACAAATAGACTTTTGCCATTTACCAGTATGGTGCTTAACGTTTGCTTCAACAAAAAGAAGCTGAATGAAAAGAACATGAGTGAACCATCTTTTATAACTACCACAAATATATCTTTCAAAAATCATAGCAAGATTTCTTAATGAGATGACACTACTTTTTTCATTGGCATAGCTTAAGGGGAAAAAAAGGACAAAATGTGTCAGTCTTTGGCAGAGTGTATTAAATATCTTTACTCATAGTGAATAAAATATAAATGGTAAAAAGTAGACTGAATTTTATAAAACATATTCAATAAATGGATACCTTAAGTAATGGTGTATGGCCGTACTCAAAATTTAAACTCCCTCATTTTTTGACAGGTTGTCTAGTACCAATTTTGGAAAAAATTACCATCAGTTAAGACTCACATTAAAATCCCTAATTCATAGTGAAAATAATTTGGAGGCTAACAAAATTAAAGGATCTTCAACAATTAAAAAAAAATAGCATTTTTTGTCCAAAGAAGTAAAACTGTTTGAAATTTTTAATTTTAGATAATTTTAAATAGTGTAAATAAAAAATCTCCCATTTTGATTTGGATAAAATCTGCATGGAGAAAACTGAATGACATAAAAGAATAAATTCTAAATGGATGAACAAAATAATAATAGAAACTATCATAGAGAAATAGCTGACATATATTGTCATTAAAGTAATAAATATAGTAGAAAAAAGTCCCTTATAAAACATGAATTGAATTTGAGTTTTAAGAAGAATTAGGCAAAAAATTAATAACTCCAGAAACCAGAAATATGCATAATATACTGAATTCTCCTGATTTAATATCTGGTATTTCTACATGGTTATATCTTACAACCAATCCCCTAGCTTCCATAGACTTGTGGATATACTATTCAAGGAATTAAAATAAGTACTAAGTCTGCTATTTCATTGTTTTCTGTAATTATAACAACATCAACAATGTATCACTGTTAACTAACTTAGAAGCCGGCAGGGATAATGTTTTTGTCCACTGTAGTGCTTAATAGGTATATCTCATCACAGGGTAACTCACACATAGCATGGGTATATACACAGGGATTTTTTTTTTCAATTGCATTGTTCAGGTTTATTGTTGTCTGTCTGTGAGTATGAACTAGCTGTGTTTAGGAATATTTAATAAAGAAAACCTGAATACTGTGAACTTTGATATAAGCCTCAACTGTCGCCTATAAAAAATAATATTATGTCATTTAATCTGGTTATAATGTCTGCTATTTGAGACTTTGTCTTCTCTTTTTAATTCTAAAATAATTTGTGTCTGAACTTGTCACCTGATGTTTCCTCATCAAGGAGCGGGTAGTCATCAAATTTGAGTGTGTGTTGCAGCAAAAGTTTTATTCAAGTTGTTAATATATTGCCATTTAGTATCTGTAATTGTATTTAACTTGCACAGTGTGCCTGAATATAAGATTGGGCACAAAGCCAGTTCAAACCCTCAAATATAAGTGTTGAGTAAAAGTAAGCATTTGACCTTGTTACCAATAAACATGGGGAAAAATATGGCTGAAACAACATGGGGTGAAAACATGGGAGTTTTAGATGAGAATTTTCAAAGACGGACTTTTTGAAAAATGCATAGTGCTGTTATTAATGAGGCACTAAGTAACCTTAAATATATAAAGCACATTTAAAAAATAAAGAGACAAATACAGTGTATGTATATATGTTTTATATAATGGCTCAAGATCGACATCAACAATAGGAATAGGTGGTTAGCAAAATAGTAAGTCACAATTCTCTTGACAATTCTACTTAAAGATAATCACACAATCATTTTGGTAAAATTTCATATCTTTTCTACAAGTGTCAGTAAAATTTTGTAGTGAATCTCTTGGGTGAATCTCTACCCAGGAAATCAATATATTTGAAAGGTAAATGTAAGTTTGGAAAGTCAAATACTGATAATGAAGGATAAATCACCTTACTTAAAATAAATACATAATTGACCTTAATAATAGAGGCATAAATATGACTATAATTAATTTGCTAATTGTCCATGTGTGCCCTCCCTTCTCTCTTTAAACTTAGCATCTGCTCATTAATTAATTTCACTGGCTTTGTTAATTGTATCATTTGCTCTGGCAATGTGCTGTTATTGCCTTTGAGGCTTTTAGAGAAACAGAAGAGATTTCTCACATGGAATGGTCCACAGATTTAAATGGAAACAGAAATCCTGCAACAGTGTAGAATTTTTCTTAGGTGGTGTGTGATACATATGATTCTTGTACACATATAGTGGTCATGTAAGAAAACAATTGTAACTTAGAATTAGTCTGAAAGAACTGGAAGGCGGGAAAGGATACTGTTATAAGCCTTGATTAAAGTACAGCTTGCAGAAAGATGGATGAGAAATGTAAAACAATTACAGGTACAGGTAACAGGTAGGATGGAAGTATGATTTAGGTGTACTGGAAACAGTAAAGGAATGACTGATGAGTAATGGAAGATAAAATTGAATAGAAAGTTGGGTTCCACCTAAAAGGCAATCTGCATGGTTTGAACATAATCTGATGGGTAGTCAGACAGACATAAGCAAAAGGCAATATTTTAGAGTTTATAAAAATTCAGTCTTGTAAGGAAATTTAGAGGTCGTATATTACTTCTCATTATTCAATCAAAGAACTTAATCCACATATCGTCCTTTCCATAATCCTACTCTAATGACAAGTCAAATCATAACCTGAAATATTCTTTACATTGTGTTAAAAATTATATGAGTGCATACTTTAGAATACATGACACACACTGTAATAAAAAAAAAAAAGCTACCTGTGTGCTGTTGCTTTTACTCAATGCAGTATTAGTTAAGGGAACTGATGATTTTGTTGTATTTAACTTTAAAAAGTGAATTATGCATCAAACATTCATTAAGGGAAATCTGATGCACTTGAGCATATATGTCATGACACGGCACGTAGACATACATGGAATTTTTTTTTTTTGTATTTTTCTGTTAAGAGAAACACACAGGAGAAACCTGGCCTTTCATGAATGTGAGACTTTGCATAAATATATAACTCAGACTTCATTTGGGCTTCTTAGGTGCCATTGTGGATTAATGGCATTTACATAATTAAAGTGAGGTTATAAACTGTCATAAAAATGAAGAAGGAAAGAGGAGTGTCTCTAGGATTACATCTCTGAAGGTAATAACACTGAGTGGGTAGCAATAA